>NC_080067.1:127664933-128331297 GCF_949987535.1 Balaenoptera acutorostrata
AATCTCCTTGTTCTTTTTGGCCAGTCAATGGAGATCACCTGTGGTTTGATATATATATGTATTCAAAACTTACCTTTCAAACTAGTTTCAAAAACATGTAACTGCAAAAAAAAAAAAAAAACAAAAAAAAACATGTAACTGCAAACTCAAAACACTACAAAATATATTTACAACCAGGTAAATGCCTCAAGCTCAAAATTTCCAGTGTCAAAGTACCTCAGATATCCAAAATGAAAATATGAATGTGTCATATATCAAAGAAGCTCTAACTCAAAATACGAAAAGTGAAAGTCATCAAAACTTGTTTATCCTCCTTTATTCACCTTCAAAGTAAATGATAGTGCATTGTTTTTGAAACATGAACCATTAGGAGCGCAGATTTTATTTTTAAAAAATAGAAATCATCTACCCATTTTTTCACTTCCTCTATTGCCCTGGATCAGACTCTTGTTATAGGAATCACCTAAGAACATGTCTTTATGGCCAAATATGAGAAATAGGCAGAATTTGATAACATGTCACATTCTTCTAGATAGGAAGAATACAACATAATTCAGAATAGTTGAACTCAAATCAGTGATAAATAACCTAGACAAGAGGCCTCAGGCAGACTTGAGAGTTAGAAATGTTTATGCTGAGCACGGGGAACTTGGGATGTGAGACTCCTACATTGGTAGAGGCTGGGCTGGCAGCTTCTATTGGTTCTATAAAAGAAGGCTCATATGGGCAGTGGAAGGAAAATTAGAGAGGGACGACAGAAATACTTTAAAAAAGGACTTGATACAGGAATGCCAGGACACTCCACTCTGAGTCTTGCAGACTGTGACTGAAGAGCAGCCTCAGCTGGCCACTTGGCCTTTGTGGGGGTAGAGATTTCTTCCAGGACTGAGAATCAGGTTCCAGGGTTTTCCTGCTTTCAAATACCACCAGCTTGTGTTGAGCTATGTACTACAGACCACCCGGGGGCTTGGGGGGCTGTGTGCTTTCCCAAAAAGAAGGACCTGGTATGGCATCTCTTGGCATTTTTTGGAAATTATGTCACAAATGAATGGCAGCCACCTCCTCCCCCAGCTGCCTCAGGCCCAGAGGAGGGAGTAGCCGGAGCTGTAGCACATGCACTAAACAAGAATGCACGTCCAATGAAACTCGTACATGGTGCCTGGTGCTGCCGCCCTAGCGTTGCACAGGAAAATTCATAATTGACCCAGGAATGCAGAGCAGACATGTTAAGAGGTTTATGTGCCACACAACATGTGTTAAGTGCAGGATGGACAAAACCAAGACATTTGTCTCCTTTCCTCTGACTTTTGAGTTGAGCTGTAAGTTTAGGATTTTCAGCAGAGAAAAATGAAATGGAATCTGTTCAGATTCAGAAAGCTGATCAACCTTATGAAGATAGACGCTCATAATTTTATTTTAATAAAATTTTCTATATTGGAACTCGGGGATGGGATAGTTCTTCTTCAAGAGATGAGTGAATAAAAAATTATTTGGAAAAAAAAGAAGGCTCAACTTGACTCTTCTAATCATTAGAAATATCTCTTTGGATTTCTGCAGGTTCAAATTTTACACCCTGATCAAATTCTCTGGACTATAAACAATTTTACTCCAGTAAGACAATGACCCTTAATTCAGTTCTGAGAGTTAAAAAACATTATTTGGGATTGTAAAATAATTTTCTCAGTGGGTTAATGTCTTTAAGACTGGGGAATTTAAAGTTAAATATAAGTAATTATCTTTATAATAACATTTTAAATAAAATATTCATTTCAGGAATTATCTGTATATATTTAGTTTTAATCATTTGGCATCTGTAATAGATTCAAGCGTAATAGAATATCAACTAAGTTACTATTATAAATCAAATTTAAAGTATTATTGAGTAACAGTTTCAAACTTCAGATTTTAAATTTAAAGATAAAATGTATCATTGGCATGTTCAGAAAGCATAAGATTAACCATATTGACATGTTTAATTTATTAGATTTATACATGGGAAGGCTTTGTTTATTGGTGCTTAAAATATATTTATAAATGCAGTTTAAAATATTTAAGTTAATTTAAACTATAAACTTTTAAATGTGCTTGCTAACATTTATTAGAATTATATATTGTGTAATTTTTTCAAGTTGAACTAAAAAAGATAGAAACAAGCTTTTTAATTTTTCAATTTCAGTAAATTAAATATTAATTTTAAAACTTTCTGATGTTACAGATAATGCTATTGTGTGCAATTAATAAGCTGAGTTCAAGGATACCACAAAGTTTGCATTTGTAACTTTTTTTTTCATTTAAATTATTTCTATCATCTTTATAATGTTCTCCCTGTTAGCAATTTTGTAGCCATTAAATTCTTTCTTTCTCTATTCAGTAGACAAAAACAGTCTTCTGCTTAAAACATTTTAATCGCTTGTCTTTAACTGCATCAGGAGTTTGAGAATCCCCATTGTGGTTATGAGTGAGTTTAAGTGCATCATATGTGAACCCACCTGTACATAAATATACATATATTATATACATTGTACTACTACACACCTCTGTTACTTTGCTCGTATCTTTCCATTTTCTCACCATTTCTTAGGGTTCATTGTCTTGCCAACTCTCAGTCATTCTGTAGATCAATCTCAGAGGAAAAGTCCTTGAAAAAATTCTTTCCTGAATCTTAAGATGAATCAAGTAGCCCTTAATGCTTTCAGAGCTCTTTGTAAGTACCTCAGTATTAAGATTTTCATTAAAATTACCTGTTTATATTTCTACATATCACCAGACTTTAAGCCCCTTGACTGTTTCCTTTTTGAATGTTATTTAGCCTAATTACTACCATAGGGCACATTGAAAGTCCTCTCTGAAGTGTCTTTTATTTCAATGAGTGGACTCTTGAATACCAGTTGCCTTATTTAGCTATACTGATACCAACTGATAGGAGACTAATGAGAATTTATTTCATATTGTTATTGAAAGAAATTTCCAATTACCAAGAGTTAGTTTCAAAAGCATTGATTTATTTTCCTGAACCCTTGCCTTTGTATACTCATCTTCCCCTACACCTTAAAAAGACCAGTACTTCAGAAAGAGCAAGTCAAGCAGTAGACTGAATAGGTTCCTCTGCATCATGGCGCAGTCTAGGCATCCTGTGAGAGCAGTAGGTACAGCCACTGAGTCAGCTGGATAAGGGCAAATTAACTGATGACTACACCGAGCCTCAACAGTCTGCAGAGAAAGGGCAGGTTAGAGTTACCTAGCGGTTCTCTTTTTTGTGTGTTAGGCAGGTTTAAATTTATCCTTCATAAATTATATCCTTTCCTTCATTCTCATAAACCCCTTCTAAACTATTCCTCTACCTTTCCTCAAAGGCAGAACAAACTAGTCCTTGCTTCTACCTACTGGTGACCATATTTGCCTAAGATTGTTCTGGCTCTGGTTAGAAGAATGCAAATTCAAGCCACCATGAGATATCACTGTACACCTATACAAATGTCAAAGAGGGGGAAAAAAAAACATAAAATGCAGTGTGCTAGCAAGGATGTGAATCAGTGATAACTCTCATATGTTGCTGGCAGGAATGCAAAAATTTTAGCCACTTTGGAAAATAGTCTGGAGGTTTCTTAATAAATTCAAACATACAATTACCATGTGACCCCAAATCCCACTCCGAAGTATTTATCCAAGAGAAAGAAAAGCATCTCCACCCAGAAGCTTGGATGCCAGTGTTTATAGGGGCCAGTATTTATTGGGTAATTCATAATTGCCAAAAACTGGAAACAAATGAAATATCCATTAATTGGTGAATGTATAAAAATCTATGCTACAGCCACACAATGGATCACTACTTATGCATTAAAATAAATGGACTACTGATACATGAAACGACGTAGATGGACCTTAATTGCATTATGCTAAATGAAAGAAGTCAGGCTCCAAAGGCTACATGCTGTATACCTGACATCTGGGAAAAGACAATATCATAATGACAGAAAAAGATCAGTATTTGCCAGGGTCTAAGAGTGGGGAAAATTGATTGACTACAAAGTGACACAAAGGAACTTCATAAGTGCTGAAAATATATCTTTATTGTAGTGTTCATTACACAACAGTACGTATTTGTCAAATTCATAGAACTTTACGCCTCTAAAGAGTGATTTTACTCTGCATGTTATGCCTTAGAAAAGTCTGACTCTTCAAAACCTTACTTACATCACCCTAAACATCCATAGAAATAAATTTGGCATTAAAAATATAAATTTTAAAAAATTCATCAAACATTTTTTAATAAAAATATTGGGTTTTTTTCTAATTAATGAAATGTTTTCTTCATGAAATCTCAACAACACCAATGCAGCCAGCTGATCAATGCATTTCACCTCTTTGCTGATGATCAGAAAACAGCAACAATAACAACATAAAACACCACATTCTTTACAAAAGTGTTGTTAGTGTGATTTAACATTTTCAGATTGGTTTTATCTATTATATGGAGTCTATACAGTTACACTTCACCATAATTTAATTACATTAGATACTTAACAACTCCCCAAAACTACATCAAGGTCTTGTATGTGTACTATGCAATTAAAATTGTAAAATGGAAAATTTATTGGTTAGTAATTTTTTATCCTGATCTTCCAAAATTATGGTCAATGGATAGTGATGTTACATTACCTTTTCCTTCTTGCTGTTGCTCAGTTTTTTTTAACAATATTTTTCCTTCCTCAAACACTAATGCATAAGAAATCAGTAATTTTACTATTTGATAAACTTTTCTAAGTATCATTCTTTTAGAGTGTGTTCATAAATGCAAACATACACACCAATGATAGATAGATGAATAAATAGGCAGATAGATGATAGATAGATACATAGATACATAGATTCATAGAGTTAATATGGCAAAAATAAAACATTTTAAAGAAACATAAAGTTCCGTGATGATTCCATGCTGAAAAGTATACTCATGAATAAGCAAGTTTAACATGATAGGCATCATTTTCCATAACTCTAAAGAACATGATCTTCCAGTTTTCTTCTCATATGGAAACTCTGTTAAAGACATTTCCTTTGGTCAACTATCGAGTTTTATATCGTGTTTTCTGTCCTCTAGGGACTAGGTCTTTGGTTCTCTTCTCTCACTTGCAAGCTCCCTGAGTGATCTCATTTATGTTCAGTGGCTTCAAACCTCATCCATGTGCTGATGATTGCAAAATACTTGAACCTGAGTTCTGTTAGAGATAAAGACATTTATATCCATGTGAATATAAAGGTTTCACAAATGCCTAAAAATATATATTCAAACCTTAATTCAGGTTTGAATGACAGAAATAATTAAAGAAACCACGTTTCTCCTGAATTCTGTCTTTCAGGGAAAGGCAACTCCAGATGTTCATTTGTCAACGAGAAACAGTATCACACTGGAGTATGCCTCTTCCCTCCCCACATGTATTTGATCCCTCAGCTGTCCTGCCAGTGCTACATCTTAAATGTCTATCAAATCCCTTCACTTCTCCCTATCCCACTGCAGCTAATTTAGGTTACCGTATTCTCTTACCTACCTATGGCAACATCTTTCTATAAATCATTCTCTCGACCTCTGGTCTTGCTACTTCCCACTTATTCTCCACACTGCAGCCACAGTAATGTCTCATGGCACTCCCTCTCCTTAAACCTTTCCCATGGCCCCCTGTTTTCTCTCAGGATGATATTTAACCTTCTTGCCATGCTTATAGGACTCTTCATTATCTGGCTTCTCTTTGTTTCTCTGCCATATCTGCTTCATCCTTCTAAATCTGGCTCCATTCATTCTGGGTTACTTTTTTCTTCCGCCAATTCTATGTTCCCATTTACCTTTGGGTTTTTGCACATTCTGTTCCTTTTGCTTAGGCATTTTTTACTTTTTCTGACTTACCCAGTTTCCTTTCTATAACCTGTCTAAAGTGTCCTAATTTTTCAGATTTCCTTGTATACATTACTTCTTCTAAAAGATGTTTTCTGATAATTTATCACAACCTGTGTTGACAATGTCATAACATGTTTACAACTGTCTACTTACTTGTTTGTATCTCCATGTTGAGTGTGTATATATATATATATATATATATGTATGTTACTAAAATTAACAATGTTCTCTATAATTTATATTTTATTAGCAAACGCTACACTTTTTACATATGCAGTCAAATAATTGGAATGGTTTTTTAAATGTTCCTTAAAATTACTGTGTTACTTAAAATGTTACTTAAAATTACTGTGAATAACACATGAATGGGGTTGAGAAGCTTTTTGTCAAAGCTATGTCATATTGTTCTTGATAAGAGGGAACAAAGTATGAAATGAAATTACACATAATAGAAACATTATCATTTACCACTATAATTACTCTCAGCATAGCAATTGGGTGCATGAGAAAATAATAGATTATGAGACATGCTCATTGAGAATAGACTTGGGGAACTTCATAGCAAAGCTGTGGTTTTTCTGACACTGCATAATGGATTGTATCAAAACTGTGAAATGAATGAGATAAAGCAATCTTTCAGATAGGAGAATATTTGTACTCACAAGAAGCAATAAAATATTCAAGTTTTAATCTAAATATAACTTTCTCTTCTGACTTTTACAAAATACTGTTTTATGGTGTACTTCATCAATTGCTCCAGTGATTTCTATAATGATTTTTTTTCTGAAAAAATTTTCATCCTCACCCATTTGTATGTACATACCAAAAAGGAATAAAAGTGATATACAACCAACTGAGCTCCTATTTCTACTAAAATAAAGTGAAATACCTCAAACAAGAAAAAATAACACATGAATCTGAGGGGATATATGAATAATGGGTTATACTTTAGAAATTCTGGCAGCATCAAATTCAGAGAAAGAAAAAAAAAGAGATTTGACATTTTTGAGAAATAACGAATTCAGATCACAAAGATTGTAACCTACAATCCTTGCAAAACAAGCCAATTATGTGCATATGTCCAATGAAAATATCACATAAAAGACATCTCAAGTATAATCAAAACAATTAATGGAATATGAGCTAACATTTAAACATCCTTAGATTTTATGAAGAGGAATGTGTACTTTGTATCTACACCAAGTATTTCAAGTTTAACGTAACTGTATGAATGCACTTTTGCTTCACAATTATGTATAATAATGCAGTTTTCATCGTCATACACATTTAAATATCTTTTGATTTTCTTTGTGATTTATTTTCGACCCACAAATTATTTAGTAGTGTGTAGTTTAATTTCCAATTATTTGGCGTTGTTTTAGATAGCTTATGTTTCTTATTTTTAATTTATTCCCTTGTGATAAAATATACTCTGTATTTTTCAATCTTTTGGATATACAGAGAATTGTTCTATGATAGACGTAACAGTCAATTTTGGTGATTATTAAATGTGCTCTTGAAAAGCATTTCTCTTCAGTTGAGTGTATTTTATAAATGTCAATTTGGTCAAGATAGTTGATAGAGTTTTTCAAGCCATCTGTGGGTTTTTTGATTTTTGTGTCTGTTTCTATCAAAAGCTGAGAGAAGAGCGTTACAATCTCCAACTAGGTTTTGTCTGTTTTTTTAATTTAATAAATTTTGGTTTCTTTTTAAGCTCTTCTTTTTAAGCTCTGCTATTCAGGTCCAATTTATGACTGCTTTGTATTCATGATGTCTTGACTCTTTTATAGATGTCCTTCTTTATTTCTTTTTTTTTAATAAATTTATTTATTTTTATTTATTTATTTTTGGCTGCCTTGGGTCTTCGTTGCTGCACACGGGCTTTCTCTAGTTACGGCAACTGGGGGCTACTCTTCGTTGCAGTGGGCGGGCTTCTCATTGTGGTGGCTTCTCTTGTTGTGGAGCACAGGCTCTAGGTGAGCAGGCTTCAGTAGTTGTGGCATATGGGCTCAGTAGTTGTGGCTTGCGGGCTTTAGAGTGCAGGCTCAGTAGTAGTGGCACACGGGCTTAGTTGCTCCACGGCATGTGGCATCTTCCCAGACCAGGGCTCAAATCCGTGTTCCCTGCATTGGGAGGTGGATTCTTAACCACTGTGCCACCAGGGAAGTCTCTCCTTCTTTATTTCTGATCGTACCTTTTGCTTGGAAGTATCTGATAGTAATATACTCATTTCATTCCTCTTAACATAACTTCCACATGTGGTAACTCATTCTGACCTTTTACGTTCATCCTATCTGTATTTTATCTTTAAAATGTGTCTTTTGCAGACAGCATATACTTAGGTTTTACAGTTTTATTCATTTTTAAATTGTCTTTTTTTTAATTTAATTTTATTTTTTTGTACAGCAGGTTCTTATTAGTTGTCTATTTTATACATATTAGTGTATACATGTCAATCCCAATCTCCCAGTTCATCCCACCACCACCACCACCCCCGCTTTCCCCCCTTTGTGTCCATACGTTTGTTCTCTACATCTGTGTCTCTATTTCTACCTGCAAACCGATTCATCTGTACCATTTCTCTAGATTTCACATATACACGTTAATATACGATATTTGTTTTTCTCTTTCTGACTTATTTCACCCTGTATGACAGTCTCTAGGTCCATCCACGTCTCTGCAAATGACCCAATTTCATTCCATTTTATGGCTGAGTAATATTCCTTTGTGTATATGTAACATCTTCTTTATCCATTTGTCTGTTGATGGGCATTTAGGTTGTTTCCATGACCTGGCTATTGTAAATAGTACTGCAATGAATACTGGGGTGCATGTGTCTTTTTGAATTATGTTTTTCTCTGGGTGTGTGCCCAGTAGTGGGATTGCTGGATTGTATGCTACTTCTATTTTTAGTTTTTTAAGGAACCTCCATCGTATGCTACTTCTATTTTTAGTTTTTTAAGGTTCTCCATAGTGGCTGTATCAATTTACATTCCCACCAACAGTGCAAGAGGATTCCCTTTTCTCCACACCCTCTCCAGAATTTCTTGTGTGTAGATATTCTGATGATGCCCATTCTAACTGGTGTGAGGTGATACCTCATTGTAGTTTTGATTTGCATTTCTCTAATAATTAGTGATGTTGAGTAGCTTTTCATGTGCCTCTTGGCCATCTGCATGTCTTCTTTGAAGAAATGTCTATTTAGGTCTTCTGCCCATTTTTTGATTGGGTTGTTGGTTTTTTTAATATTGAGCTGCATGAGCTATTTATACATTTTGGAGATTAATCCTTTATCTGTTGATTTCATTTGCAAATATTTTCTCCCATTCTGAGGTTTGCCTTCGTCTTGTTTTTCATTTCCTTTGCTGTGCAAAAACGTTTAAGTTTCATTAGGTCCCACTTGTTTATTTTTGTTTTTATTTCCATTACTCTAGGAGGTGGCTCAAAAAAGATCTTGCTGTAATTTATGTCAAAGAGTGTTCTTCCTGTTTTCCTCTAAGAGATTTATAGTGTCCAGCCTTACATTTAGGTCTTTAATCCATTTTGAGTTTATTTTTGTGTATGGTGTTAGGGAGTGTTCTAATTTCATTATTTTACATGTAGCTGTCCAGTTTTCCCAGCACCACTTATTGAAGAGACTGCCTTTTCTCCATTGTATATCCTTGCCTCTTTTGTCAAAGATTAGTTGCCCATAATTGCGTGGGTTTATCTCTGGGTTTTCCATCTTGTTCCATTGATCTATATTTCTGTTTTTGTGCCAGTACCATATTGTCTTGATTACTGTAGCTTTGTAGTATAGTCTGAAGTTAGGGAGTCTGATTCCTCCAGCTCTGTTTTTTTTCCCTCAAGATTGCTTTGACTATTCAGGTCTTTTGTGTCTCCATACAAATTTTTAAGATTTTTTGTTCTAGTTCGGTGAAAAATGCCATTGGTAATTTGATAGGGATTGAATTGAATCTGTAGATTGCTTTGGGTAGTATAGTCATTTTCACAATATTGATTCTTCCAGTCCAAGAACATGGTATATCTCTCCATCTGTTTGTGTCATCTTTGATTTCTTTCATCAGTGTCTTATAGTTTTCTAAGTATAGGTCTTTTACTTCCTTAGGTAGGTTTATTCCTAGGTATTTTATTCTTTTGGTTGCAATGGTGAATGGGATTGTTTCCTTAATTTCTCTTTCTGATATTTTGTTGTTAGTGTGTAGGAGTGCAAGAGATTTCTGTGCATTAATTTTGTATCCTGCAACTTTACCAAATTCATTGATTAGATCTAGTAGTTTTCTTGTGGCATCTTTAGGATTCTCTATGTAAGGTATCATGTCATCTGCAAACAGTGACAGTTTCACTTCTTCTTTTCCAATTTGTATTCCTTTTATTTCTTTTTCTTCTCTGATTGCCATGGCTAGGACTTCCAAAACTATGTTGAATAATAGTGGCGAGAGTCGACATTCTTGTCTTCTTCCTGATCTTAGAGGAAATGCTTTCAGTTTTTCACCATTGAGAATGATGTTTGCTGTGGGTTTGTCATGTATGGCCTTTATTATATTGAGGTAAGTTCCCTCTGTGCCCACTTTCTGGAGAGTTTTTATCATAAATGGGTGTTGAATTTTGTCAAAAGCTTTTTCTGCATCTATTGAGATGATCATATGGTTTTTATTCTTCAGTTTGTTACTGTGGTGTATCACATTGATTGATTTGCATATCTTAAAGAATCCTTGCATACCTGGCATAAATCCCACTTGATTTTGGTGTATGATCCTTTTAATGTTTTGTTCAATTCTGTTTCCTAGTATTTGTTGAGGATTTTTGCATTTATATTCATCAGTGATATTAGTGTATAATTTTCTTTTTTTGTACTATCTCTGTCTGGTTTTGGTGTCAGGTTGATGGTTGCCTCATTGAATGAGTTTAGGAGTGTTCCTTCCTCTGCAGTTTTTTGGAAGAGTTTGAGAAGGATGGGTGTTAGCTCTTCTCTAAATGTGTGTTAGAATTTACCTGTGAAGTGATCTGGTCCTGGACTTTTGTTTGTTGGGAGATTTTTAATCACAGTTTCAATTTCATTACTTGTGATTGTTCTGTTCGTATTTTCTATTTCTTCCTGGTTCAGTCTTGGAAGTTTATACCTTTCTAAGAATCTGTCCATTTCTTCCAGGTTGTCCATTTTATTGGCATAGAGTTGCTTGTAGTTGTCTCTTATGATGCTTTGTATTCTGTGGTGTCCATTGTAACTTCTCCTATTCATTTCTAATTTTATTGATTTGAGTCCTCTCCCTCTTTTTTTTTTGATGTGTTTGGCTAAAGGCTTATCAGTTTTGTTTATCTTCTCAAAGAACCAGCTTTTAGTTTTATTGATCTTTGCTATTGTTTTCTTTGTTTCTATTTCATTTTTTTCTGCTCTGATTTTTATGATTTCTTTCCTTCTAATAATTTTGAGTTTTCTTTGTTCTTCTTTCTCTAGTTTCTTTAGGTGTAAGGTTAGATTGTTTATTTGAGATTTTTCTTGTTTCTTTAGTTAGGCTTGCATTGCCATAAACTTCCCTCTTAGAAGTGCTTTTGCTGCATCCCGTAGGTTTTGGATCATTGTGTTTTCATTGTCATTTGTCTCTAGGTATTTTTTTATTTCCTCTTTGATTTCTTCAGTGATCTCTTGGTTATTCAGTAACGTATTGTTTAGCCTCCATGTGTTTGTGTTTTTTACTTTTTCTTCACTGTAATTTATTTCTAATCTCATAGTGTTGTGGTCGGAAAAGATGCTTGATATGATTTCAGTTTTCTTAAATTTACTAAGGGTTGATTTGTGACCCAGGATGTGATCTATCTTGGAGAATGTTCTATGTGCACTTGAGAAGAAAGTGTAAGCCACTCTTTTCAGATGGAATGTCCTATAAATATCAATTTAAATCTGTCTGGTCTATTGTGTCATTTAAAGCTTGTGTTTCCTTATTAATTTTCTGTCTGGATGATCTGTCCATTGGTGTAAGTGAGGTGTTAAAGTCCCCCACTATTATTGTGTTACTGTCAATTACCTCTTTTATAGCTGTTAGCATTTGTGTTATGTATTGAGGTGCTCCTATGTTGGGTACATATATATTTATAATTGTTATATCTTCTTCTTGGATTGATCCCTGGATCATTATGTGGTGTCCTTCTTTGTCTCTTGTAACATTCTTTATTTTAAAGTCTATTTTGTCTGATATGAGTATTGCTACTCCAGCTTTCTTTTGATTTCCATTTGCATGGAATATCTTTTTCCTTCCCCTCACTTTCAGTCTGTATGTGTCCCTAGGTCTGAAGTGAGTCTCTTATAGACAGCGTATATATGGGTCTCGTTTTTCTATCCATTTAGCGAACCTGTTTCTTTTGGTTGGAGCATTTAATCCATTCACGTTTAAGGTAATTGTCAATATGTATGTTCCTATAACCATTTTCTTAATTGTTTTGTGTTTTGTTTTGTAGGTCCTGTTTTCTCTCTGTTTCCCACTTAGAGAAGTTCCTTTAGCTTTGTTGTAGAGCTGGTTTGGTGGTGCTGAATTCTCTTAGCTTTTGTTTGCCTGTAGCTTTTGATTTCTCCATCGAATCTGAATGAGATCCTTGCCAAGTAGAATAATATTGGTTGTAGGTTCTTCCCTTTTATCACTTTAAATATATCATGCCACTCCCTTCTGGCTTGTAGATTTTTTGCTGAGAAATCAGCTGTTAACCTTACAGGAGTTCCCTGGTATGTTATTTGTCTTTTTTCCCGTGTTGCTTTTAATAATTTTTCTTTGTCTTTAACTTTTTTCTATTTGAGTACTATGTATCTTGGCATGTTTCTACTTGTGCTTATCCTGCCTGAGACTCTGCACTTCCTGGACTTGTGTGGCTATTTCCTTTCCCATGTTAGGGAAGTTTTCAACTATAATCTCTTCAAAGATTTTCTTGGGTCCTTTCTCTCTCTCTTCTCCTTCTGGGACCCCTATAATGCGAATGTTGGTGGATTTAATGTTGTCCTAGAGGTCTCTTAGGCTGTATTCATTTCTTCTGATTCTTTTTTCTTTATTCTGTTCTGCAGCAGTGAATTCCACCATTCTGTCTTCCAGGTCACTTATCTGTTCTTCTGCCTCAGTTATTCTGCTATTGATTCCTTCTAGTGTATTTTTCAATTCAGTTATTGTATTGTTTATCTCTGTTTGTTTGTTTTTTAATTCTTCCAGGTGTTTGTTCTTTAATTCTTCTAGGTTTTTGTTAAACATTTCTTGCATCTTCTAGATCTTTGCCTCCATTCTTTTTCCGAGGTCCTGGATCATCTTCACTATCATTATTCTGAATTCTTTTTCTGGAAGGTTGCCTAATTCCACTTCATTTTATTGTTTCTCTGGGTTTTTATCTTGTTCCTTCATCTGGTACGTAGCCCTCTGCCTTTTCATTTTGTCTATCTTCCTGTGAATGTGGTTTTTGTTCCACAGGCTGCAGGATTGTAGTTCTTCTTGCTTCTGCTGTCTTCCCTCTGGTGGATGAAGCTATCTAAGAGGCTTGTGCTAGCTTTGTGTTGGGAGGGACTGGTGGTGGGTAGAGCTGGGTGTTGCTCTGGTGGACAGAGCTCAGTAAAACTTTAATCTGCTTGTCTGCTGATGGGTGGGGCTGAGTTCCCTCCCTGTTGTTTGTTTGACCTGATGTGACCCAGCACTGGAAGCTACAGGCTCTTTGGTGGGGCTAATGGTGGAATCCAGGAGGGCTCATGCCAAGGAGTACTTTGCAGAACTTCTGCTGCCAGTGTCCTGGTCCCTGCTGTGAGCCATGGCCACCCATCTCTGCAGGAGATCCTCCAATACTAGCAGGTAGGTCTGGTTCAGTCTCCTATGGGGTCACTGCTCCTTCCGCCTGGGTTCTGATGTGCATACTACTTTGTGTGTGCCCTCCAAGAGTGGAGTCTCTGTTCCCCCCAGTCCTGTCAAAGTCCTGCAGTGAAATCCCGCTAGCCTTCAAAGTCTGATTCTCTGGGAATTCCTCCTCCCTTTGCCAGACCTCCATGTTGGGAAGCCTGACGTGGGGCTCAGAACCTTCACTTCTGTGGGTGGACTTCTGTGGTATAATTGTTGTCCAGTTTGTGAGTCACCCACTCAGTGGTTATGGGATTTGATTTTATTGTGATTGCAACCCTCCTACTGTCTCACTGCAGCTTCTCCTTTGTCTTTGGATGTGGGGTATCTTTTTTGGTGAGTTCCAGTGTCTTCCTGTCAATGATTGTTCAACAGTTAGTTGTGATTCTGGTGCTCTCGCACGAGGGAGTGAAGCCATGTCCTTCTACTCCACCATCTTGAACCAGTCTCCTAAATTCTTTGTCTTTTAATGAGTGTTTAGTCCATTATCATTTAAAGTAATAATCCTTTTGGCTGGATTATGTCTAGCATTTTCTTTTTTTCTTATTACCACTCTGCTTTTAGTTTCAATTTTCTTCCTCCCCAGCCTTCATTTGAATAATTGAGTATTTCATTAGAATCATATTTTATCTCTTGGCATTTTAGCATTTATCTATTTGCATTATTTTAGTTGTTGCTTTGGGATTATAATACACATTTATAACTTTTCACTGTCTACTTAAAGTTAATATTGTAAAACATCATGGAAAATGTAGAAGATGTACTGTGTTGTAGGACCATTTACCACCTCTGTCATTTTTGTACGATTATCATATGTTTGAAACCTCTATTCATCATAAACCTCACAAGATAATGTTGTAGTTTTTCTTTAAACAGTCATTATTTTAAGAAATACACAGTAAAAACATAGTTTTTATTTTTACTCAAACATTTTATGTTTCTTGTGCTCTTCATTCTCTCCTGAATATCCAAGTATCCATTTTGTATAATTTCCCTTTTGCTTAAGATAATTCTTTTTATAGTTTTATTATGCAAGTTTTCTTTTCTTATATTTTAAAATGTCTCTTTCACCTACTTTCTTCAATTTTAGAATTGTCCATTGTATATAGAGTTGTATTTTGTTGTTCTGTTTTGACTTGGGTCTATTTGCTTTTTCCTTTTAGCAGTTTATAGATATCATTCTACTGTTTCCTAGTATCCACTGTTTCTGATAAAAATTGTCCAGCTATGCAAATTGCTCTTGCCCTGTATACATTGGATTATCTTTCTCAGCCCCCTTTCAAGATATAATCTTTGTTTTTGGGTTTCAGAAATTTTCCTATAATGTGCTTGGTAGGATTTTCTTTCTTTTTGATTATGCTCCTCTTATCTTCTTCATGGTCTAAATTTACATCTTTCAAAAATCTTGGGTACATGCTGGACAATATATCTCTTAAAATAATTTCCCTTAGTGTTTTATTTCTCCTGCTCTTCTAGGTCTCCAGTTACAACTCTGTTAAGTACATTTATGTTGCCTCACAAGGCCCTGATATTCTCTTCATTATTTTTTCCAATCTTATTTCTTTTTTATTCTTCATATTGGATAACTATTTTATTTTTCTATTTTCTATCCCTCACTTAATTTTCTGTCACCTCCAATCTTATGTTAAGGCTCTCCCAGTGATGTTTTATTACAGTTTCCTATGTTGTATCTTTCACTTCTTTAATTTCTGTTTTTCCTATATAAAATTTTTTCCTTTATCTCCTTGAGCACAGATATAGTAGTATCTGGTGTGTTCATTCCAACATCAAAGTCACTTCTGGATTGGTCTCCATTCATTGCCCTTTTACTTCAGTATGGATCACATTTGCTGTTTTTCATATACATAGTCATTTTGGATTCTATCCTAGATATTATGAATTATACAGTTTGGAGAATTTGTATTCTGTTATGTTTCCCAAAGATAAGAGGTCGCACTCAGCCTCAAAACTAAAATCATCAGGTCAGTTATTTTAGCCTGACCTGGGCTGCTAAGAATGCATCTGTGAATGCATAGTTCAGAGACGAGCCAGAGATTTTGGCAGGGTCTATGCAAAGAATTAGGTTCTCTCTACAGTTCTCTCCTTGCTAAGATTTGTTGTTTGTGTATACATTCTTAACTCTTTGAAGACTTGGTTCTTCAAAGAAGACTACAGGATATCTATTTGGGATTTGACCAGCCCATAGAGTAAAACTGGAACCTGCCTTTGGGTAAAAATGAGTACAAATTACTTACCTAGTACTTTTTTTTTTTCTCGTACAGTGCAACACTCCTCCAATATCTGCCCGCTTTCGTTCAGTCTCCAGTGCTATCAATGCCTTGTGTGTTTTCATTGCTTTTAGTTATTTTCAGGAGGACTGGTTGTTCTAATAGCAGCTACTCAATTATCAGCCTGAAAATACATCTTTAATTGTATGGCAGGAGTGGGTCTTTTTCCAAAATGTTCTAAAATAGTTAATTTTCTTGTATGTCTTCCATATTATTAACTGTTATTCTGTATACACACTTGGAGTGCTATCTTATTGCTCCTGATATCCTATTTTGGTGTTGACAGCATTTATTGAATACCTTAGTAACAATTGGCCAAAATATCCTGAACTTGCAGTGTTTTAATTTCATTTTATTTGAACCCTGTAGGCATAACACAATACAGATATGACTGCCTTTTTTTTCATTTCTGCATTAACTTATGTAGTAAAAGCCAGCTGCTTCAAGGTGAGGTTTTTGCTAAAATATTTATGAAAGTCATATTATTCCAGAGTCCATTACATTAAAGGATGTAGCTGGATCATAGGTTTCAAGATAAAACTTTTCCTGCCTAAAGCAGTTTTTAAACTCCAGGACTGACTAAAATAAGATGATCACCATTTCTAAAACATATTTACCAGAGACCTTCAAGATGGTGGAGGAGTAAGACGTGGAGATCACCTTCTTGCCCACAAATACACGAGAAATACATCTACATGTGGAACAACTCCTACGTAACACCTACTGAATGCTGGCAGAAGACCTCAGACTTCCCAAAAGATGCCCTCAGGTGACCTACAAACAGAAGCAGGGCCAAATCCAAAGTATAACCCCAGGAGCTGTGTGAACAAAGAAGAGAAAGGGAAATTTCTCCCAGCAGCCTCAGGAGCAGTGCATTAAAGCTCCACAATCGACTTGATGTACCCTGCATCTGTGGAATACCTAGATAGACAACAAATCATCCCAAAATTGAGGTGGTCGACTTTCGGAGCAACTGTAGACTTGGGGTTTGCTTTCTGCATCTAATTTGTTTCTGGTTTTATGTTTACCTTAGTTTAGTATTTAGAGTTTATTATCATTGGTAGATTTGTTTATTGATTTAGTTGCTCCTTTCCTTTTTTTTTTATATATAGATTTTTTTTTCCTTTTGCTCTTTTTGTGAGTGTGTATGTGTATGCTTCTTTGTGTGATTTTGTCTGTATAGCTTTACTTTTACCATATGTCCTACGGTTCTGTCTGTCCTTTTTTTTTTTTTTTGTATAATTTTTAGTACTTGTTATAATTAGTGGATTTATTTTTTAGTTTGGGTGCTCTTTATCTTTTTTCTTTTTTAATTAATTTTTAATTTTTAATAATTTTTTTATTTTTTAATTTTAATAACTTTATTTTATTTTATTTTTCTCTTTCATTCTATCTTTATTTTTTCTCCATTTTCTTCTGATCCATGTGGCTAACAGAGTCTTGGTGCTCCAGCCAGCTGTCAGGCCTGTGCCTCTGAGGGGGGAGAGCTGAGTTCAGGACATTGGTCCATCAGAGACCTCCTGGCTCCACATAATATCAAACAGCAAAAGCTCTCCCAGAGATCTCCATCTCAACGCTAAGACCCAGATCCACTTGTCGACCAGCAGGGTACAGTGCTGGACACCCTATGCCAAACAACTAGCAAGACAGGAAACAACCCCACCCATTAGCAGAGAGGCTGCCCAAAATCATAATAAGGTCACAGACACCCCAAACCCCACCACCGGACATGGTCCTCCCCACCAGAAAGAAAAGATCCAGCCTCATCCACCAGAACATAGGCACTAATCCCCTCCACAAGGAATCCTATACAACCCGCTGAACCAATCTTAGCCACCGGGAGCAGACACCAAAAACAACGGGAAATATGAACCTACAGCCTTCGAAAAGGAGACCCCAAACACACTAAGTTAAGCAAAATGAGAAGACAGAGAAACACACAGCAGATGAAGGAGTAAGGTAAAAACTCACCACACCAAACAAATGAAGAGGAAATAGGCAGTCTATGTGAAAAAAGAATTCAGAGTAATGTTAGTAAAGATGATCCTAAATCTTGAAAATAGAATGGAGAAAAGGCAAGAAACGTTTAACAAGGACCTAGAAGAACTAAAGAGCAAACAAACAATGATGAACAACACAATAAGTGAAATTAAAAATTCTCTAGAAGGAATCAATAACAAAATAACTGAGGCAGAAGAACGGATAAGTGACCTGCAAGATAACACAGTGGAAATAACTACCACAGAGCAGAATAAAGAATGAAAAGAATTGAGAACAGTCCCAGAGACCTCCAGGACAGCATTAAATGCACCAATATTCGAATTACAAGGGTCCCAGAAGAAGAAGAGAAAAAGAAAGGGACTGAGAAAATATTTTAAGAGATTATAGTTGAAAACTTCCCTAATATGGGAAAGGAAATAGTTAATCAAGTCCAGGAAGCACAGAGAGTCCCATACAGGATAAACCCAAGGAGAAACACGCCAAGACACATATTAATCAAACTATCAAAAATTAAATAGATAAAATATTAAAAACAGCAAGGGAAAAACAACAAATAACATACAAGGGAATCCCCATAAGGTTAACAGTTGATCTTTCAGCAGGAACTCTGCAAGCCAGAAGGGAGTGGCAGGACACATTTAAAGTGATGAAATAGAAAAACCTACAGCCAAGATTATCTGTTTTATTCTGCTCAGGCTACTATAGCAAAATACCACAGACTAGGTAGCTTATAAACAACAAAAATTTATTTCTTACAGTTCTGGAGGCTAGAAGTCTGAGATCAGGGTGCCAACATGGTCAGGTTGAGGCCTCTCTTCTGGGTCACAGACTTTTCCTTGTATCCTCACATGGAAGAAGGGGCTAGGGATTTACTTGGAACCTCTTTTATAAGGGCACTTATCTTCTTAGGGCACCTTCCAAAGGCCTCATATTCCAGTACCATCACATTACATTAGGATTCCAACATGTGAATTTTGGAAGGACACAAACACTCAGACCATATCATTATCTTTAAATGAATGTGATTGCTACCTCAAAGAAGATAAATATTTTATTAAAATTCAGAATTAGATTTCAGTATTCCATTGAAAAATAAACAGATCTTTTATGCTAGAACTATTTTCTTTGTCCTTAATAGCATAGCAACATTGAAAGTAAGGAAGAATCTTTTTTTTAAATTTTTTTTAATTGAAGTATAGTTGGTTTACAATGTTATGTTAATTACTGCTGTACAGCAAAGTGATTCAGTTATATATATAAAATATAGTTCTCTGTGCTATACAATAGGACTTGTTGTTTATCCATTCTATGTATAAAAGTCTACATCAGCTAACCACAACCTCCCACCCCATCCCTCCCCCGACCCCCTCCCCCTTGGCAACTACCAGTCTGTTCTCTATGTCCGTGATTCTCTTTCTGTTTCATAGATAGGTTCATCTGTGTCATATTTTAGATTCCACATATAAATGATATCATATGGTATTTGTCTTTCTGACTTACTTCACTTAGTATGATAATCTCTGGTCGTATCCATGTTGCTACAAATGGCATTATTTTGTTCTTTTTTTGATGGCTGAGTAGTATTCAAGGAAGAATCATTTTGAGGAACAAAAAATAGTTTCTCATTAGACACATAGTCCCACGAGATAAAATTTAAGAAAAATAAAGTAAAATGGTACACTGTATCTTATTTAAGTGCAATAATGCTTTACTTGTAAAGCATGTAATCTTTTTACAAGTAAAAAGATTTACTTGTCTACTTGCATGCCGATTATTTGTCTACAAAATGGACACTCATTGTAGTCTCAATCAGGAGATGAAAACAACAGAATTTGGAAATAAAAAATATAAATTCAATTCCCTTGTATTTTCTCCCATGCCATAGACGTAAAATGCTTTTTATATTCAATTCTATCCTAAAAATTTGCTAGTTTTACCCAAACCCAAGTTACTAGTCAGTTGAAGATTGGCATATGTAATTATGCAGTTGCTTACAGATTCTAGTTATCAATTATCTATCAATTATTGATTTTTAATTACAATGTCACTCAAATTTTGAATTATAAATATAAAAAACAGTTTGTCAAATTATAAGGGAAAATGGGCATTATGAAACCATAAAGGAATCCTTTAGAAATTTTTATCTGCAATAAAAATTTCAATAGACCTTTGTCTGACTAGAAAACAATGGCAAGAAGAGAAATATTAAAAAGTAATGCTTTGGCACTAGAACTTTTGCTTAATGATGCAAATAACATGTTTAAAATGAATAAAATAAGTTCTGCCATAAATTGTTCAGTAGAGTCTCACATTCAAGAGTAAGTCTTTATATGTCACCACTGTTGTTAAGAAAGATATGAAAATATAAGTATTGGAATCATAGTTAGATAGCTTGATTAAAAGCTATGCAAGCAGCAGAACAGCTAAACTGATCCATGGGGGCAAAGGGTATTTACTGTGAAATTTTTTTGTTACTGAATCAGACCAGATTTTTATCAATGAATACTTTTAAGCTGATTTCAAATTCATGGAAAATTTTAATGTCTTCTGGGAAGAGGAAGGAAAGAAAACTCAGAGAGAGACGGAGAAAAATCAAGAAAAAAAAATACAAAGGCAAAATTGTTTTGTGATGCAGAAGTTTTTTTCAGATCTTGTCTTCTCCAATACTTTAATGGAGTATTACCTTTGTAATTTTGCAAACTTTCCTGCCAAACTAGTTGCCATGAAAGTTCAATAAATACTCTTATCTTCTGAAAAGTTAGTCAACTAAACAGAGCCACAAGGAGGACTAGAAACAGGTATGAGAAGATTTATGACGAAAGGGCTGATGGTTTACATCATAAAAATATTTCCCACAGTGAAAGGTGTGTTGTGAGTGTTCCTCTTCACTGTCAAAATATAAGAATGTCTTGGAAAAAAGGAGATTTTTCCTATTAGATTATTTTTTCAAATACAAAGCAACAAATGGTAACTAAGTGAGAGCCAAAAAGTTAAGTGAAATTTGCAAAAAGAGACTGTAAGACTACAGATTATGGCTACTTTCTTGCTGGTTCCATTTTCTTGTTTAAAAATATTAAGATCAGTGCCTTAATATTTTCATTACATTTAGGGAATAAAACCAAAATTAGTTAAACCAAAATTAAACGCAAACAAGACATTCGATTTGTATGTGTTTCTATTTCCAACATTCCAAAGTACTTTCTTATACTAAACCCCTAACAGAAAATAACTATAAAGGCTGGGTAAAATACGTAAAACAATTGTTGAAATGTACTGGAGAACAACAAAGTAAGATAGGATGCGATGGATGAAAAATTTCACAGACAAGCAAGGCACAAGAAAGTGAGCATCAGAGTTGCCTCTGCTGTATCCCTCAGTTGATTTTCTAATTTACAGTGCAGGGAATAAAAGTTGAGGATAAAACTAGGTCAGTGACTTGCAGGGGTCATGCTGAGATGGGGAGGATGAGTTGGAATTCGGGCTGCCTACAAGATTGGGACTTAAATTTCAAATTAAGCAAGCCTAAAATTCTGCATGCAATATTCCCTCAAGGCATTTGCCAAATTCTAATCTCTCAGTGCTCAGGTTGAGATGTCCAGACCCAAAGCAAAAAAACAAACAAATAAACAAGCAAACTGGGTAGCTAACAAGCTGACAGTGATTTCAGTAATCTGTCATGGAGAGACAAAAGTTTGAGTTTAAAACTCAAAACTTACAGGAGCTCTGGTAAAAATCTCAGACTGTATTTGAGACCCAAGAAGGCTAACCTTAAGGGATTGTTGATTAGCTACATATGGTCATAGAACAATCTGGAGCAACCTGGATTAGTCATATTATCTATGAGAATAATTACAAAATATGCATGTCCATAATTATCTATAAATGATAAAATAATAATGTTTTAATAGAATTATAGAAAAATTAAAAAGTTGTAGTGTTCAATTTATTATTCTCCACAGCTATAATTCAAATTGTTTTTCAGGACAAATAATGGAAAATAACAAAATAACACAAAGTTATCACCATTCAGAGAAAAGCTATTGTGTTTTTTCCTTAAAAATTAAGTATATGCATTTTGAAACAATTCACATATTGTATAAGTATTGCAATATACTCTCTATTACAAACTAAATTTTTACATTAAAATCATAGTGAAACAAAACTCTAGATATAATTATGTTGACATAAGCAGTATAAAAATCATACCAAATACCTAATGCTGGCATAAACAGTATGTTCATAAATGCTTAGACAAGTAAAATAAGAATGACTATTCGAAATAATAAATAACACAGAAAATCTAGGAAACTAGCTAAGAATATGAAATAACATTTATTGTAAAATTTTATTTTCAACTATCGATTATCTGTAAGAATGTGGAACTGGAAGTTCATCCAAAAAAATACTCCACCAGCGATGCCAAAAATTATTTATCCAATAGTTAAAGATTCTTTCCTATATTTTACAAGGATGCTTTATATCTGCAAGAGGGACTATAATTATTCTTTGTTAGTTCTTGTGCTACAGTTTGAAGTTACTTAATGAAATTGCCAAGATATAAAAAGCCACATTTAATAACCCAGAAGTGTGAAAGTGATTAAAGTATGTGTAATATAAACATGTAAATAATTCATTTCATTATAGTTAAGTCGCATTTTACCTAACCATAAACTATACAGGTCATGGGAAACAATATGAAGTCAAGTAGGAAGGACTCAAAAATTAGATCATGGGCTTGTGTTCTAAAACAAATTAAATGAAATTAGCATTTATAACTATGGAATGAATAAGGGTGAATAATTTTGTTTATTTTAAACTTTATTTAAAAAGTAATCATCATGAAAAGACGCTCAGCATCACTAATTATTAGAGAAATGCAAATCAAAATTACAATGAGGTATCACCTCACACCAGTTAGAATGGCCATGATCAAAAAATCCACAAAACAATAAATGCTGGAGAGGGTGTGGAGAAAAGGGAACCCTTCTACACTGTTGGTGGCAATGTAAATTGGTATAGCCACTAGGAGAACAGTATGGAGGTTCCTTAAAAAACTAAAAATAGAACTATATTATGACTCAGCAATCCCACTCCTGGGCATATACCTAGAGAAAACCATAATTTGAAAAGATACATGCACTCCAGTGTTCATTGCAGCACTATTTACAGTAGCCAGGACATGCAAGCAACCTAAATGTCCATCAACAGAGGAATGGACAAAGAAGATGTGGTACATACATACAATGGAATATTACTCAGCCATAAAAATAACAAAATAATGCTATTTGCAGCAACATGGATGGACCTAGAGATTGTCATACTGAGTGAAGTAAGTCAGACAGAGAAAGACAAATATATGATATCACTTATATGTGGAATCTAAAAAAAAGTGTACAAATAAACTTATTTACAAAACAGAAGTAGAGTCACAGATGTAGAAAACAAACTTATGGTTACTGGGTAGAAGAGATGGGGGAGGGATAAATTGGTAGATTGGGATTGACATATTCACACTATATAAAATAGATAACTAGTAAGGACCTACTGTATAGCATAGGGAAATCTACTCAACACTCTGTAACGGAAAAGAATAAGGGAAAAGAATCTAAAAAATGTTTATATATGTATATGTACAACTGATTCACTTTGCTGTACACCTGAAACCAACACAACATTGTAAATCAACTATACTCCAATAAAAATTTTAAAAAAGAAAGTTAATCATCTAAAATTCACAGAATATCCATGATGGGGTAATATAAATGCTACCCATAGAGCATTGAGTGCTTGTTAAAGGTTGGCTGCAAGCTAAGTAAAACCAGTGAAAGTCAGTGTTTAGGAACAAGTATAGTACATTGCAGTAACACTTTCTTTGTGTGTAGGACAAAACTATCATATATTTTTAAAGAAAGTCTTTCACCACAGAGAGTTTGAGATGTGCTGAGATACAACCCAAATGGTGGCTACAGTAGCAAGACATAAAAATGAGGGGATGGGATGAGGAATGGTTGAAATACTACTAATAATAAAAATATATTTATTATTGCTTTTACAATATGAAGTCATTGTGCTAAGAAATTTACAAAGATTTATACTTTTAGTTTATTCTCAAACAATAATTTAGTATTATTATAACTTAAATATGCAGAAACTGTGGTGCCAAAATATTAAATAATATATATGATATAGAGAGAGCAAAACACTGAATACAGATTTAGACCAAAATCTGGTATTTAATCACTTTTCTATACTGAGTCTTTCCCAAGAGCAACAACAGGCATTATAATGACATCTCAGATGATATTTCTAAGTGCAGTATTACCAACTACCAAGTTTTACATAACCTGGTCTATAATCAGAGTATTCGCAACTGTAACATAAAGAGAAAAATGAGCCAAAACCTATTATTTCTTCAGTTCTTTCACTATATGTCAGACAGTGGGCCAGATGTTTTCGCAAATATTATTTAACTTGATCAGCTAACAGTAAGTCCAATACAGTATAAATGTTTAGGGCAACTTTGGTGCCGAAAATTAAATCTAAGTCATCATGTGTTCAACAAATAGTTAACAGTTTACCTCTCCAAATGTGATGCAGGATTTCTTCTATGAAATCAGTTAAACTCTGATAGCATGGAGATGGGAAAGGATTTATGGAAATCAGAATATATTCATTTGAGATATAAAGAAAATGCAAACGTTTAACAGGCATCTTGACCTTCGACTTGCTAGCTTCCAGAAATGTGAAAAATAAGGCTCTGTTGTTTAAGCAACCCAGTCTTTATAGCCTCTAGTTATAGCAGCCTGAACTAAGAGAATTCTAGATGCCGTTTTCAAGCTTATCTGAAATGTGCCAAACATCTTATGGACAGCAGATGACATTTGTTTTCTGGTTTTTGTTTTTAATTTAAAATTAGCTCCCTAGTCATATGAACACTGCATCTTTTTCCTTATAGTAATTATAAAACACTTAATTTTCTATAATTCAATCCTAAGGGATTAGTATCCAAGGAGAGAATTAGACCATACTCTGTGGTTTAATTTTTTTTTCTCTTCACCAATATAAGCTTAGAACCCTTGATAATTTCATTATTTTCTGCTTAATCTTCAACCGGTATGCTATTGACATTTTGATAATAATATCTCTCTGTGTTACACTGTTCTAAGCATTTCAGAAAACTTAACTTCCCTGGATCCCATTTGCAAAACATCAGTAGTGCACTTTCTGTTTCCAGGGACTTAGACAAAAAAAAAAAAAAAAACCCTCCATTTTTCCAACATATTTCTCCCTCCCCGTGTCCTCAAGTCCATTCTCTACATCTCCATCTTTATTCCTTTCCTGCCCCTAGGTTCTTCAGAACCCCTTTTTTGTTTTTTCTTTTTAGATTCCATGTATATGTGTTAGCATATGTATTTGTTTTTCTGACTTACTTCACTCTTTATGACAGTCTCTAGGTCCATCCACCTCATTACAAATAACTCAGTTTCATTTTTTTATGGCTGAGTAATACTCCATTGTGTATATGTGCCACATCTTCTTTATCCATTCATCTGCCAATGGACACTTAGGTTGCTTCCATGTCCTGGCTATTGTAAATAGAGCTGCAATGAACATTTTGGTACATGACTCTTTTTGAATTATGGTTTTCTCAGGGTGTATGCCCAGTAGTGGGATTGCTGGGTCACATGGTAGTTCTATTTTTAGTTTTTTAAGGAACCTCCATACTGTTCTCCATAGTGGCTGTATCAATTTACATTCCCACGAACAGTGCAAGAGGGTTCCCTTTTCTCCAAACCCTCTCCAGCATTTACTGTTTGTAGATTTTTTGATGATGGCAGTTCTGACTGGTGTGAGGTGCTACCTCATTGTAGTTTTGATTTGCATTTCTCTAATAATTAGTGATATTGAGCATCCTTTCATGTGTTTGTTGGCAATCTGTATATCTTCTTTGGAGAAATGTCTATTTAGGTCTACTGCGATTTTTGGATTGGGTTGTTTGTTTTTTTAATATTGAGCTGCATGAGCTGCTTGTATATTTTGGAGATTAATCCTTTGTTAGTTACTTCATTTGCAAATATTTTCTCCCATCCTAAGGGTTGTCTTTTCGTCTTGTTTATGGTTTCCTTTGCTGTGCAAAAGCTTTGAAGTTTCATTAGGTCCCATTTCTTTATTTTTGTTTATTTTTATTTTTATTTCCATTTCTCTAGGAGGTGGGTCAAAAAGGATCTTGCTGTGATTTATGTCATAAAGTGTTCTGCCTATGTTTTCCTCTAAGAGTTTTATAGTGTCTGGCCTTACATTTAGGTCTTTAATCCATTTTGAGTTTATTTTTGTGTATGGTGTTAGGGAGTGTTCTAATTTCATTCTTCTACCTGTAGCTGTCCAGTTTTCCCAGCACCACTTATTGAAGAGGCTCTCTTTTCTCCATTGTATATTCTTGCCTCCTTTATCAAAGATAAGGTGACCATATGTGCGTGGGTTTATCTCTGGGCTTTCTGTCCTGTTCCATTTCATCTGTATTCCTCCTTTTTTGCCAATACCATACTGTCTTGATTAGTGTAGCTTTGTAGTATAGTCTGAAGTCAGGGAAGCTGATTCCTCCAGCTCCGTTTTTCTTTTTCAAGATTGCTTTGGGTATTCGGGGTCTTTGGTGTTTCCATACAAATTGTGCAATTTTTTGTTCTAGTTTTGTGAAAAATGCCACTGGTAGTTTGATAGGGATTGCATTGAATCTGTAGATTGCTTTTGGTAGTATACTCATTTTCACTGTATTGATTCTTCCCTTCCTAGAACATGGCATATCTCTCCATCTATTTGTATCATCTTTAATTTCTTTCATCAGTGTCTTATAGTTTTCTGCATACAGGTCTTTTGTCTCCTTAGGTAGCTTTGTTCCTAGGTATTTTATTCTTTTTGTTGCAACGGTAAATGGGAGTGTTTCCTTAATTTCTCTTTCAGAATTTTCATAATTAGTGTATAAGAATGCAAGAGATTTCTGTGCTTTTATTTTGTATCCTGCTAATTTACCAAATTCATTCATAAGCTCTAGCAGTTTTCTCGTAGCATCTTTAGGAGTCTGTATGTATAGTATCATGTCATCTGCAAACAGTGACAGTTTTACTCCTTCTTTTCTGATTTGGATTCCATTTATTTCTGTTTCTTTTCTGATTGCCATAGCTAAATTTTCCACAACTATGTTGAATTATAGTGGTGAGAGTGGGCAACCTTGTCTTGTTCCTGATCTTAGAGGAAATGGTTTCCGTTTTTCATCATTAAGAATGATGTTTGCTGTGGGTTTGTCTTATATGGCCTTATTATGTTGAGGTAAGTTCCCTCTGTGCCCACTTCCTGGAGAGTTTCGATCTTAACTGGGTGTTGAGTTTTGTTAAAAGCTTTTTCTGCATCTATTGAGATGATCATATGGTTTTTCTCCTTCATTTTTTTAATATGGTTTATCACATTGATTGATTTGCGTATATTGAAGAATCCTTGCATACCTGGGTTAAACCCCAACTGATCATGGTGTGTGAACCTTTTAATGTGCTGTTGGATTCTGTTTGCTAGTATTTTGTTGAGGATTTTTGCATTGATGTCCATCAGTGATACTGGCCTGTAGTTTTCTTTCTTTGTAATATCTTTGTCAGGTTTTGGTATCAGGGTGATGGTGGCCTCGTAGCATAAGTTTAGGAGTGTTCCTCCATCTGCTATATTTTGCAAGAGTTTCAGAAGGATAGGTGTTATCTCTGCTGTAAATGTTTGATAGAATTCACCTGTGAATCCATCTGGTCCTGTGCGTTTGTTTGTTGGAAGATTTTTAATCACAGTTTTCAATTTCAGTGCTTGTGATTGGTCTGTTTATATTTTCTATTTCTTCCTGGTTCAGTCTCGGAAGGTTGTGCTTTTCTATGAATTTGTCCATTTCTTCCAGGTTGTCCATTTTATTGGCATATAGTTGCTTGTAGTAATCTCTCATGATCCTTTGTATTTCTGCAGTGTCAGTTGTTACTTCTCCTTTTTCAGTTCTAATTATATTGATTTGAGTCTTCTCCCTTATTTTCTTGTTTAGTCTGGCTAATGGTTTATCAATTTTTTTCATTTTCTCAAAGAAAGAACCAGCTTTTAGTTTTATCGATGTTTACTATTGTTTCCTTCATTTCTTTTTCATTTATTTCTGATCTGATATTTATGATGTCTTTCCATCTGCCAACTTTGGGGGTTTTTTGTACTTCTTTCTCTAATTGCTTTAGGTGTAAGGTGAGGTTGTTTATTTGAGGTGTTTCTTGTTTCTTGAGGTAGGATTGTATTGCTATAAACTTCCCTCTTAGAACTGTTTTTGCTACATCCCATAGGTTTTGGGCCATCCTGCTTTCATTGTCATTTGTTTCTAGGTATTTTTTTGATTTCCTCTTTGATTTCTTCAGTGATCTCTTGGTTATTTAGTCTCATATTATTTAGCCTCCATGTTTTTGTATTTTTTACAGTTTTTCGCATGTAATTGATATCTAGTCTCATAGTATTGTGGTCTGAAAAGATACTTGGTATGATTTCAATTTTCTTAAGTTTACCAAGCCTTGATTTGTGACCCAAGATATGATCTATCCTGGAGAATGTTCCATTAATACTTGAGAAGAAAGTGTATTCTATGCTTTTGGGGTGGAATGTTCTATAATTATCAGTTAAGTCCTTCTGGTTTAATGTATCATTTAAAGCTTCTGTTTCCTTATTTATTTTCATTTTGGTTGAGCTGTCCCTTGGTGAAAGTGGGGTGTTAAAGTCCCCTACTATTATTGTGTTACTGTCAATTTCCCATTTTATGGCTGTTAGCATTTGACTTATGTATTGAGGTGCTCCTATGTTGAGCACATAAATATTTACAGTTGTGATATCTTCTTCTTGGATTGATCTCTTGATCATTATGTACTGTCCTTTGTCTCTTGTAATAGTCTTCTTTTAAAGTCTATTTTGTGTGATATGAGAATTGCTACTCCAGCTTTGTTTTGATTTCCATTTGCATGGAATATCTTTTTCCATCCTCTCACTTTCAGTCTGTCTGTATGTGTCCCTAAGTCTGAAGTGGGCTCTTATAGACAGCATATATACAGGTCTTGTTTTTGTGTCCATTCAGCCAGTCTATGGCTTTTGGTTGGAGCATTTAATCCTTTTACATTTAAGGTAATTATCGATATGTATGTTCCTATTACCATTTTCTTAATTGTTTTGGGTTTGTTATTGTAGGTCTTTTCCTTCTCTTGTGTTCCCTGCCTGGAGAAGTTCCTTTAGCATTTGTTGTAAAGCTGCTTTAGTGGTGCTGAATTCTCTTAACTTTTGCTTGTCTGTAAAGGTTTTAATTTCTCTGTTGACTCTGAATGAGATCCTTGCTGGGTAGAGTAATCTTGGTTGTAGGTTTTTCCCTTTCATCACTTTAAATATGTCCTGCCACTCCCTTCTGGCTTGCAGAGTTTCTGCTGAAAGATCAGCTGTTAACCTTATGGGGATTCCCTTGTATGTTATTTGTTGCTTTTCCCTTGCTGCTTTTAATATTTTTTCTTTGTATTTAATTTTTGATAGTTTAATTAATACGTGTCTTGGCGTGTTTCTCCTTGCATTTATCCTGTATGGGACTCTCTGCCCTTCCTGGACTTGATTGACTATTTCCTTTCCCATATTAGGGAAGTTTTCAACTATAATCTCTTCAAATATTTTTCTCAGTCCCTTTCTTTTTCTCTTCTTCTTCTGGGACCCCTGTAATTCAAATGTTGGTGTGTTTAATGTTGTCCCAGAGGTCTCTTGAGACTGTCCTCAATTCTTTTCATTCTGTTTTCTTTATTGTGCTCTGCAGTAATTTCCACTACTTTATCTTCCAGGTCACTTATCCGTTCTTCTGCCTCAGTTGTTCTGCTATTGATTCCTTCTAGAGAATTTTTAATTTCATTTTTTGTGTTGTTCATCATTGTTTGCTCTTAATTCTTCTAGGTCCTTGTTAAACATTTCTTGTATTTTCTCCTTTGTATTCCCAAGATTTTGGGTCATCTCTACTATCATTACTCAGAATTCTTTTTCAGGTTCACTGCCTATTTCATCTTCATTTGTTTGGTCTGGTGGGTTTTTTCCTTGCTCCTTCATCAGCTGCGTATTTCTCTGTCTTCTCATTTGCTTTACTTACTGTGTTTGGGGTCTCCTTTTCGCAGGCTGCAGGTTCGTAGTTCCCATTGTTTTTGTGTCTACCCCCAGTGGGTAAGGCTGATTCAGTGGGTTATGTAGTCTTCCTGGTGGAGGTGACTGGTGCTTGTGTTCTGGTGGATGAGGCTGAATCTTGTCTTTCTGATGGACAGGACCGCGTCCGGTGGTGTGTTTTGGGGTGTCTGTGAACTTATTATGATTTTAGGCAGCCTCTCTGCTAATGGGTGGAGTTGTGTTCCTGTTTTGCTAGTTGTTTGGCATGGGGTGCACAGCACTGTAGCTTGCTGGTCGTTGAGTGGAGCTGGTCTTATCATTGAGATGCAGATCTCAAGGAGAGCTCTCACCCATTGATATTATGTGGGGCCAGGAGGTCTCTGGTGTTCCAGTGTCCTGAACTCGGCTCTCCCATCTCAGAGACTCAGGCCTGACAACCTGCCGGAGCACCAAGGCCCTGTCAGCCACACGGTTCAGAAGAAAAGGGAGAAAAAATAGAAAGAAAAAAAAATAAAGTTTTTAAAATAAAAATATTTTTTAAATTATTAAAATAAAAAAAATTTTTTAATACAAAAAATTTTAAAAAAAGAAGAGAGCAAACAAACCAATAAAGAAAGCCACCAATGATAACAAGTGCTAAAAACTAAACTAATATAACCATATAAATCAGAAACTAGTTAGTCGCACACAGCAAACCCCAAGTCTACAGTTGCTCCCAAAGTCCACCACCTCAATATTGGGTTGATTCATTGTCTATTCAGGTATTCCACAGATGCAGGTACATCAGGTTGATTGTGGAGATTTAATCTGCTGCTCCTGAGGGTTCTGGGAGAAATTTCCCTTTCTCTTCCTTGTTCGCACAGCTCCTGGGGTTATACTTTGGATTTGGCCCTGCCTCTGCATGTGGGTCGCCCTCTGGTGTCTCTTCTTCGCCCAGACAGGACGGAGTTAAAGGAGCAGCTGACTAGGGGGCTCTGGCTCACTCAGGCTTGGGGGGAGGGATGGGTATGGAATGTGGGGCGAGCCTGTGGCAGCAGAGACAGGTGTGATGTTGCAACAGCCTGAGGCACGCAGTGCGTTCTCCCGGGGAAGTTGTCCCTGGATCACGGGACCCTGGCAGTGGCGGGCTGCACAGGCTCCCGGGAGGGGAGGTGTGGATAGTGACCTGTGCTTGCACACAGGCTTACTGGTGGCTGCAGCAGCATGCTTAGCATTTCATGCTCATCTCTGGTGTCCACGCTGATAGCCACACCTCGCCCCCATCTCTGGAGCTCATTTAGGTGGTTCTCTGTATACCCTCTCCTCGTGCACCCCGAAACAATTGTCTCTTGCGTCTTAGGCAGTTCCAGGCATTTTCCCAGACTCCCTCCCAGCTAGCTTTTGCGCAGTAGCCCCCTTCAGCCTGTGTTCATGCAGCCAACCCCAGTCCTCTCCCTGGGGTCTGACCTCCAAAGCCCGAACCTCAGCTCCCAGCTCCCCCCACTCCAGTGGGTGAGCAGACAAGCCTCTCAGGCTGGTGAGTGCTGGTCAGCACCGATCCTCTGTGCAGGTATCTCTCCACTTTGCCCTCTGCACACCTGTTGCTGTGCTCTCCTCTGTGGCTCCAAAGCTTCTGTGCCCCCCGCCCCTGTCCCTGCCAGTGAAGGGGCTTCCTAGTGTGTGGAAACTTTTCCTCCTTCACAACGCCCTCCCAGAGGTGCAGGTCCCATCCCTATTCTTTTGTCTCTTTTTTTTTCTTTTTTCTTTTGCCCTACCCAGATATGTGGGGAGTTTCTTGCCTTTGGGGAATTCTGAGGTCTTCTGCCAGTGTTTACTAGGTGTTCTGTAGGAGTTGTTCCACCTGTAGATGTATTTTTGATGTATTTGTGGGGAGGAAGGTGATCTCCACGACTTACTCTTCTGCCATCTTGAAGGTCCATCCCTAAAGGTATTTTATATTGCAAATAGTTTCTTTTGACAAATTAGAATGTGTCTGAATAACTGTTCATTGTCTCATAGATTTTCTAACATGAGGAATATATCTTTACACATTTTAGAGACCTGAAAATGTTGGCTAGCACAAAATTCTAGTTATGACTTTACTTATATGCAGCACACACACACACACACACAAATGATCTAGTTCATTCCATAAATAAAATTCACATAAACTTTAATTATTATTGTGAGTCCTCTTAGGTAATAACTTTTAAGAGTACAGGTAATACAAGTATCAAGAAATAGATCCTATATTGTGTTCAAAATATGTCATTTTATTGGTTTCATAGTATGTTAATAAAAATTCATGTAGGGTTTTATTTTTTTGCATCATGTAGTGTTATATACATATATCTCAGGTCCATTAACAGATATACAACCTGAAAAACAAGCAAATTTTTTCTTTTCTTTTTTGACATATGACTAAATGGGAGGACTAAAAAGAGAGAACAATATGTTTGTATGTTTTTTTTAATCAAGTGTGGAATAGCTTACACAGATCTGAATTAATTACAACCCCTGAGGTAATATCAAACTAGGTAACAATAGCAAACCAATTCAGGTGACTCATAGTCTTTGACAACTGTAATAAAGCATACCAAAAAAATAAGCTCTATAGAGAAATAGTTAAGCCTAAGAAAATAGTTTCTGTTGTATCTTCAATAAAAGAATTGTACCACAGAGCCTTTACTCATTGTGATTAAAACGTAATGTTTTATGTTATGTGTATGGACAATTTAAAGGAGCAATTTAATTAAATGTCTGGAATTTGAGAGAAAGTATCTGTGCGTGTAAAGCAAAATGGAAACTGTAAGTAACAAGGAAGAAAATGCTTTCTAACAATTATTTTTAATTAACTGAGTATAAATCAAGCAAGTTTTTGGAAACCTATCTATTTGTCACAGGTACAATTAGATTACAGATATTTTCAGACTAATCTTCAGGTGTTGACAAACAAGTTTTCAAAAGCATAATAGTCTTGAAGGCCATGATCAACCAAAGAATAATAACGTAAAAGTCAGGAAGAGACACTGAGAGTCCTTGCAGTGTGGGACTTTCAATGACATATTTGAGATAATGTAAGTAAAATTCTTGTGGAATGACAAGATCAGAATGGAGATGAGAGCCTGAATGCATACTTTGAAAGAGGTAATTGTAGTAGGTTCCCATTCCCTCAAATAAACAAGCAGATGAGAATTCTATTTCTGCAGAAGTTATCTTAGCTGTCAGAGACATTACCTTTCCAAAAGTGAGACAGACTCTGTTAGACTTTGTAGTAGTACAGAGCTATGGTGATTGGACAAATAATAACCTTTTATTTCCCCAAGTGTTTTGTAAAATGTATAGGTAGCATTGCATGAATTATAAACAAATTTATATTAATTTCCTAGATTTAATGCCTAACCTCAGAACTGAAAATATGAGAGCTTGATTTTTAAAGTAAAAATTGAAAATAAAATTAATCCATTGTTTGGAGACTTTCATTATGTTTAAGAAAATAGGACATTTGATTTTATTTTCTTACATGTACATGACAGTTTATTATTTTAAAAATTTACAGGAGTGATTTTTAGGAAAATTGTTTTATTTTGCTAAGACAAAATATAGAATCAGTCTTATCAGAAACAGATACAGGGTTAGGAGAAGTAAAATAATCACACCACGTGAGAGGATTATAAATAGGTATAATTCTTCTAGAAATCCTTTGACAGAATATCTCAAGATTCTATAAGATCTTCGTATTTATAGACCCACCATTTCTACTTCTAGGAATCTAGCTAAAAGAAATAAGCCTCAGTATGCAAAGTTTTATACAGAATAATGTTCACTGCAGAGTTAATAATGATCATGGAAATAAATAAAAAGAATGTAATCTAGATTTTAAATATATCTGACAGTTTAAGTAATTATATGAAATCCATTAAAATGAACATCAGACAGTAGTTGAAACTGTATTTACGATAACATAGAATCATTTGCAAAATCACTTATTTTCTTTTGCTCAGTTAAAGAGCAAGACATACATTTGCATGCAGTGTAACACTAATCCTAATTGTGAAAATAACCTAGGCTTAGAATAGAAAATGGCAGGAAATTTATTAATTTACAGTATCACCAGTGGTTTATGTGAGCAATAATTCCATCATATTCTTTCCAATACTTATCGTTTTAAGACTTAAATTTTGCGAATGTGAAGGTTAAAAATATTATATCATTAATGTCTATATTTGTATCTACCTAGCAGAGAATTTGAAAATAATTTTATCTCTTATAAGCTATTTGTATTAGTTTTCTAGGGCTGCAATAATAAAATTCCACAGACTAGGTGGCTTAACCATCAGAAATTTATTTGCTCATAGTTCTAGAGGCTAGAAGTCTGAGATCAAGGTGTAGGCAGGTTTGGCTTCTTCTGAGGCCTCTCAGCTTGGTTGGCAGATGACTGCCTTCTCCTGTGTCCTCATGTGGTCATTGCTTTGTGTGCACATGCCCCTGGCATCTCTCTCTCTGTATGTTTCATCCCCTCCTCTTATAAGGACACCAGTCAGATTGGATTAGGGCCCACCCTAATGGCCTCACTTTAACTTCATTACCTCTTTAAGGGCCCCATCTCCAAATACAGTCACCTTCTGAGGTACTGGAGGGGTCAGGATTTCAATATATGAATTTTAGCAAAACATAGTTCAACTTGTAATACCACTGGTGTTTTTCTCTTCTGAGACTCAAGAAGAAATTTTCTATATTTTCTACTTTTTTATTTGTCTTCTCAATGATTTTGCCTAAAACATTTGTTAAAAATTATTTCACCAATTTTTGATTTGCATAGAATTTCCTATGCAGAATATAAGCACATCATTGTTTCATCTCTCAGTTCTTCTCACAGAGCACTGTTCTTTCCAGTAATTTTATAATCTGCATGAGAGAGGCAGAGCAGTAAATAAAAGTGTGATATCTGGAATTAGACTGCCTGGGTTTGGATATAGTTTTCCCACTTACAATCTAAGTAACTTTGCTCAAGTCCCTAATATTGGCTATTTCTTCATTTCTAAAAAGCGAAAACCTCATAGACTCTGTCAGAATTAAATGAGTATATGCAAAGCACTTAGTTCCTAACCCACATTAAACACTCAATTCATGTTAGTGTTGATGGTGATGATGATGATGATTTTTATTATGAGGAGTCCACTGTCAGTAAAGCAGAAGAGGGAATACTGTTTCTTTGTTAGAGATTGAATCATATTTCTGAAGAAAAGCCCCAGCAACCAAGAAATTGTATGCTTTTTAGCATAAGAGCAATATATCTATGAACATATTTTATCTTTTTGCATTTCCACAATCACCAAACATAAAAATTGAGATATAATTTAAAAGAACACTATATTGCGTACATTAAATCTTCAGATAATATATAGAACCAAAAACTATCCAATTCAATGCCCTGTTAAATGTAAAATGATAAAATGTTAGGATTATCCAGGCATTAAAGGTTGTCGTTGACTATCACTAACACAGTTTTATTAGAGATTTTGAAATATTGTCTCTCTTGGTACTTTTGACTTCTTAGTATACCCTGAGTGTCTCCTCTACCAGCTCATGCTTTTCTTCACTAATTCTTTGTAGAGTTGGTCTGCTGGTCTTATGAACAACATACAACAAACCACTTTTCTTTACTTTTGTTATTGTCACTGCTAACACAAGTGTGTGTACACACACATCTTGCTAAGAAGGAGGATCTTGTCTGACACTTTCAAACAGTGACTAGCATTTAAGACTGGCTCCTTTATAAAGCTCTACTATCACTACATGAGAATCATACAAAAAGAGACAGTGTGACCCTTTGAAATGTGAAATATTAAAAAAAAACGAAGAAACAACATAATATTAATGAAAAAATCATACATATTTCTTTAAGAAAGCAGCAAATGCGGGCAACTGTATCAGACTTTGCAGTCAAAATTGACATTAAACATTTTAGCTCTACAAATTTGGAAAAATGACCTCCTCTCTCTCAGGCCCTGTTCTAGCCTGTAAGACTAAAGGAATGTTAACTGCCTCTCAAGACAATACTTGGCACATAGTTTTTAAAAAATGAATTTTCTTTCTAACCTCTAATTCTTCAGGATGTCAGTGAATCCAAAATGGTTCTCTAGAACTGTGAATTTGAAATTGATTCACAGTCTATGAACAGATTTCTTTTGTTGCCATGTGATCCAGCCCAAGACTTTGCAAGCCCCCAAAATGTATCCTGAGCTCTGCTGCAGGCACTTTCCATGCCTTTGTGCTCAGGAGGTGAGCAGCAAATATACCCATCAAAACCTTACTCCTCAGCTAGTTAACTCATTGTGGCATGGTCAACCTATACCAATGGCACAGGGCTACAAAAATCTGTCATCTTCTACTTCACTGCAGCAGAACATCTCTTTTCACTTTTAACTGAATTTACAAAACAGAACAAAGGGGGAAAATTAACAAAAATATATTCCCCAACCACTTTAATCTCTGAAAATGGCTATCTGCAACAAATCCTCTAATCACAGAGAACAATTAAATTAGAACATCCCTTTCCAGTTGGGATGGAATTGGGCAACTGATGTCCCAATAGCCTGATTTTCATGATGGCTCCAGAATAAAGTTTATATTTTGGCTGGAATAAACTTTATGTTTTACAGTCAGCAGAATAATGACTGCCTATTGGTGAACCAGTTTTTTGAGAGTCTATTATTGAAGAACTTAAGAATTGAATAGTGTGAAACAATTAATGTCAGAAATGAAAAAAAACATTGCCTAAAGAGGAGGTAATATCCTACATCAGATTTTATAGGGATGGAAGGAGAATTTAGATTGAGAATAGGAACTGAACTTGGCTATCAGAAATTTATAGTAGAATGGAGAAGAGTTACAGAACTCTATAGTATATGAGTAAATTGAAATATTAGGATGTTTCAAATGGAAATACCATATTTTATTAAACAAATTTAATGAAATATTAAGTTGATAATATTTTTATGTTTTGTAATAGAAGTAAATATTTTGTTTTATACTTTGCTAAAACAAATATAGAAAATATTACTCAGGAGTGCTAAGTATTTTCCATTCCCCTCTCCATAGAACCCTCCTGACCTCCAAGAATTGCATGCGGGATTTTTGTGCCCTCTGGCCTCTAGGTGGCTTTGGCCAATGAGAGGAACTCATGATTAGAGGGTGCTGCAGATTGAATTGTGTCCCCACAAAATTCATATGTTGAAAATTCACTCCCGGTGTCTCAGAATGTGACTGTGTTTGAAGATAGGGCATTTAAAAGAGGTAAATAACTAGAAATGAGGCCCTCATAGTGGGACCTAATGCAATCTGACTGGTGTCCTTATAAGAAAAGGAAATTAGAACACGCAGGGAGAGACACCAGGGATGTACATGCACGGACAAAAAGGTCATGTAAAGCCAAGGAGAAGTCTCAGAAGAAACCAAATCTACCAACACTTTGATCTCAGACTTCTAAGCCCCCAGAACTATGAGAAAATAAAATTCTGTTGTTAAGCCACCCAAGTCTGAGGTATTTTGTCATGTGGCCCTAGCAGACTAATACAGAGAGCAAAAGATTTTTTTCTTCATACTCCCCTTGATTCTCCCTCCATGAAGGCTGTAGTTGACAGTGGCTGAATATCAAAGGCACAGCTTCTTTTGGGCAGCCCTCTCCCATAGACACAGCTCTTTTTGGACCATTTCCCTTTAGGTTCATGAAAGGCAATACTGTCTGTTATCTTCTGTGGGTTTCTCTGAACTGCATCTAAGACTTTAAATTGTCTCTACCTTAAACTCTCTCCAGTCAGCTCTTTGGAACATGTGCTGTTTTTTACCATAGCCCTGAGATATATACTGGACAACAAAGATGCCTATTAATGAAAGAAATAAATTATATGTTTTCACGGCATAGTGTTATGTTAAGATATGACTTGGATTTATTATGTATTACATATTTCATTATGTATATCATTTATGCATTATTTATTATATTTTATATACTATAGATTGTATCTTACAAGTAATGTATATTTTACATTATATCACAGTCATTGGTAAATACACTTACATTTTTGAGATGTTATGTCAGATGACCAGGGTTTTTTAAAAGGTATATTTTTTTCTGTATGGCAGAGCAATACTTTCATATACTTAAGGAGCTATTCAGTTAAATAAATAGATTTCCATATTCTATGAGTTCTCTAACAAAATTTATTTATGATACGGAGTTTCAAAAAAGATATCAGATATAATGGAACAGACTACATGGAATGATAAAGTCTCCTTAATCATCTCTGATAGGTTCAGGAAAATGTACAATTTTGTATATTATCCAGGTTTTTCTTACTGCTAAATTAAAAGGTAGCAATTTTCTCTTGCAACTTTCTACCTCTAAATGGAAGTGGGACTTTTATTGGTTTTCTTTGATTCCATTTCAAACCCAACTTGTAGAAATATGACTCAATTGGTGTCTGAACATGAACCCACCCTTGGTCCTCCTCTTTAGGAGTCTGTATCTCCATTTATTCTGCTTAATCCTTCTGAGTAATTGGGGTGGGTATAGGGAAAAGAGTTTTTGTTTTTCCTAGATTTAATATGATTACTATTTATACTTGTATGGACCACCTACCTTATGCTAAGTACTGTGCTAAGTTCTGAAGAAAATGTGGGGAACAGAAAAACATACAAGTCCTTGGGCTCATGGAGAAAATAGCCATCAAACAAATTATCACGAGTCATATAAAATTACATATTCAGGTGGATGTTGGAGGGAGAGGAAGCAAATAGGCTTTGTCCATGATACTAATGGTCAATGCTACAGGTTCAAAGAGAATTTTCTCAGATGGGAATACGTAGGGTTGGTGACATGCAGAAGTCTTGTCAGACAGTATTTGAAATTTGGAGGTTGTACTCAGGTAGACATTGCCAAGTGCCGTGCTTGCGTAGAGAGGTGAAAGGAGCAGACCCTGACAGGCTTTCATGTTCACGAGAAACTAAAGCACTAGGTTAGTTACTGGTACAGATACGCAAGCTAGCAACTAGAAGACTGGTGACAGGAGGTGAGGAAATAGAACTTAGTTGGCTCTTTGAGTTGCAGATTAAGGAACCCAAGTATGAGAGTAGAAGCTGAATTAGGGCTGGACTGAGGCTGCTGGGACAGAGCACTGAGTGTCTGCTTTTCCACTGTATCTCATTTTAGGGCTATTGGTCACCCCTGGAATCCTGTGTCCGAAGTCAGGGTAGTAGAAGGGAAGATGCAATAATGACCTACCTGAGAGGAGGAAATATGGGTGGTTTTAGTGTTTACAGCTTCAAGCCTCAAATGGACTAGGAACTGAGAGAGGCCAGAACTTGACAGATAAAGAAGCCAGCGCACACAGAGGGGGAGTGGCAAAGACTGAGGCTTGAAAAATGACACTAGGTCCTGATATGTGATAAGATGTTGTGGAACACAGAAATCATCCTCTGAAGGTCATTCTCATTCTCCAGCAATCATCATTCAGCTGGGAACCATCCCTTATTTGAAAGATTCACAAAATTCATGACAAAGGCCTTCAGTCTCATAGGAATGTTTACATTTTGTAGCAGTATTTTAAAAAGAATGTGCTTATACTAGTTTAGTTTGACCAATTGTGTTTAGTAGTCAAAACAAACAATCAAACAAAAAACACTACATGATTTCTGAGCAGCACTGCCTGGTATCCTGCTGATGGTAGCTTTAATAGGAGATTACACTTGTTTTTAGATATAAGTTTATGGACATAGATTGCACATTGATATTGTTTACTTTGATTTTACATTGCTGCAAGTTTACAAATCCTAGAAACAAATCATTTCTGGAAAATACAGGAAACCACATTTTGTGTTATGTCACTGTTGGGCATGATACTGAATAAAGAATGAGAGCAATGCATTTGGGATGTTGCTTTCAGCATATCAAATCATCATCTTATTGACTGTCCAGGAGCAGTTATTTGATGTTTTCCTTAGGGTGTCTTAATAATTTCTAGTGGTTCATAAACCATATAAATTAGGTTTCAAAATAATTAAACATGTACTGTGCAAAGTTTGCCTTCCTACTGTCAGGTATCACATTCTAAACTGTAACAAATCAAATCATGTCACAAAAAATATGAATCTACCTATAAATAATATATGAAAAAAGTAATAAATAATAAATACCATCTTATAGTATCTCAAGTTAATGCCAAGTTCAGTTTATTCCGTGAAATTTGTAATTTATGTTTCAGTAAAAATCTCTCTTTCCCAGGTATTTTATAAAAGTCGATCTGTCAAATCCTGTGTGGGTTAGAGCTCAGCCAGGCTCCGTAAAATGAAAACAAAGTTAAACAACTTCACAAGAGACAGAAGTGGCCTTTTAAGGTTCACAGGAGTGTGCCTTCCTGTCTAATCTGAGCAGCCATCATGGCGAGATCGATGCGCTTTGGCTGAGAAGTGTTTCATAAGGCGGCTGTCTGCTCAGTGGTACCAGAATGGAGCTATCTGTCTTCATTGTACTCCATTAAAATGCCCCTCAGATCTATCAGGCAAATGTCTACATACCTACTTTATAAATTATTACCAGCGACAGTTAAATATTTCAGAACTTGTTTGGGACTGTACACTCACCTTATAACCTTTAATTTACACACACTTAGGATTTGAAGAATTTTAAGTTCAAGGATTACTTAGAACTATTTTATATTCCTTCTTTAGGTGAGTTTCCTCTGTTGATAGTGATCCATTAAGTTTGCAGTTTATTGAGGTAGATCAAAAAAGAGAATGTGAATTATTCACAAACACTTCCTTTGAGAATTAAGTAGATAGAACTTCATATCAATATGAACAGAAGAATGAAATCTTATTTGTACCCTTTCAATACAAAGTAATTCTGAACTAAAAAGAATGCATTCAAACTAACTGTGAAGAATTCACTAATGAAGCTAGAGTTTTCTTCGTTGTAAGGTTTATAACTACAAATCAATTTCTTTAATAGAAATGAGCTATTATTTTAAATAATAGCTACAAATTTCCTCTTGAATGAGCTTTTGAAGCTTGTATCTTTCAAGGCATTTGTACATTTTACCAAAATTGTAAAACTCATTGGCATAATAGTATTCATATTTTGTTATCATCCTTTTAATTTCTGTAGGATCTGTAATTATGTCACCTCCCTCATTCCTAATGTTGTTATTATTAATTTGTATCTTCTGTTTTTCTTGATCAGTCTGGGTAAATGTTTATCAATTTTATTGGCCTTCTGAAAGAACAAGCTTTAATTTTATTGATTTTTATGTATCATTTTTGTCTTTTAATTAATTTTGTTTTGATATTCTTTTCTATCTTCTGCTATTTAGGGTTAAATTTGCTCTTTTTTTCTAGCTTCTTAGAGGGTAAGCTGAGATAATTGATTTGTACCTTTTTATTCTTTACTAATATTGATATTCATTGTTATAAATTTTCCTCAAAACACTGCTTTAACTGCATACCACTAATCGATATGTAGATAGATAGATAAATTATATTTATTGAGACTTGTTTTCTGGAACATAATGTCTGTTGGTATATGTTCTGTATGCATTCATTTAAAAAGAATGTATATTTTGATGTAGTTGTTTTAGTTGATAATAGTATGCATTTCTACCATCTTGCTATTTGTTTTCTATTTGTGTCATCTGTTTCTTGTTCTTTCTTTCATATTTTTCTGAGGAATAAAAATGTCACTGCAGAATTCTTTACCCAGCAAAAATATCTTTCAAAAATGAAAGTGGTATAAAGACTTTATAAAGACTTAACATCAGTAAGTCTTAAGTCTTAAATATTTAAATATTTATAAAGACTTTATCACACATATAATGGTTAAAATAATTCGTCACCTGAATAGCAACATCAGAAGAAATGTTAAGGAAAAGATTCAGGCAGGAAAATGATACTAAATGAACTACCAAAATTGGTGAATATGTAAGTATATATAAAATATATTTTCTTATTTTTATCTATTTAAAAGGTCACTGAATGTTTAAAGCAAAAATAATGACAATATATTGTTGAGGAACCCCCCCCCCAAATTGTCTTGTGCAGAGAACAAGATATCATAACTTTATTAGTCAAATAAGACCTTTCCTATTTCACTTCTATCTCCACTTCCAAAACACTCTGGATCACTTTCCTTATTCATAAATGTTTAAAAATCTATGAAAACTACCTGTAATTTGAGTGACAAGAAAGAAACAAAATGCATATAAACAGTGATTGATGGGAAATTTTAAGTTGTTTTGGATACATCCTATCAAGTATAACCAGTACAACACAATTATTTTTTAGGCATCGGATTGTTTTTATAAAGATATATGACAGAGTATTAAAATAATTATTAGTGAGATGAGGCATGAAGCATTAGTTTTCTATTTTACTTTATATGTTTGTGTATTGTTTGCTTATTTTTTAAAAGTTGTCACTGTTATAATAATAATGAGGTATTTCCAATTTGAAAAAAATTCTAGTTTTTAACTTATTCTGCTATTTTTTGATGAAGATATAAAACCTATTGTGTGGATGGGTCTCTTATTCATCTGTTGATTGACTAAAGCGGTGGTTCTCAAACTTCAGTGTACATGAGAATCTGGAGAATTTCTTAAAGCAAACATTGCCATATCCCATGATTCGGGTACGTCTTGGATGGGACCTGAACACTTGCAATTCTAAAAAGCCATCCAATAATGCTGATGCTGATCTGGGAATCATACTTTAGAACCAGTAGGTTAGAGTATGCATTGAGTATTTTCTTTGTCAAGAAAAGTTCAAAGGTGGTAATGAGTTGTGTACATTTAAGCATATCTCAATTTTGTTATCATACAAGTACCATAACTTGGCTGAACATACCAATTTTGAAACATATCTCCTGTCAGTATTCTTTTCACATAATTTATTTAGGAGATGTCTGTTGTTTTAGCTTCTCTGCATATTTTCACTCTTCCTCTGCTATAAGCCCCCTGGTTTTCCGTGAGTAAGCATTCCTTGCTGATTCTCACTCTAGGTGCTATGGATGAGTTAGTCCCACCCTCAGACTCCAGGAAAAAAAGTCTGCCCCAGGCCAACCCAGCTAGGAGTGTGCCATCAAACCAATTGTGTTTGGTTCATGGTTTTAAAAATGATCCAATCCAGATACATCAAAGTAGTGAAAAATAAGTCCAGGACTTCCCAAGGTTTCTTCTAAAGATACTGAAAATGCAAGATGTGATCCAAATGGCATTCTCATCCATCTTCATCCATCTTTTACCATTTAGAGAGAGATCACTGAGAATGGAACCACCACAAAAGAAAGCAGGGTAGGAAAAAGAGAGAAAGTCTTGTGTATGCTTGCGTGCACACCTCAGATCCTCAGATGCAGCAGCATTAAAACGCTTTACTTTTCCCCAGGAATTTTTAATTAGGTGATGAAAAAAGTCTCTCTCTCTCTTCTTTTACACTTAAATAGTTAAATAAGGCTTTCTCTCATTTTCAATGATATGAATCTTAACTAATACAGATGGATTCTACTTTGTATTGCTTGAAACAGTAATGTTTCTTTGTTAAATCCTTTAAATCATTTTGGAAAGAATATTTTTAAGACTACTCCGTTAAGACCGTGTCTGCATGATAAATATTTTCATACTGAATTATTTTATAGCTCAGATGACTTTCCTTTTTAAATCTTTTTATTATTCTTTAGGTTTCATTTTTCAGAATTTTTCTTAAGGAATTACTATTGCAATTATATAGAATGTATTTTTCTTATTTCTTATGCACATTTTCTCTCTCTCTCATTATTTTAAATATTATCACTTTATTTTCTTTGAGCACATTCTCATGTTTATCTCTTTACTATAGTTTTCATATTAACATTTTGGATTCTAAATAGGATTTTAATTCTCATATTTCATTTAGTCTTATTTTATTTTTTTAAAAAAGAAAGTATTATTTCCTAAAATTTTCTGATTCCTAAGGAAAAACTTTTTTGACATGAATATTCAAACATCCTATCCTTTATATGCTGTAGATTATTTTTCTCCAGTGTCAATTCTTAAAAAATTATAAATCGTATTTCACCTCAAGAAAATTCAGGGAGCCAAAAGGTCCATATTCTGAGGAATTTAGCTTCTATCGATAATCACCAAGTTACTTTTATGGTATACCTTTCAAATTTGAGATGGAGCTTGGTGGATGGACATTCATAATTTTAATAGTTCATCATATACCATACATATACTGTATTTAGGTAAATATTAATATAAATCACAAGTAAATGATCTCTGTGTAACTCACTTAATTCACTTCACATATACCTGAAATACAGATAAGAAACAATTATATTTGTTGCATGTAAGTGGATTGCAAATAAAATTAGACACCACCTAATGTATTTCATTGTGTAAATTAAAACTATTTTATTTTAATTCTCCTCTTCCATTCCTAGAATAAACAAATGGTGAGATGATAGAGAAATCAGTAATATATTATCTATCACTTATATTTTTACCCACTTCATGTTGAAATGATATGAATGAATCTTATAATTTTATATGTATCATAAATGACTATACTTTAAAATGCTGGTGTTAATGTGTCACCTTGTTCTTGGACTCTCTCTGATAATTTTACTCAGAAAAATTTATTTCAATTAGAGAACGAAGCCTTTGCATGTTTACAATACCACTTAAATGGAGTTTTTTATATACTTTATTGATTAAGTCATCTTACTATTATATACTGTGCAAACAAATATGTGTTATGACATTGTTTTGAGGGGTTTGGTTTAATATTTTACTATGAATATATTTACATATATCAATTTTATTACTTAATTCCATTCGGAAGGACTAAATAGCAATAATTTCCTTTCCCAGATAACATAATTTAAACATACTTTCTATTTTAAAGTAATTTATAATTCATTATAACTATGAATAATGAAAGAAAAACTGTATGCAAGTTCCTCAATTTCACTGTCTTATGAAAGCACAATGGAAATATGTATGATACGATTAGTGAATTTGGCACTAAAGATGCTAATCTTTTCTAACACATCTCTTTCCATCTAGAAAGAATGAAAATGGTTCAACATGACACATCAATACAAGCATTTCAATAACAAAATAATTTAAATACTGAATTAAATATACAATTCTGACATATTACTTTAATGTTATATTGAATAAAATATAAATGAAGTACAGGGTTTTATAGATGATTCTCCCAGCAGTGTAGTTGTATATTTTGTAATATTTATCTTACATATAAACCTCTAATGAACATATGAAAGTGATTATAACACTAATATTTTTATTCAGGGTCCACTATCAAAGAGATGTATAAAGAGAAATTTGGTCTTTTCTCATCAAAAATGTGAATGCGCAATAATTTTTTTTTAAATAACATAATAAATTTTACAGTTAGACATACATAACATTTTCTGGAAAAAAGAAACTGAGAATATTTTATAGGCTGGGCACTTAATTAGTACTAGTAGTAGTATTTCTTTTTGGTTGAGTAATTGATTATTAGAGAAGAAAGAATTTCCAAATGATTTATGTTCAATACAGTATTCCCTCCCATCCGTATATATTAGAATAAATTGCTTTAAATAATCTAGTCTCAGGAGATGAATTATGCTTATTTTAATTCAAAACTTCAGTCTTAAGAATAGAAAATCAGAGGAAACTTGCACAAGCCACTTAGATATCCTCATCTAAGGCAGACAGCAGAAGCAAGAAGAACTACAATCCTGCAGCCTGTGGAACAAAAACCACATTCACAGAAAGATACCCAAGATGAAAAGTCAGAGGGCTATGTACCAGATGAAGGAACAAGATAAAACCCCAGAAAAACAACTAAATGAAGTGGAGATAGGCAACCTTCCAGAAAAAGAATTCAGAATAATGATAGTGAGGATGATCAAGGACCTCGGAAAGAGAATGGAGGCAAATATCGAGAAGATGCAAGAAATGTTTAACAAAGACTTAGAAGAATTAAAGAACAAACTAACAGAGACGAACAATGCAATACTTAAATGAAAACTACACTAGGAGGAATCAATAGCAGAATAACTGAGGCAGAAGAACAGATAAGTGACCTGGAAGACAGAATGGTGGAATTCACTGCTGCGGAACAGACTAAAGAAAAAAGAATGAAAAGAAATGAAGACAGCCTAAGATACCTCTGGGACAACATTAAACGCAACAACAGTCACATTAGAGGGGTCCCAGAAGGAGAAGAGAGAGAGAAAGGACCAGAGAAAATATTTGAAGAGATTATAATTGAAAACTTCCCTAACATGGGAAAGGAAATAGCCACCCAAGTGCAGGAAGCGCAGAGAGTCCCATACAGGATAAACCCAAGGAGAAACACACCGAGACACATAGTAATCAAAGTGGCAAAAATTAAAGACAAAGAAAAATTATTGAAAGCAACAAGGGAAAAATGACAAATAACATACAAGGGAACTCCCATAAGGTTAAGAGCTGATTTCTCAGCAGAAACACTACAAGCCAGAAGGGAGTGGCATGATATACTTAAAGTGATGAAAGGGAAGAACCTACAACCAAGATTACTCTACCCGGCAAGGATCTCATTCAGATTCGATGGAGAAATCTAAGCTTTACAGACAAGCAAAAGCTAAGAGAATTCAGCACCACCAAACCAGCTCTACAGTAAATGCTAAAGGAAATTCTCTAAGTGGGAAACACAAGAGAAGAAAAGGACCTACGAAAACAAACCCAAAACAATTAAGAAAATGGTCATAGGAACATACATATGGATAATTACCTTAAACGTGAATGGATTAAATGCTCCAACCAAAAGACACAGGCTTGCTGAATGGATACAAAAACAAGACCCATATATATGCTGTCTACAAGAGACCTACTTCAGACCTAAGGACATATACAGACTGAAAGTGAGGGGATGGAAAAAGATATTCCATGCAAATGGAAATCAAAAGAAAGCTGGAGTAGCAATACTCATATCAGATAAAATAGACTTTAAAATAAAGAATGTTACAAGAGACAAAGAAGGACACTACATAATGATCAAGGGATCAATCCAAGAAGAAGATATAACAATTATAAGTATATGTGTACCCAACATAGGAGCACCTCAATACATAAGGCAACTGCTAACAGCTCTAAATTGGAAATCAACAGTAACACAATAATAGTGGGGGACTTTAACACCTCACTTACACCAATGGACAGATCATCCAAAATGAAAATAAATAAATAAACAGAAGCTTTAAATGACACAATAGACCAAATAGATTTAATTGATATTTATAGGACATTCCATCCAAAAACAGCAGATTACACTCTCTTCTCAAGTACGCATGGAACATTCTCCAGGATAGATCACATCTTGGGTCACAAATCAAGCCTCAGTAAATTTAAGAAGTTTGAAATCATATCAAGTATCTTTTCTGACCACAACACTATGAGATTAGAAATGAATTACAGGAAAAAAAACGTAAAAACCACAAACACATGGAGGCTAAACAATACATTACTAAATAACCAAGAGATCACTGAAGAAATCAAAGAGGAAATCAAAAAATACGTAGAGACGAATGACAGTGAAAACACGATGATCCAAAGCCTATGGGATGCAGCAAAAGCAGTTCTAAGAGGGAAGTCTATAGCTATACAAGCCTACATCAAGAAACAAGAATAACCTCAAATAAACAATCTAACCTTACACCTAAAGGAACTAGAGAAAGAAGAACAAACAAAGCCCAAAGTTAGCAGAAGGAAAGAAATCATAAAGATCAGAGCAGAAATAAATGAAATAGAAACAAAGAAAATAATAGCAAAGATCAATAAAACTAAAAGCTGGTTCTTTGAGAAGATAAACAAAATTGATAACACATTAGCCAGACTCATCAAGAAAAAGAGGGAGAGGACTCAAATCAATAAAATTAGAAATGAAAAAGGAGAAGTTACAACAGACACCGCAGAAATAAAAGCATCCTAAGAGACTACTACCAGCAACTGTATGCCAATAAAATGGACAACCTGGAAGAAATGGACAAATTCTTAGAAAGGTATAACCTTCCAAGACTGAACCAGGAAGAAATAGAAAATATGAACAGACCAATCACAAGGAATGAAATTGAAACGGTGATTAAAAATCTTCCAACAAACAAAAGTCCAGGACCAGATGGCTTCACAGGTGAATTCTATCAAACATTTAGAGAAGAGCTAACACCCATCCTTCTCAAACTCTTCCAAAAAATTGCAGAGGAAGGAACACTCCCAAACTCATTCTAAGAGGTCACTATCACCCTGATACCAAAACCCAAAAAAAGATACTACAAAAAAGAAAATTACAGACCAATATCACTGATGAATATAGATGCAAAAATCCTCAACAAAATACTAGCAAACAGAATCCAACAACACATTAAAAGGATCATACACCATGATCAAGTGGGATTTATCCCAGGGATGCAAGGATTCTTCAATATACGCAAATCAATCAATGTGATACACCCTATTAACAAATTGAAGAATAAAAACCATATGATCATCTCAATAGATGCAGAAAAAGCTTTTGACAAAATTCAACACCGTTTATGATAAAAACTCTCCAGAAAGTGAGCATAGAGGGAATATACCTCAACATAATAAAGGCCATATACGACAAACCCACAGCAAACACCATTCTCAATGGTGAAAAACTAAAAGCATTTCCTCTAAGATCAGGAACAAGACAAGGATGTCGACTCTCACCACCATTATTCAACATAGTTTTGAAAGTCCTAGCCAGGGCAATCAGAGAAGAAGAAGAATTAAAAGAATCCAAATCGGAAAAGAAGTAAAACTGTCACTGTTTGCAGATGACATGATACTATACATAGAGAATCCTAAAGATGCCACCAGAAGACTACTAGAGCTAATCAATGAATTTGGTAGTTTCAGGATACAAAATTAATGCGCAGTAATCTCTTGCATTCCTATACACTAATGATGAAAAGTCTGAAAGAGAAATTAAGGAAAAACTCCCAGTTACCATTGCAACAAAAAGAATAAAATACCTAGGAATAAACCTACCTAGGGAGACAAAAGACCTGTATGCAGAAAACTATAAGACACTGATGAAAGAAATTAAAGGTGATACCAACAGATGGAGATAGATATATACCATGTTCTTGGATTGGAAGAATCAATATTGTGAAAATGTCTATACTGCCCAAAGCAATCTACAGATTTAATGCAATCCCTATCAAACTGCCAAAGGCATATTTTACGGAACTAGAACAAAAAATCTTAAAATTTGTATGGAGACACCAAAGACCCCAAATAGCCAAAGCAGTCTTGAGGGAAAAAATACAGAGCTGGAGGAATCAGACTCCCTGACTTCAGACTATACTACAAAGCTACAGTAATCAAGACAATATGGTACTGGCACAAAAACAGAAACATAGATCATTGGAACAAGATAGAAAGCCCAGAGATAAACCCACACATATATTGTCAACTAATCTATGACAAAGGAGGCAAGGACATACAATGGAGAAAAGACAGTCTCTTCAATAAGTGGTGCTGGGAAAACTGGACAGCTACATGTAAAAGAATGAAATTAGAACACTCCCTAACACCATACACAAAAATAAACTCAAAATGGATTCGAGACCTAAATGTAAGACCGGACACTATAAAACTCTTAGAGGAAAACATAGGAAGAAAACTCTTTGAAATAAATCACAGCAAGATCTTTTTTGATCCACCTCCTAGAGTAATGGAAACAAAAACAAAAGTATACAAATGGGACCTAATGAAACTTCAAAGCTTTTGCACAGCAAAGGAAACCATAAACAAGACGAAAAGCCAACCCTCAGAATAGGAGAAAATATTTTCAATCGAATCAACGGACAAAGGATTAATCTCCAAATATATAAAGAGCTCATGCAGCTCAATATTAAAAAAACAAACAACCCAATCCAAAAATGGGCAGAAGACCTAAATAGACATTTCTCCAAAGAAGACATACAGATGGCCAAGAAGCACATGAAAAGATGCTCAACATCACTAATTATTAGAGAAATGCAAATCAAAACTACAATGAGATATCACCTCACACCAGTTAGAATGGGCATCAGCAGAAAATCTACAAACAACAAATGTTGGAGAGAGTGTGGAGAAAAGGGAACCCTCTTGCGCTGTTGGTGGGAATGTAAATTGATACAGCCACTATGGAGAACAGTATGGAGGTTCCTTAAAGAACTAAAAATAGAATTACCATATGACCCAGCAATCCCAGTACTGGGCATATACCCAGAGAAAACCACAATTCAAAAAGACACATGCACCCCAATGTTCATTGCAGCACTGTTTACAATAGCCAGGCCATGAAGCAACCTAAATGCCCATTGACAGACGAATGGAAAAGAAGATGTGGTACATATATACAATGGAGTATTACTCAGCCATAAAAAGGAACGAAATTGGGTCATTTGTTGAGACGTGGATCAATCTAGAGACTGTCATACAGAGTGAAGTAAGTCAGAAAGGGAAAAACAAATATCGCATATTAATGCATATCTGTGGAACCTAGAAAAATGGTACAGATGAACCAGTTTGCAGGGCAGAAATTGAGACACAGATGTAGAGAACAAACATATGGACACCAAGGGGGAAAGCGGCAGGAGGGTGGGGGGTGTGCTGTGATGAATTGGGCGATTGGGATTGACATGTATTCACTGATGTGTATTACATTGATGATTAATAAGGAAAAAAAAAAAGAAGTGCTCATAACTTAATAAGAACAATATTTCTTCCTTTCTGAATTCTTATACCTTGTATTTATTTGTCTTGCATTATTGTACTTGCTAAGATCTCCAGTACAGTGTTAACTAGAAGTGGGAATAATGGGGAGCTATGAATTTTTCTCAGTCTAAAAGTGAAAGCTTTTAATGTTTTACGAAACTAGTTTTTTGTATATAGGGAATAATAAATGAAATAATAATTTTATCCTTTAAAAAAAAAAGAAAAGAAATAGAAAATCATTCTTGAAAGTAATTAAAATATTTTATAGGTAGAAATATGCTATATTTATTTACTCATTTATTTTGCAAATGTTTACAACATTCCCATTACATTCCTGCATTATTACTACCATGTGGTACCTCACACATAGTATCTTCTTAATAAAAATGTTTCCACTTTTATTGCGAAAACTGAAGATAAGCATACATTTATGCCTCTAGCAATTTGAAACAGTGAGGTGTTATTATAATTAGCTTCAACTATTTCTCATTTGCTCTTTGTCAGTTTACCTGAAATATTACCACCAGGTGAACGTTTTTCCTAGCTGAGCTCTCTCAGTGTATTTTAATTCTTTTTTTTTTTTTTAAGTATTTATTTATTTGGTTGTGTTGGGTCTTAGTTGCGGCATGCGGGATCTTTTTTTAGTTGTGGCATGTGGGATCTAGTTCCCTGACCAGGGATTGAACCCAGGCCCGCTGCACTGAGAGCGCGGAGTCCTAGCCACTGGATCATCAGGGAAGTCTCTATTTTAATTCTCTTAATAGTGTTTTTCAAAAAGCACAGTTGTTTAATTTCGATGAAGTTCAGTTAAGAGAAAACTTCTTCTATGCATTTTGCATTATATATTGTTCTAGACATTTTGTAGTTTTAACTTTTACATTTAGGCCTATGATCACTTTCCAGATGATGTGAGGAATTTGTCATTGCTTTGTATAAAGAAAAAATTTTAATTTAATTTATAGGAAAAGAGGCACTGCTGTATTTCAATTGATGCTTCACCCGTCTTGGATTAGATCATATTTGAAATATTTAAGTTATTTAGGAACTTTATAAAATAGTTTCTAGCAAACTTCTATTGAAGCACAAATGTGGAAGATTCATAATGGAAATCGATTAAACATATTTCTTAAAATATTTAATGACTCTATTGTATGATGCTGTACTTTAACAGAAGTCAAGAAAAAATGGCAATAGCTAATGAAAAAATTAAATTGATAAATAATTAAGAATTCCAGTTATACAAATTTGCTTTCTGTGTAAACCTGTTATTTGAATTGAAACTGATTTATTTCAAAAACATCAGACTGTTTCTGATCTTTATTTATCTACACACTATAACAATATAATAGGAATCAAAAGAAAATAGAAGAATGCTGAAAATGAAAAACCTGTCCTTACTGAAACAATTGATGCATACTTTATCTTGCCAAACATCCTTGGATTCTCATCTAACTAACCCATCATATAACATGAAGATGTCATTGAGAAATAAATCTTGTTGGGAAAAAATAAATTAATAGCAACAAAATATTTAGTTTAATTTAAAATCCTTCTTTATGAAAGGTATTATTACATTTTAAATCCTATAGGTTGACATTTTAATAAAACATTATCTACAAAAATTCAAATCTAAAATATTATGAATTTCTCTAATTTTATTTTAGGCATAATAATTAAGTATATTCAGTCCATTTATCTCCTCGGATAAATATTTTAATCTTAAAAGGAGAATTAAGTTAAAATGAGGGTAATGTGACAACTGATTAAATTCAATAACTGATTCGTACTTCTCTTAAGCTTGATTTTTACAAATAATATAAAGCTACACATCTATTTCAGATATATATGTATTAATCATCATTGTGGTTTGAAGGTAATTTAGTCAAAACCCCCACTTTTTATTAATAGGTTGATATATAAATATAGAAATTATGCTGATGAAGGTCAAATGTCAGAATTATTATAGTCATAATTCATTGTAGCACCCATGTTTATATCTTTAGCCTAAATAGCTCTCTAGTAATTCTTTCCAGATTACCAGGACTTGTTCACTTATTCAGTCAATACCTGTAAACAAGTGTAGGCCTCCAGCAAAAGGGCAGAAAACAGATGAGATTAAATCTTCTCTATAGAAAGCCAGGTCTAAAAGTGTGGGGATGAGACACTGATACCCACTTTTCACCAATCAAATTATTCACCCCTCTTACCTTGGATAACAGTTAGTAAAGTTAGAGGCAAGAGATGAGGAGAATGTTTAATTAAGTACTCTGGTATAAATAGATGGCCCCTTCAATCAGTATTAGTCCAGTAAAACAAGAGGTGAGGGAAACAGAGAGTTCAGAAATCCTACCGTCACTCTCACTGTGGATAAGAACTTTGAAAAATCAGTCAGTAGGTTAAGCTTAAGGATTTGGGATAATTTCTGCTCTAAGGTCTCTTGCATCTCCAGAATTCAATGTGGGAAGAAATGTGAGGAAAATTATAGCTTAGTCAATGTATTAGTTATTTTAACAGAGGAAAGAAACCAATAAATATTTTTTGAAAAAAAAAATGAAAGAATGTTGACATGATCCAGTTATCAGGTTGTGTGAATTACATCCTTAATGTTAGAAAAGATTTTTTTATAATAGTGCTGACTTGTATCTCTGAATGTTAGAAATTTAATTTTTTTTCCTATTTTAGCTCTCCCTTTTAACTTCTGTTTACAGACTAGTTAATATCAGAGAAAATGCTCTTCTCAATGATCACACAATATTTCTTCTCTTCTGCTAAAGGGTGAAAAACATTCCTGCTCCTTCTGCCCTTTTAGCATAGGTAGACAATCTGGGCAAAGTTCAGCTGGAAGCAATCACCAAAAACAAGTTAGCATGCAAATTTTATAAAGGTTAGATTCTGGTTCTTGATATTCAATTATGTATTAAATTTTGAAATACACGTCACAGTGTTCTGTCTTTAAGTCCGTTTATCTGTATATATTTCTTCCCTGCTTATTACTTAAGAGATGGCTTATATAAATATACTTTCAAGTACATATCTAACAAGCTATGAATGAGTGTTAACATGTCCTTTAGCTCTCAAAGCACCAGTTATGTCATTTTTGAAATGAGTGCTTGGGGACACGTTTCCTCTAAGCTTTCTTGGAGTTCAGTGACTCTAGAAGGTAGCTCTTTGGATGCATTATATATCTGAAATCACCCACATCCCTTTGCTAATAAGCAGATATTAATAATTGTTCTGAAGTGCCTTTTCAAATGGTACACATATAATTTATTTTCCTTTAATTAAACTATTTGAATAAAGTAAAATTAGCCTAACTTTGTGTTGAGTTTATCACTGTGAATCCAGATGTTAATTCGTAATTGATAAATCCTTCCTTTTAAAGAATCTCAGTCTTAATTTTTTTTTAATTTTCTTTTCTCTCAAGCTATAATATTCATTATTCATCCTATACTTTATCATCTGTAACTTACTTCAAGATGCATACACGTAATACCTTTTTAGTGGTTCATCTCAAAATTAGTAATAAATTATTGATTTCCACATATATGGATGAGGGACTTCTAGGAAAATATGGTACACTAAAGTCTATTTACATGCTCAGTTTTCATCAGCGCCAAGTGATGTGATTAAAACACAGAGTGATAAGGAACTGTCAGAATGTTGCTTAGAGCAATTAAATAGGGAAATGCATTTAACTTCATGCCAGAAACTTCAGGGAAGGCAGAAGGAAAGAAACAAGATATAAATTACAATGGCAGGGTAGAAAATGCTACCTTGCCCCAACAAAATATAAAATGAGTGGTAAAATTGTATAATTTCACCCCCTCACCCAAGAAAAAAAATCCTGGGTTTGACAGCAGATAATTTCAATAAAAATCTAAGAAATAACCTATGGAAAATTCCATACACACCTACTTACATTTCATAAGAGATAATAAAAAAATGTCATAGGGTTACTATCTTTTAGAGCATTATACTGAATGAGAGAACTAGACAAGGCTTATCAGTGTTGGATACAAATTTATTCTGGGCTGACGTATTGAATATTTAATGGGATTTCCTTGAAAAAATAAAGATAAACCTAGTTTCCCAGCAAGATTTCCATTGAGCACAAAATAAATCCTATTCTTTCTTCAAATTAAGCAACATAAAAGAGGATAGAAAGTAGCTCTCAAATGTTGCCTAAAAAAGGAAAGACAACCTGGATCCAGATAAAATGGTAGGGGATTAAGAGAGAATCACTTTACATTCCCACCAACAGTGTAGGAGAGTTCCCTTTTCTCCACATCCTTTCTCTCCATCATTTATTGTTTGTAGACTTTTTGATGATGGCCATTCTGACCAGTTTGAGGTGATACCTCATTATAGTTTTGATTTGCATTTCTCTAATAATTAGCGATGTTGAGCATCTTTTCATGTGCCTTTTGGACATCTGTATGTCTTCCTTGGAGAAATGTCTATTTAGATCTTCTGCCCATTTTTTGATTGGGTTGTTTGTTTTTTTGATACTGAGCTGCATGAACTGTTTGTATGTTTTGGAGATTAATCCCTTGTCAATAACATCATTTGCAAATATTCTCTCCCATTTTATAGACTGTTCATTTTGTTTATGGTTTCCTTTACTGTACAAAAGATTTTCAGTTTAATTAGGTCCTATTTGTTTATTTTTGTTTTTATTTCCATTACTCTAGGAGACAGATCCAAAAAGATATTGCTACGATTTATGTCAAAGAGTTTTCCTCTAGGAGTTTTATAGTATCCCATCTTACATTTAGTTCTTTAATCCATTGTGAGTTTATTTTTCTGTGTGATGTTAGAGATTAAACATCTCTAATATTTAACAGATCTAATTTCATTCTACTGTATAGCACAGCAAACTATACTCAATGTTTTGTAATAACCTGTAAGGAGAAAGAATCTGAAAAAGAATACATACATGTGTATAACTGAATCACTTTGGTGTACACCTGAAACTAACACAACATTGTAAATGAACTATACTACAATTAGAGAGAATCAAAAGCCCTTGACAGAATTTGCCACATGCAAAAAAAAAAAAAAAAAAAAAAAAAAAATTGACATGACACTCCATCATGAAAGGGAGAAAAGTAAGGAAAAAGAAAGAAAAGAAAATGAACACTTATGCAAAAGACAGAGAAAAACTCTTCAAAAAAAAAAAGAATGTGACCTCAAATATTTTGCAGTATTGACTTATATAAAAAAAAATGATTCAATAAAACAAGTGGCCATAGATGAGATATTTTTTTAATTCAGAATAAATTTTCTGAGCTAGTTTCTGTTGCTTTCTGAGCTAAAGATATCAATTGAGAATCAAAATATTTTATAAAATTTTTAAATTACATTTAAATTTTTCAGTCACATCTAAATAAAACAGATGTGATTGAAAGCTGGATTCCAGTCAATGCAGGGGGTTGGTCTTTTTACAGAGGATGATAAATATGGTGGGGAGAAAAGGAAATATAATCTATGTCCCTAAGTAAGAATCATAACATAGGAAAAAAAAAAAAATATATATATATATATATATATATATATATATATAAAATAAGGGTTTTTTTTAACTCTTTTCAAATTCTTCAATTTAACTACTATTTATTTCAAGTGAAATAAAATTAATATTGTGTATTCAGTTAGCATATATAAGATAACACTATTATGACTATATCTAATATTTATTCTACTCTTCATATCAATAGAGAGATGGCTGGAAGCATATCACTGTTGAATACTATGGTCCATGTTGCTGAAGACATCAAAAACTAGCTCAGTAGTTTACTTACAGAGGAAGTGGTACTTTTTTTTTTTTTAAAGAAATTTATGATTCAAATCCTGATGAATCCTATTATTAATGAAAAATTTTCATGGTGACATGAGCATTTAGGGAAGAAGATGTATTCCAAGTGAAGCGTACTTTCCCCACTTACCCACTAAACAAAGGGAATCCAAAGGTCCTTAAATCTGGCTGGAAAACAAAGTGCTCAAAATTATTTTCCTGTTCCTGTGATACTTCAAAATGAAGGTTTTAATCTTCTCAATCTCTGAGCTTGAGGGTCAGAGATGATATATGTCTTTGAGAAAGAAAGAGTCCCATTGATATTGAAATCTTTTCAGCTATTGCTCAAATAGGTCAGAAATACACATTTTGAGTGAAAGTTATGGCTTCAACAGCCAGAAAGTATTAAAATCTAATTTATGAAAATTAATGCCCAGAAATCTCTTGCATTCCTATACAGTAACAACAAAAAAATCAGAAAGAGAAAATAAAGAAACACTCCCATTTACCACTGCAATAAAAAGAATAAAACACTTAGGAATAAACCTACCTAAGGAGGCAAAAGACCTGTGTGCAGAAAACTATAAGACACTGATAAAAGAAATCAAAGGTGATAGAAACAAATATATACCGTGTTCTTGGATTGGAAGAATCAACATTGTGAAAATGGCTATACTACCCAAAGCAATCTACAGATTCAATGCAATCCCTATCAAAATACCAATGGCATTTTTCACAGAACTAGAACAAAAAATTTTACAGTTTCTATGGAAACACAAAAGAGCCCAAATAGTCAAAGCACTCTTGAGAAAGAAAAACGGAGGCGGAATCAGGCTCCCAGACTTCAGACTATACTACAAAGCTACATTAATCAAGACAGTATGGTACTGGCACAAAAACAGAAATATAGATCAATGGAACAGGATAGAAAGCCCAGAGATAAACCCACACACATATGGTCACCTTATCTTTGACAAAGGACGCAAGAATATACAATGGAGAAATGACAGCCTCTTCAATAACTGGTGCTGAGGAAACTGGATGGCTACATGTAAAAGAATGAAATTAGACCACTCCCTAATACCATACACAAAAATAAATTCAAAATGGATTAAAGACCTAAATGTAAGGCCAGACACTATAAACCTCTTAGAGAAAAACATAGGCAGAACACTCTATGACAGAAATCACAGCAAGATCCTTTTTGACCCACCTCCTAGGGAAATGGAAATAAAAACAAAAATAAACAAATGGGACCTAATGTAACTTAAAAGCTTTTGCACAACAAAGGAAACTATAAACAAGATGAAAAGACCACCCTCAGGATGGGAGAAAATATTTGCAAACAAAGCAACTGACAAAGGATTAATCTCCAAAATATACAAGCAGCTCATGCAGCTCAATATCAAAAAAACAAACAACCCAATCCAAAAATAGGCAGAAGACCTAAATAGACATTTCTCCAAAGAAGACATACAGATTGCCAACAAAGACATGAAAAGCTGCTCAACATCACTAATTACTAGAGAAATGCAAATGAAAACTACAATGAGGTATCACCTCACACCGGTCAGAATGGCCATCATCAGAAAATCTAGAAACAATAAATGCTAGAGAGGATTTGGAGAAAAGGGAACACTCTTACACTGTTAGGTCAAATGTAAATTGATATAGCCACTATGTAGAACAGTATGGAGGTTCCTTAAAAAACTAGAAATAGAACTACCATATGACCCGGTAATCCCACTACTGGGCATGTACCCTGAGAAAACCATAATTCAAAAAGAGTCATGTACCACAATGTTCACTGCAGCTCTATTTACAATAGCCAGGACATGGAAGCAACCTAAGTGTCTACCGACAGATGAATGGATAAAGAAGATGTGGCACATATATACAATGGAGTATTACTCAGCCCTAAAAAGAAAAGAAATTGAGTTATTTGTAGTGAGGTGGATGGACCTAGAATCTGTCATACAGAGTGAAGTAAGTCAGAAAGAGGAAAACAAATACCGTATGCTAACACATATATATGGAATCTAAAAAAAATGGTATTGATGAACCTAGTGGCAGGGCAGGAATAAAGATGCAGACGTAGAGAATGAACTTGAGGACACGGCTGTGGGAGGAAAGGGGAAGCTGGAATGAAATGAGAGAGTAGCATTGATATATATACACTACCAAATGTAAAATGGATGGCTAGTGCGAATCTGCTTCATAGCACAGGGAGATCAGCTGAATGCTTTGTGACGACCTAGAGGGGTGGGATAGGGAGGGGGGGAGAGTGTCTCAAGAGGGAGGGGATTGGGGGATATATGTATACATATAGCTGATTCACTTTGTTATACAGCAGCAACTAACACAACATTGTAAAGCAATTATGCTCTAATAAAGATGTTAAAAAAATGTAATGTTTGAGAAAATGTTTTGTTTTTTTGCTCTCACAGGTTAAATCAAACTAATTTATCTTAATAACAGGGAACAGTCTAGAATAGCAATTATATGTTCAAGTGGGAAAAAAAACATAAAAAAGAAACCAAACCAAACAAAAAAATTTCCTCAATTTAGCAAGCCAAAAATAGAAATAAGAATTAAAAGAATATGTAGCCACCATTTATGCCCATGGAGAAGTTTAACCCTCCATGGGCATAGAGTGTTTAACCTCAGGCTTTTATTTTTTTAAATTAGACCATTTCATGTGGCTGATATTCATAAACACACTCATTATTCTTTACCTATGTATTAATAGAAGAGAGATTCAAATTTTGACAGAGTAACAGAAAAAGTGTATCCAGGCAATTTACTCAATGTGTTATATGTCTTAAGTCTTAAAATATGTATGGAGACACAAAAGACCCCAAATAGCCAAAAAAATCTTTAGAAAGAAAAATGAAGCTGGAAGAATCAGGCTTCCTGACTTCGGACTATACTGCAAAGCTATAATCATCAAAACAGTTTGGTACTGGCACAAAAATAGAAATATAAATCAATGAAACAGGATAGAAAGCCCAGAAATATACCCATGCACTTGTGGTCAGTTAATCTACAACAAAGGAGGAAAGACTATATAATAGTGGAAAGACAGTCTCTTCAACAAATGGTGCTGGGAAAACTGGACAGCTAGTTATAAAAAAATGAAATTAGATCATTCTTTAACACCATACAGAAAAATAAGCTCCAAGTGGATTAAAGACCTAAATGTGAGACTGGACACTATAAAACTTCTAGAGGAAAACATAGACAGAACACTCTCTGACATAAATCACAGCAATACCTTTTTTGATCTGTCTTCCAGAGTAATGGAAATAAAAACAAAAATAAACAAGTGGGACCTAATTAAAATCATGGACAAAGAAACAAACTTATAGAAAAAGAGATCAGATTTGTGGTTACCAGAGGTGGGGGATGGGGTGGATGGAGGGGGAATTGGATGAAGGCAGTCAAAAGATACAAACTTCTAGTTGTAAGATAAATAAGTACTAGGGATGTAAAGTACAACATGTTTAATATAATTAACACTGCTGTATGTTATACATGAAAGTTGTTAAGAGAGTAAATCCTGAGTTCTCATCACAAGAAAAATATATTTTTTTATATTTCTTTAATTTTGTATCTGTATGAGATGATGGACGTTCACTAAACTTACTGTGGTGATCATTTCATTATGTATGTAAGTCAAAGCATTATGCTCTACACCTTAAACTTATACAGTGCTGTATGTCAATTATATCTCAATAAAACTGGAAGAAAAAAGGAAACAAACATCATGGAATGAAATCAAAACTTCTGCACAGCAAAGGAAACCATAAACAAAATGAAAAGACAACCCACAGATTGGGAGAAAATATTTGCAAATGATGTGACTGACAAGGGATTCGTTTCCAGAATTTACAAACAACTCATGTGGCTTAATATCATCAAAACAAACAATCCAACCAAAATATAGTCAGAAGACCTAAATAGACATTTCTCCAAAAAAGACATACAGATGGCCAAGAGGCACATGAAAAGATGTTCAACATCGCTAATTATTAGAGAAATTCAAATCAAAACTGCAATGAGATATCACCTCACACCAGTCAAAATGGCTATCATCAAAAAGTCCACAAACAATAAATGCTGGAGAGAGTGTGGAGAAAAGGGAACCCTCCTACACTGTTGGTGGAAACATAAATTGGTACAGCCATTATGGAGAATAGTATGGAGGTTCCTTAATAAACTAAAAATAGAACTACCATATGACCCTGCAACCCCACTCCTAGGCATATATCCAGAGAAAAGCATGGTCTGAAAGGATACATGCAGCCCAATATTTATTGCAGCACTAGTTACAGTAGCCAAGACATGGACGCAACCTAAATGTCCATTGACAGAGGAATGGATAAAGAAGATGTGGTACATATATACAGTGGAATATTACTTAGCCATTAAAAAGAATTAAATAATGTCATTTGCAGCAACATGGATGGACCTAGAGATTGTCATACTGAGTGAAGTAAGTCAGATAGAGAAAGAGAAATATCATATGATATCACTTATATATGGAATCTATTGTAAAAAGAAATGATGTAAATGAACTTATTGCAAAACAGAAACAGACTTATAGACTTAGAGAACAAGTTTATGGTTACCAGGGGGGAAGTGTGAGAGGAAGGGATAGTTAGGGAGTTTGGGATTGACATGTACACATTGCTATATTTAAAATGGACAACCAACAAGGACCTACTGTATAGCACAGGGAACTCTGCTCAATGTTATGTGGCAACCTGGATGGGAGGGTAGTTTGGGGGAGAATGGATAACATGTATATGTATGGCTGAGTCACTTTGCTGTGCACCTGAATCTATCACAATATTGTTAATCGGCTATACTACAATATAAAATAGTAAGTTAAAAATAAATAATAAAGCCCTAAGGTTAATCTGATTAATATCTGCCCTTAGATAAGTAAACTGAGGCACAGAGTAGTTAAATTACCTGTCCAAATCACATAATTGACAAGTTAAAGGGATGAAGATTCCAATCCATGCATCAAAAACCAAGAACCTGAGTACTTCCCTACAATGTTTGCTATCTCTACCGCCACCACCATCATCATCATCATATATTGCATGTATCTTTACTCCTTTCCTTTTCAATTTTATTTCATCTTTATAGTCATGAAGAAGAAAGGATGTGTGAAAAGGCATTGCATGGGAACAGCTTGTTTGTTTTTCCTCTGCTGATGGTATACTTTCAACACTCCTTAGGCCTGAATGTTTGCCACAGACAATTAAGCAGGTGATAGATGAACTCTTGGTTTTTCTGGGATGTAAAATAAACTATACTGAGTCTGAAAATATCAACACGCAATATGAATGATGCGTCCTTGCAGACGAGTTTGCATTTCTATCAGCCTCAAATTGATTCTCATTGTTGAGCTATAAACATGTCACACTATTGTTTAACTGTCAACAACGTGTATGTTTTTGCCAACTGAGCTAAATATAAAAATTCAATATTACTGCATGATCATATTTTGTTCATGAGATGGTAAAATGTAGCAATTAATATATTTCAGTGATAAAAATTATATTAATAAAAGTATGATGAATGTATATATATGCACACACACATTTCAATATATGCCAATGTACTCTAAATCATGTTCTTAGCGCTGTTTGTTGCTTACTCAGTATTTGTTGACTGAATTCATACTTGTTCAATGCATGCCTTTATTTTAAGGTCTTACTTTTTTTGGCAATACTGACCTCTTTACATAATGGAAAAAGATCTTTCAAAATAAATTGCATGCAAAGAAGAAAAATGTACACATTTATCTAGGGAATTGCAGTACAAAGCTAATAAGTCATATAAAAGTAAAAAATATATATATCTTAATTTATTCTCATAATTTTCTCCACTTCACATGCATATTTCATGAAAGTAAAATTTTAATGGTAAAATAGATACAAATTTTCAAGTCAATCCTGTGGAATGTGAGATTGAAAGAAAAGTTGGATGAGATTTAACTGCAGAATATGTGTTTTGTTTTTAAAAAAATGACAACAAAATTGCCCCAATGAATAAATGACAAAACATTGAAAAGTGGCTACATGGGTGTCTAATTAGTTTTGGTACTTTTCTGTACTTTTTCAGATATTTATCATTTAAAACTCAAATTAGTAAGATAAAGTAAAAACTCAAGATATGTGTGAAAATACTAGAATTCAAAAACAAGAATTACTTCTTTGGAAGTTTGGTGCTAAAAATTAAATAGGACTTTTTTGAATCCCTATATGGGCATTGTGAGCATTTGTATAGAATCATGTCAAAGTATTTGAAAAAATGTCATCAGGATATGAATATTTATATTAGAAAAAAAGCTTAAATGAGACATAATGTTTGAAATGGAAAAAATAATAAATTATTTAATCAACATACTCAGGATAACAGGACTAGAATTGAATAAAAACTCGTGAGAAATCCATAACTGGTAATTATGATGGGAGGAGAGATGAAGACTAGAGTTTGTTAAAATTTCTATGAGGCCCACCCATGTCACATCCCTGCTACTAATTTAAAAATTTTCACGTATCTACATCACTTATGAAGAATCTTTGTATGTGCTAAACTTGATAATTGGCCGGGATATTGGATCAGTGCTGCCAAGTTTACCAGAGATGGAGCCAACAGCATAAATTCAGCAGTGAAAAATATAAAGTCGATCAGAGAGAAAACTTGGGAGCTTGTACTACACAAAGCAAGAATAGGAAGTACAATGGACTTACGAAAGAAAAATGCCTGGTATATGAAACAGCAAGGACGCTGGTGCACCTGAATCATAATGTTAAGTGGAATGGCGAAGACTGTCACTGTGAGGAGATGGATGAGTTAGTCAGGGGCCAAATTATATTGGCCATGATATTTAGGAGTACGAATATTTTTCAATTTGGAATGGGATATTATTTAAAGACTTTAAGCCAAAGAATGACAAAATCCGAAGTAAGCTTTCAAATGTTTATTTTATCTGCAAAAGTGAAAGAATGGAAACCAATAGAAGACGATTTTAAGTACTCCCGATGAAAAAACGGTGATGCTTTGGACCAAGATTGAGTTAACAGAGATGAGAAAGTAGACAGATCGAAGACATATTGAGGAACTATAAAATGTGAAAGGCAAGTATGTCCCTGATGTTATGCTAAGAAATCTCTTTATTCATCAATCATGCAGTTTTTGAATAAAACACTTATCTATTTGTTCACTCATTTGGTGTACAAATATTTATTGATCATCCATCAAATGTTGGACACTTTTCTACATCAGCAATAAAACATATAGTTATTTAATTTAATTTTATTTTTTAACTTCAAAAAATTTTTATTGAAGTATAGTTAGCTTACAATATTATATTAGTTTCAGGTGTACAGTGTAATGATTCCACATCTTTATAGATTTCATAGCATACAAAGTTCTAATAGTATTGACTCTATTCCCTATGCTGTACATTATATCCCTGTGACTTTTTTATGTTATGACTAGTAGTATGTATTTCTTAATCCCCTTCACCTATTTTATCCATCCCCTCACACCTCTCACCTTTGGTAAGCACTAGTTTGTTCTTTGTATTTATGAGTCTGTTTCTATCTTGTTACATTTATTCATTTGTTTTGTTTCTTAGATTCCACATATAAGTGAAAACATACAGTATCTGTCTTTCTCCAGCTGACTTATTTCACTAAGCATCTTTGTTGTCACAAATGCCTAGATTTCATTCTTTTATATGGATCTCTTTTATTTTAATAAGAAGAGAGAGATAATAAGCAACCACAGACACAAAGTAACATAGTTACTAAGAAAATTACTCAGTAGGTAAGAAAGTAATAAATGCTGAGGGAGTGGTAACATAAGTAAGGGGGACAGTGGGTCCCTGGTGGGGAAGGGGAATGAGCTTTCCACAGAATGAAAGAGAATCATTAGGATGGGACTTCTTGTATAGATGGCATTCAGGAAGAGGATTATGTGAGATGAAGAAATTAATCACGTTGATATCAGGGGGGAGCTCAAATTAGGCAGAGGTATCAGGAAGGAAAAAGGCCAGCAAGCTAAGGCCTAGATTTTTTAGAAACAATCAATCAAAACAGAGAACCAAAGTGTCTGAAGCAGGAAAAAATGAGAAGAATCATGGGAGGTGAGGTTTAAGTGCCCAGAGGGAGGATTAAACCCTATAGCACCTTTAGGCCATTGTAAAGACCCTGGGAATATGAGGGGTCAAAGCATTTTGAGTAGGCAGTGAAATTATTCAACAAATTAAAGAACATCTCTGGTTGCTGTGTCAAGATTACATTCTAGTGAAACAGAGGGAGAAACTAGACAACTGATATAGAGGGTATTTAAGTAATCAAGGATAGAAGATTTGGTGATTTTCCCATGCTAGTAACTGTGGATGTGATAATAAGTGATCAGATTAAGAACATATTTTGAAAATGGAGACAATAGTATCTCCTGATGAATTGGATGAGGAGGGTAAGAAAAAAGAGATATTACTGTGGTGCTATTTATTATTTGTGTTTATTATTGTTTTTAGGTTGCCATTAATTTAAATTAGAAAGTTCTGGAGGGATTGAGTCTAATTTCATGGATGAAAAAACAGTTCAACTTTAAACGTGCTAAATTAGAAATTTCTAAATGGATAGGCCCAGTAAGCACATAAATATTTAAGTTTGAAGTTTAGAAAGGTTTGAATGAAAAATGTAATTTACAAAGTCATTGTACACAGATAAGAGTTAAAACCAAGGGACTTGATGAGAAAATTAAGAAAGTGTTCAGATAGTGCCCATATGAGGTTCTTGATCATGAATTTAAAGTGGGAGCACTTAACTAGGTAATAGATAGTAAGTTGGATTTGGATAGCGTTGTAGTGCTAGTGAGAAAATATGAGTAAATGAGATTTCTCAGCAGTACTGCCACTTGTCTAAAGTCAACTTTCTTCTTCTCACTTGAATTAATGTTGAAAGAAACTTGCTTCTTAGGTCCAGGCTTTCTGGTGTTTTTGAGGGAATTTTTTGGAGGTCTCATTTTATTTTTAATATGGTACACTAATATAAAGTTAAAAAAAAAAAGAAAATGTGTATTTCTTCTTTTTTAGGTAACCATGTCCGCAGGCAAGGCTAAGAGGCTAAGGCTAAGGCTTTTTTAAATAAAAGTAATGACACTAAAAATCCACCTCTATTTTCCTTTGAGATATAAAGCCTATCTTTTATAAAAGCTCACTGTATGGTATTTTCAGCATAGAATATTGTTATTGGGGAACCTCCATACTGTTTTCCATGGTGGCTGCACCAATTTACATTTCTCCCAACAGTGTACAAACGTTCCCTTTTCTCCACATCCTCTCCAGCATTTGTAGACTTTTTGATGATGGCCATTCTGATGGGTGTGAGGTGATATCTCATTGTGGTTTTGATTTGCATTTCTCTAATGATTAGCAATGCTAAGCATCTTTTCATGTTCCTGTTAGCCATCTGTATGTCTTCTTTTGAAAAATCCCAAAAAACTAAAATAGAACTACCACATGATCTAGCAGTTCCACTCCTAGATATATCTGAAAAAAAACCCCACTAATTTGAAAAGATACATGCACCCCAATGTTCATAGCAGTTTTATTTACACTAGCCAAGATATGAAAGCAACCTAAATGTCAATCAACAGATGAATAGAGAAAGAAGATGTGGTAAATATATGCAATGGAATATTACTCAGCCATAAAAAATGATGAAATTCTGCCATATGCAACAACGGGGATGGACCTAGAAAGTATTATGCTTAGTGAAATAAGTCAGGCAAAGAAAAACAAATACTGTATGTTATCACTTATATGTGGAATCTAAAAAATAAAACAAACAAATCTATATAGCAAAACAGAAACAGACTCACAGATATAGAAAATCAACTAGTGGTTACCAGAGAGGAGAGGGACAAGATAGGGGTATGGGATTAAGGGATGCAAACTATTATGTATTAAATAGATAAGCAACAAAGATATATGGTACAGCACAGGGAACTATAGCTGTACAATATTATTACAATATTATGTACAGGAAAAATATTATTTTGTAATAACTTAAAATGGAGTATAATCTATAAAAATATCAAATCACTATGTTGTATACCTAAAAGTGTTATAATATTATAAATCAACTATACTTCAATAAAAATATTGTGTTGGTAATATTTTATTCGTAAATTTATATTAAAATTTTGTGCTTTTTTTCTTATAAAGTTATAATCTCATGGCTCATTTCACATATAAATCTTAGAAGGTCCTAAAAATCTGCAAAATGGGTACACTAGCACAGAATTTAAAATATTTAACTACTTCTATGCAGTATACACACAGGCACACAATTTCCTCCCATCTGAATTCCCATTATTTCTACCACCTGATTCAGAGGAGTTTGTATCAAAGTTGTGCATCCGTTGGACTTTCCTCATGTATTAAACAGTAAAGTCATTAAATCCCAGGCACTATATCTTTCACATATTTGAACCGTGTATTTTATCCACTATTACTTGTGATAATTCTTAATAAATCTTTTCAAAAGAATTAAGAAACAAAGAAATACTGACATTAACATAAGATTGCCATCATAGGGCATCATGATGACCCCAACATTTCCCGAATATGTCCTGGAGATAGAATTTCTGCCAATTGCATTAATATTACTCTGTTCTAGTATTTTACCAGTCGTCATCAGAGTAAACCACTCATTCTCATATACCCGAGCTGGAAATTTCTTGTTATTCTTGCTATGGGCAATGCCACCTTTTTGAATATACTGAGCAAATAGATTGTAAATTGAAAAACTGTAGAAAATAGACTATTTTGAGGTTGACATGTGTGATGTATGTGAAGACAAGTCAAAACATGATGGTGATTGGGAATGGGCATGATGGACCTTATTGGTTGATGACAATATTCTGGACCTTAATCTGAGAGGTAGTTAGAGTAATGTAAGTAAAAACATTTGTAAAATTTATCAAGCTAAACACAAGATTTTTGCACTTTATTGATTTTTAACCTCATTGAAAATAAAATAATATGTAAGCATAAACTAAACAACAACAACATTATAAAAACTGTGATCTAGTTACCTTTGCAAAATGTTCCCATCAGTAAACTGGAAGGTAGAATAGACATAACATTCAATGGCCCAGGGGTTTTGTTTTTTTTCCTCAGACCTATTTGAGACCTAGTTCTGTCACGTGCTCCTGGTTAATCTCTCTGAGTTATGCTTTCTCACCTATAAAGTAAGAATAATGAAATTTCCTACCTCACAGGGTTGTTGTAATATCTAAACAGATGATGTAGAGCATTGACTGGTGTATGTGACATATGGAAAGAGTGCAGTGAAATCTAGTTGCTATCTCTGCCTTCAGATTTAAGATAAGAACGCTAGATTTGGTTGAAAACTGTCATCCCTTGAAACATCTAAATAATAATTATTTAAAATTAATTGGGGGGCTTCCCTGGTGGCGCACTGGTTGAGAATCTGCCTGCCAATGCAGGGGACACGGGTTCGAGCCCTGGTCTGGGAAGATCCCACATGCCACGGAGCAACTAGGCCCGTGAGCCACAATTACTGAGCCTGCGCATCTGGAGCCTGTGCTCCGCAACAAGAGAGGCCGCGATAATGAGAGGCCCGCGCACCACGATGAGGAGTGGCCCCCACTTGCCGCAAATAGAGAAAGCCCTCGCACAGAAACGAAGTCCCAACACAGCCATAAATAAATAAATAAATAAAAATTAAAAAAAAAATTAATTGGGATATTCTAACTCATGAAGTAAATTCTCATAAAAAACAATAAAATAGATGTGTTAGCATAGATTCATAATCACAAATATAATTGACATAACTTAAAATAACACCTAAAAGCATTAATCTTTTGAAGTCAATTTTATAATAGTGAAAAGCTGCCAAGACCCATATTTTATTTCACCCTTATCAAATTTCCAATCTTTTCAGTGTTTTTCGTGTCACTCAAAATGAACAGAGTTTGAGTTCTACTTTGTTAAGAAGGAGCACAGGGCAAAGTCCCTGTCAAGAAGGGAATCTAAAAACAAAATGCACTCTTAGCACTTTGTTATTTTCCATGGAAAATTCCATTCCTCAGGGAATTTGGGTTATACAACATAAGAAAATATACTCTGTAATAAAATGTAATGAATAATTTAAAATATATGTTAAATCCTTTCACACTTAAGATACAAAATGAGATGAGGAAGCATGGTTTTCAAAGCTAGAGAATTTCTCCATATTTATTTAATGCTGATCTCCAGGCAAGGGAAGTGAGATAATGCAAACTGAAATAATTTGAAAAAGTTCTTAAGTAATTGTTAAAAATAAATAAATAAAAGCTTATATTTTCAGTATGCTGAAAAAAATATTGAATCCATAACATGTTCTTTTAAATAGTATAAAAAACAAACTCACAACATTTTTGTTATTCTTCATAGTTTCAAATATTAAATGAACAAGAACTTCAACTTAACAATATAGATGATTATGTGGCTTCCTTTTGTAAAAGAACTTTAACATAGATATGAATCACACAATATTCAAATTGCTTCTCTCCTTATAATAAGATCTTATTTTTCAAACGCAGAAGCAAAAAAAAAAAAAAATGTTTTATTCAGAAAAATCAAAGCAAAAATATAAGGTAGACAAAGCCAGTCCTTAGTAACCAGTGCACATGTACAGCATCTTTTTCCCTGTGCTAGGAGGCTGCTACTTTCATTGAGCTGTTACACGTTTCCCTCTTACCATGCACCGTTAAAGCATACGTTTCCAAAAAGAACATGGTAAGTTCATAAATATTTCTTTCTATTGTTTAGAATGAGTGCCTGATTTTTCCCTTAAAGAAATTTTATATATAATGGAGAAGAGGATTGACTTACTAATTTCCAAGAATCTGTAAGGGTTGCTTATTTATTTTAAGACTGATGGCCTTCCCAGCGTTCCCAGAATTATAATAACTAGGTAAAAGTATCTCTTATTATGACTACACTTATGTTTACATATCGACATAGAAAGTGTCATTGACATATTTACAGGTAACGATGTAAACTTTGAATAGTAGGCATCATTATGCATTTATTAACTGAAGGTAGCTGTATCAGTTAAGATATGGTAAGTTCTGCTACAATTATAAATGTCCTTAAAACCTTTAGTCACTCCGATGAAGTTTTATTTCTTGTTCATGATCATGTCAGTTATAGATTGGCTATAGATCTGCTCCATGTTATCTGCATTCCACAATGCAGATGACAAGGCAGTCTCTTTCTGGACATCTTAGAAAAGAGAAAAGAGAGGTGGATAATCACCTCTCTTAATAGTGTTAAAACTATTGCAAACCACATGGGTCTCCCAAGGTCAATATGATAGATATATGCAATCCCCCCCACGCAGAGTGGGCCACGAGAGGAAGGAAATCAGAATATTTGGAGACAATGTTATATTCACCACAGTACTTTAGCAATCATTTAACTTTAAAACATTTAGTTTACAAATAAGGAAATTAACCAAAAAGAATACGAGACATGTCCAATAACATAACTATTTAATGATGGTGTCTGTCCTAACATACACATGCAATCATGCTCTTCTTCAAATGAGTAAACAAAAACATAAATATTATTAGAAATTCTCCATCATGTTTTGTGACTCAGGAAGGGAAGACTGGAATAAAGCAGATGGTGCAAAATATGCTACTATTATTAAATAAATTATTGACAGCAATATATTTACCTTGAATTTATTTATATATTGAGTGAATTATCTCTGTTTTCATATCTAAAATAATTATCCTCTTGGAAAAAATAAATTCTAATGGAAAATTTAAATGAAATTTGTGGGAAACCATATGTTCATATGCAAAGTAATGTTAGAAACTCTTCCAAGATATCTTTCACGCTTCAATCTCTCTAAACTTTATACCTCCTCCTAGGGCAGGCATATTTTTTGAGCTTCTCTATTTTTCCAAACCATAATGGATTGCTAAAATTATTCATATTGTTATTTAACTATTTTGTTTGTACTTTTCCATGCATTCACAATAACTAGATTTCATATGCGTATAAAGAAAAGACCATGGTTCCATTCAGCCTTGAGAATAAAAGGCAAATAATAGATACTCTATAAAGAACTATTTAGTTGTTAAAATTGTATACTTTGTATGAAAACAAAAATCATTTTGTAATGTGTTTAGCTGAAAACACTGATTAGCCAGGTAGAAGAAAAAATAAAACTTATCACTTTCAAAACTGCTCAATATGTTTTTAAATTTTTTATTATTTTTTTAACATCTGTATTGGAGTATAATTGCTTTACAATGGTGTGTTAGTTTCTGTGGTATAACAAAGTGAATCAGCTATACATATACATATATCCCCATATCTCCTCCCTCTTGCGTCTCCCTCCCACCCTCCCTATCCCACCCCTCTAGGTGGGCACAAAGCACCCAGCTGATCTCCCTGTGCTATGCAGCTGCTTCCCACTAGCTATCTATTTGACATTTGGTAGTGTATATATGTCCATGCCACTCTCTCACTTCATCCCAGCTTCCCCTTCCCCTTCCCCGTGTCCTCAAGTCCATTCACTATGTCTGGGTCTTTATTCCTGTCCTGCCCCTAGGTTCTTCAGACATTTTTTTTTCTTTAGATTACATATATATGTGTTAGCATACGGTATTTGTTTTTCTCTTTCTGACTTACTTAACTCTGTATGACAGCCTCTAGTCCATCCACCTCACTACAAATAACTCAATTTTGTTTCTTTCTATGGCTGAGTAATATTCCATTGTATATATGTGCCATATCTTCTTTATCCATTCATCTGTTGATGGACACTTAGGTTGCTTCCATGTCGTGGCTATTGTAAATAGAGCTGCAATGAACATTGTGCTACATGACTCTTTTTAAATTATGGTTTTCTCAGGGTATATGCCCAGTAGTGGGATTGCCGGGTCATATGGTAGTTCTATTTTTAGTTTTTTAAGGAACCTCCATACTGTTCTCCATAGTGGCTGTATCAATTTACATTCCCACCAAGAGTGCAAGAGGGTTCCCTTTCCTCCACACCCTCTCCAGCATTTATTGTTTGTAGATTTTTTGATGATGGCGATTCTGACAGGTGTGAGGTGATACCTCATTGTAGTTTTGATTTACATTGCTCTAATGATTATGGATGTTGAGCATCCTTTCTTGTGTGTGCTGACAATCTTTATATCTTCTTTGGAGAAATGTCTATTTAGGTCTTCTGCCCATTTTTTTTTTTTTTTTTTAATTTAATTTATTTAATTTATTTATTTATTTATTTTTGGCTGTGCTGGGTCTTCGGTTCGTGCGAGGGCTTTCTCTAGTTGCGGCAAGTGGGGGCCACTCTTCATCGCGGTGCGGGGGCCGCTCTTCATCGCGGTGCGCGGGCCTTTCACTATCGCGGCCCCTCCCGTTGCGGGGCACAGGCTCCAGACGCGCAGGCTCAGCAGCTGTGGCTCACGGGCCCAGCCGCTCCGTGGCATGTGGGATCTTCCCAGACCAGGGCTCGAACCCGTGTCTCCTGCATTAGCAGGCAGATTCTCAACCACTGCGCCACCAGGGAAGCCCTCTTCTGCCCATTTTTGAATTGGGTTTTTTGTTTTCTTTTGAGCTGCATGAGCTGCCTGTATATTTTGGAGATTAATCCTTTGTCAGTTGCTTCATTTGCAAATATTTTCTCCCATTCTGAGGGTTGTCTTTTCGTCTTGTTTATAGTTTCCTTTGCTGTGCAAAAGCTTTTAAGTTTCATTAGGTCCCATTTGTTTATTTTTGTTTTTATTTCCATTTCTCTAGGAGGTGGGTCAAAAAGGATCTTGCTGTGATTTATGTCATAGAGTGTTCTGCCTATGTTTTCCTCTAAGAGTTTTATAGTGTCTGGCCTTACATTTAAGTCTTTAATCCATTTTGAGTTTATTTTTGCGTATGGTGTTAGGGAGTGTTCTAATTTCATTCTTTTACATGTAGCTGTCCAGTTTTCCTGACACCATCTATTCAAGAGGCTGTCTTTTCTCCATTGTATATTCTTGCCTCCTTTATCGAAGATAAGGTGACCATATGTGTGTGGGTTTACCTCTGGGCTTTCTATCCTGTTCCATTGATCTATATTTCTTTTTTTATGCCAGCACCATACTGTCTTGATTACTGTAGCTTTGTAGTATACTTTGAATTGAGAGCACCTGATTCCTCCAGGTCCGTTTTTCTTTCTCAAGATTGCATTGGCTATTCGGGGTCTTTTGTGTTTCCATACAAATTGTGAAATTATTCGTTCTTGTTTTGTGAAAAATGCCAGTGGTAGTCTGATAGGGATTGCATTGAATCTGTAGATTGCTTTGGGTAGTAGAGTCATTTTCACAATGTTGATTCTTCCAATCCAAGAACATGGTATATCTCTCCATCTGTTTGTATCATCTTTAATTTCTTTTATCAGTATCTTATAGTTTTCTGCATACAGATCTTTTGTTTTCATAGGTAGGTTTATTCCTAGGTATTTCAGATTTTTCATCATTAGTGTATAGGAATGCAAGAGATTTCTGTGCGTTAATTTTTTATCCTGCTACTTTTCCAAATTCATTGATTAGCTCTAGCAGTTTTCTGGTAGCATCTCTATGTAAAATATCATGTCATCTGCAAACAGTGACAGTTTTACTTGTTTTCTGAATTGGATTCCTCTTATTTCTCTTTCTTCTCTGATTGCTATTGCTAAAACTTCCAAAACTATGTTGAATAATAGTGGTGAGGATGGGCAACCTTGTCTTGTTCCTGATCTTAGTGGAAATGGTTTCAGTTTTTCACCATTGAGAACGATGTTTGCTGTGGGTTTGTATGACCTTTAATATGTTGAGGTAAGTTCCCTCTATGACTACTTTCTGGAGGGTTTTTATCATAAATGGGTGTTGAATTTTATAGAAAGCTTTTTCTGCATCTATTGAGATGATCATATGGTTTTTCTCCTTCAATTTGTTAATATGGTTTATCACACTGATTTGCGTATATTGAAGAATCCTTTCATTTTTGGGATAAACCCCATGTGATCATGGTGTATGATCCTTTTAATGTGCTGCTGGATTCTGTTTGCTAGTATTATGTTGAGAATTTTTGCATCTATATTTATCAGTGATATTGGTCTGTAGTTATCATTTTGTGACATCTTTGTCTGGTTTTGGTATCAGGGTGATGGTGGCCTCATAGAATGATTTTGGGAGTGTTCCTTCCTCTGCTATATTTTGCAGGAGTTTGAGAAGGATAGGTGTTAGCTCAGCTGTAAATGTTTGATAGAATTCGCCTGTGAAGCCATCTTGTACTGGGCTTTTGTTTGTTGGAAGATTTTTAATCACAGTTTCAATTTCAGTGCTTGTGATTGGGCTGTTTATGTTTTCTATTTCCTCCTGGTTCAGTCTCGGGCACTTGTGCTTTTCTAAGAATTTGTCCATTACTTCCAGGTTGTCCATTTTATTGGCATATAGTTGCTTGTAGTAATCTCTCATGATCCTTTGTATTTCTGCAGTGTCAGTTGTTACTTCTCCTTTTTCATTTCTAATTCTGCTGATTTGAGTCTTCTCCCTTTTTTTCTTGATAAGTATGGCTAATGTTTTATCAATTTTGTTTATCTTCTCAAAGAACCAGCTTTTAGTTTTATTATCTTTGCTATCATTTCCTTCTCATTTATTTCTTATTTGATCTTTATGATTTCTTTCCTTCCGCTAACTTTGCGGTTTTTTTGTTCTTCTTTCTCTAATTGCTTTAGGTGTAAGGTTAGGTTGTTTTATTTGAGAAGTTTCTTGTTTCTTAAGGTAGGATTGTATTGCTATAAACTTCCCTCTTAAAACTGCATTTGCTGAATTCCATAGGTTTTGGGTCATCGTGTTATCATTCTCATTTGTTACTAGGTATTTTTTGATTTCCTCTTTGATTTCTTCAGTGATCTCTTGGTTATTTACTAGTGTATTGTTTAGCCTCCATGTGTTTGTATTTTTCACAGATTTTTTCCTGTAATTGATAACTAGGCTCATAGCATTGTGGTCAGAAAAGATACTTGATACAATTTCAATTTTCTTAAATTTGCCAAGGCTTGATTTGTGACCCAAGATATGATCTATCCTGGAGAATGTTCCAACAGCACTTGAGAAGAAAGTGTATTTTGTTGTTTTTGCATAGAAAATACTGTAAATATCATTTAATTCAATCTTGTTTAATGTATCATTTAAAGCTTGTTTTTCCTTATTTATTTTCATTTTGGATGATCTTTCCATTGGTGAAAGTGGGGTGTTAAAGTCCCATACTATGATTGTATTACTGTTGATTTCCCTTTTTATGTGTGTTAGAATTTGCCTTATGTATTGAGGTGCTCCTATGCTGGGTGCGTAAATATTTACAATTGTTATATCTTCTTCTTGGATTGATCCCTTGATCATTATGTAGTGTCCTTCTTTGTCTCTTGTAATAGTGTTTATTTTAAAGTCTATTTTGTCTGATATAAGAATTGCTGCTCCAGCTTTCTTTTGATTTCCATTTGCATGGAATATCTACTTCCATCCCCTCAGTTTCAGTCTGTATGTGTCCCTAGGTCTGAAGTGGGTCTCTTGTAGACAGCATATATACAGGTCTTGTTTTTGTATCCATTCAGCCAGTCTGTTTCTTTTGGTTGGAGCATTTAATCCATTTACATTTAAGGTAGTTACCGATATGTGTGTGTTACTATTACCATTTTCTTAATTGTTTTGGGTTTGTTATTGTAGGTCTTTTCCTTCTCTTGTGTTTCCTGCCTAGAGAGGTTCCTTTAGCATTTGTTGTAAAGCCGGTGTGGTGGTGCTGAATTCTCTTACTTTTTGCTTGTCTGTAAAGCTTGTAATTTCTCTGTCAAATCTGAATGATATCCTTGCTGGGTAGAGTAATCTTGGCTGTAGGTTTTTATATTTCATCACTTTAAATGTGTCCTGCCACTCCCTTCTGGCTTGCAGAGTTTCTGCTGAAAGATCAACTGTTAACCTTATGGGGATTCCCTTGTATGTTATTCGTTGTTTTCCCTGGCTGCTTTTAATATTTAATATTTTATCTTTCTATTTAATTTTTGATAGTTTGATTAATATGTGTCTTGGCATGTTTCTCTTTGCTTTTATCCTGTATGAGACTCTCTGTGCTTCCTGGAGTTGATTGACTATTTCCTTTCCCATATTAGGGAATTTTCCAACTATAATCTCTTCAAATATTTTCTCAGTCCCTTTATTTTTCTCTTCTTCTTCTGGGACCCCTATAATTCGAATGTTGGTAGGTTTAATGTTGTCCCAGGAGTCTCTGAGACTGTCCTCAATTCTTTTCATTCTTTTTTCTTTGTTCTGCTCTGTGGTCGTTATTTCCACTATTTTATCTTCCAGGTCACTTATCCATTCTTCTGCCTCAGTTATTCTGCTATAGATTCCTTCTAGAGAATTTTTAATTTCATTTATTGTGTTGTTCATCATTGTTTGTTTGCTCTTTAGTTCTTCTAGGTCCTTGTGAAACCTTTCTTGTATTTTTCCATTGTATTTCCAAGATTTTGGGTCATCTTTACTATCATTACTCCGAATTCTTTTTCAGGTAGACTGCCTATTTCCTTTTCATTTGGTCTGGTGGGTTTTTACCTTGCTCCTTCATCTGCTGTGTGTTCTCTGTCTTCTCATTTTGCTTAACTTACTGTGTTTGGGGTATCCTTTTCACACTCTGCAGGTTCGTAATTCCTGTTATTTTTTGTTTCTGCCCTTCCTGGTGGAGGGGACTGGTGCCTGTGTTCTGGTAGATGAGGCTGTATCTTGTTCTTCTGGTGGGCAGGACCGCATCTGGTGGTGTGTTTTGGCGTGTCTGTGAACTTATTATGATTTTAGGCAGCCTCTCTGCTAATGGGTGAGGTTGTGTTCTTTTCTTGCTAGTTGTTTGGCATAGGGTGTCCAGCCCTGGAGCTTGCTGGTCGTTGAGTGTAGCTGGTTCTTAGCGTTGAGATGGAGATCTCTGAGAGATCTTTCACCATTTGATATTATGTGGAGCTGGGAGGTCTCTGGTGGACCAATGTTCTGAACTCAGGTCTCCCACCTCAGAGGCTCAGGCCTGACCCTCAGCCAGAGCACCAGGACCCTGTCAGCTGCATGGCTCAGAAGAAAAGGGAGAAAAGAAAAGAAAGAAAGAAAGAAAGAAAAATAAAATAAAATGAAATATAACAAAGTTATTAAAATAAAATTATTAAAATTAAAATAAAAATTATTAAAAAGAACAAAATTAAAAAGTAATAAAAAAAAAGGAAAGAAAGAAAGAAGAGAGAAACCAAACCAAAAAAGAAATCCAGCAATGATAACAAGCACTAAAACTATACTACAAACAAAACATAACAAAAAAACAGACAGACAGAACCCTAGGACAAATGTAAAAGCAGAGCTAGCTATACAGACAAAATCACACAAAGAAGCATACACATACACACTCCCAAAAGGAGAAAGAGGAAAAATATATATATAAAAATAAAGAAAGGAGAAGAGCAACCAAATCAAAAAACAAATCTACCAATGAAAATAAGCTCTAAATACTAAACTAAGGTAAACATAAAACCAGAAATAAATTAGATGCAGAAAGCAAACCCCAAGTCTACATTTGCTCCCAATGTCCACTGCCTCAATTTTGGGATGATTTGTTGTCTATTCAGGTATTCCACACATGCAGGGTACATCAAGTTGATTGTGAGATTTAATCTGCTGCTCCTGAGGCTGCTGGGAGAGATTTCCCTTCCTCTTCTTTGTTCACACAGCTCCTGGGGTTCACCTTTGGGTTTGGCCCTGCGTCTGCTTATAGGTCGCCTGAGGGCATCTATTCCCTGCCCAGAGAGGACGGGGTTAAAGTAGCAGCTGATCTAGGGGCTCTGGCTCACTTAGGCCAGGGGGAGGAAGGGGTACAGAATGCGGGGTGAGCCTGCAACAGCAGAGGCTGGCGTGACGTTGCAACAGTGTGAGTCATGCTGTGTGTTCTCCCAGGGAAGTTGTCCCTGGATCACGGGACCCTGGCAGTGGTGGGCTGCACAGCCTCCCAGGAGGGGAGGTGTGGATAGTGACCTGTGCTCGCACACAGGCTTCTTGGTGGCTGCAGCAGCAGCCTTAGCATTTCATGCCTGTCTCTGGTGTCCGCGCTGATAGCCGCGGCTCGTGCCCGAAAACTGCTCAATTTTTAAATGACTTTTGATATAAATTATTTGAAGTTTTTGGAAACATTGAATTAACAGAAAAAAATTAAAATTATTTTTTCATGGATGTACAATATAATGGGTTGTGGAATATTCATTTGCAATAGGCTTAGAAACATGAGTTTAACTCAGTTCTGCACAATTTGTGTGAACTGGGTGAGGTCTTTAAAGCTTTTGTTTTATATTCCTCATTGATATAATGAAGAAAGTAAATTATGTTACTTCTACAATTAATTTTATCCCACATATGTATAATCTGTGCCTATACAGCTGAATAGAATCTTTTAGGAAAAAAGAAAAGGATACACTTCACTTAAAGCATAAAGCCACAGATTTCTTGTTCTCTTAAACCATACAGCAATGGATTATTTTTTATTATTTCAAAATTGCAAAGTAAAAATACCAAAACATATTTTATTCTTGCTATGCAATACCACTGTAATTGTGTTTTGCAATGAAAACTAAATGCAAAGTAAAAATAATATATTATAATCAAATAAAATGATTTGCAGTGCCTTATGAGTGCTTATCTTAACTTTATTGTATTTTACACTGTAGCGTTATAGCTACCCATTATGAGCACATAGTGAAATATCCAGTGATAAGGAATAATCTCAGTATATATTTGACAAATATATATTTAAATCAGAAAGTAGTTACAGGCTAGAATTACAATCCTACAGGAAAGTGAACTCGATTAAATTCTTTTCGATAGGCATTTAATTATGCACATATCATGCAATAAGCACTTTCACACATAATACCTTATTTAACCAGGCCTCTTATTCAGCATAGTACAGCACTACAAACAACCCAACACTCTCCTTCTAACTTCCAAGAAAAATACTCTTTGCAGCCTCAGCTCTGTGACTATCTGTCCATTAACAATTTTGTGGGCAATACTCAATTCATAATGAACAACTCAGGTTGCTTAGAGTATTAACCTATATCCAATAATCCTATTTGCATTTTTACCTGATCCCAGTATCATCCTAAGTGCTGTTTCTCCAAAGAATAATAGTTATCTATAGAAGAAGGCAAGAGATTGCTCCCAAGCCCTAGGGTTTTCTAAGATGATTCACTGATAAAACTCTCTAGAGCTCATTAGAGCATTCCTATTTGCCACAGATCCTTTGTGGTTTTGTTCACCTGTTTTATACATTACAAGGGTAGGGTAGTTGCCTGAAGCTTCTGGATGCATTGCAGAGCTTCCCTTGCTTTAGGCCCTACTCAAGATGGCAGCCTTCCTGGACACCCAGGAAATGTACCAGAATAGCTCACTCTAATGTGGAATGTTGCCTCCAAAATCCAAAGAGGCCCACTGAGTGTGGTGTTTCCATATTAATGACAAGCAATGCAAAGTGCAGCAATTTTTCCTTTACCTTAGAGGTGATAGCCTGACATGCTGTTGACCACAGGGCCACTAGAAACTTTACTAAGAGCATGGGTCCTTTTGTATTTCTCTTTCAACATCTAACATGTTTGTTACCAAAGCATCTAAGTTACTTTTTTTTTTTTTCTGTCATCAGGTACAGTGTCAACAGAGTAGTGAAACAGTGTGATGTTCTGCAGGATGTAAAGAAGATCAAAGTTTCAGCAGGCTAGTCTAGGGCAGACTGCAGGACTGACATAATGCTGAGATGTGGAATTGAAGGAATACTGTTGTCTGCCAGATAAGCATCAACTGCTTCTGGTCATTCTTCCAAATCACTATAGAGTTAAAAGCATTTGTTAAATCAACAGCCACATATCTAGCACTAGGTTTTGTTGATTTGTTTCAGAGTATATGCCACATTTGGAATAGCAGCTTAAACTGTAGTCACCTTCTGATTATGATAGCCCATAATCATTCTCCAAGGTTCATCTTCTTTCTTTATAGGTGAGGTAATTGGAGATGGGGTAGACTTCACCAAATTTTAACAATAGCTTACAATTCCTGGTACATATTTGGTAATAAATAAATATCATATTCTCTTTTATTCATTTTATATCTAGTTGCCTCTGCTTTTTTAATAGAGAAGTGATGGTAAGCTCAATAGGACTTAATTGGTATTTGACAGAGAGATGTGTTACCATTATCCCTTAGGTAATGTCAGGATTTTCTTCAACAGTAAATCCCTACACAACTGAGAAGAAAAGAAACATGCTATTATTATACCAACATGCATAAGTATATTTTAATTCTTAACCTAATCCTAACTATATTAGGGTTTCAGGTACTGCATAGTTTTTCTCTATGGGTAAGAGAACAATTGCTCTCAACTCCATCTGAATCTTTTATTTCTTTTTTAAAAGCCTTAAATAGTACCTTGTCCCATCTTCTGTTTAGTGAAGGAATGCATTACACGATACCTCTGAAATATAGTCAACCAATTTTCACTGAAAACACATGTGAATTTGTGAGAGGAAAAACCATTCCTCTATCGGACATCTCTATTTATAACATTTTTGTTTAGCTTTGTTGTTTTTCCTTATAGTAATTAGATGTCAAACTCCATGTAACTTCTCGGATCCTCAAGTTGGTAACACTTATATTGAAACCAAAATTCTTAGGTATAAAACCAAATTTCTGACATTTAAGGAATGTGCAAACTTGGATAATATATTTATTATTTCTAAAATTTATTTTCTTCATTCATAAATGGTTATAAGACAAAGGGTACATTTACTAACAAAGGAGCTCCTAAATTGACAGTATAATTTTTATGCCCAGTAAACTTTACTCTGGACCAAATTTACCTGCTTTTAAGGAAGAATTCATGAAAGGTGACACAGGGTGCCCATTATCAGCCTAGCTTAGGTATGTTAATATCAGACATGGCTTCTAGTTTTCCTAATCATTCCACAGGGGGGCATACATGATCACAAAGATGAGGATGGGTATGGGCCAATTCAACTCAAATTAAGTCTTCAGTTTAGGATCTGGTCAGCTTTTGTACCTTTCTAGTCACATAGCCTTCTCAAGACTATGTAACTAACTCCCATTTTCTGATGCATATTGTTGATTATAGATTATATCTATTGATTATGTCAATTGGTATCAATTATCTTAGTCACAGTTTACACAATATAATTTTTTATAAGCAGGTACAGTATGCTTGAATAACTGTACTCAGTATTTAGCCAACTCAGCAGACATCTCATTTATCTTAGATAATTATAAACTTCTTGATTTAGTTATACAAAGAGTAAAGAGTCAAATCCTTATATATCCCTGAAGCTGGGGAAATGATTACTCTCCAATTATTCATCCATTTCATCAAATACGTGTCTAACCATTGACAATACTTTTTGGCAAGCAATTCCTGGATATTTCTTTTTGTAATTCTAACTGAAACCATGTCTATACAATTATTTGATGTACAAAAATATAGACATATTTAAATCCAAAGATTACCAGATCATTTCCTCAACCTTCCCAAAAAAATATCATTTCCTTACATACCGTGTATTTTCCATTGCTAGGTAGGATGCTATGGGCCAAGACACACACACACAAAAAAACAAACAACAACAACAAACACTGAATTCAACCTAGTGAAAGACCAATCAAAGAACAAATTTTTACCAATACACGCGTCCTAGTATCATGTTGGGTCATAGGCCATTTCTCTCCCAGGAGCATAGCACAGTGATGATACCGAATTTCTCTCATCCTGACTAATTGAGCTATTCTGTACATGTTAATTTTAATGTGTGACACTTTGAGTCAGTTACAGTAAGATCACACTTATAGTTTAGACTGGCCATAAGGTTTCCTTAGATGTAAGCTTCCAGCACAACTAGTCATTGACCATTTAAATAAATCAATTTCCATGGCAAGCAGCATACCAATGAGTTCTTCCTGAGTCCCCATGACCTCCTGTAGAATTATTGGCAAGCAGGATGCTCTATCACTTTAGTAATATATTTACATACTCCATTTACACATACTTTATCATCTTCTATGCCAATTTCTGAGTGTGGTCAGTATTCTGGAAGAATAAACACTCACTTCAGTGTTCCAGAGTAGGTTATTTTTTTTTTCTTATCTGAGGTGAGGCTTCAGGAAAACCAACAGTTCTGTGAGTCCAAAGTGCCATTTTGCACTCTGAAGTGGTTAAAATGGCATCTATTCAGCTTATATCAAATGCTGTTGCCACCAATACCTTTGGTTTGGGTGCAATTCAAGAAAACTGTAAACACATCCAAAAGTGTCTGTCCTCTGCTTATTTTATGTTCAACATATTGAACTCCTATACAGTTCTTGAATATGACACAAGGCTTCCCATATACATCTTTCTAGGTGTGACTCATAAGTGATATTAGCCATTGTATCATGTCAATGTTCACCTTCTTGGACATCATTCTGATTACACAAATTTCTGTTTACATGGTATTCTGCACACTTTTAAGTTTGGTGTAGTCACAACAGCAAAGTAGACTCTGACATACCGATGTGTCTCCTTTCATCCCAGGGGTGATCTTAGTACACAGCATCAGAATGATTTGGGCATTCATTGCTAACTACCAGTCACATACATACAAATTACCCAAGTAGAGTCCTTGTGTAAATTTTAAAGTTTGTTCTTTGGCTTCTCATTGTGGTGGCTTCTCTTGTTGCAGAGCAGGAGCTCTAGTCACGTGGGGTTCAGTAGTTGTGGCACGTGGGCTCAGTAGTTGTGGCTCGCAGGCTCTAGAGTGCAGGCTCAGTAGCTGTGGCGCACGGGCTTAGTTGCTCCACGGCATGTGGGATCTTCCTGGACCAGGGCTCGAATCCATGTTCCCTGCATTGGCAGGTGGATTCTTAACCACTGTGCCCAGGGAAGTCCCTACTCATTTGCTTTAATCATTGTTTTAACATGGACATTAACAAAGAAATACATGGGCACATTGATAGACGTTTGTTGCATTAATGAACAACTTGAAGATTGAATAATATAGAAAATTTAATTTCCCAGTCTGATGTTTAAATCAAGAATGTTTTTATTATAAATGCTAAGTAAATTTTGAGAGTTTATACACTCACACATAAATGTAACTTTAAGTAGGTAAGTGAATTTTTCTTGGAAGTTTTATAGATATTCTTATTTTATAAACTGTACTACATTTAAATTACTGTGCCAGAGACCTGTAGACATTTATTTTTTATTGAATATTCAGTTCATATATTTCATTTATATTTTATTGAATATTCAGTTGTTCAGTCTAAATGTGTGTGTGTGTATGTGTGTATGTGTGTTCATATGCACTGTCTCAATAAAAATGTATATGGAGTCTTTATTGAGTTGGCTGACTCAGTAAAAGGCAATTACCTATCACTCTTGGTAATGGCAAACACAAAACCTTTAGTAATGAATTCTGTTACTATTTTAAAGCATATTTTTGAGGACAATTAATTTTAAAAATTAATCATCACGACTTTGAGAAAAGATTACACTGTTTTGTCTAACTCTAAATAAATCATACTAAAAACAATCCATACAGATTTTATGCTTTAGCCATCTTATCCTTAACTGAACAATAGTTTTTTAAATTTTAATTTATTTAGATCTATATCTGATATTTTAACTATAATCATATGATAAAATGAATATATATATCAATTTTTTCCCACTTCAAAAAATTGATATATATATTCATTTTATTGTATGATTATATATCAATTTTTTAAAATATAAATGCCAGGCTTTTTAATATTCCTTAGGAAGTATTACCCTAAAATTTTATTTTATTATAACTAGTAAGTGTATTAATGTTAGAAAACATTTTTGAAAATGTATTTAGCAACTAAAAAACTAAATAATTTATTGCAAATCAATGCATGCATTTTAAATGTTCAACAGAACACTGATCCAACCTTTAGAAGTAGAGGAATTCAAAACTGTTAATTATACTAGTTTCATACATTTGTAAATACTCATTTTATCTTTATTTAGCTAATAAATATAACCCGTATTTGACATGTTCCTGACATAGAAATAAGATCCAGATAAAACACTATTCTGATTCTTTTCCATCAATGAGCAGAAGTTAGTATTTATTTTATAATAATTTATAAATAACTCATGCTAACATTTATTATAATATACCTGCATTTTCTCACATTTTTTCCCAAATCTTTTCCTTAAATCATGTCAGTGACTAACACCAGTATTAAAGAGAATGCATTTAAACATATTAAGGGGAATGGATTTCTTATAGAAAAATATATATGACCTTATAACCATTTTATAGTTAAAGCTATATAACATTAGAGCAAAATATTCAAAATATCTTAGAATAAAATACATTTTTAAAATTACAAATAAATCATGAACAAGATAAATAAGGTTTAAATAGGTGCAAGACATTTAAAGTAAGATCAGTAAATTCAATGTAAATTTACATGATATTATACCCTGGCCTTTTCATCATTTATAATATACTTTAAATTGACATACACTTTAGTTAATATAAAATGCAAACTTGAATCAGAAAACAAGATACCTAACACATACACAGAATAAAAGTTAAACAGTTGTTAGGCTGTAGAAATTAAAATTGATTCTCATGTCCAATTAGCCCACAACTTGATGCATTCACATCTTGAGGAAATATTCAGCATATTAGTTTATTCTCATTTCCTTTTATTAATGAAACAGTTTCTAGATGTAAAACAAATATCTGGAACTGATTAAAGTACTGATTAAATAAGAACATGGTACAGTTTTGTTTTGTTGTAGGTTTCAGGTAGAAAGCAATGAACAAAATGATGAAATCAAGTAATCTTATTTCAGTATTTAACTGGGACAAAATAAATATTGTCTACTTTTAGACATTTTATAGATTTGACCATGTTTAATTTTACTTACAAGGATAATAATTAAATGCATTGATAGAAACTTTAAAATTAGAATACAATTTAAACATCAGGGAATATAAAAGAGAATAAACTTTTTAAAGATGTTAGTAACTAAAATAAATTTCATAGCATATTTTGACATATTAAATTTTAATATTTGAAATTCAAAGAGGAAAATTATCTTGCAGGTCTGAACTCATGAATTACTCATGGAGCACATTAAAATATGTAGTCATATATTCTATACAACATATTACACATATTTTGAGGAAAAATATTTCCACTCAAATCAAAATATTCCTAGACTCTTTATTTTAATGTAAATTTCTTTAGAGTGGAATTTTAAAGAAAAAATATTAAAAATAAAATAAAAATGTACCAATTAATCTTTATGTTCTTTAGTCCAAAGACAGTTTAGAATAACAATATATAAATATTGGTACTTAAAACCTGATTTATGACTCTTTACAAAATATTTTTATTTGATATTTCTAAATATTGTTTAATTTTTATACTCACAATAGACTGGAAAAAACTACTATGTTTAACCCCACAAAAGATGTAATTTCTAAGAAATAATGACAAGTATATAATTTATTAAAATGTTCGTTAGTGTGAATAAAACTTTGTAAAATTACTGGAAAATTTCTCATTTTTGGTATTTTCAATAGATTTATAATAAAGAGAGAATAGACCTATCTACTGGGATCATAATGAGTTGAACTAATATTGCAATTTTTTTATTACAACATTCATCCCAAATTTCCTCCAAATTCCTTTCTCTCAGTCTATTTTTCTTCTTAACTCCCTATGTTATCTTTCATATCATGTCATAGAGTTGAGGTTTTCTTATAATTTGGAGTCTACAGAGCAGTTGTTTTCTAAAAGTATCCTGTGAACTCTGTAATAAATCATGTTCAGAAATGTGTTGCTACGGTGATTCAAGTTCTTGCCAATATTGCCGTATTTTGCATATGTTATAGGTATTCTGCTGTTTGTTTTCTCTTCTAATTATTTTTTTGAATGGGTAAAAATCTGCCCAGGGCAGGTCTTTACCCAGAGAATTAATGGTGCCATAACCACCACAGAAGAGTTGAATGTTGGCTAAGGTTTGAGTTCTGATTCCTAAAAATTAACTTGGAGTAAGTCCAATTAAATAAGTAAGTTTCTTCTGTTTTCACTGCTTATGACTCTGATAATTTTTCAAGAATCAGATTTATTATGTGACTCTTCTTTGCCCAAAGATTGTTTACATCAAGTCAGGGCTTTCTTTAGTATTATGCATGGAGTGTGAAGCTTTTGGATCAGTTATTTCCCAAGTGTCGTTACACAGGTAAATAAAATGAGAATCCACACATTTTAAAATGGCTCTTGAGACTTTATTGATAATGCATTATGTCACAGAGTTAAGCCAGGGTTCTTTGATCCCACAAGCCCCCAATTTTTGTATAATTCCTTCTTCTTGATTTAGTATTTTTCTCTCTCAACATCCCATACTATTTTACTGTGACTTTTGAAATTACCTCTCCATATACAGTAAAATGCCTCATCCCAATCTCTGTAAATATTCTCCTCCTATATATCATAACTAAACAAGGGCACCACTTACTCTGAATCTATTGTAATAAGTGACTGTTTGCTTTATCACAGTCCCTGTGAATTAAAAAAATTTACCTATCTACCTACTTATCTATCTATCTATCTTATTTATCTATCTACCTATCTATCTATAAAGATTGACATATAGATAGAAAAATATACAGGTGGTATATATATATATGATATAGATACATATATAGATATGTAATTTTTTTTTCTAATATCTCATACCAATTTATCAGTGAAAAATACAGAATACTACTTCTTGATTATCTTTCTTCTTTAAATATAAAAGCTGTCCTTTTTGCTAGCTAATATATATGTCTGGAGCCCATTTCCACACATCTCAAGTACATTCAACATCTCTTTGGGAACTGCATCTTCCCACTTACTTTTAAAGATACAGAAATCTCAATTAAAATTATATGGACCCAATCCAAATACAATATATATTTTTCTTCTTCTAAATATCCACATTTGGGACTTCCCTGGTGGCCCAGTGGTTGAGAATCCACCTTCCAATGCAGGGGACGTGGGTTCACTCCCTGGTCGGGGAACTAAGATCCCACATGCCACAGGGCAACTAAGCCTGTGCGCTGCAACTACTGAGCCCGCATGCTCTAGAGCCCACGTGCCACAACTAGAGAGAAGCCCCATGTGCTGCAACGAAAGATCCCGCGTGCCACAACTAAGACCTGATGCAGCCAAATAAATAAATAAAGCAGAACCAAAATAATCTGCTATAAAAATACATAAATATCCACATTATCAAAATATTTTATTTAATAACCATCTCCTTTCCTTACTCCCTACTAACTCCTATATCACTTATCTGAAGCTACTGTAGTTTCACCTCATGTCAATACTATTATAGAGATTTTTTAGCTTCTATGATACTTAACTTCTCAGTAGATTTTGGACTTGTTAAATACTCTGTCCTTTTGGTAACACTCTCTGCCTTAGTTTCTGTGACCCAGTTTTCTCTTGGTTTTCCTTTTCTGACCCTTTTGCTGTCTAATGCTATACTATCTGGATATTAAAATTTGGAAATCCTCAAGGCTCATTACAAGCTACCTACTCTCCAAAAATTATAAACTTTCCGTAGAGAATCTTATGTACATATACACACATACAGGACTATATTTTCCAGTTCTACAAATGAATCACAAATGTATTTCTGAGTTACCTCTCTGCCCATCAAATCCTTATATCTAACCACCTGTTGGGCATATTTTCTTGAAATTGTTAAAGTTGTCTCAAGCAAATTCAACATGCCCAACTGGAAATTAATGAACTTCTTCATATAAATCAGTCTGCTCTCTGTCCCATTGAATAGCATGCCTTTCCATATAGCTTCCACATGCCAGAAATATTATAGAACATCATCATACCTTCATTTGTCTATTTCACTCTGATCATGATGTCCTGTGAATTTTACCTGCTAAATATCTCTGATTTTTAACCTTCTCTACCAGCCCATTTTAGTCTAAATTGTCATTCTGTCTCTTGCCTGAATACTTCTATAACATCTAACTAGCCCAATGACATCTAAAATAGTTTTTGTCCAACATGTTCTTCATGTTGTGGCCAGGATTCAAGCTGACCCTCGGCATAAATCCTTTCAATGTATTCCTATCTCACTTAGGATATCCCTAAATTTGGCCAGAAAAGTTCTATTTTGTCTGGTATCCTTCCTGCTTCTCTCTCTAAATAGCATAGCATTACCCTCACACTCCTGCCCTAAGGGTCTCCTTAATTTCTCACTAGCAAGATATCTCCACCCACCAGGGCCTTTGACATTTCCTTTCTTCCATTTTCCCTAATTAATACCCATACATTTTTTATATCTCAATTCAAATTTTACTTTTTCCAAAGAAAACATTTTCTGATTTTTCTGACTACATTAAATATCTCTATTAATAACTCATTATTTGTAACACTTTTTGCTATTTAAATGTTAACTTTCTTTAGTTGATTATGTGAGTCATAATTGTCACCATGACTATACCATAAGCAAAATAAAGGCCAAGGGTCCTGTCTGCTTTGCTTTATCATAATTTCCTAATCCCCAGCTCAGTGTCTCACACATTAATGGAACTTGATAAACAATATTCCGATTAGTGACTGACTGACTGAATGAATGAATCATTGAGCTGAAAGTACTTTTTAAGATTATCACTGTTTTACTTAACATATCCACAAGTTTTCCTGACATCCCTTAATATTCTTGGAAAAAGTACACCTCAACCAGTCTTTCACTTTCTCTGGCCATGTGACACCCTTGAAGATGGATTTCCTCAATGTATGTAAATAGAAGCTGCTGGAGTGCATAGTTTGCTGTTAGACATACAAGTATGAGGATGCACTAAATTTTTAGTCTATTCCTTTGTGTCCTGATGTTAGAGGGAATCAGTCTTAGAAGCTTATCTGAGCTTCTTGAAGTCATCTTTATATTCTGATTTAAATTCCTTGTAAATATCTATTGAAATAGGATCCTTGTGTTATTGATTCAACACATAGTGAGTCTATGGGGATTATGTTTTTGTCACTCTTCTAGGCCCTGCGAAAAGATTGGTTTAAACTATTAATAAAAAAAGGCCACTGATTTCATGGAGGTACTGTCTTATTGGAGAGGAAGAAAATAAACACATAAGTGAAATGGTGAAAAGTGCTACTAAAATTTTTTTTAAGTATTAATAATTGCAAGAAAAAAGTGTCATAGGAAAAGATGTGGTTTAAACGATTATCTAGAATGGCTTTTCTAAAAAGAAGACACTGGAGCAGAGCCCCCCAAGAAGGGATATAATAAGCCATCTGGATTCCCATGGAAAACTGGTTTTAGAAGGACAATGGGTCTGGGGTAGAGTGAACAGTACAGTGAGTGGTAACAGATAAGGTCAGAATAGTTGCCAAAACCAAGATTATTTAGACATGTGTAAGCCATGAGAAGAACTTTCAATTTTCTTCTGAGTAAAACGGAAAAAAACTGGAGAATTTTGAAAAATCAGTTATGTATGACTTCTATTTTAAAAAGATAATTTTGACTCTTGCATGGAATGGAAATTAGGAATTAAGTGGGGAAATTTAGGGAGTCCATTCGGGAACTATTTTAAGAGTCAAAGAAAGAACTTGGAATAGGATGTAGTTATGAGTTAAGTGGTTGAATACAGAGAATATCTTGAGGATAGAGCCAATAGGATTCACTGATGAGTTGGATTATGGGTATGAAAATGAGAGTATAAAAATGACTTCATAAATTTTTTAAAAATTCCATATATGCTTTTATATTATTTTTCTCTATATGATGTTTTTGCTTATTTCATCATACTTGGATTTTTTTTCTTTTCTCAAATGATCAAATCTTACATCTGTTGATTTAATCTACTGCTGTTATCTGATTTTCACATTATTTATTTATTTTTTTTTCAAGATACTATTTTGATTCTGATACTATTGTTTTCCTTTCCAAATTTCTGGTTATTTTAAATAAAATATTTTATCTGTCTTGATTAGCCATATGCCAAAACATTAATAATGAGTAGAATATCTTAGCTTGAATACAGCATCATTAAGTATAGTCTGCAACCAAAAAGATATTTATTGTCTAGTTTCACCATTTCAAATAGAAGGCAATTCTGAATATTACCTAAGTATCATCACAGCTGTCTATAAATTGATGGGACTCCTCACACTGGAAGCCAGGCCGGAAATGGTTGGACAGTTAGCGATGAATTGATGTTCAGTTCCTTGATTTACCATATTTGAGACTAAGTAAATCCCTATTTTAAACCAGTCTCCCCATGCTGATACTGCCTGCCATTTCAGTACACCCATTTCTACTATTATTGCCTCAGTGGAAAAACTGTCTTTACCTGCAGTGATATTTTCCTAAACACTCCTAGAATGTATATGTGCTGGGTTTTGGTAGCATGTACTGAAAATTAAGTATAATTCTAGTTCTGCCTCAGAATATATCGTGTAGCAAAGTCATGAGAAAGATAATAAGGAAAACTTGAACCAAAACACATTAAATATGGTCATAAAAAGGAATAGTCAATTATGGCTTTGTAAAAGCCATTGCAAAGTGGAAAAGATTGTTGGTATAAAAAGCTAATCTGTTTCTATTACTGACTAAGGTATATGATAATTATATTTATGTTATCAGTGGTGAGCAGGCAATGGATATAAAAGAGGTAAGAACAGATGAACCAATCTCAGTGTTATCTAATATATATCTGCCTTCCACAGAAAGGCATTAAGAGAAAGAGCAATGTTGTTATTCTACTGTGAAAAGGAAATTATGAAATTTTAAAGTTGTGCCAATAGAAGCAAGAAAAGTGGAGAGATGGGTGAAACTGATCACTCTAAGCAGCTGGTTTCAGTAATTCATTCTGCTCAAAATAAATGTTTATGATAGAAAGTCAGTAGCACATGCAAGGTGCTAATTTATGAATGTGGGAATGAATTCCTCCAAAATTCTTTATCAGAATATTTTTGAGCTGGTATACTATGGAAGAAATGCCTGCAGTTTCTAGATGAATGATTACTAACAATAGGTCAGATGTAGTTCTCACTAGGCTTATGTAAGCATAAAATATAGAGGGAATAACATAGTTAATATAAAACCATGCATTATGGGAAAGCACAATTTGACAATAATAAATAATTTTATTCCCACATTAGAAATGGAAAGCTAATTTGTTACATTTTACATTTACATTTATAAAAGGTTTAATACAAAGGTATGTGTTTTAATAACCACTGTTTTTTTTTTTTTAATGGTTGTATAAAACCGTATTTGAACTCCCAACTATTTTCACAACTAAACAAAGCATCATGACTGGCTATAGCTATAAGAATGATGGAGAAATCAATATCCATTACTATAACTGTGAAGAAAATGTAGTTTTACCCTTTAAAATTGTACATTTACTATTCAAAAATTTCAAAAATAGTAATAGCGTAGTGTGCTGTAAAAATGCAGCATCATAATATCATAATATGTTAAAATCTAGGACATGTCAAAAAGCTTCTAAACCATCTCCTTAAGAATTTAATTAACATGCCATGCAATTGAAATTCAGTTCTAGAAGTGTACTGTCCAATATGGTAGCCAGTAGTAGTAGTACTAGTAGTGTATACTTCTACTATGTAGTACATATTGAAGAGCATAGATGTTGAACATTTTTGTCATCACAGAAGTTCTATAGAACAGTGCTATTCTAGAAAGTTTTAAATAATAAAAACATTTTCATGACTTACTCATATTATTTTATTCTGTTTGTTCTTTAATAAACATGTGAACTATATGGAAATGTAAAATTAGCTCATAATTTGCTGTTAAAACATAAAGTCCATAGCTATTTTGAATGCAAAGTCTCATAGCAATGACATTTCTTTTCTTTAGCTCTTTTCTGAGTCAATTCAGAAAAAAAAGGTAAAAATTAAATCACTATTGATTGAACATCTCCTAGCAATATGACTCTCATTTCACCTTGTCTCTCATCTACATTAAAACTCAGGCCAGCTGATCTTTGTTCAATGACAAAGAGAATATAATATAAAGCCAAGGAAGAGGAGGACTTGAACATTTCAGGGTGTAATTTTTATAGGAAAATATACCTTTTTTAACTTTACTAGAACTCTGAAATGATTATACATGGCAAGGTTTTCTGAAATGAAGAGTTTCTAGATGTCTACGAATATATACATAGACTTCATTTTCAAACTACTACTTCTAATGTCAAAATGATTTCAATTAGATGTAAGCAGCCATTGTTACATGATTTAATTTTTTAATAATTATATGCTATTTCTTGAATTATGAACTGTCAGTACCTGCATTCATCCAGGTTTCTCTGACCCAATGTGATAACTACTGTTTAAAACGTAGTGGCAAAATATCTGGTCAGTATGCAAATATATCCTGTGTTCCAAAATAAGTGATCAGGAGTTTAATCTTTGCTCTGAGACTATTTATTTCTTAAATATTAAAATATTTAGGGTATTTAAAAAATGTATTGTGAGTAGATGGCATTAGACATTCTCTAACATTACTTCAGAGACTATAATTCAGTTTTAACCTCCTTGAGGTTAGGTTTCTTGTTTGTCCGCTTAACAGCTATATTATATTTACCTTGTAGGACACCAATACACACAGCAGATGCACAATAAGTATGTGTTCAACTAAATTAATAAATAGTCTTCTACATTTGTCACAGGGCTGGTTTCTAATTGTTGGTCAATAAATATGAGTGAACTAAAATATACCTAAAGAGCCTAGAAGAAGAATGGCATACTCATGTATGGTCACTCACAACATAAAGATAAAGTGTAATTTTCTCGGTTGAATCCATTTATGTTAATCAAAACAGTAAAATTCCCCAGAATTCTGTTTTTTATCTATTACAACTGTAAAGACTTACACAAAAAACTACTGAGTTGGCAAATACCAACTCAATATTGGTATTTATATTTGAGTTCTTTATATCAATATTTGAGTTCTTTCCATTTCTTTCTTGATTAGTGCACAAAATGGTAGCCTGGGAGACAGAAATTTTCCCTTTGGGCATCAAATTGTTTTATTGCAAAGAACAGTTGGGTAAGTATTTAGATTTCACTTTCTACTTATATTTTTCCTATATATTAAACTACAAAAAGTAGAGCAATAGAAATGAATGTTTTATGACATTAAAGAAAAAGTCAAACTGTCCAGACATCAGTTTAATCAGCTGAAGATAATCAGTATTTAATCAGCTGAAAATAATCAATATCTGTCTTCTGAATCCAACACTTTTTATAAGTATTAATTTATAAGTATAATTTTTAGAAGTATTAAATCAGTCTTGTGGACATTCTTTGAAAGTGAGAACTTAAGCATCATATTTTATACACATGACTGTATATAAAATAGATAAGCAACGAGGATCTACTGTATAGCACAGGGAACTCTACTCAATATTCTGTAATAACTTATATGGGAAAAGAATCTTAAAAATAATGGGTATATGTATATGTATAATGGAATCACTTTTCTGTACACCTGAAACTAACACAACATTGAAAATAAACTATATTCCAATATAAAATAAAAATTAAATTAAATTGAAAAAAAAGTACTCAGTAAGTGCATCTAATAACATTATTAGTCATTGATTAAGAGCTTAATTTAGAAATTATTTAGACAAAAAAGATCCTTTTTTTAAACCATAGATCTACTTTATCACTTGATGCTTTTCCAAATATTCATTGGTTATTGAGCAATACGAAATGAATGATGGTTCACAGCTGAATTGTGACCAGCAGTGGATACAGTATTTTGGATAATAGATATTTATGTCTATCATGACCACTGGATATCAGTGTATATTTTAGGGATCTGACTGGTATATACGATCCTTCATTTTATCCACAGTCTAATTTAATTTTGTATTAATACCATTTTTAAAATGTTATCTGTGTATGTTTCTAAATGTTACTATGAAAAAACTGACTGTCAGTAACTTCACAGGCCATTTTTTCCTTGATAATTAAAAAGATTTTTTGAAGTATAATTGACATATAACATTATATTAGTTTCAGGTGTATAATTTAACGATTCAGTATTTGTATATATTGTGAAATAATCACCATAATTAATCTAGTTTATATCCATCACTAAAAGTTATAATATTTTTTATTGTGATAAGAGCTTTTAAGATCTCTCTCTTCGCAACTTTTAAATATGCCATACGGTATTATTAACTGTAGTCACCACACTATACATTACATCTTCATGAATTATTTTATAACTGGAAATTTGTATCAATACCTTTTGACACCCTTCACCCATTTTGCCCACCTTCCACCCCCCCACTCCTGCCAACCACCAATCTGTTCTATCTATGCCCTTGTTTTTGTTTTTAGATGTCACATATAAATGAGATTATTAGGTATTTGTCTTTCTCTGACTTATTTCACTTAGCATAATGCCCTCAAAATCTGTCCACGTTGTCTCAAATGGAAAAATTTCATTCTTTTATTATGTCTGAATAATATACCATTGTGTGTGTGTGTGTGTGTGCATGTGTGTATCACGTTTTTTTAATCCATCTATTCATCAGTGGACACAAATTATTATGTCTTAGTCAATTGTAAATAATGCTACAATGAACATGAGGGTGCATATATATTTTCAAATTAGTGTTTTCGTTTTCTTCAGATAAATACCCAGAAGTAGAATTGCTGTATCCAAATGGTAGTTCTATTTTTAACTTTTTGAGGAGTCTTCAAACTGTTTTCCATAGTGGTTGCACCAATTTACATTTCCACCAACAGTGCACAAGGGTTCCCTTTTCTCCACATCCTTGGCAACACTTTGTATTTCTTGTCTTTTTGATAATACACAGGACTTTATTGATTGATTTATTGAATAAGTTGTTCAATCAATAAGTATAGGAAATTAGAAAATTTGACTCTAAAATAATGAGTATGTTAGCTAACGTCTAAAGCATATAGAGTTTACCCTTGAACAACACGAGGGTTAGGGGTGCCAACCCCTGCACAGTCAAAAATCCATTTATAACTTTGACTCCCCGAAAACTTAGTAACAAATAGCCTACTTTTGACCAGAAGCCTTACCAATAATATAAACAGTCAGTTAACAATTTTGTATCTTATATGTATTATATACTCTATTTCTACATTAAAGTAAGCTAGAGAAAAGAAAATGCTATTAAGAAAATCATAAGGAAAAGAAAATACATTTACAGTACTGTACGGTATTTATCATTACCATAAGTTTACATCTGTTTTCAAGATGAATCATCTGTCAGGACCTGCATCAACGTTGTCTTATATGATACAAAACACTGTATATATTATACTTATCACTAACACTAGACTTCAAAAATAAAAAGATAATGTGAAAAAAATTCATATTTATTTACGGGTGTAATGATTCATGCTTTGATAATGAAGAAACAGGAATATGATTGCTTTATGGTAGCCTAGCCTATATACTAATAAATAATTCATTATAAAATCTTTATGGCATACAGTATTACAGCCATATACATAATACAGTATTGGAAACATTGTTACTTAAAAAAACACGTGATAATATGCTGATACTCAGTTTCTCCAATTATAAGAGAGAGAGGTGTACTGTAAGATAATGTAACTTCAAAAGCAAAGTTATAAAACAGAAAACTAACACATTATTAATTTTATATTAAATATCACTCACCTTATGCCTAAGTAATAATAGGCTAGCATCTACATATTTTATATATTCATGATATATCGTTTTCTTAATATTTTCAATATTTCTAGTCTACATGCTTCACCTGTGAGTTTTCTCAAATTCCCATAAATCTCTAAAATCATTTCAGTATATTTATTTGAAAAAAGTCTGCATGTAAGTGGACCTGCACCATTGAAACCTATGTTGTTCAAGGGTCAGCTGTTACTTTTCTAGTGATAATGATTTTAGAATTAAAATAGAAGTTTTAAAAGAATTACAGCTTTTTCAAGTACTAAATTACTCTTCGGTAGTCTCAAACTGCATAGTAAAAACTTCCAAGCTGTTCTTTTTGAACTGATATAGTTCATGCAAGTTACCAAGTTTGACTTAGGATCAGACCATCATTTTCATTGGTTATATGGATAATAACTGAAGTTTCAGTATATCTTATATTTGTAAGTGCTGTGTTGCAGGAAATTTGATTACTTTTCCTGCATTTCCTCTTACAGGCAAGAGCCACATTTTAAAATCCAATTCTCTAATCATATTCCACCACTAGAACAGTGTTTTGTCAGTTTTTCCTCCAGGACATGGATTGATGCTTTTATCCTTCATGAAAGCCAGCACGATCACTCAGCAAGAATTATACCTTATTTTGTATAAATAGAATATGATATTAATATTGGAGCTCTTGGAAGTTATTTAAAACGTGTCATGTCTTCTGCCTTCATTTAGTGATGATTGATGAGGCAATATTTGCAATGTGTAATAAGTTACATGAGTGAAAGCTGTTGAATAACAAATAGAGTACAAGCTCTTCTTATTAAATAATAATTAATTTGAGATTTCCCCATTTTCTCTTCTTCCTAAGATACTTGGAAAACAAAGTAATAAATTATTTGACATTTAAGAAATCAAATTAAGAATATTTCTTTGTTTCATCACAGAACACTTGATAGCTCTTGGTTTCTGGGTTGGTAGATTTCTCCTCAGGCAAGTACAAGATCTTAACTTAAAAACAGTAGCAAAAGCAAGAGCAGCCAGCAACAACAGGAAAAACAACAAAAGCAAATTTATTTAAATGGTGAAAGTAGTTTTTTGTTCTTTTTTACTCTCACTTCCTTAAAAAATAGTAACTGTTGATTATGTTATTTTTTCACATAATCTTACCAAGTAGTTTCTGTTTTCTGTTGTTCTGTGCAATCCCTTTTCCAGTGGAATGTACAGAATTAAAAGGTGATTTATATTTAAATATATTTTAATTATATTAAGTATATTAATTAAATAAGGCCAGATTGAATGGGTTCAGCTAAACCAAGTTTTGTACAAATAAAATGTGCTTATTGTTTTTAAAGATAAATGCTAGAATTTTCACTGAGATCATCAAACCACGTTCAATCATTCACAAAGCTTGAGAATGGATTTCAAAAATTAATTAAATATCAGGCCAATATCAGTTAAAACAAATACTATATAATAGTATGAAATGCAATTGTACTTTTAATTATTTTTATAACTAATATTAAGTTATAGCTAGTGTTGCTATCATGATTACCGTATTTACTATAAAGAAGAACTGTCTTTTCAATGCAGAATTGTTAGTTATTTTGAACATATTTTAAAAAATCCATTGTCATGCTAAAAATAACCTTATCAATGGATTTTTAAATTAAATATATTTTGTTCAATGCATGTGGCTGTCATTTTGAAATCAGAAGCAGATAACTCTCCAATTAATTTAATTTTTGAATATAATTTTAATATTAAAAAACACAATTTTCATAATAATTACAATGTAACATACTTAGTAATTCAAATCAATTCAAAATAGTTCAAATAATTCCCATGTACATTAGACATTCAGTCAACTTAAAAAATTATCACAGTAAATATTTGCCTAATAATTGTTAAGATGGGGAAGTATTTTTATATTTAAACAAATTTTAAATGTTTTTTTAAAATCAGAATTTCCATATAGGTATGTATCTTCTCTATGAGAGAATTTGTTGTATTCTAGAGATAGATAAATTGGAGAACTGCTAATCAGATTCTAAATTTAGAAGTAAAATAGAATTTTACTAGCTTAGAATATGTGCTAAATAATGTAACCAAAGTGTTAATTTTAAAATTATTATTTAAACCCTATCAATCCTGAGATCACTGGTTAAGACTGATAAATAATTCTTATATGGTAAAGGATAACAATAGATAAAAAGATTTCCAATGCTTTTATCCCTTAATTAATTAATATTTTAAAGGAATTGTTAAGGCTACATAGTATTATCATGATTTATCATAGTATTATCATAGTATTTTTTCTACCCTATTAGGCTTCTTTCATAGAATGCATTCTCCTCCTGGCAGCACTGGAATACAATGATGCTCACTAACGCTCAGTGTTGGTGGTGGTGGTGTGGGTTGTTTTTAAAATTGACTCATTTTTTAAAAATCACTTCTGAAATCACCCTATTTTTCTCCCTGAAGTCTGTATTTGGGAGCTGTTTTCTTGCCACTTTTTTTTCCCCTTGTGTAAGAATCTTAAATTAAAACTAACTTATAAAAAGAGGGTGTATTCTTTCTCCAAACCCTAACAAAATTGTGGACGTTTAACCTCTTGAGAGAATGAACAGAAATATTTTCGCTTGTAGTAACACCTGTCCCCTGAGAATCAGGGTACCCCCCCCCCACACACACACACACAAAAAGTAGTTGTATTGAGCAAACATCTACCCACTTCTACCACATTGACTCTCACATCCATGGTACCGAGGCTACACCATTAGGCAGGACTTTGTAAGATTTCACTCTGGAGAATATGACCTGTTGAAGAAAAGGAACTAAAGATAATGGCTGTGGCCTATTGTGCTTTTTTTTTTTTTTTTTTTTTTTTCTCCTTAATTTAAGCAATCAGCGTTATTTTTCAGCCCTGTATCTCCTTTCCCCTTATACATCCGGGCTGGAAACTACTTAGCACAGTTCTAAGCGTCCCTTGTCTTTAGAGTTCTGAAGCTGACTTTTCTAACCAGCCATGCCTTGCCTCCAGATTTGGAATATGGAGGGGAAGCAGGAGCCATATTCTTCCTCCTCCAGCAGTGGGTACCTAACTGAGTGGTGGGCTTCAGGAAGAATCTGCAGAAACCTCTGTGTTCTCCTGGTATCCAATCACATCCAGGCTGCAGAAAACTATAAACTCGTTATCCTGCTTCTATGTGGCAGCACTTGTATTCTGACTGAACCACTGCTGCGTCTTAATCTTTTATTTGAATTATGTTAGTTATAGAAATATAACTTACAATAATATCTGGTAAAAAAGTGTCTAGAAGATAATTTTGCCTGATATAGGCATTCAAAAGCCATATTGAAAACGATCAATCTCAGCAATTAAGGAAGAGAGGGTTAGATGATCTTAACATGTCACCAGTCACAGAAATACTATGTAAATGACAGGAAGAAAAAGGGACAAAAGCTAGACTTGTGCAGCAAAATCTTGATATGATCAGAACTTCTCTATTTAAAATCCATAAATTGTCTCCCAAGAATACAAATAACAGTATGTCGTGCTGCTTACAACTTCCATAAAGCTTTTAAAGCACTGAAATTACAAGAAATATTATTTTCTTGGCCATATAACATGTTCTATAGGAGATAAAAACTGATCATTTACCTATAAATTATTTCACACAACTTGTATTAATTAATCTAGATACATATACAATATAATGTGTGAATTTCCTTGCTCATAATTCATTTTGAATGCATATTTTCATGAATGACGATGATGATCGAAATCATGATAATAATCATTGTATCTAAACATATCCAAATATAAAGTTTTATTTCCTCTAAAATTCATACCTAGGAAAGAAGAAAACTAGAAACAAGAGCTTATACCACCTCCTTGATATTGTTATTTTTCAAAGTCACTAATCTCTAGCATGGAGGTCAATAAATGAATTTAAGCATTGAATAAATTTAAGATTCCCCAAAATCCCATCAGAATGTGTGTATACTTCCTAATTCTGATACACAGCAGAGGGATAACTGGCAGGCTTTGTACCCAAGCCTTTAGTGTGAGCAAACTAGATAAGAAAATTGTAAATATAAGTGAACAAACATAAAATAGAAATGAAAGGGGAGGGATATGTTCAGCTTCATTGAAAAGAATGAAAGCAATCAGTGTCATTCAATTTCAAAAGAAAAAGTTGGTAAAGAAGAAAATTCTATTTACAGACATCAAAGATGACAGTATAAGCAAAAATAATTAAAAATGAAAATGAAAGTTATAGAGTGCTTGTATTGTTCCTCAAATATACACTTGTTAGTGATATTAGATCAGTGAGGAATTCTCGTCATGTATTTTAATTTAATTTTCTTCACACATTTCGGACAAATCACAGATTCAAAATGGGTATAAAAGTTTAAAACCTCCAGAGCAGTCATAAAGCAATTAAATTTTCATAAAATAGCATGAAGTACCAGGTGAGTGGTAAACAAATAAATGTTCTATGTCAAAATACTGTGTATTAATGCACCAAATGACCTAATTGTCTACAAGTACTTAAAATAAGAAATATATCAAATATCCTTGAACTGGAACCAGATAGTCTTAGGTTGACTTTAAAAAACATTAATTCAACAGTTAAATGCATTCTTTTATTGAGTATAGTTTAAAACTTGTACATCAAATTGAATTATCTTACAGTGATCTCACTCTGACACACAGTACTTGTAATAGATAACTTGGAAACTGTTCCTGATAGTTTATAATCTTACTTTTAAGAAGCTTCATGAATAATAGTAAAGACGATGTCTTGAGTTTGGCACTGGCAAAGAATTAGATTTATGGAGTTCAAATACAAATAAAGAACTGAATCACTTGGAGCATAGGAAGATTAATAACATGAGTCCACAAAGTTTACATAGAAACCTTCAAATACTGTGCTTGATTATTTGTTTTTATGTTAGCAAACAATAAAAAGTGCTTTCAGAGAATTCTATCAAAGCCAGCTGTTATAATAATCTATTCCTATGTTAATATGCAATAATATTTTTAAGCAATAGAACATATTTTATTTTAACTGGATAAATATTCAAAATATTTTAACTGCATTTTCTATGGGTCAAGTATAGATTTTTAGAGGAAAGCATACACAAATATATTTAATAAAACCTACTATATTTTGCTTGATGAATTGATATCTTTATTAACTGAAAGTTAATTTAGTAATTATCTATTTCATCCACTTGGGGGAGTCTGCCTCAAAGCTGCTCCCTGAAATATTAAAAGAAAGCACGTGTTTTATACACATCCTGGCAAGGAAACTTCTATTTTGTTAACCCATTTTCTACTTAGCAATTTTGATATAGAGGTGCTCAAATTTAGGTTCCTCACTTGATGTTTAATCATCACAGGAGTTAATTTTCTTATTCAACAGACATCTGGGCACATTTTTTGGGAAGAGTGTGTGTATGTCACGAAGGGGGATACATTAGGACGTAAAGCAACATCTGCCCTCAAAGGGGTTAGGGAGACTTCCTTAAATTTCAATTTCAGTACATTAGGGTGATGTTAGAAGATACAAACATGTAAAATGCATGTATTTTAATATTTTTAAAAGTATAATTATATAGGCTATTAGTTATTCAGAGATTACTACAGGTTCAAGCCCCATGTTAAGCACTTTGCATTGACTGTCTCACATGGTCCTCATAAACCTAGTGTGAGTTTATTACAACCCCCATTTTGAAGATGAAGAAGGTAAAGTTTAAAAAGGTTGTGTAATTTGCCCAGGATCTTGCCAGTTTTAAGTTCATAGCCAGAATTAAATTCAAGCAGTCTGACCACTGACCCTGCAACATCTTGCACTATCATACATTTTGTTTATCAGAAAAGTCCTACTGAAAAATCATTTTTTCTTACTCTTTTAATCACCTTCTATCGGTTAAGAGAATCAGTTGATAATAAATATCAAAAAGAAGTATTTTAAAAGAAAAAATTTGAGAAAGAATAGGATACCATTATTTCCAGATTTTTTAGACATATATGAAAATATTTATTACAAGGAATTGGCTTACATGATTGTGAGGGCTGGAAAGGCAAGTCTGAAGTCCAAAGGGCAGGTCATCATTTTAAATGGATTTATTCAGTCATTCACAGTGTCACCAACATAAAATCTGTAGGCATAATGTTGATCAAAATTAAACTGAATTCTTGACCTCATAATATATTGTTAGAGATAGAACATATCTCTAAAAGTAACAACATAATATGTTTTTTATATTAGACATTTAAAAAATCTGATGTGTACAACTTCGTATGGAAGAGATGCTAGGAAAGGAGACACATGATTCTTGAAGAGATGGAGATTGAGGAAAATATCCTGAGAAATGTTACTGAGATGAAATTGGAAGGATGGCTCAAAAGTAAAAAAGATAAAAATGGAAAAAAAAAAAGGAAAGCACTTCAGGCACTAAGATCCCATAGGGTAAAAAGCTTGGCACATGTAAGAGCCTGATGTTGGCACATATGACAGCCTCACATGTTCTTTTCAATGTGCCTGAAGAGGGAGATTAGAGACAGTATTCAATACTAAGAGACCACATGGACCATGGTAACAAGTTATACCTCTTGCTAAAGAGCAGTGAGAATCAAGTATCAACGAATTTTAGTCAAAGCACAGAGACAGTGGTGGTGGTCAAAGAACACTTATTTGAATGGTTAATTAAAAATTTTAATGCCAGTTTCGAATATTCGAGGTTTATATCATCAAAGATATATTGAATTAGAAGGTATTCTGCTTTGCTATTTATGAAATCCCAGATGGAAGAACTGGCACTACTGAATGAAAGAATTCAGATGGTTCATTTTTCAGATAGAGAAGACATAGCTCATATTTTTAAAACATACTCAAACAGACATTGGATGAACTGTGCCTATTAAAGTTTTCAAAAGATGCTTGCATGGGTTGGTAGCATATGAAAGGGGTGACGGTTGTGTTTTAGTATTTAACTACAAAACTCTCCTCCAGTATTTCAAGTTGAAATTCTTATAACCTGCTAGTGTGTTTTATCTACAAGTAATTCAAAATAATAACCTTTCACTTATTTTATTCTCTTTTGTTATGATTCCAACTGAGATGTGGAGGTGGTTATTTGATTTTCTGTTAGACTGGAGGCTATCCTGTAAATTGAGAACACTTTGGAGTCAGATTGCCAAGGATAGGATCTCACCGCTACAGTTCGCAACTCTAATGAGGATTCCATTACATATTCCTCATAAAGGAATAGTACAGTGACTGTTATCATTGCTCAGTAAATGTTAGCTATGATTCAAATAATTATTAGACAGTTTCCCATTTGGCTGGAGAGGATAGTGACCTTGTCCTTCGAAATGAATATTAGATCAGTGGATGTCAACCTAGAAACTTCAAAGCAGGAGCATCACCTGGAAACTTGTTAAAAACACAAACTCCTGGATTCCACTAAATCAGAACTTCTGGAGCAATTTGGGTTTTAACAAGTTCTACAGGTGATTCTGATGCATGTAAATATTTGAGAGCCACTGAATCAGAAAGTTGGTATATATATATTTCCAATGTGCACAATTAAAATATTTTGAATTTGATTGTTTACAATCCTTGAAGTGTACCAATTATGGCATTTTTAAAATAGGCATATTAATTGCACACACAATATTCTTAGCATTCTGAAATTTACATGTGGTTTTCTAAATCTTCTCTTGTCATTTAAATAAGAACCGTATTATAAAAATAACAGTAATATAATCATTCAAATACCATAGGTATATATATATATATATATATATATATATATATATAATAGATCAGATAGATAGATAAATAGACAGACAGATAGATAAATAGATAAGGGAAGTAGAGATGTTACATGATTTGTAACCTCAATAATCACATAGTTTTTGTCATAGGTGACAAAACATTAACATGTGAAAAACATTGTAATACTGTATACCAAGATAAGAATATTAAATAGTTTAAAATACTTAAATTGAGCATTTATAATGTATAGCTTTCCCAGAAGTAATGAATTCAGTTTGAAATATGTTTAACTTAACTTCAGCAACTATATATGTACTTGGATACTTTATCCCAATCAATGAGAAAAAAATAGGTGAGTCCTAGCAACATATAAGGCAGTATAAAATTATCAAGCAAGTGTTCTTCCATAAATATTTGATTACTTGAAAAAAACGTGTGCCTTAATATCTCTGTAGGTTTATGTGTGTAAACACACATACATAAATACCAACAGATCTATTCTCAAAAGAGCATAATAATGTTTGGTTAGAAACTGTGTTTCTTTAAACACAATGTTATTTCATGTCTTTCTCAAAGAAACAGCATCCAAATATATTGTTTGCAGATTGTTTCTATTTTCCCTGCATAAATAATAGGATATTTAAATTTTTGTCTAACAAGTGGAAAACATTATCATTTTGACCAGAAAATTATAAAATTCTAAACATGGTTCCAAACTTAAAAAGTGGTAAATATTGTAACATTTACTCAGTAATTTGCAAATATACTATTATCACAAGACTACACTCCATTATTCTACATTTTGGGTAACAGATCTATGCAATAATATTATCTCTAGAAAAATATTATTTGGACATACTACTTCAAACATAGTTAATGAATGTCAAAGAAAATTTCTAAATTAATATCCCAGGTTATAAAATATGAAACAGTCAAGATGACGGTTCTCCAACAGAAACACATCAGGTATCACAGGAGTATTACTGAGGTAATGTCGAGAGAATGACAGAAATCCCTGTCACGTCACTAAGGATGCACTAGGCTATTCATAAGAGATGCTGTTGGTACATGTCATGATTAATTTTATATTTCAACTTGACTGGGTCACAGGGTGCTCAGATGTTTGGCTAAACGTTATTTCCAGGTATGTCTATGAGAGTTTTTCTGGATGAGATTAGAATTTGAATTGGTGGACTCAGTAAACTGCCCTCCCCAGTGTGGGTGGGCGTTATCCAATCCTTAGAGAGGCTGAACAGGGAAATTTGTTTCTCCTCTGCCTGACTGCTGAGCTGGGACTGTGGTGTTCTGCAGTCAGACTGGAACTTACCCCAAAGGTTTCTCTGGTTTTCAGTCCTTCAGACTCAGGCTGACTCTGACTAAACTACACCATCAGCTGTGCTGGTCTTCAGCTTGTAGGTAGAGAGAGGGAGAGGGAGAAGGAGAGGGAGAGGGGGAGGGAGAGGGAGGGGGGAGAGTGAGAGAGAGAGAGAAATATATTTATATATGTCAATATATACCAGTAGGGTATATATTGGTTCTACTTCTCTGGAGAACCCTGACTAATATAGTGCATTTTATTGGTTCTACTTAAAATAAACTCTGTGTTCTTGAAAGAACCTCATACTGACAGTCTTAGGGACTATTTCATTAATCATGTAATTTAGCAACTTGGCCAAAGATAGTTCATTCTTTCCTGACCTTCCCTACACAGTATATAAAACTTAACCTGTAAGGAACAGCTTTGAAGTCAGAAGGCAGTTATATATCTGTCTGTGTCTGATCCTCAGTTTCTCTATTGGGATTGCAGACACTCACTTGATATATAACATAATATATTCTTTTATATATACTCTTGAGCAGTAGAAATGATATTGAAATCTACCACATATTGCCGAAGTCATTTGTCAGTTATAGTACTTCTTTCTTTTAAAAGAAACATTGATTGTTTTACTTCCATGAGTTTTGCAATATTTTATGATATTTTACTAAGGGCAAAGAAGCACATATTGACATGCTGTACCATGCATGTTTTCATAGAGGTGATTTGTTAGTTCCTTTAAGTATGCACAAAAATAATAGTATAGCCACTGTTTGTTCAGTTGGAATCACAAAAAAATATGTTAAATTATATCTCTATATTCAAAAGGTCAAAATAAACTTGTTCATTTTTTAAATCTTGTGCCATGTTATGGATTAGGTTAGCCTCTGTATTGTAAATTTACATAAGAGTGTTCTTTTTTTGTCTTCTTACTTCCTTATAGTTAATTAAATTATATTTATATGAAATTATTTTTTACTTGTCAACTAATATGAACATTTTAAATATCTAGTAAGTCAGTAATTTATAGATGCAAATATATCTTTAAAAATTTTTGTTCATAGATGTAAAAGAATATTAGAAAATCACATATGTGTAGTAAGTAAATGAAAAAGAAAGAAAAATTAGAATGAAAATTCTGTATTCTCCACTATAAGTGCCTATATGATATAAAATTTAAGTAAAGATGTTTTCAATTTATGTATCTTATTATTTCCCTCAGTAAATTTTTATTTAATCACTATGAATAAATCAAGATGTAGTCGACAATAAATTGCAATGAGCTACATGTTTAATTTATTCACTGCACTAACGATGAAAAAAAATTTTTGCACTGTCTAAAATAGGGTCTTCAGGAGAAACCATATTGGAAAATTACTATTATAAAAATTTAAGAGCACAGTACTAGAACTGCAATTCCTGAATTACTTAATACAAATCAAGGTACCTGACTCAAAGTAGAAGTGCTTATTTGACAGTCTGTTCACCTGAGCGTTCTCAGTAAATTTTATCTAGTTTGCAAGAAGACTGACAGGAATCTCTTTTTGTTATGGGACTGCCAAGATGACATTTAGGTTCTCTCCTTAATTCTGAAGAAGGAAAAAAAAGAAAAAGAAGATGGACATGTTTGATCAATTCTGATAATCAAGGGGCCATTTGACATTTTCAGTAAAAGAAATAGAATTTCTAATGAGGATGTTTGGATAATACCCACTAAAAGTGAGCTTGGTGGTATGAAAGTTATCACAACCTGTTAAGAGCTACAAAGATGAGTCAAAATAAACTTAGAAGGAAACAGTGGATAGATAGTGAGAAGATAGTAAAGAAAATTGGAACTGAGGAAGTAGAGTGGTAAATAGACTCCAAAATGACTAAATTTTCAAAGTCTAAATTCTTAAACCTAGATTGAATTAAATTCAGGTGATAATGGTTAACTCAGCAAGAAAAGATGTTTAGTCACAGAGCAACTTAATACTATTTTAGTGGCAAGCAAAATCATAACTATAAAACAACAGCTTTCTAACGTTAAACTGGTGAATATCCTAATGATGACTTTTTTTTTTTAATTTTATGAAGGAAAATGAAGCTTCTAAAACTGACACAAACAATAGTGCTGGCTAAATGGAACTAACCGCATCCAAATTGAGAAAAAGGAACTAGAAACTGTATTGCCATTGGCTTTCAAAGTTGGAAACATAATTATTGCTGCTCTGTCTATAGCATTACTGAACAGGAGACTGAGGAAATCTACTTGAAGTAGTTTTATCATTATCCTAATAAATTGATATACGTTAAAAAATGACTTTTAAAAAAGTCATTCATGTACTGCCCTCTCATGCCCACACACTCCCTATTTGAGGCACATGAGAATAATCTATTTTAGAGTGAACATTAGTGAGGAAATACCCATAGAAGCTTTATGATGTTATGTAGTAAAATTAACTTGGCTGCGGAGGAGGATCTTCAAGATGGCAGAGGAGTAAGACGTGGAAATCACCTTCCTCCCCACAAATACGTCAGAGATACATCTACATGTGGAACAACTCCTACAGAACACCTACTGAACGCTGGCAGAAGACTTCAGATTTCCCAAAAGGCAAGAAACTCCCCACGTACCTGGGTAGGGCAAAAGAAAAAAGGAAAAACAGAGACAAAAGAATAGGGATAGGACCTGCACCAGTGGGAGGGAGCTGTGAAGGAGGAAAGGTTTCCACATGCTAGGAAGCCCCTTCGCGGGCGGAGACTGCGGGTGGCGGAGGGGGGAAGCTTCGGAGACACGGAGGAGAGCGCAGCCACAGGGGTGCAGAGAGCAAAGCAGAGAGATTCCCGCACAGAAGATCGGTGCCGCCCAGTACTCACCAGCCCGAGAGGCTTGTCTGCTCCCCCGCCGGGGCGGGCGGGGCTGGGAGCTGAGGCTTGGGCTTCGGTCGGATCGCAGGGAGAGGACTGGGGTTGGCGGCGTGAACGCAGCCTGACGGGGGCTAGTGCGCCACAGCTAGCCGGGAGGGAGTCCGGGAAAATGTCTGGAACTGCCTAAGAGTCAAGAGACCATTGTTTCGGGGTGCACGAGGAGAGGGGATTCAGAGCACCACCTAAACGAGCTCCAGAGATGGGTGCGAGCCGCGGCTATCAGCGCGGACCCCAGAGACGGGCATGAGATGCTAAGGCTGCTGCTGCCACCACCAAGAAGCCTGTGTGCAAGCACAGGTCACTATCCACACCTCCCCTCCCAGGAGCCTGTGCAGCCCGCCACTACCAGGGTCCCGTGATCCAGGGACAAATTCCCTGGGAGGACACATGGCGCACCTCAGGCTGTTGCAACATCATGTCAGCCTCTGCCGCTGCAGGCTCGCCCAGCATTCTGTATCCCTCCCTCCCCCCGGCCTGAGTGAGCCAGAGTGCCCTAATCAGCTGCTCCTTTAAGCTCCTCCTGTCTGGGCAAAGAACAGACACCAGAGGGCGACCTACATGCAGAGGCGTGGACAAATCCAAAGCTGAGCTCCGGGAGCTGTGCGAACAAAGAAGAGAAAGGGAAATTTCTCCCTGCAGCCTCAGGAGCAGCAAATTAAATCTCCACAGTCAACTTGATGTACCCTGCATCTGTGGAATACCTGAATAGACAATGAATCATCCCAAAATTGAGGTGGTAGACTTTGGGAGCAACTGTAGACTTGGGGTTTGCTGTATGCAACTGCCAGTTTTCTGATTTTTATGTTTATCTTAGTATAGTTTTTAGGGCTTGTTATCATTGGTGGATTTGTTTATTGGTTTGGTTGCTCTCTTTTTTTTTATTACTTAAATTTTTTTTTTTATTAGAATTTTGTTTATTTTTTATTTTAATACATTTATTTTATTTTATTTTATTTATTTTCTTTCTTTCTTTTTCTCCCTTTCCTTCTGAGCTGTGTGGCTGACAGGGTCTTGGTGCTCCAGCTGGAGGTCAGGCCTGAGCCTCTGAGGTGGGAGAGCCGAGTTCAGGACATTGGTCCACCAGAGGCCTCCTGGCTCCACGTAATATCAAATGGCGAGAGCTCTCCCAGAGATCCCCATCTCAATGCTAAGACCCAACTCCACTCAACGACCAGCAAACTCCAGTGCTAGACACCCTATGCCAAACACCTAGCAAGACAGGAACACAACCCCACCCATTAGCAGAGAGGCTGCCTAAAATCATAATAAGTTCACAGAAACCCCAAAACACACCACCGGATGTGGTCCTGCCCACCAGAAAGAAAGATCCAGCCTCATCTACCAGAACACAGGCACCAGTCTCCTCTACCAGGAAGCCAACACAGCCCACTGAACCAATCTCGGCCACTGGGGCAGACACCAAAAAAAACCAGGAACTACGAACCTGCAGCCTGCGAAAAGGAGACTCCAAGCACAGTAAGTTAAGCAACATGAGAAGACAGAGAAATACATGGCAGATGAAGGAGCAAGGTAAAAACCCACAAGACTTAACAAATGAAGATGAAATAGGCAGTCTACCTGTAAAAGAATTCAGAGTACGGGAGTCTGAGAACTGGGGCGGTTGGTCCAAGGACACCTAAGCTGGAGTAAATGGGGTCTCAGTCTCTGGCTGTGCACCAGGCAGGGATGGGGTGGAAGGGAAGAGGCTCCTGCCGTCCACAGCCCTCAGCCTACAAGTCCAGTCTCAGAGCCTCAGGGAGGCCTACACAGGACTCGGGGCTCCCCAGGCTGAGGCTGAGCCATCAGGGTTGATGGCAAGGCCAGTCTAGGCCAGCCTTGCTCTCTTCCTGCTGGAAGCAACCCAAAGCAGGGTGGGGAGAGGGGAAAAACCTACAACCAGGATTACTCTACCCAGGAAGGATCTCATTCAGATTCGATGGAGAAATTAAATCCTTTACAGACAAGCAACAGCTAAGAGAATTCAGCATCACCAAACCAGCTTTATAACAAATGTTAAAGGAACTTCTCTAGGCAGGAAACACAAGAGAAGGAAAACACGTACAATAACAAACCCAAAACACTTAAGAAAATGGTAATAGGAACACACATATCGATAATTACCTTAAATGTAAATGGATTAAATGCTCCAACCAAAAGACATAGATTGGCTGAATGGATACAAAAACAAGACCCATACATATGTTGTCTACAAGAAACCCACATCAGACCTAAGGACACACACAGACTGATAGTGAGGGGGTGGAAAAAGATATTCCATCCAAATGGAAATCGAAAGCTGGAGTAGCAATTCTCATATCAGACAAAATAGACTTTAAAACAAAGAGTATTACAAGAGACAAAGAAAGACACTCCATAATGATCAAGGGATCAATCCAAGAAGAGATATAACAATTGTAAATATTTATGCACCCAGTATAGGAGCACCTCAGTACATGAGGCAGATGCTAAAGCCATAAAAGGGGAAATTGACAGTGACACAATAATAGTTGGGGACTTTAACATGCCCCATTCACCAATGCACAGATCATCCAAAATGAAAATAAATAAGGAAACAGAAGCTTTAAATGACACATTAAACAGGATGGACTTAATTGACATTTATAGGGCATTCCATCCAAAAATAATAGAATACACTTTCTTCTCAAGTACTCATGGAACATTCTCCAGGATAGATCATATCTTGGGCCACAAATCAAGCCTCAGTAAATTTAAGAAAATTGAAATCATGTCAAGTATCTTTTCTGACCACAACACTATGAGACCAGATATCAATTACAGGGAGAAAATCTGTAAAACATACAAACACATGGAAGCTAAACAATACACAATAACCAAGAGATAACTGAAGAAATAAAGAGGAAATCAAAATATACTCAGAAACAACTGACAGTGAAAACACAACGACCCAAATCCTATGGGATGCAGCAAAAGCAGTTCTAAGAGGGAAGTTTATAGCAATATAATGCTAACTCAAGAAACAAGAAAAATCTCAAATAAACAACCTAACCTTACACCTAAAGCAATTAGAGAAGGAAGAACAAAAAAACCCAAATTTGGCAGAAGGAAAGAAATCATAAAGATCAGATCAGAAATAAATGAAAAAGAAATGAAGGAAACAATAGCAAAGATCAATAAAACTAAAACTGGTTCTTTCTTTGAGAAGATAAACAAAATTGATAAACCATTAGCTGGACTCATCAAGAAAAAAAGGGAGAAGACTCAAATCAGTAGAATTAGAAATGAAGAAGGAGAAGTAACAACTGACACTGCAGAAACACAAAGGATCATGACAGATTACTGCAAGCAACTATATGCCAATAAAATGGACAACCTGAAAGAAATGGACAAATTCTTAGAAAAGCACAACCTTCCGAGACTGAACCAGGAAGAAATAGAAAATATAAACAGACCAATCACAAGCACTGAAATTGAAACTGTGATTAAAAGTCTTCCAACAAACAGACATCCAGGACCAGATGGCTTCACAGGCAAATTCTATCAAACATTCAGAGAAGAGCTAACACCTATCCTTCTCAAACTATTCCAAAATATAGCAGAGGGAGGAACAGTCCCAAAATCGTTCTATGAGGCCACTATCACCCTGATACCAAAACCAGACAAAGGTGTCACAAAAAAAGAAAATTACAGGCCAATATCACTGCTGAACATAGTTGCAAAAATCCTCAACAAAATACTAGCAAACAGAATCCAGCAACACATTAAAAGGATCATACACCATGATCAAGTGAGGTGTATCCCAGGAATGCAAAGATTCTTCAGTATACGCAAATCAATCAATATGATACACCATCTTAACAAACTGAAGGATAAAAACCATATGATTATCTCAATAGATGCCGAAAAAGCTTTCAACAAAATTCAACACCCATTTATGATAAAACTCTCCAGAAAGTAGGCATAGAGGGAACTTACATCAACATAATAAAGGCAATATATGACAAACCCACAGCCAACATTGTTCTCAGTGGTGAAAAACTGAAACCATTTCCACTAAGATCAGGAAGAAATCAAGGTTGCCCACTCTCACTGCTATTATTCTACATAGTTTTGGAAGTTTTAGCCACAGCAATCAGAGAAGAAAAAGAATTAAAAGAATCCAAATCGGAAAAGAAGAAGTAAAACTGTCACTGTTTGCAGATGACGTGATACTATACACAGAGAATCCTAAAAATGCTACCAGAAAACTATTAGAGCTAATTGATGAATTTGGCAAAGTAGCAGGATCCAAAATTAATCCACAGAAATCTCTTTCATTCCTATTCACTAATGATGATAAATCAGAAAGAGAAATTAAGGAAACACTCCCACTTACCACTGCAACAAAAAGAATAAAATACCTAAGAAGAAATCTACCTAAGGAGACAAAAGATCTCTATGCAGAAAACTATAAGACACTGACGAAAAAATTAAAGGTGATACAAACAGATGGAGAGATATACCATGTTCTTGGACTGGTAGAATCAACATTGTGAAAATGACTGTACTACCCAAAGGAATCTAGAGATTCAATGCAATCCCTTTCAAGCTACCACTGGCATTTTTCACAGACCTAGAACAAAAAATTTCACAATTTGTATGGAAACACAAAAGACTCTGAATAGCCAAAGCAATCTTGAGAAAGAAGAACAGAGCTGGAAGTATCAGGCTCCCTGACTTTGGACTATACTACAAAGCTACAGTAATCAAGACTGTATGGTACTGCACAGAAACAGAAATATAGATCAGTGGAACAGGATAGAAAGCCCAGAGATAAACCCATGCATATATAGTCACCTTATCTTTGATAAAGGAGGTAAGAATATACAATGGAGAAAAGACAGCCTCTTCAATAAGTGGTGCTGGGAAAACTGCACAGCTACACGAAAAAGAATGAAATTAGAACACTCTCTACACAATACACAAAAATAAACTCAAAATGCATTAAAGACCTAAATGTAAGGCCAGACAGTATAAAACTCTTTGAGCAAAACATAGGCAGAACACTCCATGACATAAATCACAGCAAGATCCTTTTTGACCCACCTCCTAGAGAAATGGAAATAAAAACAAAAATAAACAAATGGGACCTAATGACACTTAAAAGCTTTTGCACAGCAAAGGAAAACATAAACAAGATGAAAAGACAACCCTCAGAATGGGAGAAAATATTTGCAAATGAAGCAATTGACAAAGGATTAATTTCCAAAATATACAAGCATCTCATGCAGCTCAATATCAAAAAAACAAACAACCCAATCCAAAAATGGGCAGAAGACCTAAATAGATATTTCTCCAAAGAAGACATACAGATTGCCAACAAACACATGAAAGAATGCTCAACATCACTAATCATGAGAGAAATGCAAGTCAAAATTACAATGAGGTATCACCTCACACCTGTCAGAATGGCCATCATCAAAAAATCTACAAACAATAAATGCTGGAGAGGGTGTGGAGGAAAGGGAACCCTCTTGCACTCTTGGTGGGAATGTACATTGATACAGCCACTATGGAGAACAGTATGGAGGTTCCTTAAAAAACTAAAAATAGAACTACCATATGACCCAGCATTCCCACTACTGGGCATATACCCTGCTAAAACCATAATTCAAAAAGAGTCATTTACCACAATGGTCATTGCAGCACTTTTTACAATAGCCAGGACATGGAAGCAACCTAAGTGTCCATCTACAGGTGAATGCATAAAGAAGATGTGGCACATATATATAATGGAATATTACTCAGCCATAAAAAGAAATGAAATTGAGTCATTTGTAGTGAGGTAGATGGAACTATAGTCTGTCATACAGTAAGACAGAAGTAAGTCAGAAAGAGGAAAACAAATACCGTATGCTAGCACATATATATGGAATCTGAAAAAAAAAAAAAAAAAGGTTCTGAAGAACCTAGGGGCAGGACAGGAATAAAGATGCAGACATAGAGAATGGACTTGAGGACACGGGACTTGGGAAGGGTAAACTGGGACGAAGTGAGAGAGTGGCATGGACATATATACACTACCAAATAAAATAGATAGCTAGTGGGAAGCAGCCGCATAGCACAGGGCGATCAGCTCAGTGCTTTGTGACCACCTAGAGGGGTGGGATAGGGAGGGTGGGAGGGAGACGCAAGAGGGAGGAGATATGGGGATATATGTATATGTATAGCTGATTCACTTTGTTATAAAGCAGAAACTGATACACCATTGTAAAGCAATTATACTCCAACAGAGATGTTAAAAAAAATTATTAAAGATAAAACTCCAGAGTTATTGCAAGCAAGTGTATTCTCCTCAGGAAAGAAATTGAAAGATTTATCTCTGGTGAGCCAATCTAGCCAAAGGCATAAAACTTACACCTACTATAGTTGTAGTTCCCTTCTAATGGTTGACAATGCCCAGCCTAATTAAGCTCCCCTGAGACTAATTACCCGGCGAATTTCTTGCATGCTGAAGAAGCTTACAGTATAGTGTTGGCTCATTCAAAAATATGATTAGACACTCAGAATTCACTATACGTTTGAAGAAAGGCCCAAATTTGAAAGGCAGTAAAAAATTGTTAAATAGAATAAAAGAAATTTAAAGTTTTCTTGTCCCTGAATTCTTAAAGTATTCTCCTTTTTAAAGTCTAGGGAGATAATTTCATCCATGAAACAAAGATAAAAAAGAATATTTAGAGGATAAAGAGAACTCATGGAAATTAAAATAAGAATTCAATACAGAAAAATTCAATAGGATCAGAATATCAAGGATTTTTCTAATAAAGAAATCATCTGTAAAAGATGGAGAATTTGATACACACTATAAAACAAGTAAAAAGTCAATGATTCAGTTCACAAAGTCCACTACCCTATAATAGTTTAATCTTGAACTCCTTTGGTGAAAATGAGTGGAGGAATATTGTCAAACAATTCAGGAGCATTTCTCAAAGACAAACCAAGGTATGTCTTTATGAAATCTCAGAATAGAGTGGGTAAACGAAGATCTCATACCTTTACAGAGAGAATCCAAAACAGTGGGGGATTAGTAAATATGATAACATTGAGCTTCTCAATGGGGAGACTAAAGTTTCAAGATGATAAAACAATTTGCTCCAAATTCTGAGGAAAATCACTTCCAAGGGGAAGAAAAAAGGAAATTAAACTGACATTCACTGTGATCTATAAACTGGAGGATTGTCCTACAGAATCTGGAGATGGATTCATGAAACGTACATAGAAAAAGAAAAAATTAAGTGAGGAATTTGTCTACTCCAGGAAAATAACAGAAGTTATGTAGGAAAGGACATATTATCATAGCATTGCTGTAGAAAAACAAAACCAAAACTTCCATTCTCATGAAAGTGTACTCATAATGATGTAAACCTTGAACAATAATTGCTTGGACTGAAGCAGTAACAGAGCCATACTGTAGTATTGACAGAGAAAGAGAAGTGTGTATGAAGGTGAGGGGTTTGGGGGATATAAGGAATGTCAATGTTTGTTTTAGGAAGCAGATAATATGAAAAGCTGAAAAATTAAGGAAGCAAATTATAAGTATGACATTGCCAAATATAAAGGTAAACTGGGGGGAAAAAGGGTAGAGGGAAGCTTAAGTTTAAATTGATTGCTTCTTGGAACTGTGAATTAAGGATTTTTCTACTGCTGTAACCTAGGGACTGCTTTTTTGTTGTAAGCCTTTAGGAATGATTAGATTACTTATTATGTAGTGTAAAACTTTGAAAAATAATGGGAAAATTTTATAATCAATTTTTATCTTTTGTTGAAAAACAATGTTTATTGCCTCTTATTTTAAGGACTTTCACTTTACAGGATTCTTTCCTTCTCTAACTCTAGTGCTCAGTTTCTGCCACAGACACTTGAGGTTTAATGTAATATCATTACTGTTGTTTTGTCATTTGTTTTCTGAGAGGCACAATGTTCTCACTTCACAGCTGTGCCACTTGTAAAAGCCTATGATCCAATCCTTAATTGCCAGGTAAACTAAAAGTGTTGAAAGACAGTCGATCCACAAAAATATTTTAATTATTTCCTGTCTCTGGTGACCGAGGTGCTTGACTAAGCCTTTTAAATCGTTCTTAATAACCACATTTATTATTCATATAGTGACTCAGTATGATACTGAAAAACCTAGCAATAAAAAGAAGGGGAATTGGACATAGAAAGAATTTTTTATTGAGCTTGTGTACAACCGAACTTTGACATATATAACACAGATGGAAATGTCCTGCTGCTTACATTATAGGGTACATTTTGAAGATATATAGGCAGGAAGAATGTCCATTTGACTGATTAGAACAAGACTGACAAAATCAAGAATGGTATCTCTTCATACCAAACATGATAAATTACATTGTATCAAAGACCCCAGTTCTTCACCCCTTCCTGTAACCAAGCCCTTTGCTTTGTTTCTTTGTAGTGCCCTTCCCTTCTGACTCAAGGTTTGGTTGTATACTTGGTTGGTCAATACAATAAGGAAGAAACGGCAGCATGTCTCTTCCAAACCTAGACCTAAAGAGACCTTGAGTTCTTATGTTTGCTCTTATGCTTCTGTGATTGCCCTGAAAACATGATACGGGTAACCTATTGGAGGATGTGGGGCATGTGGAATCCCAGACAAGGCTCGCCTAAATCATGGCAAACCAGCTGATCTCCAGACATGTCTGTACACGTGAGTCCAGACAAGATAGATATCGCTAATAATCTCAGATGACTCCATGTGCATAAGAAACACACACTGATTATAGCATGCCACTAAGTTTGCATGTTTGTTTTGTATGCAGGTTTATGTGGCAATAGATAATACACACGAATAATACATGCACGAAAATATTTAAATTTATTTTAAAATATTGCAAGAATAATTCTTTGACATAGACCCTTGAATTATACAGCTCATCATTCCAATAAATTAAAATATTGTTCCAATGAAACATGTTATAGCACTGTGGTTTATTATTTGATTTTTAAAATTTAATCTGTTTTCCACAAATATCTTTAATCAAAATTTTATCAGTTAATTTCATCTTTCCCACAAAGCAGCATAATTGACAGCATAAAATAGTGCTCTGATAAATTACATGAAGAAAATTCTCAGTTATATTTTAAAATAACCCAAAATTAAGACTTTATTTTTTTCTATCATAAACATATATATCAATTTCCTAGGTCTTCCATAACAGCATACCAAAAACTGGCTGGTGTTAAACAACAGAAATGTATTCTCTTACAGTTCTGGAGTACAGAAGTCTGAAATGAAGGTGTCAGCAGAGTTGATTACTTCTAGAGACTGAGGGAGAATCTGCTCCCTGCCTCTCTCATAGCTTCTGCCGGTGCTGTGGGCAATGGCTTTGACATTCCTTGGCTTATAGACTCATCCTTCCAATCTCTGCCTTGGTGTTCACAAGACCTTCCCCTTTGTATCTCCCCAGTATAAGGACACCAGTTACTGGAGTTAGGCCCATCCCAAATCCAGTGTGACCTCTTCTTGATATCCTTAACTTGATTATATCTGCAAAGACATTATTTTTGAAAAACAGGTCATATTCACAGGTAATAGAATTAGGACTTGGACTTTTTTTTTTTTTTTTTTGGCAGAGAGGCACAATTCAAACAACTACAGTGCATAAAAACTAACTTTAAATTTTAAAAAACTCAAATTTATATCAAAGACTTTGGGAACTTTTATCCTCTACTGTTAATTTGACCTTTGTTAAGCCTCATAGTCATTCCAATTTATGTTAAAAGGGGAACTGAGAAAGTATCTACTGTAACCTCTTTTATACGTGAGGAAATAGAGAACATAATTTTGTTTGGAAGTCAGAAATTATAGTGTGTAGGTGCCTAACATTTCAGTAAAGGCAACCAAAAGTCCAATCTCATTGTCACATATGACCTGCTTGCTGTAGAGGGTGATACTTAAGTTTTCTGAGTACCAGTTTTGTCATCTTGAAATTGTGTCTCATAACACTTATGGTGTTATTAAAATAATAAAATATCTCCTATAATGTTCATCTGGGATATTATAGATATTTTGAGTAAGAAGATTATCAGAGTCAGACATGGATAATGGCAGAACTTCTTGATGCCTCATTCTTGGTCCTGTTACCCCTTTTATGTTAAATAATTGAACCCTGGGTTGTTATTTGTGTTCTAGAAACCAGTATTCCCATAGAGCCTTATTAGTTTGACACTTTATGGAAATCTCGATGTGAATGTTGTGAAAGTTTACAAAACTAAATGCACATGCATACACAAAGGGAAAAGAATGAAAAGATACAGTAGGAATTGGAAAATTACCAATTTCTCTGAAAGAAGTAAACATAATATTTGGTTATTTATATACTTATTCATTCATTGGTTATTTTCAGTAAGTTTATAATAGGCTTCTAATTTGTGCCTGGAATCATGCTAGATTAAAACAAAATTAATTTGTTTTCTTTTCCTTTTATCACCACGTCAACTTTAGAGTCTAAAAGGGAGGGACATTGGTGGCAAATTACTCTCTCCAGGCAAGCAACTAGTCTCCCTGAAAAAAATTATTTTTCTTTGTAAATTATCCCTTCTTTGAGTACCATAATAGGAGGCTCATAAAGACCACTAAGAATATTACAGCTAAATGAAAAAACTGTAAGATTTAAAGATATACATAAAGAAATCCATACTTCATGATTTATAGAAGAAAAATAATACATATTAGAGGCTTTCCAACTGATCTTGGTAAATTGATTCTGGTATATCAAACATACAGATGTGGTACAAATAGTTCAAGGAAATCTCATATACTCTCTACCCAGGTTCAACAGTACTGTACTGCATCCTCATTTCAGTTTTATTCTCTCTCCTTCTCATTCTCCCCTACTCCTTCTCCTATATTTATCAATTATCTATATCATCTATCACCACCCTAATGCCATTTAAGATTATGTTAGTTTCTTGTGATTGCCATAGCAGATTACCACTTAGTGGTTTAAAACTCACCTTGATGGTTAAGATAACAGGAATTTACTCTCTCACAGTTCTGAAGGAGAGAAGTCCAAAATCAAGGTCTGGGCAGTATTGTTCCCTACAAAGGTTCTGGAGGAGAATCCATCCCTTGCCTCTTGCAGCTTGTGGTGGCTGCCGGTATTCCTTACCTTGTGGTGGCATCACTCCAATCGCTGCTGCCTTAGTTACGTTGCTACTGCTGCTTCTTTCCTAAAACTCTATCTGGTTCTCTCTTGTAAGGATACATATGATTGTATTTAGAACCCATGCTGATAAGCCAGAATATCCACTTTCTCTGTAGATCTTTAACTTAATCACATCCTTTACCATATAAGGTACTATTCAAATGTTCTAGAGATTAGGAATTTAATACATCTTTGGATCATCTTTAATTCTTCCACAGGAAAAGATATCATGGCCCTTTACCCCAGATTTCTTTATTATATATTTCCTAAATGTATATTATCTTAAATATAGAACAGTTGACAAAATCAGGTAACTTAACATTGATATAGTTAGTGTTTACCTAGTCATATTGGAGCCTAAGGCAAAAGGAAAGGTCAGAAATAATTTTGGAGGGCAGCTATACTCAGCACTATACCACCAATGCAAGAAATAATTTTGTAATTTAAAATTTTGATACTTTGTTCATCATAGACTTTTGCATTAATTTTTTCAAACATTACTTTCAAATGTTATTTGATTACTGAGTTATTTGTGCCACCATAAATTCTACGTGCCCGAGATGAGTGGCTTCCTCCTATCACTGTATCCCAGCCTTAATCTGCAGCCCATATTCAAATCCCATCAATTTTCCCAACATTATTCTCAATAGCTCTCTTCTCCCATCCATGATCCCGTAGAGATTCATGTATTGCACTGTTTATGTCTCTTTATTCTGGAGCTGTTCCTCAGCCTTTTCCTTCTTAATATTAACATTTTGAACAGAATAGGCCAGTTATTTTGTAGAATGTCAATTAATTTGGATTTGTCTGCTATTTCCCTGTATTTAATTCAGGTTATGGTGTTTGTGCACCTGTGTGTGATAGCAGGAATGTTACTGAAGTGTACTGTGTCTTTTTGGGGGTGCTGTTTTAGGAAGAACATGATACTACTTTGTTCTACTGTAAGTGATATTAGCTTAGGTTAAGATTGGTGACCTGATTAAGATGGTATCTGCCATATTTCTCTGCTATAAAGTTACTAGTTTTTTTTTTAAATAATTTGTAGAATACCTTTAGCAACTATGTAAATGTTCATTGTAAAAATTTCACTTAACTATTCTAACTACTGATTCTCTAATCCCTTTGTTACTGAATTTACAACTTTTTTTTTTACTATATTTGTGAATATATTTTCAGTTGAAATTCTACTATAAGGAAGGGATTTTTCATTCTCTGTATATGTGTGCTTGTATATTAATATGAATTTAAACATTTGTATTCTATCTGATGGGGCAATAAATTGTCCTTCATATGATAGGTGAGAACTCTTCCAGCTGACTTTTAGATTCTTCTGAGAATTCCCCATAATTCCTTGAGCTTTTCTCATGAGCTTATATCATTCCTTGACCCAAACAAGATGTAGGAATTTAGTATTTTACATGCACCTGTCCTGGAATCAGCCTGTTGTCTAAAATGTCTTGGTAGTTTTAGTGGAGAATCACCTCTATTGCTTCTGATGATGTCAGCTGTTGTAGCATTATTCTCCTGTATGTAATATAACAATTTTCTGTAGTTTCTTTCAAGATTTTTTCTTTATTTTCGGATGTCATCATTTTGATTCTGATGTGCTTTGGTGTGATTGTGTTTACCTTGCATGCAACTCACTTTTATTCTTGGATCCATAAATTTAAGATTTTCATCAGATCTGAAAAATGTTTAACCATTATTTCTTCAAATATTACTTTTCCTCATTCTCTCTCTTCTTTCTTTTTTAGTATATAAACACACATATCTTAGAACACTTGATATAGTCCCAAGTTATACTGAATTTTTCTTTTCCCCCCTCTCCTACATATTCTATAATTCTATTGAATTTTTTATATTTCCTACAGATTAAACTTCTGTTGATTTTCTTTTTTCTCTGTATATTATAAGTTATATTGATCTATCTTCAAGCTTATTGATTCTTTTTTCTCCTTGCTCTTGAGCTCACTTATCATATTATTTAATTTAGTTTTCATAGAATTTCCTTTTTTTTCAGTTTCAATTTTACTACTCATATTTTCCAAATGTTCAATCATTGTGACTAGTTCAATCATTGTGACTAGATTTTGTTTCAGAACCCTTGAATATATTTATAATTGCTGCTTTAAATTCCTTCTGATAATTTCACCTTTTATGCCTTCTTGGGAATCAATTCTGTTGACTGCTTTGTTTGAGTATGTCATACTTTGCTGATTCTTCACGTGTCTAGTAAGTTTTTATTGCATGTTGGGCAATAAAAGTAACTTGTAGGCTTCTGATTCTACTTATGTTCCTCTGAAGGACTGATATTTGATCAAGCTGAGTTTAAAATGGTCAAACTCAAACTCTGAAATCTATTTCCTTCAGGAGAAGCAGCAACTGAAAATCTGCATCCTTTCAACTTCTAGTGACTTTATTTGCCAGGCTCCTTAGTATCTCATAAATGCTTGACTAGATCAGTGTTTAATCATGAATTTTACATATTTTTAAATATAGAATTTGGCTCTCATTCCACATTCAACTCCTTCCTTCCCAGGATTTTCACCTTAATTTCCCAACCAATATGCCAGCCTCAAATCTGCATGCTAACCTCATGCCCACTGCACCATAGAGATCAGGGAGTACCCTTCAGCAAAATCCTGAAAGCATTTAAATCTCACCTTGTGTACTTCCTATCTTTCAGGGGTTATCCTTCTCAAGATTGTTTCTGTTTGAGGTCAATATTTTAAAAATGTTGTATACAGATTTTATGGATATTACCTACAGGAAAGTTTGTCTATACAAGTTTTTCTGTTATTACTGAAATGTGGAACCTCAAATTTATTCCATTTGAAGGTTTTTTTTTTAATTAAAAATTATACCATCACAAAAGAACAGCTCTGGTTGAATAAAGAAATGAGAAATGAGAACAGAATCCTACCCTTTCTCCATACAAGCACATACAACATAAAATTATTCAGGTAGCACTCAATCCAATTTCTAGGTTTCCATAGAAAGTTTGAAAATAACTTACCTATACCAAATAGTGAATATATCTGAGAGGAAGCATATACTCTAAAGAATGTGTTCACATATGTGGCCAGAAAATTGACCACCAAGTTTCATTACAATCTTCAGCAAAACTTCAAAGGATATCTTTAAAAATGCACGACATTTTATATACATTTGCGGGTGCTTTCAAATATATAATTTGCTATTCACAACACTCCTGTAAGTACAGCACACATACTTCTCGTCATTTTAATATTGCTCTTACTTTATAATTCTATGAAACACCACGAAAACATATAATTTAGTCATGATGTATGCCAGACACTATGTTCAAATTTTTGCAAATATCTTACTTCATTTTCACCAGGGGTTTTAACACACTTATATAAGTGTGAAAACTGAGCTATCAAGGGATCTTAAGCCTTACTCAGAGAGGAAGGTAGTAAAAATGTGATCCACAAATCAAACCCTAGTCTATATGCCTGTGAAAGCACTTTCAAATATTGTATCATCCTGCATTTCCCAGAGAATTGAAATGTCTTTCAAATGAACTAAATATTTTGACAAGGTATACAGTTATTCTACTAGAGAAACTAGACTCAAATCAGTTCTTGTAAAGGTTGGACTCGGCTATTTTTGTACTATTCCTTATTGTTTGAAAAAAAGGGAGGAGAGAGACAATATTAGAATATATAGGACATTTAGTTCAACCCTGAACTTTCAATGGCTTAACTAAATTTCTCCAAAGGTTGTCATTTTGTAGTGGCAATTCAAAAAACAACTATATAAGACCTTGAGAATTAAATGGTCTGCTTTGTTCTAGAATTATTTTACTTCAGCAAGGAAAGTCATAATGATACAAACACCTATAGATTAAGTAAATTAGAAGAGGAAGTTGTAGATATTTATTCTGAAACTGAATAACAGTTTACATAATTAGCAGATTAAGACTATAATCCAGATATTTGATATGTTTGGAACATCTTACTTAAAAATATTGTAGTAACAATGTTGAATTAATGTTGCAAAAAAATAATCCCTAATACTACATCTGTTTTGTTCAAGTAAATGCACTTTAGATAGTCATTTTAAAAGCAATTTCCGTGGATAAACTTTAGTAAAAGAAACAGGTAACAAATTGCTGCAAAATATATTATAGATATGGATGCATTTGATTTCAATTCACATCAACTTGAACAGCTTTCAAAAGTTGATAGAGAAATATATATCAATACAAATAAATTAAAATTTATTATAGTATATTGCATATTTTTTCTAAGCCAGAGTTTATAAAAAGGTAACAGTTTCAGTGAATTTTTTTTCTTAAAATCTATTTATTACTACGTGGTCCCCATTTTTTTCTAAGTCTGTGTCTCATTAAAGGCAAGACTGGTTCAGGGAATAAACAAAGTTTTCCTAAATTTAACCTGTAGAACTATTTTTCAACATTGTGATGCTTTCTTCAAGGCTTGGCTGTGTTTTCCCTATAGATTGACTCCTGAAATTGGTAGATATTAAAGTTTATGCGAGAAAAGCTAGAAATATTTTCTTCTTCTCAACCTGCTTATCCAGAAATGCATCTAGGTTTTCTTTTCTTTTCCCCTAACAATTCATTCTGTTGAATTTTTAAAATATACTTCTCTGTGTTGCCTCCTTGAGAAAGTATGTTGCTGAGCAAAATGTATCTCACACTTCCCAGGGCAGCTGGATACAAAGATTCAGGTATTGTTGAATCCCTAAAGATTTTCATGGAGTAGGCCGGCATATAGAATATTAGGAAAGATGGTAAAAAACTCCATATTCTTAAGGTTCATATTTACTTTTTCCTAAGTTATTATGTCTGAGAATGTGCCTGACTCAAAACATGATGCCTGTCTTTCTTTTGATCCATCCTTTCCTAATCATTCTCCACTTAGAAAAGAAATTCATACTTATCTCTTACCCATTCTGATACTTGACTTTTACTTCACTCTGAGATAGAAAAACCTCACGGTGCCCAGTGTATTAGTCAGGGTTCTCCAGAGTATCAGAACCAATAGAATGAAGTGAGTGTGCGTATCTGTATATATGTAAAGGAGACATTATGAGGAATTGGCTTATGTGATTGTGGAGACTAAAAATTCTAATTGACAGTCTGTCCTTTACAAGGTAGAGACCCAGGAAAGCCAGAGGTGTAGTTCATGTCAAGTCCAAAGACCTGAGAACCAGGGTAGCAAATGGTTTAAATCCCAGTCCAAGGGCAGGAGAAGATGAGATGAGCTGCCCCAGCTCAAACAGTGATGCAGGAAAACAGGGGGCAAATTCCTCCTCCTTCCACCTTTTGTTGTATTCAGGCTCTCAAGGGATTAGATCACACCCACCTACATTGGGAAGGGCAATCTACTTTACTGAGTCCACCAATTCAAATGTGAATCTCTTCCAGAGACACCCTCACAGACACAACAAGAAAAAATGTTTGTCTGGGCACCCCATCGCCAGTCAAGTTGATGCAAAAAATTAACCATCATATCAAGCAAAGGGGAAATTCAAAATATTGATCTTTGTAAACACTCCTTTATTTAAGACATCAAAACTCCATAATAGGACTTCAGGCATTACCTAGCCCCCCACACACACCTTCTATTAAGGTGGAAAAGTGGCATTAGATAAAAGATATTCTAGCCTATTCCACAATGCCTGAATTAAATGGTGAGAATGATGTCAATTTCTCTTAATGACTTTGCCTCTTTCATCTCTAACTATTGTCAATCAGTGCATTTCACTGTTCCTGAGAAAGAGAATCAAGACTTGGCGGGGGGAGGGCAATCAGATCATTCATAAGAACTACTGAAGGGAGTGACGTTTTATTCAGTAAGCTTTCATGGTAAAGTAGTCTTATTGGTCTATAGACCTCAGAAGATATACAATTTGTAAAATGATGCTGGTAAACACTAAGCTAATACAAACCTGACCCCTCTGACTCTGCATTTTCACTATTATTGTTCAGAAGGAGGAACCTGGCCAAATTTCTTGTTAACAGGTCTCACAGATAGACAGCCTTCCATAGGTTGCCTGATTTCAAGAAAGATGTAGATAGATTTGTGCTCTTATTTTCTTGGATATTTATTTAGAAACACAAGAGAATCATCTGGTGTCCCCACCTTCACTACTACCATTTTATTTTGGCCAAGCCACCATCATCTCTCAGCTGGAATATTGCAGTTGTCTCCTGAACCTGTTCTAATGTTGTCTATTTGAAAGTTATAGCATCCAGAATGATCCCTATGAAACGTAAAATTCAGTATGCCACTCCTCTGTTCTAAGGATCCACAGTTAAACCTAAGTCCTTACTGTAACCAAAGTTTATGTACCCTCCTTACCTCTTAGACAAGTGCTCTTACTACTACACCGCCTGCTCACTCCTCTCAAGCCACACCAGCTTCCTTGCTGTCCTCAAACATGCCTCAATATTTTCACTTCAGGATGTTTGCAAGGTGTTACTTAAACCCTTCTGTCATAGATGCTAGGGTAAAGAATTTTAGTCAAGCATTTCAAGTTCTTGTATTTGTTTAAAAGAAATGTATTAGTAATGATTTAAAACAGAGTTGTGAACCAAACGTGGAATAGGGCAGAAATATCATTTAGGTGGTTATTGGAGTTATTTTTAAAAAGTGATAAGAATATGAACTAAGGCAAAAATAATAGTAATAGAAAAAAATCAACTTTGACATTTTTAGTGTCTGGCTAGTTCTATGAGGGAAATTAACAAAATGAGATGATTCAGGGGTTTGTTTGATTCAGGCAACTGAGGGAACGATCATGACATTAAGTGAAATTGAGGATAAATAAGAAAGAGCTTAGAAAGGTACAACTGCTCTTTATGTACATATCTGCCCTTCCTTAGGCTGTCTGGCTTGAGAAAGTACAGGTAGCTCATGGAGCTGAGGACAGACAAATCTGGACTACCTGGAGGCTCATTTTCTATGCCTTTATATTAGCTTAGCAGCTGGCTCAGAAAATCCAAGTTAGCTCAACTAAAAATAAACAAAAAACAAAAAAAAAACAAAAAATCTGAAGCCTGCTTAGATGAAGCTGCATAGATGTTTCCAATCCTCCTGACTCTAAAAACATTTTGAGCATTATGGGAATGAAGCCATGCTCTAACAAAAGATAAGCCATGATGAAGTCAGACCAGCCATGCCCAGTCCAAGATATGCCATAGATAATGTGGTTCTTGGGGGTTGCCATCACTCTGTAATTCCCTTATTTAAGGCTCTCTCTCCAATAAACCTTCATCCTTTCTGTGTCTTTTCCACTTTTTTGCACATTTTTAGCTTTACTTTATATATGGCTAATAGTACTATCTTTTTGTGCACCAAGCTTTCCAGTTTTTATATAGTATTCTGACTCCCTGATTTTGATTGCAGGCATTAAAAACAAATCTTGAGGTTTGGACAACCTGACTCCACATTTTCAAGTAGGGAAACTGAATAGTCATTGAGATTTGCTGAGGAGAATTTCAAGTAAGAATATACAGTACATAAAAACCCTAGCTCAGAACACTAGGCTGTTCTGTGAATTACCATGCTTCTCTAGGGAGATATTCTGAAGAGACTAAGGCCCTCCAATTATACATCCCAGCTCTATAGATTACCAACCTGCAACAAGGAAGGGATCTTACCTGAAAAATGAATATATTGGTAGCATCTCCTTAAAGGGCTACTTTGAGAACTAATTAACATAATTTATGCAATATGCCTATGTATTTTCTAGCATTCAAAAATCTCAGCTTACATTGTTTTTATTATTCTAGACTGAGCTTTTTGAAGCCCAGGAGTTTAATCATAGCTGTATGTCCCATGCCTAATACAAAGACTGGGTTTTCAATATATATTTTTCTAAGGAATTAACCATTTATCTATATCACTTGATTTCACTGTTTTTTCACTTTAAAAGACTACAGAAAACTGACATTGAAAATTTCAATTAAATTTGAAGCAATACAATCCTGAATATACAGTAATATTTAACAAAGAATGAAGAAAATAGTGCCATGTTCAAATATTTACACCTTTTTCTCTTATCAAATCTAAGTCAAATCTCCTCTATTTGTGCTCATTCCATCATTTTTTCCCTTAAATGATCCCCTGCATCTGACTTCAAAATTATGAAAATTATCTTTTAGCATATGATGAATATTAAAAGCCTCTTTTTATTTTTTGTGTCCTCACTAAATATCATGAAAGACCACCATGTATACAAAGCTAAATAGAAATATACAGTTCTGAAAGACATTTATCTTTCTCTTCATGACAGAAATAATCTTAAGATAGTATTTTCACCTAATAGAATATACCTTTACTATTAACCAATTATAGTGAAATTCTTCAATAAGAATTTTATTTTATGTATATAACATTTATGTTAGAAATATTGACTTCTATTAGCTGTAAGTCAAGTTTTACATTTTATCATGTCTTTAATTTTATTTAATATATGTCCTCATTCCTGGCCCCCCAAATTATAGGAATCATATTTATAGTAAAACAAGATGGTAAAACCAGAATATTCAATTTTAAAATTTACAAATATTTAAAGTACATTAATTATAGACTGCCATATGGTTGTGACCAGCATAACATTCCTCTTATTTCAGGCTGATCATTCACTCATCTCATTGTCCTTGTTAGAGCCCATGATGTGAAAAGAGTAAATTGTAGTTTGCATCTGGGGTATTTCTCAGATACAAAAGTGTTCCTAAATTTTTGTTGCTTCAGATGAAATCTAAAGCTAAATAATGGAAAGATAGATAGAGTTCTAATTCTTACTGTCTAATTCTATCACAGTTATAAGAGTAAATGTGAATACAAGTAAAATTCATTTAAAAATGTGCGGAAAATGCAGAGGATTAGAAAATTTAAAATAGTTACAATGCCCTCCTGCTCCAACCCTCTAAATTTTAATTGGATGCTCAAATTATTGCCATTTTATTGTGTTCACACTTTTTTTTTTTAATTCCAAAACGGTTCATTTTATAAATCAGAATATTTTCTTTATTTTGGATTGGAGACTACATAATACTATTGATTTTAAACGTTAGGAGGACAAAAGGAAAGAAGTATATAGAATATGCACATTGCTTTGATTTCATGTGAATTCTAGGAGGAATAATCTATAAAACCAATCCAAATTGTTAGCTAAATTAGAAGCCATTCAAATTAACCAGGCATTTCCCTCTACCTCCAAAAAGAATCAAAGAAGTTCAAATACTGCCATAAGAATTGATCCGGTCACACACATGGTTTTATCAGAACATATTCTCTTTTCTAAGTGAAAATAACCTCCTTCTGAGAATAAAAATCTGAACAGAAATCCCATTCTTGATTATCTGCAAAAGCTACAAAAGCACTATGGGCCATTCAACCATCAGTTGGCAGAGTTTTAAGGAAGTCCATTCCTGAAATGTATCTTTATTTCCTGATGTGCTTATTGCCAACGTTATTTTAACTGTTAGAGTTTCTTAAAGACATAAAAGCATTTGGCTAGATGTTCTAAAGATGATGGCAGTAGCCTGCAGCTTACATAAACACTATAGGTCCAAGGACATAGTTGAAATAAAGCAGAACATCAAACACACAGCTTATATAAAACTTAATACACTCAGCCTGGAAGATACTTTTAAACATTTGCTGAAATTACTTTACAAGCAGGCACGTTCACTATAAAATCATTTTAATGGAGAAATGAAGCAGGGGTACAGAATAAAAAGAAAATTCTCCAAAACAATTCAGTTTAAGCACCTAGCTAACAACTAGTGTTATCTTGATGCAACTTACAAAGTTTCCTGATATGAAGATCTCATTTATAGATGTCTGGTGTAGATAATTATCTTATTAAATTTAATGTTGTTCCTGAAAGCTCTCATGTTTTTAATAATCTCTAAGAGAGTCCCTGACCTATTTACCTTCCAGATATGTGTGCTTGTGCTTCTAAGTAAGATTAGTTCATGTGCTATACTTAAAAGCATATGTGCATATATTTGTTAGCATAGGATACAATGCTTATTAATGACTGAGCATTATTATTTACTGGGAGGAGAATCAGTAGTATTGGAAGAAGAAAAGTTGTCAAAGTTAATAAGCAGAAATTTGTGATTAGTGAATTCAGGTAAGATACCACATCCGAATTTTCCTGGATATTCTTTTATTGAATTTCTGCTTTCTCATCACCTTCTATAAAAGAAGGAAAATTGAGGGGGAACAATATCCCGGAAGAACGTGAACCCACATTCCATACCCAGTGGAGCACCTTAGCCAGTGAAAAATTTCTGGGGGACAATGGGAAGATGAAGGCCCAGTAAAGTCTCTTGCTGACTCTGTTTTTTGCAAACTCTCACTTTCCTCAATGCAGCTTATTTCCTGTTGTGTTTAGCATAAAATTGTGGAACTGACCTTGAACTTGATACTTGACAGGTGCTAACCATGAAGGGGACACCTTGTCCTATAAGATGAAAATATAAAAATGAATATATATACACATTTAATTTAAAGAATGTTTTACTATCCTGTGGAAATGATTAAGCTTATCTCCTAAGGAAATCATGTCTCCTAAGTCATTGTGTTTGTAAATGCCTGTAATAAAAATCATAGCATGCATGCTCGACCTTCTACTTCCCATTATCAAGTAGAAAGCAACAGGAAAATATTATATCATCTCTGAAAAAACAAGCTCAGTAACCTATAAAATATTTTTTAAACTTGTCAGATGACTCATATTGCAAGGCCACCTGGTGAAATTAAATCCAGAGTGAGGGTGACGATTCAAAGAGGTAGAGTAGAGAGACAGGACAAATGAACTGGCTTACTTTAGGCAGCTCTTTAGGGAGAAGAGGTGTTGTTCTTCATAGAAGGAGGAAATAAAGCAGCTGAAATTTTAACAAATCCTTACAGATCTAGACTAGCACAACAGTTTAGAATCCCAGGAAGCACCGAGAACAAGGAAAGTCAGCAGCCATTCTACAACTCATTTCTACATTCCTCCACCAAGGGTTCACAAGGAAGATTAGTAGCACCGCAAGAGGCCTGAGGGAAAAGCCCCCTGCAGTGTAGACATACAGGGATTGCCAAGGTGGAAGCAGTGGAATCTAGAGAAAGCTCTCTGCACCCTGGGCCCTGGGTACGTTCAACAATGTAGTGGTTGACTATCGCAGGGAGACAAATAGACAACATGTCTGTATACCAGACACTTCTCTGATACAAGGCAAAAGCCATCTACTGCTGAAAGAAGGGCAAGAAACCTGCTCACCTCCAGGACTCTACACTGACTTGAGGCAACACCTCTGCTACTGGGGGAAAGGCAGAAAACACCTGGGCTAGGCCCTGTACTGAGTAAAAGGAAAGGTTGATTGCCACACAAGGAGGGTCAGGACTGCAGAGAAAGCCTCATCCCTGAGGTTTAGATACCCAAGTCCTGCCTAAAACTAAGACTGAAGCAGGAGAATTGAGCAACCTCTCCACTCAATATCAGGAAACACATATGCACACAAACACACACACACATATAAACTACAGAGCAATATCCCTCATGTAGACACATATAGAAATCCTTAGTACAACATTAGCAAATATCCATGTAATAATTAATTTTCCACATTAACAGATTGAGGGTATAAAATCATATGATTATTTAAATTGACGTAGAATAACCATTTGATGAAATCTAAGAATAGAAAAATCTTCTCCACTTTATAATGAGCATTTACAAAGAAGCTACAGCCAACTCCTATTTTAACACTGATAGTGTTTTACACAGTATCATGGACAAGACAAGAATGTCCTTTCTTACCACTTTCTCACATAGCATTTTACTGAAATCTGAGGCAGTGCAATAAGACAAGAACAAAAAGCATATTGGTTGGAATTAAAAAGTAAATCTTTCTTGGAAGATATGTGTGCATAGAAAATGGTAAAAAAAACCAAACAAACTACAAGTGAGCACAGCTTGGCAGTTTCTTATAAAATTTAACATGCAGTTGATTCTATTTCTGGGAATTTATCTGAGAAAAATAAAACCTATGTTCACACTAAACCCTGTACATAAATGTTTACCAGTATACAAATAAAGCTTTATTCAAAATAACCCAAACCTGAAGACCACCCAGTTGTCTTTCAGTTGGTGAATGGATCAACAAACTGGTTCATCCATACCATAGAATACAACTCAACAATAAAAATGAGCTAACAACTGATACAACCTGGATCAATCTACAAGGAATTATGCTGAGAGAAGCTGATCTGAAAAGGTTGCATAATATATCATTTCATACATTTAACATTCTTGAAATGACAAAATCACAGAAATAGAGAACAGATTCGTGGGTGTCAGGGATGGGAGGAGGAAGGGGTAGCTATAAAAGGACAACGCTAGGGTATTAGAATTATTCTGCATCTCAACTGCATCAATGTCATTATATTATTGTAGAGTTTTGTAAAATGGTACTATTGGGGGAAATTGGGTAAAGGGTCGAGAAATCTATTTCTTATAACTGTATGTGAATCTATAATCTCACATTTGCTGACACATCAACTTTCTAAGACTGAACATTTTAAAATAATGGCTGTCCCATCTGAAAATTTTCTAGTTTATTACATATTTGGAATTTGTTTTCAAAATTTTAGTGTGCTTATTCCCCAAATCATGTGTTCCTTCTAAATGACTATTGTTGTGATAACATTTTGTAATCCTTCAATATATAGTTTTTGTTGCTCATACCCCATAGTTTAATATGGTAAGTTTAGGTCACATTGACTTCATTAAGTTATCCTTATTAGATGTGTTACATTCTCATATATATTTCAATATCACTATCAAATTAAATACAATATTGTGGAAAGAGATACTGCATCTTCATATTTATTTAGCATATCCTTGATCTAAATTCTCATTTAAATGAAACAAGTTGGCACGTGATCAGCCTTTCAAAATATATGTGTGTGGGAGCTAAAACTGTGAGCCTTCTGCCCCCAAATTTTAGAAATTTAAATACATGTCTTACCTTTGACCAAGAAGAATGTATTTGCTCACATTAAGAGTCTTCCAGTGTCTACTGGTATGAATATTAAATAGGTGCCTTCAGCTACTGGGAACACAGAAACACTATTGAAATGGAGCAAAATAAACAGTTTCATTAAATAAATTTGTGTAAGCAAATTAGTTATTCTGAACTGTGTGTGTTTCTTGTTCACACCATCAAATATGAAACAGTAAGTGGGATCATTTTTCTTTGGTGATGTAACCTACAATGTGTCCCGTGAACTTACTTTCGAGATTTTTTTTCAGATCTACAACATTAGAACGTATGTGTGTGTGTGTGTGTGTGTGTGTGGCCCAGAGATTCATTAAATTATAAAAATATTTGTTTAGTGACAATAGTCACTAAGTGTCAGTTACTTTAACAGTGTATGTATAGATGCATATACATGTACATACACATATATACACAACACACCCATATATATATATACATGTTTACTGAAAATGTAAATTAGTCAAACTATTCTGAAAATAACTGATAATACTTTAGAGAATTTCTCCTTAGGTCTGGTCCAAAGCGGTCACCTACATGTGTTTGAAGCTTACTTGAAGTGGATATGGTATGAAAAACGAGGAAGTTTTAAATCTTTCCAGCCTTTTCCCCAGTCTCATAAACTACGATTCTGCAATGCCAACTTTGTTGAAAAAGAAAAGGGTTGATACTAGGTCTTTATCAAGTGCCCACTGAATGGAAAAACGAAGAGAAAATTCTAAGAAATACTTATTTTACTTTTATGAATATGTTTCCCCAATTTAGCACCATTAGCAGGGCTGTTTGAAGAAGAGGATCTTAGGACCCCATTATGTTTCTGCTTTTAAATGCTGTGTAATTTTGTCAGGTTACTTAGAAGCTATAAAACAATGATAATGGTCATGTCTCATAGCAGTTACAGTGATTGAAAGGCAAACTGTGGTAAATTACCTACCACAGTTTGTGGGAACAGAGGCTGTAAGTACATAGACATGTTGGTCTCTTACTTTGCTTCATTTTTCCTGTAGATATTCAGAAGTATTTGAGGAAATAAAGTTCTTTGCTCTACATAAATATTATATTGAAAAAAATTTAATATGGATTTTAGTCAGATATGCTACTGAAATTCTGCTTAACTATTTAACATATGAAGGATATAATATAGGCACTATTTATAGGATATGAGAGAATTTTAAGTTTCTCTCCTTTGGGAAAATGAAGTGTGAGTAGAAGTAAAGTGTATAACTTGTGGGAAGAAACTTTATCTAGTATCCAGTTTAGCACTTTCCACTTCTACTACCACAGAGACTGATATATTCCAAATGGTGGGGCTCTAGTAGCCTGTATTCCTGAGTAAGGCTGATGGGAAACAGCCACCAGCTAAAATGTGAAAGAAAATTTAGCATGAAAAAAAAAAAATAACCTTTGTTGTGTAATTCACTGAGATTTAAAGGTTGTTTGCTACTGCAACATTTTCTAGGTTAGCTTGAGGGATTCTACTTAATGTTCCATGTTGGGCTATAAAAGGGAAATTAAGGAAGATTATGACATTGGCCCTATTTTCCTTTGGGGCTATACTTCTCTCTTGGGGCAAAATACTAACTAATTTCCTCATTTTACATTCATAAAATAATGTTTATACCTATTTCTTTAAACATTTATAGGTTTTAATTACCTGTACTGAGTAGTTGGACACATTCTTTGGAAACCAAGAAGATAATTCTAATTAAAAAAATTCTATTCTACATGAGCCTATACTTTTGCAAGCAACACACACACACACACACACGCACACACATGCACCCACATTCATCCCATCACTAATTAATTCCAAAGAGTAAGAGGAATAAAAAAACACTGATAGTTTTAAGAAGTCCATCTAAGCCCTATATGTCTATGAACCTTCACGTACTAACTAGTATCTTGCAAAGGAAATAGCCTCACAGGTCCCGTCTTTGTTAGAAACAATTACACATGACCCTTTGGGCTGAGTATTACCACAATTATCGCTGGAGACTTGCCCACTACTTAGCTATGGAAGTTAAAAGGTAAATCTTTGAAGCTGAGACTTTCAATTTCAGTTCCAACATGTAAAGAGATTGGCAGTGCTCACTCATTCTTACAACAAGAAAAAGCTGGACCAACTGAAAACCGACAACTCTTCTTACATCCATGTGTCTCAGGTTGTAGGGCAAACTATTTCTCCAAAATCTAGAGAGATAGGTAACCATGGTCTGCTGATTGGAGCAAAAGCTGCTGGAGGCATGAACCGGCAGAAGCCCTTAAATGGCAATTTTGATGAATTGCTGGAGGCTGAGTGTGGACGAGCATGAGAGTGAGAAACACCTCATGCCCCCTGACTTTCATGAGCTTTCCTCCAAGAACCCAGCCAGATTCTCATAGAGAGGATTCTAGATCTCTGTGGGAGCAGGGGAAGGGAAGAGCAATTATTGTGAAACATGTGCAGAGCCTTAGCTCTTGCCAGGGAAAATGATTTTACCAGAGCACAATTCTAAAACTTTGTCCCAGTTGAATTTCTCTCTTAGAGGTAATTTTATTCCAGGGGTGCTCCTTCCTGCAAGGTCTTTATCAGGATCATGAGGTTCCATCTTAGGCAGGCTCCCTAAATTCGAGGCTCAGTCAGCAGGCATCTTTGTCCATTCCCTCACAGAAGCCTCCTGGCTCCTGCTGAGCAAGGAGGAAGCTTTACTTAGCAACCTTCTCCCTCACCACTACCATCGCCTATACACAAAGCACACAAACACAGACACGCTGGCCGAAGTACTTGTTATTGACTTATTTTAGGGCTGGGTCATATGAAGAAGAGCATTTTATGTGACCAGGACAGGACAAGGCTGTTCCTACAGGTAAATGCCATGTAAACTTTTAAAGACAAATTAGAAGCTTATCTTGCATTTCTGAGAAAAAAAATATGCCTCATCAAGCCACTCATGAAAATTGGCTGAATTTGTTTAGGCTTAATGATTGGTGCTAAATTAACTTTTTAATATTCTACATTTATGACAAAGTGGTTTGGCCATGTATTTTATAGAATCTAAGACAACAAAATAATTGTTTCTCAAAGATCATTTATGTGTGGAACAATGCAGTTAAATAAAAATGGAGATTTAGGGGAATTGTACAGGTAATGAAAATAGTGATAGTACCTAAGAGAAGTATGTTTAAAAAAATCAGTAAAAAAAACACACACACACACAAAAAAAACAGTGGTTCAGTGTTGAAAATGGAGGACATTATTGCTTAAAAGATCCACATAAGAAAAGGAATCCATAATGGAGGCAAACAATGATCTATGGAGAATTAGGAGACCAATGGAGGGGTATGGATATTTTGATAAATTTAATGAAGGGGGAGTCATTGGAGTTATGGGGATGGAATGTTGATTGTGATGGATTGCTGAGGAAATAGCACATGAAAAATTTCAAAAATGTTGATAAATGTGATTTTGAGAAGATTGAATTTAAAGCAAGAGAAATTAAATAATGTCCTATAACAACACAGTAAGAGGAAAAAATCAGTAGGTTTGATCTAGGTTTAGTAGTTTATAAGATAGCTGTATTTAAAGGGTAAAGTTGCAGAGGGCAAAACACAGATTTAGTCAGAGGAGGTGAGGAATTTCTTTCAGTGGCACTTGAAAATCTAGAGATGCATAAAGGGAGGATATGGAAAAAAGTAATAGATTTGAGCTTGCAATTTGGGAATAGTTCTTGGCTGAGGCTGTTAATAGTTACCCACAAATATTCATTTATCTTTCTCTTTCTCAAACTCTTTCTGGCCACATGGTTTTTAGCCTGACATTCCATTCCTTAGTCATCCTTGTTATTTGTGGCCACGTAAGCAAGTTCTGGGCAAAGGTACGTGGATAGTACTGACATGTGCCATTTTGGTCCATGATCTTAAAAGCACTACATGCATACTCTCTCAGCCTTTTCTCCCTTCCTGTCTCTGGGAGATGTTGAAACTGTTGCACCTTTCTTGGACCTTGAGAGGGAAGGTGCTCTCTCAACTCTGAATCATGTCTGACACAACAACAGTAAACATGTTTCTTGTTTAAGCCACTGTTACGGGGGCTACTTTGTTACAATGGTACAACTCCTACCCTTTGATAAAGTTCCCATAATAGCCGGCCATTTTGATAATTCCATTAAGATATTATTAAAATATACAGAACTCTAACATCTAGACTAGATTAAAATGATCAAATATACAGTTATATTATCAACACTAACACTCACAATCCAACGCTGTTCTCCAACATACATCAAAATACCCATATCTAACCTTGAGTTGCAAAGGGCACAGAAGGTTTTAAATTAAAAAATAAAATTGCCATCAACTCTGGGTCAGTGAATATTCCATGAAATGCTAAAGTAAAATTATTGTTTTAACTGCTTTGGTTGAGTATCATTTAACTTCAGCGACTACCTGAACAAAGAAATTTAAATAATCCCCAATTCCTTTTGGTTTATGTATGTCCCCAATTACCCAAAGGAATTACTAATCTTGACTAGGTTCCTCTCAGTTGATTTGCCTCCTGCCCCCAAAACCAAACCAAACCAAACACTATCACTCAGTTCTTAGCTCTTTTATATAAAATAAAAGGAATTACATATTTTCAGAAAACAAAAGTTTTGACTGTCGCTGATGTTGTTACTTTTTTTTATCATATTTCAGGACTTACAAAAGCTTTCATTATAAAAATCTTTTTCAAGATAGACTTGTCTCTAGCTGTGACAGTAATAATAAGGAGAGGCTTGAGTTTTGAGAGTAGTCAGTGGACTACATGGATTGCAGCCTTTATGTAACAGCATTTGTACGAGTCAGGACTTTGTTAAGCATTTCTCAGTTTACTCTCCAGAGTGTACTGACCAGACTTTATAATCTCATGGAAAGGTAAATATAACTCAAGTGTTTGGAGAGGTGATAGGAAATCAGTGCCCAGAAAGAGCACTTAGCTATGTTTTTAACTGTAAATGTCAAAGAGCAGGGCCATAAGTGTTTCTGTCTGTTTCTTGAAAGTGTTCTGAATTTGAACACCTTTCTTTGTATTTTTTCTTAGGCTGTGGAATGAGAAGGGGTGGGTAGTGAACTGACCTTCCAGCCAGCATTTATTGTCTTAACACATTTCCTTCTTTGAATAGTAACACTTTGTATGTATATAGTTTTCCATTTTATTCACATGCAATTATCTCCTATTGTTTTAGAAGTCTTTTATCCCATAAAATAAGGTTGCTACAAATTTGTCCATGCTCAAGGAGTTCCTAACTGAAATATACTTCCAGGTGTGGGAGACTTCATGTCCCAGATCTTCTTGATTAATTCTGTTCTAGTACTTTCTGTAACACAGGGCAGTGGTTCTGGCCTTTCAGATCTTATACAGAAATGGCAAATCATGCCTTTCAACAGTATGCCCTTAAAAATGTTATCTGATATGTGGCTACAATACCTCATTGTTAAGTTTCAGTATCATATTTCTAGGTTCATCTGTTAATTCAATAAATATTGTCTAAGAACATCTATTAGCTATGTTACCATTTTCGGCTTTAGAGTTATAAAAGTAATTAATATGACCCACTACCCTCAGGAGTTACAAATATATATATATAAGGAATTCAGGTAATTGCTGACTTAACTGATTATCAGGAAATCAGGAAATTGCCGGGGTATGGAACCAATATTTGGACCCCATCAAATGTTGGGCACATCACGCCTGTTCTTATGAAGCTAAAGGAAGAAGTTGAGAATAAGCAAATACACTTTTCTCACAGAAATGTAAAACAAGTCTTTAATTTGGGGGTTCTTATTCCAGTTTCTAATTCCTCATTAATTAAATGGTGACTGTGTTTACCTAGTGTGTTAATGGGGTAAGTTGATTTCTCACAAGAACCTACCTAGTCCAGGGCTCCTGAAGTGCACACGAACATGCACACACAAACACAACTTAATTCTTACTTTACTTATAATTTCTAAAACGGTGTAAGAACTATTTCCACTGAGACTCAGTGCAGATACACAAATATTCTCTCAGAAGTCGATCACTATAGATTGTAGGTAACAGTCCCCAGCTCTTTACAGAGCAAGATAGCTGGGATTAATTCTGTTAGAATCCCTCTTAGTAGATTGATCTGTCATGCTATGTATTTCTGTGAAACCAGGTCATCACTCAAGAAATAAGGCTTAAAAAAAAAAAAGGTCATGAAGAACCTAGTGGCAAGATGGGAATAAAGACACAGACCTACTAGAGAATGGACTTGAGGATATGGGGAGGGGGAAGGGTAAGCTGTGACAAAGAGAGAGAGTGGCATGGACATATATACACTACCAAACGTAAATAGATAGCTAGTGGGAAGCAACCGCATAGCACAGGGAGATCAGCTCTGTGCTTTGTGACCACCTAGAGGGGTGGGATAGGGAGGGTGGGAGCGAGGGAGATGTAAGAGGGAGGAGATATGGGGATATATGTATATGTATAGCTGATTCACCTTGTTATAAAGCAGAAACTAACACACCATTGTAAAGCAATTATACTCCAATAAAGGTGTTAAAAAAAAAAAAAGAAAGAAGGCTTTCTGTTTACTTATTATCTTCCTATGTTCTCAGCTTCATGACTGCTTTGTGCTTTTCCTCCCATAAACCGACCCTCTCTTCCCTTTAAAAGCTATGTCCTGAATTCTTTGACATTTTCTTAAAAGACTTTATTTTTTTAGAGCATATTAGGTTTACAGCAAAACTGAGGAAAGTACAGATTTCCCATAAACAGCCCAACCCATGCATAGCCTCCCCCATGATCAACATCACTCACCACAATGGTACTTTTTCTTTTTCTTTTTTAACCAAGATGAACCTACATTGACACATCATAATCACCTGAAGTTCGTAGTTTACCTTAGTGTTCACTCTTGGTGTTGTATAGTTTGGACAAATGTATAATGACATATATCCGTCATTATCCAAATGTATAATGATATACCCATCATCATCCATCAGAGTATTTACACTGCCCTAAAAACCTTCTGTTCTCTGCCTATTCATTCATTTCCTCCAACCCCAGGCAACCACTAATCTTATTGTCTCTCCATAGTTTTGCCTTTTCCAGGGTGCTGATTGAATGGAGTGGTGAGAGGTTCATCCTTGACTTGTTTCTGACCTTAGTGGGAAAACTGAGTTTCTCTCCATTAACTATGATGTTAGCCATAGTTTTTTGCAGATATCTTTTATCAAGTTGAGAAAGTTCCCTTCTATTCCTAGTTTACTAAGAGCTTTTATCATGAATGGGTGTTGGATTTTGTCAAATGCTTTTTCTCAATCTATTGGTATGATCCTGTGATATTTTTCTTTTCTAGTCTGTTGATATGGTGGATTACATTATTTGATTTTTGAATGTTGAACCAGTCTTGCATAGCTGGGATAAATCCCATTTGGTCATGGTGTATAATTTTTCCTATTATTTTGGGAAGTTTGAAATGCTAATATTTACATTTATGTTCATTACAGATATTGGTCTGCAGTTTCCTTCTCTTGCAATCTCTTTATCTGGTTTTTGTATTAGAGTAACGCTCGCCTCATAAAATGAGTTAGGAAGTATTCCCTCTGTTTCTATACTCTGACAGAGATTGTAGACATTGGTATAATTTCTTTCTTAAATGTTTGATAGAATTCCCTGGGCACCCATCTGGGCCTGGTGCTTTCTGTTTTAGAATATTATTAATTATTGATTCAAGTTAATAGATATAGGCCTATTCAGATTGTTCATATCTTCTTTTTCTTTTTTTAATTTTTATTTATTTATTTATTCATTCTTGGCTGTGTTGAGTTCTCATTTCTGTGGGAGGGGCCCCTCCAGCTGCGGCGAGCGGGGGCCACTCTTCATCGCGGTGCGCGGGCCTCTCACCATCGCGGCCTCTCCTGCTGCGGAGCACAGGCTCCAGACGCGCAGGCTCAGCAGCCGTGGCCCACGGGCCGAGTTGCTCCGCGGCATGCGGGATCCTCCCAGACCAGGGCTCGAACCCGCATCCCCCGCATCGGCAGGCAGGCTCCCAACCACTGCGCCACCAGGGAAGCGCAAGATTGTTCATATCTTCTTGTGTGAGTTTTGACTAATTGTGTTTCAAGGAATTGATCCATTTCACCTAGGTTGTCAAATTTGTATACATAGAGTTATTCATACTATTCTTTGATTTTACTTTTAGTGTCCACAGGATTTTTAGTGATGTCCCCAGTTTCATTTGTGATATTAGTAATTTGTATCCTCTTTTATTCTTTACCCCGGCAGAGGCCTATCAACTTTACTGGTCTTTGCAAAGAACCAGCTTTTGGTTTTATTGATTTTTCTCTATTGATTTCCTGTTTCAATTTCATTGATTTCTGCTCTAATTCTTATTATTTCTTTACTTCTTACTTTGAATTTAATTTTCTCTTTTTCTAGTTTCCTAAAGTAGAAAGAAAGGTTATTGATTTTAGATCCTTCTTTTCTCTTACTAGCATTCTATTCAATATTATAAATTTCCCTGTAAGCACTGCTTTCACTACTTCCTACAGTTTTTGTGTTTTCATTCTCATTTAGCTCAAAATGTTTTTGTCTTGTGATTTCTTCTTTGACTTATGTTAGAAGTGTAATATTTAACATGCATGTAGTTTATTTTTCCAGTTATCTTTCTGTTATTGATTTCTAGTTTAATTCCATTGTGGTCTGAAAACAGACATTTTATGATTTGTATTCTTTTAAATTTGTTAAGGTGAATTTTATGGCAGTGGTCTATCTTGGTGAATGTTCCATAGGAGCTTGAGAAAAATATGTACTCTGCTGTTGTTGGTTGAAATTGTCTATAGATATTAATATATCCTGTTAATTGACAGTGTTATTGAGTTCAATCCCATCTTCACTGATTTTCTACCTACCGAATCTGTCCATTTCTGAGAGTGAGGTATTGAAGTCTGCAACTATGATAGTGGATTCATCTGTTTCTCCTTGCAGTTCTATCTGTTTTGCCTCATGTAGTTTGAAACTCTGTTGTTAGTCACATACAAGTTAAGAATTATTATGTCTTCTTAAAGAGTTGACCCTTTGTCATTATGTAATGACCTTCTTTATCCCTGATAACTTTCCTTACATTGAAGTTAGCTCTGTTTGAAATTAATATAGCTAATCCTGCTTTCTAGTGATTAGTGTTAGCATGGTATATTTTTCTCCATCCATTTACTTTTAATGTACATGTGTCTTTCTATTTAAAGTGGGTTTCTTACAGACAACTGTAGTTGAGTCTTGGCTTTTTTGATCTGACAATTTCTGTCTTTTAATTGATACATTTAGACTATTGACATTTGAAGTGATGGTTGATATAGTAGGAATAGCATTTACCTTATTTGTTACTGTTTTCTATTTTGTTGCCCTTGTTCTTCTTATTTTTGTCTTCCACCCTTGCTCTGCCTTTTGTGGTTTTAATTGAGCATTTTATATAATTCCATTTCCTCTCCTTTTCAGCATATAAGTTATATATATATATTTTTACTGGTTACTTTAGAGTTTGCAATATACATTTACAACTAATCCAAGTCCTCTTTCAAGTAACACTGTACTACTTCATGAGTACTGTAAATACCTTATAATAACAAAATCATCCTAATTCCTTCCTCACGTCACTTTTACTATTGCTGTCATTCATTTCACTTATGTATAAACATATATATACATAAAATATATCCATAAGCATACATACGTTGTTGCCATTATCATTTTGAACAAATTGTTATCTGTTAGATCAATTAAGAACAAGAAAGTTTTTATTTTACCTTCACATATTCCTTCTTTGATGGTCTTTTTTTCTTTATGTAGATATCAGTTTCTGATCTATATTATGTTCCTTCTCTGTAAAGGACTCCTAACATTTCTTGTCTGCTAGGCCTACTGGCAACAATTTCCGTCAATTTTTCTGAGAAAGTTTATTTCTCCTTACCTTTGAAGGGTTATTTCACAGGATACAGAATTTTAGTTTGATGGTATTTTGGGGTTTTTTTGTTGTTGTTGTTTTGTTTTGTTTTGTTTTTGTTTGTTTTTTCTGTCTCAATCCTTTAACTATTTAATTCCACTCTCTTCTTGCTTGTATGGTTTCTAAAAAAGATGTAATTTTTATATTTGTTCCTCTATAGTTAAGGTGGTTTTTTTGCCCTTCTGGCTTCTTACAAGAGTTTTTTATCGTTGATTTTTTGAAGTGTGAAGATGATGTTTAATTTTAATTCTAGGTGTAATTTTTTTGGCGTTTAGCTGGCTTGATGTTCCCCAAGGTTCCTGTATCTGTGCTTTGGTGTCTGACATGAATTTAAGGAAATTCTGTTACTATTGTTTCAAATATTTATTCTGTTCCTTTCTCTTTCTTCTCCTTGTGTTCCCATTATGTGTATGTTACCTTTTGTCATTGTCCCACAGTCCTTGGATATTCCTTTTTTTTTTTCCTTTAGTTTTTGAGGTTTCTATTGATATATCTCCTAGCTTTCTAGCTCAGATTCTTCCCTCAGCTATGTTCAATCTACTTATGAGTCCATCAGAGGAATTCTTCATTTCTGTTAGTGTTTTGTTTGTCTGTTTTGTTTTATTTGTTTGTTTGTTATCTCTAGTATTTCTTTTTGGTTCTTTCTTAGAACCTCCATCTCCCTGCTTACATTGCCCATCTGTTCTTGCATACTATTTACTTTATCCATTAAATCCCTTAGCATATTAATCACAGTTGTTTTAAGTCACATCTTTTGCTTTTGGTATGTGTCCTAATTTTTTCTTGATAGAAGTACAGGATGTACCAGGTAAAAGAAACTGATGTAAATAGGCATTTAGTAATGTGGTGATGAGGTGCGTGGGTAGAGGAAGTGTTTTATATATAGTCCTGTGATTAGGTCTCAGTCTTTTAGACAGGCCATGCTTTTTGACTATTGTCTTTACAACAGTTTCTCAGTTGTTTTTCTCCCCACTTATGTGGGAGTGAATCATTTGCCTGGGCTGGAGTTGGGTATTTCCCTTTCCAAGGGCAGTTCGGCTCTGACAAAACTCCAGAATGTTAGTTTATGGCTAACTAATTTCCCCTGAGGACAGGCCTTGTTAAGAAGAACAGAGTGCTTGTGTGTCCTTCAAAATGGTTGCCTTCCCCTCCCCACTGCTGGAGGCCTGAGGGTATTTTTCTCTGATATTTACTTTGGGACCATGGTCAAGTTCCTGGAGATAAATCACACAATATTGTGCCCCCACCAACTCCCAAGACTGGGTTACCCTGGAGTTTTTAACTCTCAGAGTTGTCGAAAGTGAACCTCTAGCAATCCATCAATTACCGTTCAGGTTTTCTAGGCCAGCACTGCCTTCCACATCAGTCTGTGCATAAAAGTCCTTGCTCTGGTAAGCCACATCTACTTCTAGTTGCCTGTCTGTCTACCCTCCTATTTTGAGGGTAGTGATTTGCCCTGTGTCCTCCCTTCTCTTATAGATCCAAGAAGATTTATTGATTTCTTAGTCTTTTCAGCCTATTTTTTCGGTCTATTCTACCTATTTACTTGTTGTTACAACAGGGTGGTGACCACCAAGCTCCTTATATGCAAAATCAGAAACCAGAGTCCTGATCCTTTTACTTTTAATAAAACGTTTGCATCTTCTTACCTGAAGTATAACATAGCTTTCTCCTGAAATCACAGCTCCCATTACAGCTTGCTCAAGTGCAAATTATAAAATAACCCATCTGCAGCATGGGAGATGGCATTACTGTCATCTTCAATTTTCCTTCTATTAAAAAAAAAAACCTACCATCTTCTGAGGATCACATCTGTTGCTTTACCAATATTTATTTTTCCTCATTTCTTTTAACTTCTAAGAATCTTAAAGATGTTATCAATTTTGACAGATTCTTCTCTCTAAAATAGCTATGTACAATTTTTCTGGAAAAAAACGAACACTAGGTGAACAGAGAAAACTTCACCCAGCTGGACCAAGCCATGTAGGAATATACAAAACACACCTACACTCAAACCTCAAATATCTACCTACTACCTCAGTTCACCACATGTGTTATGCTACACACCCTTCCGTGTCTGGCTTTTCACTTTCATTCGATTTCTTATAACCCTCCATCTGTGATTTCACAATAAATCATAAACTGCAATCATTTCAATACCCACTTCTACAAGCAAAACTCCACTCCAGGTCTTTTCCAAGGTAAAGTGGCATATTTATTGTAGCATTTATGTATTTATTTACCCTATGACACATGCAAACCTATGCTACTGCCTTTATCAGGTGTTTTGTTTTGTTTTTTAATATGTCACTGTTAAAGTTTTGGAGTGTTGTGCCCTTAACTTCATTTTATCCATAAGCCCTGTGTTTTTTATTGTGTGATTTTGCATAGCAAACTGATTTTTAAGAATTCACATATCACATTATAGCAGAACTGAATGCATCTCCTTTGGCAATTTTTTTTTTTAATGGAGCTACTAAGATATTTAGGGGGAAAAAGTTATACTGCTACTTGTTTCTGACTTTCAGATTCAAGTTGGACGAATATTCATGTGAAATTCAAATTCTTTTCCCCTGCATCAGTTATCTTTTCCATTCTCAGAGGATATATTTCAGTGTTTCTCTATAGTTTCAGATTTTGTACAGGAAAGTAAGTAATTTAAAAACAATAAACTTTCAGGGTAGTAAAAACAAGAAACCACGCAAGATATTTGTGGGATTAGTTTATATTAAAAACAAACAATCATGGGATTTGGCTATGGAAAATGATTAATGAGGGTAAGTAGGAAAACCGTTAACTCTGGCTTGGATGATTGGGTGAATGGTATTAGAATTAATCAACATATGCAAAATAAGAGGAGAGGTTACTTTCTGAAAATTTTGATGAACATAGTTTTGAGTTTGAAGGGCATGTGGATCAGTATATAGGAAAAGATGGAGACTGAGAATAGAGCTAAAAGAAAGTTAGTTTGGTAAACTGTTTGTTGATGATTGGTTTTAATATTGGAGAAATATAAATACTGAGAAAGGAACCAGTATGAAAGACAGATATGAGGAATTGAGAAGAAAACAAATCTACAAAGAAGGAAGTTCTTTTGACAGTCAAAAGTAAGTAGAATCCAGAGGGATTACTATACTTGGGTAGGATGAGAGGCATTCTCCACCTGGGATGTGGGGCAGTGAAGATGCAGGCACAATTGCAACAGCAGAGGAAGAACCCAAAGCAGTGCTTACTTGATGCATTCTTTTTTTCCAAACTTAATTAATTATTATTGATTACAACCCAGAAGCAATAGTCTATTATTCTCTTCTTTGGACCCAAAATAAAGAAAACATCATGGAGCTCTTACTTATTTCTAATCACAAGTTGTGCAAGTCAGTCAACCAGCACTTGCACTGATGAAAAATGCTTCATGCTTATATATCTATATATATGTACATATACATATATATTGATATCTATATATACAGTTGACCCTTGAACAAAATGGGCACTAGGGGCTATGACCCCCTGCAGTTGAAAATCCACATATAATTTCACAGTAGGCCCTCTGTATCCGTGTTTCCACATCTACATCCACAGAGTCAATCAATCATGGATTCAACATATATATATATATATATATATATATATACACACACACATAAAATTCCATCTACTTCCTTAAAATTCCTGAATCATTCAACATGAGAAAAATCATGTGGTTAAAATAAAAACTAACTTTGAAGAGTAATTTTATATGACCAACCATTTCTTTCAATAATTTTTTAAATTATTCCATGTTTATAGCAACAACAACAACAAATGCACAACCTTCTTATAGAATGAAGACATGTAGTACTGCCTCATGGCCATGGTTTCTTTCTTTTCCTCCATAATCTGCACAATCTCCATTTCTGTAATATGAAAGAACAACTAAATTATTTAGGAGGGAAATGAGATCTCCATATATATAGATCCATTTATTAAAAAATAAAATTATATTACCAACACAGATATTTATGCATGGACTGGGACATAGTTCTTTTGATGGGGAATATTATTGTGGTCTTAAACAGTTATATTGTGAAAATAATTGCTTTAGTCAAGGTAGAAAATATATTTTTCATCCCAACTGGTATAAAATTTAAAAGAAAACTCTTCAAAACTATAACATTATCATTTATTAAAGCAAAATACTTATAGATCTCTATCATGTATTTATTTCTTTAGGAAGGATTTTAATTAGGATAATTAATTTAATATAACAAATGCCACTGGCACTTATAAGTAGTAGTATTATTTCCTGATAATAAAGAATTACATAAGAATCTGTGTGTAATATCTTAGCTAGCCCAGAACAGAATTGTCCTTCTAAGAAAACTTGCATTGCCCATCCTTGACATAATTATAAAACTCTGCCATATGTTTCTTACATATGGCAAGCATTTATGGGGAGCAGATAATGTAACTTGCTCTACAATGATGAAAGAAAAAAAGAAAAAAAAGAAAAGAAATCTTAGTCTCCTGAACAAGCATGCCAATAGCAAGTGATTTTCTTATCAAAGGGTACTCTAGTTGAAATTTTACATTAAGGATACAGAGTGACTATGAAAAACAAAATTATATAGCTGGTGCATATGATAAATATAATTAAGGCCTGGATTCCCTTAGAAAAAGATGTACAGAATAATTGTGAATTAAGTTTATTTGAATCACTGCTTTTCCCACTTTAGTAGCTATTTGTTCTGAAATGAAATCAGATGAGAGAAGTAAAATCTAAACTGATGAAAAATGCTTTCATGTTTTTATAACTACAAAATCATAACTTTCTAAGAAGGCTGTGCATAAGTCATGACACCATTTCACAGCAGGAAAATCCCACCTGAATGTAAAGACAGGAAGTATCATGCTGTGACCTAACAAAAACAGAACAAAAGAATATAGGAAAAAGAATGAAGAAACAGGTTGATTTGTTAATTATTCTAGTTACTAAATAGAGCTGAACAATACATATTTTATATCATCATACCTGGTTGATCTTGACATGAGTAGTTAAAGGTTATATGGTTTGTAGACGCAATATTAATGGAGACTTGGAAAGTATTCTTACTAAAATTTTGTGACATACATACTTAAAATTACAAAAAAGTAAGACTATGGTATATATATATCCTATACACACATATATACATAAACATAAAATATGCATTTAAAATAACATATGGTATGATATTAATTTCATTGAAGTATAATCAATTATGAATGTAAACTATTCAGCTTCAATTTTTACAACTTTGTTAATCACTGTATGTAAACAGAAACAGAAATGCAGATATTATGTAGTATATGTAAATTGCATTATATTATATATTATATAAATATATATTATATATGATTAAATACTATATATTATATGTATGGCACAGGATGTGGCAGTTTGAAAGTGTTAGGTATAATTTGAATATCTAAAGAACACATATATAATTATTAATTTTCTCTAGTAATTTAAACAGTAACTGGTGTTTATTCAGCACCTACAAATTTATTATCATTATCATGGAGTACAAGGAAAGTTTAAGATGTACTCCCATCTACAATTTTTACAACCTAATTATGTAGACATAACTAATACACATAAAATAGTTGAAGAAAAAAGGCAGCATTATATACTGATTCAGGCAATTAGAGAAGAGTCGAATATATAAACATGATAGAGACATGGAACTAACAATTTTTTAAAAAGATACAGAACAATGTGGGGCATTTTGAGTAGCGACTTTAAGAAGTACTGGAGCAAGGCCATGGCCCAAGTGATGTATGCTGAGAATGAGAGCAGGAAGAGTAAGATCAAGTAGAGACAATATTATTTAATTGACAAACTGATCTGTATACTATATCAGAAGTTACAATTAAAAATCACTACATGCAAGCTGATTCTTTAAAGTGCACTAAACAAAACAGAAGATTATTTCTCTGATATGTATAATATTTAAGCTAATAGGCATTTCGTGGCTGGGATGGAAGGTGCTCTGTAGATGTCAGTAGGCCTTAGTTTCTAGCTACCCTTCTAACTTCCTCAGCACACTGCTTCCATTCCAAGTCACCATATCATCCAACATGCCTGCTGGACCTCTACCTTTAAGTTTGCATTCCAGGTTATATGCATGAGATATATAGGAAATATTGTCCCCTCCCTTTAGGAAATACTTCTTGGAATTGTAGTGCAATGTTTCACTTAAATTATATTAGTAGAATTTATAATGTAACCCAGCTAGCTTCGAGAGAGTTTAGAACATACAGCTTTTTAGCTGAGCACACTTGATAGTGTTTTATTACTAAGTACAGTCGATTCTCATTACCTGCTGTAGTTATATTCTCTCAAGTCGCCACAAATCCTGAATTAGCAAATGCAGAACCACTGTTCCTAGGGAAAAAACAGGGCTAGGTTCCTAGAAGCCTCTAGTTGCACTTTCAACAACCTATTAATATGTTTATTTGGGTTTCCACATATTGTTGATTCATTAACACTGAACTCATAGATAGGCTTATTTAACTCATACCTGAAGAAAGCATTCAAACAAACCTCTTTTCTCTGAAAGGCATGTCACAAACTTCTTGCACTAGGAATGCTAGATACCACTTCAGCAGTATACTTGGGGGCCATTTTAAACAGTAAAATCACCAAAAAACCACAAAAACACAACAAAACATGACACTACATAGACCACAAAAAACCTCTTGTTTTCAGTACGAACGATGAAACAAGAAAGCAGAGTTACCTTGTTCAGTCTCAGCTGGGAAGGAGCACATCTGGCTGCTCAAATTTTCTCCACTCTCTGTATGTCTGCAGGTGACCGGGATAGCACTGCAGGTATTGATTTTTATTTTTATTTTAAATGGGGGAAATTAGAGTTGAGTTTTTAATAGTAATCTTTTTATTTATTTATTTATTTTTGGCTGTGTTGGGTCTTCGTTTCTGTGCGAGGGCTTTCTCTAGTTGTGGCAAGTGGGGGCCACTCTTCATCGCGGTGCGCGGACATCTCACTATCGTGGCCTCTCTTGTTGCGGAGCACAGGCTCCAGACGCGCAGGCTCAGTAATTGTGGCTCACGGAACCAGTTGCTCCGCGGCATGTGGGATCTTCCCAGACCAGGGCTCGAACCCGTGTCCCCTGCATTAGCAGGCAGATTCTCAACCATGCGCCACCAGGGAAGCCCCCGTAGGTATTGATTTTTGGGTTACAAAATAGTGTTAGCGAGTAGGTGAATTGGCAAATACAAAATCTGTGAATAGTGAGGATCAACTGTAATGAGTAAAAAATGCATATTGAAATACAAAGAAAAAAATTGTTAACAGTTAATGTATTATCTTTATAATTTGATGAAAAAGCAATGTTTGTTAGATCCTTCATGTGCTTTCTTCACTGGAAAATTCTCAATTCTTGTCACTCAAACCTGTAAGCAACTAAGCAGCTTCTGTCAGTAATTGTTTATCCTACTCCGTGTGTATTGGATAGTCCTTGATTTTCATTAGCGGGAAAGCAGCAAACTTTTTGTTGTCTAGCTTCAAATATGTCTTTTCTAAAAGAAGCAATTTTTGCTGTAGAAGTTCAGATCCACTTGCTCTGCCCTGCAAAAGTAGCCTAAAGCCTCCTCATAGGTGGAACTAGGAGTTGCAAACAGATTTTAGCAATTCTTCTTTGATACCAAGGCATTTCAGCAAATGTTATAACACTGAATACCCATAAGGTGAATTGAAGTAGCACATTTAGAACAACAATAGAATAAGCTAATACATCTTTAGAAGTTATCCTGTGCCAGGGACTTTACATTATCAGAGGTAGGATTTTTTTTTTTTCCTTTTTTTAGTGACGATAAAACTGAGACTCAAATAGTTGAAGTAATTTACCCAGGGTCACAGAGATAATTAATGCTAGAGGTAGTAATGCAAAACACATATCTTTTTGATCTTTTGGTTACTCTTCTGTTACACAAATGCTTCCAAGGGCCCAGTGCAAAAGCACAAAGAAACAGATCCAATTCAACAAAAGAGTACAATAATTATCACCATTTTGCAAGGATAGCCTAATTATCTTAAGCAAAAGTGAAACTCAACCTCCATATTCATGGAAAATAAGAATGAAGTTTTGATAAACTTGGATGTGAAAGAAAAATCAAAATGGAGTTGGTATTGCTAAGAGAGCTCTAAAATGGCACTGGGAGGCCATTAAGGAAGTGTGACACATGCCTGTCTCAGCCTGGATGGAATCTGACTTTCTGACCTAGTGAAGTCATCCAGAACATCTGCCAGAAATTCATGTCCTTATTGGACCCCTACCCTAAAACAACTTGTGATTCCTTAAGAACAAATATTTTCTCACTTGCTTTAGAGTTGAGCACAATTCTTACCAGGCAACTCTTAACAGCGTCATGGCTCTTTACCTTTATAAGCCCCTGACTCTTTCTCTTTCTTAGAATACTCTTTCGGGTTCCAGAACCTGTGACTCCCAAGTTGCAGTTCTTAAGACTCTTATTTGAAGCCTCTTGCATTACTTTTTTTATTGACATAGGAATCATCCTGTACAGGAAAGGGGAAATTGTAGAAAGCAGACAACAGAGTATGGTATGAATTGATAAAGGAACCTGGATAAATCAGAGATAATTCCTGTTGTAAGAAATACCATATTCAGAAACTACACATTCAACCACAAAAACTGAAATTTAGTGGCTGTCCTTGCTGATATACACATATGCATGTACATGTTTCATTTCTGTGAGTTTATAGAAATCAATTTTCTGCACAACAGGGGAAATTAATTCGTATAAAAGTCTTCTCACCACTTTATTAAAGTATATAAATCCCTTTAAGGTAGAAAAGTCAATTATTATGTGTACACTTTGTTAAATTCTTATTTTCTTTATTTTTTTCCAAAGAATCTTAATTCACTGAGAGGGATAAAGCCAACCAAGGAATATTGCTACAGGTTAAACACCTTCATTGTTCAATTGAGGAAACTAAGATCCAGAGATATAAGAGACTTTTCTATTCAGAATCCAGCTAATGGCCTAGAAAAGTTCTAATTTAAGTGCAGATCCACTTTTGTCCTGAAAAAAAGTACACAGGAAGGTTTCCAGTTCACAGTATGCACATTCTTTTTCACACCTGTCTCCCTCCTCCTCTGTAGCCTCCTGATCATGTATTTGGAAAATAAAATCCGTATAACCAGACATGATCCACAGCCTGTGAAAGGCCTACATCTTCCTGCTCCTCCCTCTCTGGTCATTTCTTAGGCCCAGGAGTGTGAACACCAAAGATGCTCTAAGGGGAGAAGATAGAGGGCAAGGAAAAGTCTTGACCCATTGAGTGGGGGGATTCCAAGGTCCAAGTTATGGTTTGGAAGAGGAGGCCAAGCTCTGTGTGGGTGCATCACCTCAGTGCAATGGCTGCTGAGACAGATGGGTCATGGCTGGGATCACTAAGGACCTGGTCCAAGAATCCAGGCCCTTTCGTTTGGATCACAAGGTAGTATTGCCTAAGTGTCTTCACAACCAGTGCACTTTCAGGTTCTTTCTAACCTCATTACTCAAAACAGTTTACTACGTGTTTTCAATTTGCATCCTTTCCATTTGAATCTAGGAGATGAAAATTTATTTTGTAGATTCACTTCTTCTTACATTTTTCTAAGTAGGTATTTCATCTTGTATCGAATGTCTGTTCTATTTCAATATTTATTTTTCTTTAAGATGATGAAATATTACATTATCACTGAATATGTAATGTTTCCAGTATTAAAGGAAACAATCAATATTGTTTATGGTATGAAAATTAAACATTTTGCATAAATATACATGAAAAAGTTAAAAGATAAAATGAGTTGTAAAAAAATAAGTACAATAAATAATGATTTCACATATTTTAGATATAGAAGGCTTTTAAATAAATAATAAAATATTAAAAAAATTGAACACTGAGAAAATAATAATAATACAGAATAACATACACAAATGTCTGAAAATGTTATGATAATATATTTGGTTTCTAATCATTAAAAAATGATAGAAGGGTGGAAGAAAGGATATCTTTATATCTTTCAAACTGATAAATTTCTAAAATATGGTAATACGCAACAATGCTACTTAGCTGAAATGGGCATGGATAGGTTGCTAGAAATGGAGACTAATATTTCTGGAAGTCAACTCGCAAATAGGAGTTAAAGCCATTCTACCCATTCCACATCTAGAAATCTAACCTAAGCAATTTAATGTAAGTTTTTTAAAAATACAATGTATAATCAAGAAAAAAATGAAAACTCCCTAAAGATTCCACGTTAGGAAGGATAATGAATTGAATGTGGATTCTACAAAAAATCGGTGCATCTCCAAAAGAATATACATTGTAGACAACTTTATTTGTTCAGAGAACCCTCCAATATTTTTCAGCTTGAAAGGAGGTTGATTTTTTGTCAAACATTCTGGGGGATCATTAAACATTGAAATTTTAAACTTAAATTTTAATATTCAGAAAAAGGGAGGGAGGTGCAATGTTTCCTGTACTCCTTTTTCCAAACGGACTCCAGTGCAGATGACATTTTCCCATCCAGCCTAATTTAAACTAATGTTTTTTAAAAAATGCACTGTGTGTGTGTGTGTGTGAACTATCATCCTACTGGGGTCATTGCTCACAGCACTCTCTGACACATGCCTCTTATGAATCCTCATGCCCCTGGTATTTTGACTGTCCATTCACAGCTGTTCTCTGGGATGGAGCCTTTTTACTCTTGCAGTCAATTCTGGAAAGAAGTGTTTTGAAATACAACCCCTGGCAGGCTCTCTTTTGTAGATACATTTAGCATCTTTGCCCTGACCTAAGTGTCACTGAAGCTTGCTTCAGGGCAACTCTCATTCTCTGCCACTTTAAGCCCAAAACCCAAGTGTCACATCTTTGAAGAGCATCTCACCTGCCCTCGGGAGATGTTAGGTAGTGGCAACACACAGCACATAAACAACATTCTTCAAATAAATCTTTACTCCATCTCTTTGAAGTTAGTGGTAGATTATTACTGGCTGATTCAGTTTTAAAATCTGCTAGCATGTCCCGCACATGTGGTTCAGAACCTCTTTAGTACATGGGGACATTTGACTCAATATGATATTATTTTTAGTCTCTTGGGACTTAGCAGAATCAGGGCACCTCAAAGTGAATGATTAATTATTGCTTCTGATCTAGTTTTAAGATCTTTGGATGTGTCATATATGTGTGATCCCATGTCTTCATTATGTAGAGATACTTTGAAAGGTTATATTATTCTTCCCCTTTGAAGTCTCTGCTGAAACCAAGACACCTAAAAATTTGCAATGGATTATTGCTGATTGAGCCAGATTTTAAATCTCTTAGGATGTTCTAAAATCTTAAAAATCTTAGGATATCCTTCATATGTTTTCAATCACCACTTTAAGATACTGGGATACTTATCATAATGTTCTATGATTTTAGGCCTCTAGATCCTCAACTGAAACCAAGACAAAATTAGTCTAATTTTAACATCATTTTATATACTATATATTTGCAATTATAGGTGCTGATATGTACATATATCATGGATATATATATGGACATATATATGGATATGTATATGACCATATATATATATATAAATATCTCCATACATGTTTAGGCTGAACAGCACAGGGGAGTACATGTTTGCATGTTCTGGGAGACCTATTATTATCCAGACCAAGCAGATTGCAGACCTTCATCTGTGCCAGCATTCACCTGGCAGATTGAAGCATGTATTATCCAGAGGTACTATATCCATCCAAGTCAAAAACATGATTGAGACAAAAATCCATTGGTCCCATGCCTGTCATCTTTGTTTGCGAGATACAAGAAACCACCCCATGACCCTAAGAGTTCTCTACCATGTTATTTTTTGCCACAGTGAGTTCTACTTTATTATTACTGTCTCAGTCTTCAGCCCTCTCCCTCATGGAAGTCCTCTACCACAGAGCACTGCAGAATTCTCTGTATTTTCAACTTTATTAGCTTTCACTAATAACTGCATTAACTAAACTCATATTCTCTCTCTCTGGGGACATAGATTTCTTTTTATCCCCAAACTCTCTTGAACCATCATTTATTCTCTACTTCCCTCTGATCTCAGGATCCAGAGGTGGAGATTGGTATTTTCTCCTTTGAGGGCATTTTTCTTTTTCCTCTTCAAATATTCTGTTTCTCTTTCACTATCACTTCCATTTTTCCTTGAACACTTTGACACCTGATTCACAATCATTATTTCCACTCCTAGATTTCATTGCCATCGGGTATAAACATCCACGCAGACAATCCTAAAAACAACCAAATTCTTAGCTTTACGATTATTTTATGTTCAGTGACATTTTTGACTCATTCAGCATCCACTTCCACAATTACAATTTTGACCTTGTTGTTACCCATAATACAATTATTCCAACTCTACATAACACTAACTCAGTGATTCCCAGCTGTGACCACAGGCTCATTTTTATCTAGTTGCTTGGTCAAAAACTCTTGGTCAGGAGCTGAGACCTCCATAAATTTCTCGCCATCTACCTTTTGTTTTTTTTTAAACTTTATCTTTCTCTACCTTGAGTTCCATGGTCTGTGATTTCAAGGACATTCTTACAAATATTCTAAACCCTCTTGTTCCTCTGTTATTCTTATTGAGCCTGTAAAGAAAAACAGCAACCTGTTTTAGGATGACCTAAACTATCATAATGCAGCATGCCCTTACCCCAGCAGCTGAGCAGTGCTAGATATTTTCACACATGAGGTCATATTAGCCCCCTAAAATGTATTATCACTCACAAGCCAGCCATTGGGACTGCCCATCTTACTTACTCACCACAAAATGTTTTAATCTTCTTATCGGTCTTCAAATTTTGATACCCACACATCTCCTTCACTCTAACAGATGTCTTTGCCAGCTACTTGTCAAAGAAAATAGAAATCATAAAATTAGGTTGCAAATACATTAATACTACAAAATGTAAACATATTCAGTCTGCACTTTCATTTTTCCTAAGGTCAATTCCTTTATTTGTGTGTTAGAGTCCACATTTTTTTGTCTTTTTAGTAAAATTCTATTACTGATTTACCCTAATTTATCTTGTATAGTCAATCTTCAATTCTCAAGGAAAAACAAGCCATTGTTTTTTTTAATTAATTTTACTTTATGTCTTAATCAAAATGGTAAATTTATTGGACAACAGTGTTTCTTTTCTTATCTGCCTATGGCATGGAGGAAACTCGGAGATACAAATTCATATGTTGAAAAGTGCCTTGGTCTCAGACATAGCCACTCACTTGCTGTCAACTGGATGGTGATGTGAACAAGAAATGAAATTTTGGTGTTTTTTGTCATTGATGGTTATTGATCTTATAGTGTTATAACAGCTAGCATTATTTTCACTAATATAGAAATTGTTACTTTGAAGTGGTTTTATGGTTATGTGTACAAAACACATCACAGAAATTCAATAAAAAATACATATATTTAACATATATTTGTATATGTAATATGTTCACAGTAATTCAGAAAAATAGTTAATTATTATAATATAAGCATGTTTACTTCCTTTAAGCTATGTGACTATGAAATAAAAATACTTTGGACTTCCCTGGTGGTGCAGTGGGTAAGAATCCGCCTGCCAGTGCAGGGGACACGGGTTTGAGCCCTGGTCCAGGAAGATCCCACATGCTGCAGAGCAGCTAAGGCCGCGAGCCACAGCTACTGAAGCCAGCGCGCCTAGAGCCCGTGCTCTGCAAGAAGAAAACCACCGCAATAAGAAGCCTGCGCACCACAACGAAGAGCAGCCCCCGCTCGCCGTAACTAGAGAAAGCCCGTGCACAGCAACGAAGACCCAACGCAGCCAAAAATAAAATAAAATTAATTAATTCAAAAAAGAAATATAAATGCTTCTAAATATGAAAAATAAGTGAGAATTTAGTTGACAATGTCTAATTCATTTTATGAAACATGATTTTCTTAATTAACTAACTTCAACAATCTAACGCCCATCCATCTTTCCTTTTCTTTTTTTTTTAAGATTTATTTATTATTAATTTATTTATTTTTATTTATTTTTGGCTGTGTTGGGTTTCAGTTGCGGCACACGGGGTCTTCGTTGAGGCATGTGGGATCTTTCATTGCGGTGCGTGGGCTTCTCTCTAGTTGTGATGTGCAGGTTTTCTCTTCTCTAGTTGTGGAGCTCTGGCTCCAGGGCGCGTGGGCTATGTAGTTGTGGCACCCGGGCTCTAGCTGAGGCGTGTGGGCTTAGTTGTCCCAAGGCATGTGGACCTTAGTTCCCTGCATTGTAAGACGGATTCTTTACCACTGGACCACCAGGGAAGTCCCCATCTTTCCTTTTCATATCTGTTAACGCACTTACTGATTGAGGTTAAAACAAAAAATTATTAGAAAATAATTGAAGGTTTCCTCTAATACAGGATTTAGAAAAATGGCATTTTTGTGGGGGCCAAGGGCTCACAATGGATATTGGAAGATTGAGTCAAGTCTTTTGGAGTAAAGTGGAAACTGACTATGAAATAGACATAATTTGGGGAAAAGGAGACCATTCTTGACCTTAAAACTAATAAAGACAAAATGCAAACTGCCAAATAAGATGAATATATATGGAACTTATTTACTCACAAGCACATGTATCTGATATATGATATTTTTCTTTTACATAAATATAACTATGTGGGTAAAAATAAATAATTGAAGGTTTCTTATTCAGTGTAATCTAGACTGGTTTAGAAATATTTCAAACATTATGGTAAGCAATTCCTAATAGCAGTGAAAGAAACAAAACTTAGCCTTTATAAATTAGTTTCCACGTGACTTAGTTTTTTTCTAGCTTTATTGAGGAATAATAGATAATAAAATCATACATATTTAAAGTGTGCAATGTGAGGATTTAATATACATATACAATATGAAATGATTACTACAATCAAGTTAATTAACACATCTGTTACCTCACATACTTAACTCTTCTGTGTGTGGTGAGAACATTTAAATCTACTCTCAAAATTTCAAGTATGCAATAGTGTATTATTAACTACAGTTACCATGTTCTTCATTAGCTCCTCAGAACCTGTTCAATTTATAACTGAAAACATGTACCCTTTGAAATATACTTCCCCGTTTCACCTACCCACCCCCCCCCCACTCCAGGAAGCCACAATTTTACTCTTTCTGTAAGACTGGCTTTTTATTTCTTGTAGGTTCCACAGATAATTGATACTAAACCATATTTGTCTTTCTCTTTCTGATTTATTTCAAGTGGCAAAATGTCTTCTAGTTTCACACATGTTGTCAGAGGTGGCAGAATTTCCTTTTTTATTCCTGAATAATATCCCATTATGTGTGTGTGTGTGTGTGTGTGTGTGTTTGATACAAACTGAATTCCTCCTAATATTTAAAATGGTTTCAACTATCAAAGTGATGACAGACTGCCCTTGGTTTTTACTTTTGTAGTTACTGTACATAAAATTTCAGGTGTGTATGAATGTTTGTCATAATCGAGACTCCTAAATAGGAGTGATGTGCTGTATTGAGAGGGAATAAAATATCTATAATTTTCAAACATTCTTATCTAAATATTATACAATGCAATATGTTCAACTTTCTTAATTTTTGCTAATTTTCTAAGATATATTAAAAATATTTAATTTTTTTAGAAAAATGGATTCAGTACAAAAATTAAAATACCAGAACAATCACAACAAATTATATATATATATATATATATGTGTATATATGTGTGTGTATATATATGTATATATATATATATATATATATAAACACATTTTCTTTATCCATTCATCCATCAGTGGACACTTAGGCTGTTTCCATATCTTGGCTATTGTGAATAATGTTGCAATGAACATAAGAGTGCAGATATCTCTTTGAGATACTGATTTCATTTTCTTCCAATATATACCCAGAATTGGAATTGCTGGATCATATGGTAGTTCTATTTTTAATTTTTTGAGGAACTTCCATAGTGTTTTCCATAATGATTGTACCAATGTGCATTCACACTGACAGTGCACAAGGATTCCCTTTTCTCAACATTCCCACCAAAAATTACCTGTTGTGTTTTTGACTCAGGACCCAGGGTCAGGACACAGAGCAGTGGCAGCACAGCCCTGGTGATGGTGGGTCAAAGCCCTAACTCAGGACTCGGGAGCAAGGCACAGTACAGCAGTGTGGCCTGGGTGATGGCAGATCAAAGCTGGATTTAGAACCACGAAGGCTGGATTCAGTGTACTGGCAGCATGGCCCCAGGCATGGCAAATCAAAGCGGCACCTTAGGACTCCTTGGGCCGGGCACCGTGCAGTGGCAGTTCCGGACCACTAGATGGCGAGCCAATGTGGCGTCTCATCATGGAAAACAAGGCACATGCGCAACTTGAGCGCCCAGGGGAAGTCTCCATGCCACAGCTCCAGCCCTGGGGAGGAGACACAGCCACAGGGACTCCAGGCAGCTTGTCAACTGGAATTAGCCGCAGTGACGGCTGTGGAGCCCTCCGTAGCGAAGGCTGCAGATGTCCCCGGTGGTGGTGAGGATGACTGAAGTCCTCCGGTTCTTTTCCCAGTGGAGTGAAAGCCCTCTGAGGGAATCCCTCTTAGCACCTAGCGGCTCCAGACTGGAGATGGGGTGGCGCAGCAGAGGTAAGATGCTTCCTATGCTTTTCTGTGTGCCAGTCATTGGTTTCTAGGCTCCATGGAGTTTCTGCTGCATCTTTGTAGTTCAAAGCTTTCCCAGAGCTATTTTCTTCTATTTGTAGTTGTTTCTTCATTGTTTTCTTGGGGAGAGGAGTGTTGGGATCTTCTGGCCTGCCTGCTTGCTGACATCACCTCCTGCATTACAAATTTTAAGGACATATGATGTTATACGCATATCCTTATTATGAAGAAGACACTAAAATGTATATGGTATGATTTTTTAATTTTAATTTTTAATAGGCCAATAGTGTCCATGGAAAAACTGGCTTTCCTAAATAATCTCTTAAATACAGAGACTGTTAGAGGAGGTATTATTAACTCATCTAATCCATTCTAAATTATTTTGCTTTTATGAGCTCATATTCAAATATTAGCTAAACCAAAGGCTATTAGTTAATAGACAAGGGAAGCAAACACCTAAATCTTAGTGTAATTGAAATGACATCACTCGTGTGTAGTTTAGTCTTCATTTGCCTCCATACTCATCAATATACCTCCCTCCTTTTACTTTGTGCTCTAGGGTAATATGGTCTCATTCTCTCACTTGCTCCTGGTTGGGCTCAGCAAATAGGAGACTCAGGGAAAACCCCAGTTGTCTTCCTTTTTCCATGCGTTCCAGTGCTGGTTCAATGTCTCGGTCATGGTAGTGTCCTACTCTGCCCAAAGCACGTCATCCATAGTTCCCGTCCAAGTCCTGGTGAACGTTTGGGTCTGGGTTTGATAATGATTTCCTGCCTTTGATAGTGTCTAGGTACCTCAACATCCTTTCATTTCCATAAACATATGTAAATAGTCCCTTCATTAAAACTTCTTATAGGAGCTCTGTTTGTTAAAAAATATAACAATAGTATTAACAGTGTCTACCTTGTTGATCAAAGACCACATCTGGTTCTTTAAATTTTTTCACACTGGTGGTATTATTTTAGTAATAAGAATAACTGAGGTAGTCAAGTTGAATAAGTAAAAGCTGCATACATCAATTTAGTTTTTGAAGAATAAAGAGAATTTCCTTTTCTTTATACTTCGTGAAATGACTTGAATAGACTTTCCATCTAAAATATACTCTTTTTCATTCAATAATGTTCAAAGTTGGATAGTATGAACATCTAAGCTCAAATGATACATATCGTTTTTTAAAGTAGTTTACTCAATCTTTAAACAGAATTTGAATTCTCAAATAATGGGGAGCTGATACTCAAAAGAAGCAAACTTGGTACTACAATAATGGTTTATACTGATAAAATTTGAATACTACCAAGTTAGGGAGAATATCTGTCTTATTTCTTTTTGTGTCCCAGCACCAGCATTGGGTCCAGTAGGTGCTTACTACTGTTCTAAATAAACACTGATTAAATTAGTAAGTATGTGAAAACTTGGAATCATATAGCATTTCATAATAAAAGGCTTTCACATACATAAGCTCTTTGTCTTTTTACAACTCCATAGGTAAAGTTTTATCATCAATTTCTCAAATGAAGAAAGAGGCACAGAGATTTTAATAACTTTTCTAAAACTGCATGGTAAACTATGTGTTAGAGTCATGAATCCCTTCCTCTTGTTTTGTAACCTTTTCCAGTGATAAACTACTCCAACAAGTGTCCCCTTCATGTATTCTTCCAAAGTTTTTCAGCATATATGGATATATTTTCAGATAGGCCACTATTTATTTAGTGCTTATTATATGTAATGTGCTCACTTACCGACTTATATCATTGCCCTTAATGCTTAAGAAAACTAATGGGATGTACTATTATTTTCATAATCATCATCATCATTTTACATAAGGTGAAACTGAGGCAGAAAAGGCTAAACTTCAATACTGTACTCTGCAAAAGACACCTAGACATTAAACATACTAGTCCGTTTTAAGAAGATATTTGTTTGCTGTTAGCAATAATGAAAAATAAAATTTTTGCTAAAAAACAAAACAGAGAGCAATGAGATAATATCCAATCCATTTATCTCCATAATAATAAATAATCATTGTGAGTCATTTTTCAAGTGCATTGATATTGTTATTATATTATGGAAAACCAACAGTTAAAATACGAAATTATTTTTCATATAGACGTAAAAAGTCAGTGGTGCATGTTTCTTAAGACTTGGCTCATATGATGACACATGATAGAGATCAACTCAACATCTGTTTAAATACCAGTGTTCAGAATTGTGAAAACCTGTTTGCACATTATGGGGATAGTATATTATAATTTCATTCATTGGAATATACATTTTTAGTTTTTTTTCTATTGAAATAATTCCATCTTTATCTATTTTTTGAAGCCATTTCATCAGACTTGGATTTTCTCTACTGGTGCTTCTGTAATTAATCTTGTATGAAGCACCATTTTCACTGTTGGCAAACTCTTATAGGGAATTTTTCCTTCAAAATTGGATTTTTAAAATTTCCTGTTTTAAAAAACCATACAAACAAGACTAGATTCAATGTATAAGCATAGCATTTTCCCTCTAACTCTATCAATATAAATAACAAGTATCTGACTAAATGTGATGTTCAGGAAGGCACATTGATAGAACATCAATATCTGAAAATACCCTTAAAAAATAACCTGCTTTTAGCATTGAGGCAGACCCATTCTTATAAAAAGTTTGGTTATGTTTTCCATTTTGCTGTCAATATTTATATGTTGTTTCCTGCTTGAATTCCTTCTTTATTTCTTGGTATTTGGGGCCATCTGTTTCTCACTTGTTACTGTCCAAATAGAGAAACTTATTTGATATGATTTATATGAGATAAAGATGAAATACATTTATAATAGTAATGGACTCATAAGAAGAACATTTTACTTATCATCATAGCTAAATAGACATCTGAAAATAGCAATCAAAAACTTGAAAAAAAATCCCTAGTGAGGAATAGGAATTTCTGAGTTAAGCATCTGATAAGATAATGGTTGAAAATCATTTGCATATCTTAGCAATCACTTGCAGTAAAATTATGGTTTTCTGGAACATAAGTTCCTGCTTTTATTCATAGCTTAGCTCTTATTCAGAGAGTCTTAAAATACTTGACTTTATGTAAATGAAATAAAACCAAAAAAAAAAGAAAAGAAATGTGTGTATGTGTGTGCATGCACTTGTGCACATATATTGATATATCTTGTTCTTTGCAAAGTTCAAATCAAAATTCAGAATTGAGTGGTAGTTACTTCCTCCTATATTTACTTGTGAATGTTCTCTTTTAATAAATGTTAAGGAAACGACAAGAGAAATGTTGCTAAGGAATTGACAAAATAGGGTTGCAAAACAATATATTGCTATTCTTATGCCAGATTTCAAGACTGAGAAATAACAACAAATAGGACACAAAAAACAGAGAAAGAGATAGACAGAACTTTACTTAAGAGCTGCTATCATAAAAAGAGGATAAGTAGATATTAAGATATTGGAAATTTCACAGGATGGCATGCCCTTTCTGTTTAACAGTGTGGTGGAATTTAATGAATTTTTATATACATATATATATTTTTTAATATGCACTATATATAAAGTTGAATCATATGAAACTGCCAATATTTAACTACTTTTAGCTTATATAACCAGTGATTCAAATTAATTTTATAAATATTAAGAGTTCATATGTCACACAAATGTGAGGATTTGCCTCACTGGAGGCAAAACTGTGGTATACATTGTCATGATTTAAAAAAAATAACCATTGATGATAATTATGTCACTTTACATGACTACACCCATAATAAATTTTTTGATCTCTAAATTGCAAAGAGCATATACTTGGTCAGTAGATAAATTCACTGATTATTAGAATTGCATAAGTATAAGTGCATACATAATTTGAGTGCATTTCTTACAACTACCTGATTGCAAGTAAACACTTCAATTTTTTTTTCAAAAGATAGAGACCCAATGTTAATTTCAACAAATTCACCTTCTTAATAAGTTAAATACAGAAAGAAACTTCACTGATGAATACTCCCTTGTACATAATTTTTAAGGTATATACATATATATGTATATATGAAATTAATAATTTTCCGGGCTAAGAACTTTACTAATGTTAAGGAAAAGAATGCCAAAAGATATTCTTCCTTGAATTTGGAATCTCTTTACAGTATTGCAGACTTCTGATACTTGTCAAGCAGTTTTACTTACAAAAAACAGAAGTTCATTACTTTATCTCTGTAAAGGGGAGTATATGAATAGTGAGAAAGGGCAAGTGTTAAAGAAGGTCATCTTTCTACATCATGACTTAAATCATGGACATTTGAATCAGATAGACCTAGATTTATTTCCAGTTTCTTTGGCTATTATTTAAAAGCAAGTTTATTCTTGGGAAATTTTATCATGCCAATTTTCAATTTCTTTATTTGTAAAATTAATTGGGCTAATTCAAGAAGTAAAATGAGCCATTTCATTAAAAGCACTTGCCAAAGAACCTAACACATGTTAAGTCTTCAATAAACAGAAACTCCCATTAGTTGTTAGGATAGGGCACATATTTTGCAAGGCCCAGTGCAAAATATAAACACAGAGCCCCTTATTCAAAAAGCAGGGGGAAAAGTACTGTTACAGGCACTAAAGTATTTCATTTTAAAGGCAATAAAATATATCATCTTTCATGGCATTTTTGCTTTTCTCTGAATCACAGATTCCTTCCACTTGAATGCCTATGCATGACTCCTCTTCCCTCATAAGTTCAGTTTACACACAATTTCAAAGAATTTTGACCCTGAATATATACTTCAAGGAAACTTTGATACCCATACCCACTATTAATAGCTAAGTCATTTGAAATCTAAATACACCAAAAAGGAATCTGATTTCTCCATTCCACGTTTTTAGAACAGGTCAGCAGTCTTTTGCCTCTACCCAATGACTTCCTTTGATTAGGCTACCACCATTGTTCCAATTAGCTGTGTCTATGGGATACGCAGAGGTGAGAGTCACAGGGCATCAAATGAGGAAGGGGTTATACTGAGGCACTTTTCATCAGAACAAAGGTAAGCAAGTCGCCCTTGGTGATTAACACATACACAATATGGAAGAAGCCCTTTTACTCAAATAATTTACCATGTGAGAAAACCTCAAAATAATTAAAGGTGGTCTATAATTTATACGTTTTATTTTAACTTTGAAAGTATAAATGTGAATTTATTTTAAAATTTTATCATTTGAGGCCAAGGGCTTTGCTTGTAAGTCAGCTAATAGATGGTCCTATGCACTTTTCTTTTCCTTTTACTTCTTTTTTTCTTTTTACATGAAGTATACTCATAACTCATCCTCTGCAATTTTCTGTTTCCATCTCTTTGAAGCACGTCAAGCAATTACAACCACTTGTAAGCAATTTGTGTGCAGAATCCTTTTAGACATCTGTAATATCTTCCCCAGATTTTATGGTTGTCCAGCCCACACTTACTTTGAAAGCCTATTTCAAGCAACTCACCTTTACAAACTTGTTTTCAAGGCATACAACTTAGTTTTTATAGAAACAACTCTATTTTCACACTCCTATTTTCATGAGTTTAAGTGATATTTAAATAAGTTATGTAAGTGAAAACAAAAACAAAAACAAAAACAACTGGTACAAACAGATTTAGGTATAAGCACATCTGATACTTGGTACGCGTCCTTCCGAAACAGAGGGAACGGAGTGTGTGAGACAGTTATGTGAGCCAAAAGCATTCAGCAAGCCAGAGACTTCAGCACGTGTGTTTAACAGAAGAACGGGAAAGCACTGGTTTATGCAGTGAGTTGGTAAAATGGAGGTCATTTAAAAGAATTTTTGTTATATTTTTATTCCTTATCTCTTTAAATTTAGAGTTTGTTTTTTTTTGTTTGTTTTTCCAGTTTTATCAAGTTTGTTTCCAATGGGGAGAGAAAGTAGAAACAAATGTGTTTGTATTTATACCTACTCCATAGGTAATTAAGCACTTTTACCCTATTTAACCCACATAATGAGATGATATGCTCATCACTGAGCTGATGAGCTTGAAATCAATATTTTTAAAATATGCTACAGTGCAGGTCTTTAAGATAGAGCCCAGAAAAAACCCATGTAATGAATGCTGAGTATTTGCAGTTTGGGAAATATGACAGGAAAGATAAATTTGTTAAGAATACCGTGGATCTGTTCTGGAAACTTTTCAGAAAAGGACATGGTCAATGAATAGGGTTTACACATAGAGAAAGGAACTAAGGGAAATTGTAAAGACTGATTTTTTTTTCCCCTATGGCAAGAAATCTGTTTAGCGATTTTAAATTCAGATCATACAAAGGGTACTAATTTCAGACAAAACACCTAAGGAATATTAACAATAACCATATAATTCTGACCAAAGATGCTTTCAATCTATTTGCATTAATATTTATATTTTAATATCTTAAAGATAAAACATTTTAAGAATATCTCAAGCCTTTGTCCTTATCTGAAAATAATTGAGATTTCCCTCCTCACTTGTCTGTAGTCAACACTTCCTTCCTCCCTAACCATTTGTCTGGAATGACTGCTAATTCATGATTCAAGATCCTTAACCTGAGGAAACAATTCCGTTTTTATATCACCAAAAGCAAAAAAATATGGATTTTATAATCTTCTGTCTTCATATTAAGAATATGGAGTGTATAACTTCCTGTTTCCCACAGTGATTTTTTTTCTTAGTGCTGTATCACTAAAATGTATACTCTAAAAGAACTAGATTTTTTTTTTATCTGTTTGAGTTTTTATCTCTACAGCTCTAAAAGCTAGAAAAGTACCTGGCACAAGCATGATGCTAAACTGATTGAATGTGTGAATGAATGCCATGGACATTTTTCCTGTCATTAACTGATTGGTAGTGAAATTAACAATGGCTGTGTAGCATTTTCTAATATGGACATGCCTGTCCCATAAATGAGGATACACATTTGTTTCAATATCTGATCTTTAATGAATTCCTAGAACTGGAGATACAGCTCAAAGTATGTGAGCAAATCCAGGGATTTTGCTACAATGTCTAATTGTCTTGTGGAAAGAATATTACTTCCAACATTATGAAAGAGTGCTTTAACTATAGTAGTTAGTCTCAGTTTTAAAAAATATTTTGAAATGCATAGAGTTTTGTTATAACAGATTTTCCTTTTTTCACATTTAACTCCGTTAACCATCTGCATTTAGTTTTGCCACATTATGAAATAAGCTACAATATGTTTTATAAAATATTTAATAATTTTTATGGATAAAATATTAGATAATTTTTATGGGTAAAATAATAGATAATTTTTATCTGATGGTTTCAAATGTTTTATATCAATATGTTATATATCTCTTTTTTGCATATATTTGAACACTTCTGGACATGTATATAATCTAATAAACTTTAATTCTATTATGTTAATATCACATAGTTTTAATATTGTTTTATCATTGTAACTTATTAATAGGTCTTAATATCAGAGGGATAAGGGTTAACTGGGTTGGCAACCCTTAATTGACGTTATTCGTCCTCAAAAGTTATAGTAAACTGTAGTCAAACACTTTTGTAAATGAAATCTAAAATAAAGATATACTCTTATACTACACTACAGAATTTTATGTAATGTTTTTTACATGGTATTGATCATCTGAAAATTAAGTCTCTTTTATTTGGTCCGTTGTTTATTTTTACATTTTCAACTTCATGAAACTGTTCTTTCTCTCCCTCTCCCTGTATGTTTTTTCTCCTTATTAGAGTAGTTTAACTGTTATCTTCCTTGTTTATATTTTTTCTAAAAAAAATAACTATTGAATTTAATTATCAGTGCTACATTTCTCTTCATTATCACTTCTCCCTTTACCTTTATTTATTCTATTCTTGAAGCTTTTTTGATAATCATCTGCTAATTGATAAATTTGATTTAACTCAGTATTATTTCATTTGGGTTCCAGTTTTCTTGGCCAAATTCCTTTTAAATTCTTAAAAAAAATGTAAGCCTATGATTTGGCTTTATATGACCATGAAGTAACTCAGTAGAGTAAGGACTTCGTTAAAGATTTTTCTTTGTTTCTTTCTTTCTTTTTTTTTTTTTTTTTGGCCGCATGCAGGATCTTAGTTCCCCAGCTGTGCCCCCTGCAGTGGAAGCGTGGAGTCCTAACCACTGGACCACCAGGGAATTCCCCAAGGATTTTTCTTTTTTATTTCTGTAATTTTGAAATACCGTTAGAAAATGGTACCTGTAAAATTTCTCTTTTGATGACTACTTTTAAAGGTGTGTACATGTGTTTGAGTGTGTGTGTGTGTGTGTGTGTGTGTGTGTGTTTTAATATCTATTTATTTATTTGTCTGTGCCAGGTCTTAGTTGCCGCGTGCTGGATCTCCGCTGCGGCATGTGGGATCTTTAGCTGCGGCATGCCGGATCCCCACAGCTAAAGATCCCGCATGTGTGTGTTTTAATTCCTTACCAATGATTCCTATGTTGGAACTATCTCATAGACACTTAAAAGTGACATATGTTTTCTGTATGATTTATAGTTCTAATTATTTAGTAATTCTATGGCATTAATCATATTGCATTTTTTTCGTATCATTTATTTTTGCCCATTTGACTGCTCAAGGTTAAAGGGATTTTTGAAACAGCTGTTCCAATGCATTTTTGTTGTGTTCATATGATATTTTAAAACATATATTTATGCTATTTTTCTGTTTGTGTTAAAGTCCATGACTGTTTAGCTAGTCTTTTTTTAATAACTTTGCTTATTTAATAATACTTTTCTTGATTTCTACATTTTGTTGTAAACATATTAATCTCTGGTTATTTGATGTTGTTGTTGTTCATTAGTCTGAGAATCATTTTACTGTCAAGATATTTGGCTCATTTTGTTTTAGTTTTGTAGTTCAGTCTTTAGAAAATACACCATTGTGGGAGTATTACTTTTTTTAATTTTTTCTTTGTGGTTTTGGTTTGTTTTGTTGTTTCTTTCTTTGTAACCCAACATGAAAATTCCATTTTTAGCAATAGAGGTATTAAGCTCAATTACATTACTTTCAGAATTGACATATCTTGTCCTTTGTTTACTTTGGTATATTTTTTATTTTGTTGTCTTCTTAATACCATGCATGTTCTATGAGCTGCTTTTTCTCTGAATTTTTTCTCTCGAACTGATTTTAGGGGAAAATATATCACATTAATTATTAGCTTTCTACACTTGAGATAGGTATTATTATCTATATTTTAAAATATAGACAGTAAATAAGAAACAAAAAGTTTAAAAGCCTAGCATGTCACTAGGTAGTTAATAAGTGGTGAAACCAGGATTTTAAGATGGTTCTGATATTAATGCCCGTATTGTATCCACCTCAAAAAAAAAAGAAAAATCCACTTGTATATTTTACTGAGGCTGACCGTTCACACATTGAGCCATAAAATGATACTTGGGACTATAGTAGAACATAGATGAAATGGAATGAGCTCATCCCAGTAAAGTATAGCTGTGTGTTGCAGGGTCTCTGTGTGTTAATTGGTGTAATATTTTAAAAGACATGGCCAGTAATTTTCATTTGATATAAGTGGCTATTTGGCAACATGATAGTACTATAAGAAGCTGAATAATGGGATCAAAAGGACACTTGCCTTAGCTGACTATTACTTCTAATTTAATATACATTAAATAGACTGTTAGTTAGGAAACCTTGTAAAGAGGCTATGGCACCATTAAGAGCTACTGAAAATAATTTAACTAAATTGTGGTCGGATAATTAAAAGATCGTGTTATACATAAGAAAATATACGAAAAAAGAGTTAGAAGGATTTGGTGATGTCTTAAAAAGAGAAGATGAAAAGTCACCTGGAAGTGATGAAGCACCTAGTCTTTATGATTTCTAAGGTCAACTTAATACATGGCCAGAGTTTGCTAAGCGCATAATGGCCTTGGTTTTACATATATTTAGTTTAGATTACAGTGCGCATACAAATGAAAATGATTAGGTTGAAAATGTAAGAATTAGGGTTATAAACATAGTCTGGATCTAAAAATCACATACAAATAAATATCCTATTGTAGGTTGTGGAAATTACCTCCCTAATCTGTGTAGGAGAGGCAGAACTTTACCTGTCTTAGGTTTTGAACTGGAACTCTTTGACAAAAAGACAGATTAACAAGAGAAAAACAGTTTATTAATGTGTGTAGCACATACCACGTGGGAGAAACCTAAAGGCAAAGTAACTCAAAGTAGCTGCTTAGAACTAGGCTTAAATTGAATTTTCAACAAAGGAATACATTTATAGAGCAATGGTAGGACAAGGGGAAGGAAGCAGTGTTAGGATTCCACGGGCAGCAAACTGTGGGAAGGTAAATGTATGGGAGTAAACTAATGGCGTAAGGTTTGCAGATTCCTCTGCTGTCCTTTCTGGACTTGGAAAGAGCTTGTCTCCAGTAAAAGGAGATACTATATCCTGCCTTTAGGCAGAAAAAGAGGGAGCTTTTTTATGTGTTTGCTGCTTCTTAATTGCCTTCAGCTCAAAATAATTTTCATGTCAGAGAGGCATATTTTGGAGTGACATATTCTGGTTGTTTTCAACTTCCTTATTCACCTAAATCTTTTTAGGGAAAAGTGCTAGTAATTAGAAGCAACATATAGTGAAGGTGGTATTCCCATCACAGGAATCCTTTTTAGATTTTTCAAAATTGTTAGAAATATTTATAAATAACTTATAAATATGATGACATTAGTAAATTTAGTACTTGAGTGTAGGAATATATTGGACATCAGATGTCCTTTGAATTTCTGAGAATGTCAGTGAATACCAGACTATCCAGTTTTTGTGAGTATGATGCAACGTTGTGTGAAAACAGCATAGTTTCTGAAGAAACAAACAGATCAGTTTGTAACCTAAAATAAATCAAGCTGGAGGTTGACTTGTGTAAAAAACATGTTAGTGGTAGATAATCTGTGAGAGAAAAAAGTCTGTACTGTTTATACATGTGGACAAATTTCATACTCTGAGTAAAGAGTTCTTGCTGTTATGTCTACTTTATGTCTAGACTTTATATCTAAACTCCAATCAAAAAGACAGACCATTGACATATGGACAAATAACTGCGTAAAAAATTTCAGGAAGAAATAATTGTTCTGAAAGAATAAAATACAATGATGTGATAAAAGATGACCAGGATATTAGGGCCATTATGTTGAATGATTAGTGTGAGGGGGTATTGAATTAACATAAGTACAAAAAAAAAAGAAATATTAGATCCAAAATTCAGTGTAGGCAGGAACTTGTAATGAATGCTATTATATCTATCTTGTTCCCATTCTATCATATGGGAAAAATTGAAAGAATAATGCCAACATTTAGAGTGAAGCAGAGACAAATGATGGATTCATGGATTAAAGTTCACCAAATCTATCAAATGCCCAATTCCAGTCGTTAAAATCCTGGGAAGTCTTTGGATTCTCTCCTTGGACTCTATGAGAATATGTTCAGACTGTGTATAATGCATCAATAATTAGTACACAATATTAGGGATTCCAGATAATAAATCCTGTAAGGGGGGGTGAGGATCCTCCGCTTTGTGCTTACGTAGCAAGTAACACGAGCAACCCCCAGTTAAATTTAAATTTCTGATATACAATAATTTTTTAGTTTATGTCCAGATATTTCATGGAACACACGCATACTAAAAATTATTTTTTGTTTATCTGAAATTCAAGTTTAACTGGGCATCCTGTACTTTATCTAGCAACCCTAAGCTTGTGAGAAATAACGTTATTATATTGTAGCTAACCGGTTGGTTAAAATACTGACTTTTGTTGCTTAGAATTCACAGTCAAGGCTCTGGAAGAACATGGGACATTTTAGAAAAAATAGGACTCTCCAAAAAAATATCAAGCTATTGGTGTGTGGCAATGACTTATGTTCACTCCTCAGTAAGGTGCTAAAAGAGATAAATGTCAGTGCTGCTAAAGAGAGAATTTTCGATTTAAGCTGACCGGTCTGAAGAAAGAACAGATACATATATACTGTTGTGAGAAAAGAGATCCTTTCTCCTTTCTGCCAGAGATCCAACACTGCTAAGTGTCCATAATTAGAAACTGCCAAAAGTGACTTCTTTGCCTCATGCTGTAGTTGTGGCAGGCCAGAAAATGAAAGTCAGAAATGTCAGGAGTTAGCTTGGCATCCAACGGGAAATTAAAACAGCAACAACAAAACAAACATAAAAAAGCAGGGAGCCGAATTCTTTATCTCCTCCCATAAAACTCCAATGGCTGCTATGGTCTGCAAAGGTAATATCAATAGTACTCTCACCTGTTGGCACAATTTATCAGATGGCAGGCAGGGAACAGAGGTGACTAGTTTTGCGTGCTGTTTCTCATTAGTCAGAGTCAAATGCTAAGAACTGACAACACAGACTGAAGCTGTTTACATCTATGGCTACAAGAGAGTTCGAGAGTGGGCTTCACATTAAAATTTCATGGTTTAAAAGATTTCTGCTGCTGGACATAAATAAGATGGTCCCCTGCCCCCAATTAAATCTTTGGGTAGTAGTCTAAAATTTTAAGGAAATTAGAGCTCTGGCATCAAGCTGGATGGGAATGTGTGGTTATTTCCTCCACAGGCCTTTATAGCCACATTGGCAATGAATGGGCAGACTGCAGATTTTCAGACTTGAGTATGTCAATAATGAATTTACTTTATTGTTCTTGTCTAGTGGTATGAGGTATAGTACCTATACCAATGATCACTGTGTATTCCTTCAACTTGTAGCCTCTACTAAATTAGAATGTTTAGTGTAGAAGCCTTATTTTTCCATTCTTTATTATATTTTGTATGTGAAGTCATATTTATTTTTTATTTTTATTTTTATTGAAGTATAACCAATGTACAATATTATATTAGTTTCAGGTCTACAACATAGTGATTCAATATTTTATAAATTATACTTCATTTAAAGATATTATAAAGTAATGGCTATATTTACCTCTGCTGTATACTACCTCCTTGTAGTTTATTTATTTTATACATAGTAGTTTGTACCTCTCATCCCCTACCCCTATCTCGCCCCTTCCCATTTCCCTCTCCCCACTGGTAACTACTAGTTTGTTCTCCACATCTGTGAGTCTGTTTCTGTTTTGTTGTATTCATTTGTTTGTTTATGGAGTCATTTTAAATGATCAGATAGCTCAAAGGTTGCAGGTTTTTAAAAAGAAACATCTGGGCATTTAAATGTTACATATACTTCAGCTTCAGATTGTGGAATAAGATAGGATAGTACATATAACTATAGTCATAATAGCTACAACTTCATTTACATAATAGGTATATGGGACAGTTGCATTGGATGAGACATCCTTTGGTGTTTATATAACTGAAGACAGTTGTCTATATACCTCAAGCATGTGTGTGAGATCTGGGCTCTCAAGGGATAGACTTGTTGCAGCCATTGTTTGTGTGTGTTCAGTATCTAATTTCCCTACGTGATTTTAGTAACCAGAGAGGGGCACCTTTTTCACCAGGGATTGGGTTAGAAACAGCCAGTTGATTTCTTGATTCACACCAGAACCATCAGGCTTTTTCTTTGAAGGTGGTGGAGAAGTGTCACTCCTGTGTGACCCTGAAAGCTGAAAGTATGTGTGTCCCAGTCGTTTCTCAGATAGCACACACCCTGCCACATGGAGATAAGAGAGAGGAAGAGGGAAGTAAGGGAGAGGAGGGTAAAGAACAAAAGAGAAAGTGCCCTGGAAGCAGTTAATATATTTAAGGACCAATAGACAATTGTTTTTAATCTAGACGTTGTAACACTTTTGTGGGTTATAAAATTAATCTAGTGGAGGATGGCCAGGAATTTATTTTTCAACACAACAGAATAAAGCAGAATAGAATAGAATAATTAAAAACATTAATAGAATAAAAAGTATTGTTTTGGCATTTTGTGTGTATACATGTACACCCATGGTTTCCTAGGATTGTGATGTAAAATACATTTCTTACTTTGAGTAGCTGTCAAAGAAGTCCAGTGATGAAGACATACTAGTTCTTAAATACTAATCGTTTTACTAGGATTTTAATAGTGTAGGCTACCCCAAGTTCTCTCTGCTATCCACCTTCCATTTTGATTGTACTTAATTTAGTGTTATAAAAACTTTATACACAATAACTCATTTAATCCTCCCAACATCTCCTTGTGGAAGGTACTATTATTGTCTCAACTATAGCAGTGAGAAAATTGAAGCACACAGAATTTAAGTTAATTTTGCCTCAGATCATTCAGTTGTAAATGGCAGAGTCAGGATTACAGTGGTACCCTGGAAAACTATCTAGTAGGAGAAGCAATGGAATGCAAAATAAAACCTATATTTTGTAGAAATGTGTAATGTTTTATAGAAAGAAGAGAATATTGCTGAAACTGGAAACTGTCCTATTAATTGTGGTGTACTAGAGTGGAGGTCATGACTTCTTGTGGCTGAGATCCCTGGGGCCAACTTGGACCAGTTCCAATTCTTATGGGAAATTTTGTGTTATGCTAATTGCTGTTTTTAAATTAGTGAGCAATCCTTAAATCCCTAATGCCTCACATAGATGTTTAAAGTGTTCATTATTTATAATGACATTAGTAACTCTCTTCTTGAAACCAAATTTAACCAAGGTTGTTAAATTTTTTTCAGTTTCAAAATTGTATTTATAGTGTCTATCCAGAGACCCAAATAATGTTTTTGTAGCAAAGAAAAATGCTATCTATATTTTTTAATGGATTATTGAATTTAAGGTGGTATTATCTTTATGTGATAATATCTAATTAGTTCATAAATACTTAAGGTTATTTGTAATGGGGTGTGTGGATGAATCAGACTTCCAATTGAAGATGTAGGGAGCATATCTAATTATTATCCAATGCCTTTGATCCACACATATAATATGAGCAGTTCATGGGTAATTTAGCTACTATGCATAGCTTTAGAAGAAATGAAGAATATAAATGTTCATGTTGATTCTTGTACCTGTATATGACACCTTCTCTATGTTAGGTATCTTATATACTACATTTCAGAACAATAATAAAACATGATAAACAGATTTAGTGTGATTAACAAAACTGCCCAAGACTGCAGTCAGTACGTTAGCTGAGACATTAATGTGTAACCCTAGATATGCCTGAGTCTGAAATATATACTTTTTCAACTACAGTCTGCTGCATTTTTGGATACAGGTTGGAGGCCTGAACAAAAGGAGTAGAATGAAAAGTGTAGAAAGCATTATTTATACTCATAAAATGTAAAAACAGACCTATCCACAAATAATTAACTAAGAAGAGGTCAGGCCTACAAAATGTCTTCATCCTTTCTTTGAAACATTTTTCTCTCTTTTACTGTGATCTTAATTTTTATTCCCTTAATTCTCCTCTTTACATGTCCTAGTTGCTCTTAGCAACATCAAATTATGATGAATCCCTTAGTGCCTTCACGGCTTTAAGTATATTTTACTGCTCTGTGACTTGCAGGGCATAATTTAAGGCTAAAATTTAACTTTTTAATCTCTTTTTGGTTCAGTAAATTTATTGCCTATGAGAAGTAAAAGAATAATAGGAGAAATAATTCTCCAATGAATTAATCTTATAATACCACCTTACCAGATTTTCTAATCTGTAGGGCTCAGCTAAGCAGGAAAGGCCAAGGGGAATGTAAAAGGTGGGGGGGGGGGAGGAGGCAGAGTTATCCAATGACAGTGAAAAAACATGGCATAAGTGCTTGTGACGATGCTCATTGACATCATAATGGGATTGCGAGATCAACTGGAAAAATGTTTAAACATGGTCACACAGATCAGCTTCTAAAATAAAGGTTTAGAGTTAAAATACTATATCCTGCTAACTGTAGTAAAAGTCTACCTCCCTGTACAGAACCCAAACTTAGTTCAAGGACAAAGGTTATGTGCCAGTCAAAAATCATTTGCTCTCCCCGCAGTGGAATAAAAGTCATTTTTAAATCAATTTCAAGACAGCAGTCCACTGCTAGAAAGTAAGGTGAGTTAGGCAAGGCATGAGTAAATACTGAATGTAAAGACTTGAGGTCAGGATATTCTGGAGATATTAGTATTTATTGTTCAAGCTTGTATGGGTATTTGCATATCTCTTCACCCACTAGAGATGTGCTAGATGAATTTCAACCATGTGAATTTGAACTGACTATTGGGAATAAGATTCTGTCTTCTAACATTAAATCTGAGAGGGAGAAGATAGCAGTAAACAAGTGTCTAAACAAGTGTCTAATGGGAAAATAATTGACTTTGTGTGACTATACACTCATTGTTCCAAAAAAAAATAGATAATAAACTGAAAAGGATATATTATAGCATAAGAACAGGAAGAATTGCCCTAAAGATTTCATGATTAAAAAATAGATATCTGAAAATTTAGTATAGGAAAGAGAATACTTAGAAAATGTATGCTTTGTGATCAACTATAAAGAGATAACAGTATGGGTATGAATGTACATGAACACACATACCAGAGGTGACAAGAAAGTGAAAAATACTCAAAAGATAAAAAGTTAGAGCCTGTATGGGTTTAGAGACATAATTTAGCAATACCAAAGCCCAGCTCCTAGGGCATATACATTCCTTTATGACTTAGAACATGGACACAGGAGACAATCCTGAGGTACTGTTTATTAGAAATAAAATATCTATCTCACAGGGATAAAGGCTGAGAAAATTGTCTATCTCAGCTTTAGCTCTGAATAAATAAAGTTATCATGCCCAAAAGTTATCATTTAATGGTGGATATATCTACCAAATATTCAAGAAGCAAGAAATTTTAGCTTTCAGAAATTGTTTGGAGTATTAAACAAGAACAGAACCAAATATCTTTCAATCATTTTATGAATCTCCTATAGATTTGATTCAAAAACCTTAGAAGAAAAGGAAATTACAGGCTAATATACTCATAAATTAAAAAAATAAATACTAGAAAAATAATAGTCATTTAAAAATACAACACTTCCCCGATAATTAAAAATTGGATGAATATTTTAAAATCTATTGATGTAATTCTCTACATTAGAAGATTAAAGAAAATCAATCATGTTGATTTCAGTGGATTTAGGGAATCATTAGATTACATTCATACTCATTTATGACTGATGAGAAAACAATCCTAAGTAGAATGACAAAAGTAATTTTCTTAACCAGATAAACGGATAAAAACTTACAAGTATTATATTTAATAGTAACTTTTTAAAAGCCTTCCCTCCAAAATCAGGAGCAAGCAAAGTATGTTCACTATATTTCTTATGTTCAAAATTTAGCAAATAATAGCAAGTAAATAAGCCCAAAATAAAAGGCATCATGTTGGGGAAAAAAAAGTGTTATATTTTGCAAAGTGAACACAGGTTTATTACGTAGAAAACCTGAAAGAATCTACAGTCAAATGATTAGAATTACAAGATTGCAAGCTCTATTAGGATAGCAAGAATGTGATGTAATAATAACCAAATAAACAGAACCACTGGTTTAACTCATGCACACAAAATTTATGCTTGCCCACACCATGTTTGATCTCGGCACAAGAAACTCTCTATACTAGGTCATACATGCTGTGGTTCAGTGATCCAGGCTGACATGGTCTTGCAATGCTGTTAATCTCCACACCAGGCCTCTATATCCCCCAAAGCAAAGTAGGCAATTATGTTTACATATTAATATAAAACAATAACATAACTTCATGAAAAGTGACATATTTATTTTGTATTCCAGGTTCCCAGATCTTAGAGTTAAAAGAATTGTGAAGTGCTTTTTGAGCCTCTACTCACATGCCTGTGATATTTTACAAGCCTCCAAATGTTTCAAAGCCACAATTTAGTATTGATTAAATAAGAATAAAATGTGTTATGATCTCACCACAATTGACTGGTCATATAGTATTTTATCCCATTTTTATCTATCTCTGACTTGTAAAGCTTTTATAGCAAAAAAAATTTGTATAATATATGCAGAAATAATTTATACATTATAAAGATCTACACAGAGCTAATAAAAGGGTACACAAAATACATTCTTCAGAAACTTCAGAAATACATATCTATGACTAAGTTCATGATTCCAAGTATTAACAAAAGATTAGTGGAGATAAAATACAGATAATATATAGAATAAGGTAGTGATAAATACTCCCTCACCACTATCCACCCCAACTGTCCCCCCCAAAAATGTTATAGAAGACCTAAGCCAACATTACATCAGGCTGATATTATAAGAAAGGTTTAATGTAAGTGGGACATTAGAGCTAAGTCTAAGTCTTGCAGGATGTGTAGCTTTCAAAAAAATAGATAAGAATGAGAGGAGAAGTATTTGAGCAGTAAGTAAGGGGAAGGATGGAAATCAAGATGGAAATTTACCAAGACTATGTTGGTAAATCCTGACTAGCCTAATGTGGCTGAGGTATGCTGCTTTTAAGAGGGAACCGTGAGGTAAAGGACTGGAATGATGGTGTGAGGACAGGCCTGGGGTCAAATAATGAGAGTCTTTAGTTATAGTCGGTACAAAATGGGAAATCATTGTAGTTTTGGTTTCCCTAATGCTTAGTGACCTTGAGCATTTCTTCATATACCTGTTGGACATTTATATATCTTCTTTGAAGAAATGTCTAGTCAAGTCCTTAGCCCATTTTTTGATAGAGTTGTTAGGTTTTTTGCTGTTGAGTTGTAGGAGTTCTTTATATCTTTTTGCTTTTTTTAAACTTTGCTTTTATATTGGAGCATAGTTGATTAACAATGTTGTGTTAGTTTCAGGTGTACAGCAGAGTGATTCAGTTATACATATCCATGTATCTATTCTTTTTCAAATTCTTTTCCCATTTAGGTTATTACAGAATATTGGGCAGAGTTCCCTGTGCTGTACAGTAGGTCCTTGTTGGTTACCTATTTTGAATATAGCAGAGTGAACATGTTAATCTCAAACTCCCAATCTCTCCCTCCCCCCATCCTTTTGAGATAAACCATTTATCAAATATATGTCTTGCAAATATTTTCTCCCATTCTGTACGTTGTCTTCACACTCTGTTGATGGTTTTCTTTGCTGTGCTGAAACTTTTCGTTTTGATGTAGTCCAGCTTGTTCATTTTTTTGTTGCTGTTGTTGTTGCCTGTGCTTTTGCTGTCATATATATGAAATCATGCAAAGACAAATGTCCTGAAGCTTTTCCTCTATGTTTTCTGCTAGGAGCTTTTCAGTTTCAAGTATGACATTTAAGTCTTTAATCCATTTAAAGTTGATTTTGTGTATTGTGTAAGTTAAGGGTCCAGTTTCATTCTTTAGCATGTGAATATCCATTTTTCCCAACAACATCTGACTATTCTTTCCCTATGGTGTATTCTTGACTCCCTTTCAAAAATCAATTGACTGTGTATGAGTGGATTTATTTCTGGGTTCTCCATTCTGTTCCAGTGGTCTGTACTGTATGTCTGTCTTTATGCCAGCACCATGCTAGATTGATTACTGTAGCTTTGTAGTAGATTTTGAAATCAGAAAGTGTGATACCTCCAGCTTTGTTCTTCTTTCTCAGGATTGATTTGCCTATTTGTGGTTCCTTATAATTCCTAGAATTGTTTTTTCCGTTTCTGTAAAAAATACCACTGTGGCTTTTAGCACTTCCATGTTCATTGTAGTACTATTCCCAATAGCCAAGATGTGGAAACAACCTAAACATCCATCGACAGATGGAAAGATAAAGAAAATGTAGTATATAAATACAATGAAATACTAGTCAACCTTAAAAAAGAAGGAAATTCTGGTAATATGCAACAACATGGCTGAATTTTGTGGACACTATGCTAAGTGAAATAAGCTAGCTACAGAAAGACAAATACTTTATAATTCCACTTATATGAGGTATCTAAAATAGCCATTGAATCAAAGAGTAGAATGATGATTTCCAGGGTGTGTGGGAAGGGGGAAATGGGGAGTTACTAATCAATGTGCATGAAGTTCCAGTTTTGTAGAATGAATAAGTTCTAGAGATCTGCTCTACCACATTGTACCTATAGTCAACAGTAATGTATTGTATTATATGTTTAAAAATTTGCTAAGGTGATAGATCATCTATTAAGTGTTCTTACCACTTTATAAAGTGTTCTTTATAAAAGTAAAGAAAAAGAAAACCAGAAGAAGTATATTACAACAATAACAATGAAAGAAAATGGGTAATCAATATTCTTTTCCAACATTCTGATGTAAGAGAAAACAAGAGCAGAAGCTAGAATTTTGGCCAAAAAATTAATACAAGAATCATACATATTTATGAGAGATGCAGTTTGCAATTTAATTGTCTGAACTTAGTCACAGATTGTGTATGTCTGGGCAAAGGGTGCCTGAGAGGATGGGAGCATCATTTAATAAATGGTGATACACAGTCAGTGAACAGGAGGATAATAATTGCTGATAATTTTTATACCACAACACTTTTCTGAAGTATCCTGGGAAATTATGAAAAGAGCTTATTTCCAGTTTGATGTACAAGTTGACTATCAATGAACTATACGTGTAAGACTTGAACTCAAGATTTCAAAGCCAGAAATGAAGATTTAGGCACAATCTGTGTACAGGTGATTTCTGAAATCATAGGAATGGCTGACTATTCTAAGAAGAATATGTATAGAAAATTTGGAAAACAGAACCTCTAGGTTTTTTTAGATGGTGTTTAGTTTCACCAAGATTAAAGGAAAATAAGTTCATATATTAAGTCACATTTATTCATTACTACTATATATAAGTTACTGGGGATGTATTAAAATATAGAGATTAAAACAAGTACTATGGTACTTGGTAGCTGGAATGCAACCTATAAATCATTGCATGTCCAATTGTGTTTGGTATTTTGGGTGATTTTTCAGTCAAACAGCAGCCTTGAAAATTACTTTATCTAAATTCTGTGTATAAGTGGGAAAATTACATTTAAAATAACACAGAAACAAAATTTGGATTGAAATACCTGTATGAATCATTCAAGGGCCTATGCTTTTTCCACTTCATCAAGCAAGAGAAGTTAAGCAAAATAGTGGTAAAGGAAATGTCTCTATGTTTAAGACGTCATTAGAAGCCTTAGAGGACCTGATTGTGTAGAATGTTGGAAGAGGTAGACATAACTCTCAGTGATTAATGAATTAGCCTGAGGAAGAGAAAACCAAAAATGACAATATTCTGAGAAATATGACTTGGGGAATACAGCCAAGAACATGATCTGCAGGGAAGAAGCATGCTCATTGGAAGATTATCAAAGAATAAGTGTAGGTAGCATGTTTGCAGGCAAACTGAGAATGGAAGGAAAGAAAAAAAAATGATTTGGAGGGAATTTCATCACTGATATCCTAAGATCCCTGAGAAGGAATGTGGACACCAAATCAAGGAAGTGGTTCAGGAGACACCACTTCAAATGATGGAAAAAATGAGAGAATACATGGAATTCCTGGTTATATGAACAGAACAAAATGATTAGCAAGCAGAAATACTGATAAAATTATATCAACAGGAAATGATAACAATCCTTTAGAAAATATCATTAAAATGCTGATTCTGGGCTTCTGACCTTTAAAAGTCAGAAGACCTTTAACAAACATAGGCTGTTTGGATATTTAAATGATTTTCTCTTTAAAGCTGGTATTGAATTTGTTATTGTCCTAAAACTACACTGAAGTCCCTCTAACAATTATATATATACGTACAGATCTACAATGCTATGTAAGGTCTATTCATATAAATATTTAAAAAGTAGATAAATATATAATTGTATGTGTGTGATTTTGTTAGGTGTATGTTACTTTTGGGAAAAGAGGGAATTAAATATTAAGAGGTTATATGTGTTTAATAAACCTAGGAGATTGGATCCAGACTCTAACAATAAATGTCTTCAGCCTCAGTAATTATCACTATTCCAGGAATATAACATTTAAGTTCATATATTTGTATGATCCTTAGCTTATTCTGTACCCATTTTCTAGAATTCTCCAGAAATTCTACTTACAACTGTAGAATACTTGCTTTATCATGGAAGCTATCTGGTTCATGAAAACTTCCTTTATTTATATTTTTATATATGTATACACACACATTAATACTTTATTCTGATAAAAATACATACCTATCTTAAGTCAGTTTTATTTTACCTAACTTGTATTATTATTTTTTTAATCTCCCAGCCTTAGCTTCTTTAGTAATTTGTGCCTTGAGTATGTATGAGATTCAACGGAAACGGTAGTTTATGTTGGAAAGAACACAAACTTCACATCCTGACACAATTATTATACCCAGTTTGAGGTGTTGCAGATTGTTTTAGCTTTCTGATTTCAGCTTCCTCTCATACAAAATAAGAATATTAACTGTATCTTATAACTTAACATATAGTAGGTTCTAATAGAATTTTGACGTTATTAATAAAACTTGTTGCAATTACAACATAATTGTGTACTGTTAATTTTAGTTTTTCAGAGTTGGAAAATAAAGTCTTTCTAGATTTTTAGGTATTTTTTTTTGTCAGTGTTAACTGGCCATCTGTTATCAAAGTCAAGGAATGCTGATTTTTTTTTCCCAAGTCAATATAATCATAATATTAATATGCCAGAACTATAAATGATTTTATGTTTGGAAATATACACTTATCTCTTTCATATAGAGACAAATAGAATTTTATTTTATAAAATTTTTGATGTCAAAATATGACTGAAAGTCTAGTATTAAACTTGACCATTCCATATTACTGTTATTTATACACATGAATATATGGAGGTGCCAAATATAGGTTATAAAATCCAATTTAAATTTCACAGACACATTTATTCATCTGGTTTTGAAATCACCACAAAGTCCTTTGTTTTCAAAGTTCTAGAAATTCCATTAAATGTATCTCTAGAAGAATGGATCCAAACACTGAGAAATGGATGTTTATCTCATTTACCATTTTCTATCAAGACTGATACCAGTCCACTATCTTATTTTCTCTAACCTTCTAACTTTGTAACATTACCTTAATTCCCATCTTTGCTATCCCTTGATCTAATGGTTACCTTAGCTGTCTACTGTTGAGTTTGCCTGTGCTCTCTCCAAATCTTCCACTTTATATTTGAACATTCAAGTCCAGATATGACTCTGTAAAACCAATATTTTTTCCAAATTCTCATAGGTGATAAAGCTAGTTTAGCTCCACTTCCTCTGTTTCTGTTTTCATTTTTGAAAGGTAGGGTTTGAGGGTGTAATTAACACAATAGCTGGTAGAATTATCAGCAAAAATAGATGAGGAATCTCTCAATTCATGTTGCAGATAATATCTATTCATTTTCCAACTGAGAAGAATCTATAGTGCCCCTAATCCCGAAGCTAAAACCCAGTGTTAAAATCAGAGGGCGATCATGCAAGTTATTAATAATAACTAAAGCAATATTTGCCCTAACTCTACCTCATTTTAACACTTTCAACCCTACCCTTTTCCCAAATAGTAACATAGAGTCAAAGGAAAAATTGCTTAGAGACATCTGACCCATCAAGGACATAGTTATTCACTCTGGAATATTATTACCACAAGCTTTGGAATCAAGGTAGACTGACTTCTAGTTCATGATCTGCTACCCAATCATCAACATAACCTAGGACAAGCAACACACTTGTAAACTTTCTGAGCATATTTTATCTTTGAAACTTGGAGTATAGTATTATTTACTTCCACGACTGCCTAAACATTAAACAATGTCTAAAAATAATCTAGAATGCAACCTTGTATGTAGTAATCACTGGATAAATATAATCTTTAAATTAAAAATATATGTGTTTTTCTGAGAGGCTGAAAACTTGAAATCTTTCAAAACCAAATTCTTATTGACCAGAATCTTATTGTTTTTGAGAAAACAGAGGCATGCACACATCTAATGTTTTGACAAATAATCTTTAATGATCTCTCTTTTTAAATGGAATTCTGCTTGGAAACATATCCTAAGAAACTAATACTCATTAAAAGTAGAAATTATTCTCTTTATACTGTATTATTAGATTGAACCACAAGAAATTGTCGTTTCAGAAGGTCAGAATGGTTGAATATCATCAATTTCATATGGCTCAACCTAATTATTTAGCACTCACTCTGTAAGTCTCAATATTGAATAAATGTCAAACAAGTCAAAACATGAGTTACATTTTTAACTGTACTACTTGCAGATGAAAAAGTTAATAAAGTTCTTTAAAATGTTTGCTACCTTATAAAATGTTGTTATGCAATAAACAGAAGCCCATTTGATCTTATTCACAATGTTAAATTGTTCTATAAAGGTTTTTTTCAGTCAAATTTTTAAAAATCTTTTTTTGTGTGTGTGCTGACAACATCACTTATGAATTGGAATTATTGTATATTTTAACAGGTTAATTATTTTGCTTGTAAATGCCTGTGTCACTAGATTTAATCCTAAACATGTAAAATTTCCTGCTATATAAAATAATTAAAATTGCGTAAAGAAATAATGAAAGTCACTAAGAATAAAATTCACCATGAAAGTCACTTTTAATTTTTTTGGTTTGGTTCAGTTCCTCCCTCACGTTCCTCAGCAGTTGTCCCCTAACAGAACTAGTAGTAGTAGTAGTAGTACTCGTAGTATCAGTGTGGTCATTAATAAGTAATATGTTAAAGGTTTACAGTGTGTAAGACACCCTTACCTGTGTTACCCATTCACATTCACATAATGCTCATAATAAATTTTTGCATCTACACATATTCTGTTTTCCACTATTTATCATGGATGAACTATCCTTGTTCCTCACCAAGGCAAGTACTTCCACTGTGCACTAGATCCAAACATATATCACCTAACCAAGGATTTTGCAAAAGTAATCTTCCTCTCTCCAGTATTTCTTTAGAATATAAATGAGCTGAAATTTCTACCCCGTAAATTACCAGACCATTTATTGATATTTTCTCCACTTTCTAAGTGAAACTCCTTGGAAGAGTTGTCTTGAACACATTGTCACCAATTCCTCTCCTAGAATTCTCTTTTATGTTTGACAGTTTTACTCGATTATTTATTAAAGTATAGTTGATACAGAACAGGAAGTAATCATAGGTACTTAGGTACTATAGCTTGGTAAATTATCGCAAATTGAGATAAAATAGTAAAATTAGAAGCTTTCAAGAAGTCCCCATGGTGCCTTCTCTTGGATTATTTCCAATTTTTGTTTATAAAAAAAATGCTACTATTGACATACTTGAATGGATGTACTTATATCAGATTTATTGTTATAATTTAATTTCAAAGTGCATGCATTTTAAGTGCACAGTTCAGTGAGTTTTGAGAAACATATGCACCTTTGTAACCACTACCGTAATCAAGATATAGAAGCATTTCATAATTCCAGAGTGTTCCTTCATGACCATTTGCTATTAATCTCCCTCCCTAACCCTGGCCCAAACCATTTTACTGCTAGGTGTCACTATAGATTAGTTTTGGCCATTCAAGAAATTAGGTTGGTAGATAGGTTAGAGACAGAGAGAGAGAGGGAGAGAGAGAGAGGGAGATAGGCATAGAGATCTATACGTAGGCATAGATATATAGATATATGAAATCATACTGCATATACTCTTTGTGTTTGTATTTTGTCACTCAGCGTAAGGTTTCCTATATTTACTCATGTGATTCTGAGTATCAGTATTACATAAATGTTATTACTGAGTAGTATATCCATCCATTCACCTATTGAAAAATACTTCATTTGTTTCCCTTTGGAGCTATTATGAATAAAGCTGCTATAAGCATTGGTATATAAGTCTTTGGGTGGACATATATTTTCATTTTCGTTGGCTAATATATAGGAGACGAGTTCAATTGCTAGGCCATATAGTAATGTTAGAAAAAACTTCTAGATAATTTTCCAAAGTGATTGTGACAGTAAACGTTATCATCATCAATTCATGAGAGTTGCAGATGCTCCAGATCTTTGACAACGCTTAGAATTGTCAGTCTTATAAAAATTGTAGTGTGTGCACGTTGGTATCTCATTTTGATTTTATTTGCATTTTCCTAATGATGTTGAGAGCTTTTTTATGTGCTTATGGGCCATTTGTATAACTTCTTTGTAAAATGTGTCAAATCATTTTCAATTTTTTTAAAACCAATGGCTTACTTATCTTCATAGTGTTGAGTTCTAAAGATTTTTTATATATTCAAGTGAAAGTTCTTTGTACTGCGAATTAGTACTGTGAACATATTGTCCCAACCTATGGCTTTATTTTCCTATTTTCTTAATAGTATCTTTAGTTGGACAATAGTTTAACATTTTAATTAAGTTGAATTCACCAGTATTTTCTTTCATGTTGTATGATGTTTGTTCCTATCTAAGAAATCTTAGCCTAGTTCCAGGTTGTGAATATTTTCCCCCCAGATGCTTTTTTTCTAGTTATCTAATTTTAGTTTTTGTATTAGATCCATGATCATTTTCAACTTAATTTTTGTGTACCATGTAAATCAAAAGTTTTTATTTTTATATGGATATTCCGTTCAAGGAAAAATTATTGAAAATATTATTTTGCTTTACTGATTTATCTTGGCAACTTTGCTTAATATAAATGAATATCTACGTGTGATCTATTTCTAGACTCCCTATTCTATTCCAATGATCCATATGTCTATATCTTTACCAGTGCCACACTGAATTGTTTATCATAGCTTCATAAGTACATGTTAAAATCAGATAATTATGTATTCCAAATTTGTTCTGATTCTGCAAGATTTTTTGACCATTCATAGTATTTGCATTACCGTATTTGGGGGACACAGGATTCAGTATGTCAATTTCTACCAAAAAAAAAAAAAGTTCGTAGATAAATGATTGGAAATGCTTTGGAAGTTAGAGATCAATTTTAGTACAATAGACAGCCCAACAGTCAGGTTGTGTTCCACTTAAGACATCTTTACTGATTATTTATTTACTTTCAAACCTGTATGCCTTTTATTTCATTTCCTTTTCTTACTGCATTAGATAGGCCCTCTACCACAATACTGAAGAGAGCTGGTGAGACAGCTCTATTGCCTTGTTCTTGATCATAGGGGAATAGCATTCAAGTTTTTTGAAGTGTGATATTAGCTGTGGGGATTTTTTTTTTTTTTTTACAGCTGCTCTTTATCTGGCTGAGGCTACTTCCTTCTAGTTTGTTGCATTGAAAATTGTTAAAATTTGTTCAAATGATTTTCTGTATTTATAGAGTTACTCAGATGTTTTTCCTTCGTTATTCTATTGATGATTTACATTGATGTACTTTTAATACTAAATAAGCCCTGCATCCCATGTATAAACATCATTTGTTCACATTTATTGTTTCCATATACTGATATATTTGTTTTGATATTTTTGCATCTATGTTCATGTGGGATACTCATTTTCAGGTTTCTTTTACTTTTCTTGGTTTTGGTATCAGAGTAATGGTCCTCAAAAAATGAGCTGGGAATGCATTCTGCCTCTTTCATTTAAAAAATATATATATATAATTGGGAACATTACTTCTTTGAATGTGTGCTATAATTCATTAGTGAAAATATCCAGGTTTGGAGTATCCTCTGTGGAAATATATTCAATCATGTATTTCTCTAACAGATATAAACTCATTCATGGTTTCTATTTCTTTCTAGGGACAATATTTAAACTTTAAAAAAATAATTGTTACATTTTATGTATATTTGCAGTTTGTTCTGCCATAAACTTGTATGCAATATCACCTTATTTTTTTAAAATGTTGATACACTTACTCCTTTTTTCTGTCCTGATATTGGCAATTTCTGTCTTCTCTTTTTGTTGCTGTTGTTTTTTTGTTTTTTGTTTTTAACTGTCTAGCTAAAGATTTAGCACTCTTATCTCTTCATTGATTTTTTAAATTGTTTTTCAGTTCTGTTTTATTTATTTCCATTCTTATCTTTATTATTTCATAACATCTACTGATACTGAGTTTAATTTGCTCTTCTTTTTCTGCCTCCTTAAATAATTTATTTTAGATCATTCTTTTTTTAATACAGGAATTTGAAACTATAATGTTTCCTCCAGCACTGCTTAGCAGAATTATACATATATTGATTTGCTTTGTTTTCATCATCATTCAATTCAACTTAATTTTTCATTATCTTTTTGTTTTTATTTTTCCATGGGAGTTAGAACTTGAACATGTCTCTTTGGGTGCCAGTATTCAACTCATTGCACACATACAATTGAATACAGTTGAATTTTGTTGTTTTTCCTGTCTACAGTCTCTGCCTTTTTATTGGAGATTTTGTACCATTTGCATTAAATGAAATGACCAATTATATTAATAATTTTATATTGCTGTTTGAATTCTATTCATTCTGTTCTTTTTCCCTCATTTACTGCTTTATTTTACATTGAATAATTTTAATATCCTATTTTATCTTTCCTAATGAACTTTTAGCTTCTCCTTTACATATTTTATTTTCAGCAGTTTCTCTAGGGTTTGCAATATGAATCTTTAACTTATGACAGGTTGCCATGAAATAATACTATACCACCTTGGACATAAGAACCTTCTAATATTAATACTTCTATTTTCTTCTCCCATTGTGTTACTTTTGTCACACATTTCTTTCTACTTATAATCTCCTAGTCCATTGTAATTAGTTTTGCTTTAAACAGATTATGATTTTTACATTAAAATTGAGAAAAATATATTTTTATAGTTACCTGCAATATTATATTTCTGGAACTCTTTATGTATTTTTCCAAATCAAAGTTTCTATCTGATACTATTTCTTTTATTATGTAGATTTTACTTTAAAATTAGTTGAGTACCACTCTTGTGGCAACACATTCAGCTTCATTGACCTGTAAAATGTTTTATTTTGTGTTAATTTTGTAAATGTGTAGGGTGTCATCCATTTTAATTTTATAACTATTTTACTATCTACTGGAAATTATCACTTTTTTTTAAAGTTAATAATAATTTATATTTCTATTATATATACCCAAGTATTTACTCTTTTCCTTTTCATTGTTTCCTTTATTTTTCTAATTTCATCAGGATTATTTCCTTTCTGCTTAGATGCTCATCTATTAGTGTAAGTCTGGTGGCAGTTGTTTTCTTTTTTTTTTTTGTCTTTATATTAAAAAAAAAAATGTAGAAGTATACCTTAGCAGTTATTTTTCTTCAATATTTATAGATATCATTTCATTGTCTTATATAATTTCACTATTTTAAATATCATCTCTGAGTCAGTCTTATTGTTACTTCTTTAAAAGCAATGTACATTTTTTTCTGGTTGCTTTTTAGATTTTCTTTCTGTTTTTAGTTTTAAACATTTTTACTATGATGTGTTTAGGTGATGTTTCTTTGTATTTATCTTGCTTTGGATTGTTCAGAGTTTCTTAAATATGTAACATTATGTATTTCATCAGTTTAAGGAATCATTTAAAGACTCAGCGAATAAACAGAAGGTATATATAAATATATAATGTCTCAACATCTTAAGTGTGCAAAAATCATTTACCAAAGAAACCTCATGCACATACATTTATTAATATATTACTATGATGACACAGGTTCATTAGAAAATAGACTAATTTTAAAGGTTAACACCCCTCAGTTCTGTTAGATGATATTATAATAATGTCATTACCTGATATTATAGATATTATAAAATACATTTGTTGACTTATTGGATACCCCCATTAAATTTAATAACTATAAGATCATAAGCTTGTTTATTTTTTTATTATTACATTTCAATGCCTCAAGTAGTGTCTGGCTAACAGTACCCACTCAATAAATGTTTGTAAATAAATAAATGCATGTATGGCATAAAATGGGTCTCCAGTTTGTGGCTACTAGTAAAGAGAAAAAAATGGGATCAAGGATACAAGTGATTAAATAGGAACAAGGAGAGTCCTCTGCAACTGGAGAGCAAGAATATAGGGTATTTGAACAGTCTCTGCATTTGAGAAATGTCAAAGCAGAGGAGGTTCATAAGCTGTGGTAATTCCCATTAGATATTCTTGTCATTGTATATAAAGTCAGATATAGTGAATAAAGTGCTTGGAAATGGGCACAAGACTTGAGGATAATTTACTAATTTTTTAACACTGTTATCCATTCAATCTATACTTATTACACATTTACTAAATTTCATACACTTTTCTAGGGGCTGTTCCTGGAATAGTATAAAAAGCAGATATGTCCCCGGCTCAGGGAACTGTAGTATACAGCAATGAAAGCTTATAAACTTAATGCTATACTGAAGTCAAAATTTACAACCTATAAAGCTGATGAATTAAATGTAGAAATCCTTTATTTTCTGTAATGTGTCTTCCTACACACAAGCAAAATACAACGAAATTGCCCATCTTAGACTCTTCTAATTTAAAATTACTTTTTTTCTCTCTGTCTTTGTTTCTTTCAGATAATCATTTCAAGCTTACATTCAGTCATATCTGGGTTCCCCTCTACCCTTTCTCTTGAGGAAATTATGGATCAGGTTGGTGTAAGAGAAAGGGAGAGATGGCTGTTCATCTTATAGTTTTTATGCAGGACTCCAAACAGGTGTACTTCACCTTGTCTGGTGACCAGCCATTACATGATGGAATGAGCTGACAACTGTGTAGTCCTGCCTCTGTGTGTGTGTGTTTGTGTGTGTGTGTGTGTGTGTGTGTGTATGTGTTTGACATTGAACTGCATCTAATACTAAATGATTACTAATACTAATACTAATACTAAAGAGACCTCTACTTTAGATGCCATTCCTGAGATCCTCATTTTCCACAGTTTTAATTTTTTCATACACCAGGCACCCACTGATATACCTGTTCTCTGAGAACATTTTAAAACAGTGGGACTCCTAGCACTTACAGACTGCTATTTCTCCCTCAGGCTGTTGTGGGTAGTACTTTATGTGTTGTACTCTGGACCACCTGCCTAAATACTCTCATTGCTGCCTTTATTTTTCTAATCTAGAGCCTTAGGACAGTAACTGCATGCTAGATACCAAATGTATCTAAGAACCTGAACATTTTCAAAGACCATGGTCTTGGAATCAGGGAACAAGATCCCCTTCTGTGGGATTTACACAGCCTCCCCTGGCTGTGTCTAAAACATACTCCCATCACCCAACAGCAGAGTTTTGATAGAAATCTGTGTGTGTGTTTGGGAGGGGAATGATATGGAGCATTCAAGATATTTATCCCTTGCCTTCTATTCCTTTTTCCCCTCTGCTCTACCCAGTACCAGAAGGGCCTTCTGCTGATTTCTGTCTGATGGGAATCCATTATTTTCTCTCCCACTGTAGCTTCATAACTTTATCTGCATGGTGAATGGTGGCAGGGGTAAAAGTCCATATTATCCAGGAAGTAAAATACAGGGGAAATATTTTTAAAATTCCCTTGTACATCTTTAATAAGGAGTAGTAAGTGTTTATATGGGGGAAGTAAAAATGCTGTAAGAATTTCTTAGTGACTTATCTTGAACTTAATATAGTCAACAAAATACAATAAATATGTGTGAAGCTAAAGTAAGAAAACAGAAAAAAAAAAAAAAGAAAAAGAAACAAATCTGACCAAACTACTGGAAAAATAGTTTAGTTACCTGTATAAAAAGTAGAAGAATAATTTTTTTAACCAAATGAATTCAGCTGCCACTGATTCAATTTTATTAATGAAATCTTACACAATTTTAGAATTATACATTACTTAGTAAATTGGAACTATATACATTTCATGACTGTTGAACTTTATGCAAAATAGAATTTATAAATTTCCTCTTAAACATGCACATAATTATTTCTGCTATTTTAGACAGGTAGAAAAACTGAATCAGATGTACATTGATTTTAAAATTTTCATTTTCATTCTCAAAGAGCAAGCAATTGAAATTAAATGTCCCCTGACAACTTATTTGATATTGTTGTTATATAGCAGTAAAAATAACTTCATTGACAAACATTAATCAAATGTCAGGTATTTATAATATATAAGGATTTTATTATAATATTTATTGGTCAGCATATCTTAAATGGAATTTTGTTAGCTCTTTTATACTTATTCAAATATAAGAGCAAAAATAAGCCAACATGCTTTACAAAATGGTATGCCTCTCTCTCAACTATTAATACTTGAGCACTGTTATTGGTCAAATTCAAACAAGTAAATAAAAATTGAAAGTAGAAATATTTCACTTTACTTCTTACACTATCCCTGTGTAAAACAAAGCTATTTTACAACTGGACAGGAACAGTTCTCTGTTTATTTATCTCCTGGTAAGCCTGGATATTTGGTCCTGACTTCTGGCTAGGGTAAGAATAAGTCTGGTAACTAATGATTTATATTAAGCTGTTTAATATTGAAAACTTCCCTTGTGGCACCCAGGGCAATCTCGCTTATTGGTAGCTCACACATTGTATAACTGTTTAGAGCGTCTGGTTTGACCACATGAATAAGGATGGAAGAGTCTCAATGGGAAACTTGGGTGGGATATCTCCCCAAACCACGAGTCTTTACACATATATCAGTGGTCCTCTCCAGAGACAAAGTGAGTTCTACATAACTGAAGAAAGGACTTTGAGAGCTGTTCTTGGAAGTCGTTCTGGCCCCCAGTGCTTGGCTGTGCTTTCTTTCTCCTGCTATACTGTACCCTTTGCCTGAACAAAGTCCTACATAAATATGCTCAGTGAGATGCATGCTCATATTGCTGTTCTTCTTAATTCTGTTGGCAGTCACCTCTGCAATCTTAACAATATGCTTATATCTCAGTTTATCGAACTTAAACAACACCCACTAAAATACTTTTATGGGAGATGATCTTACTTAACCTGTCCCCCCCAATAACTTACATATTTTTGTTGGTTTTATATTTCTTAATCCATGAATTTTAGATAATATCTCATTATCACTATGTAAAATTAGTGCTTCCACACTCTCATCTATTTCCAAATAGTTTTATCTTCCAGCTTACAACAAGAATGATTTTATTTTCTGTGGGTTATCAAAGTCTATAACATATATTTTGAAATTATAAATTCTGATAAGTTATATAAGTGTAAGTAAAATGAAATTTTCTTTGTCTAATAAAGGAGAGGCAGCTGTTCTTCCCTTACTAGAATGTTCCTTGAAAATATAATAGGCTCAATACTAGGTTCAAGTTTTAAATTTTATACTCTAAGATCTCAGTTGGAACTGGAAACACATACTCTGAAATTCATTAGGAATTTCTCACCAGTTTTATGAGAGACTATCAAAAGGTATAACTATTTGTCTCTCAAGGAGATAAGAAAAGTTTTAATTGATCTTTCCTTCTACATTAATATATAAACTTGTGAAAAAGTTTGTTTATACTTGGTAGTCTCTCAGTGTAATCTGATTACATATGCAGTAACAACTTGTGTTCTCTCCCTTCTCTACTGGTATGGAGGACTCTTTCTGTTGGTAGGAATTTTTACTTCCCTCATGGTTGTCTAGAAGTTGATTCTAAAAATTAAAATCCAGTGCAGAGTGCTTGCAAATTTATGATTATATAAATCTTATCCTCTAGGAAGATTGATGGGAAAAGATGGATGATATATATTGAAGTCATTAAAACTGTCCAATTTGAATAAGAATGTGAGAGGTATCAAGTTGAAATGAATTATCTTTACATACTACACACTGCTTTTGAAAATTTATGGCCCAAATTGCATCATAATTGGAACATGACTTCGTTTGATAGATTTTGTTTTATCTAGAGTATGCAATAGCCTTTTTCACTTGTAAAATATATATATGACTCTATTTTATTAATAAACACACTGAGTGTCTTATTTCATACCACATGTATAGGTGAATCCTGTTATATGTTGTAGAATGTTGGATCCTGAAGGGGTACAGAGTATGACACCCAAATATATGCCACTTTAGCTTGGGGGATTATTTTAAGCTGGAGGCAAATGAGAATCAACATATGCAGAAAGAAACCTACCTGGAGCTTCTCTTCTCTTATGAGAAGAAACTTCTAAGAAATGAGGAATGTCATAAATCTCCTCTCCTGGGGAAGTTTTATGGCCATGAAGACAAAGTAGGTGTGAAATGGACCTGTACAAACAAACCTTTCTCCATTAGTGTCCCCATATATTTATATTCCCACAACTTGCCACCCTTAAAAGCTTAAACCCCTTTTACGTTGCCTTGCCACTTCTCGACAAATATATTGTTCTTTTTTTTTTAAGATGTTATATAAATTTAAGCTCTAACCACCCCTCTCAGTTACTCATCACTGAGGTTTCTCCTGTGTAATGTGTGCTGTATACATTTACAAACTCTGTTCTTCTTTTACTGATCTTTTCATCAATCTAATTTGCAAAGCCAGGCCAGAGAACCTAGGAGAATAGAAGAAAGAAGTTAAGTTTTTCCTCCTCTATGATCTTCAAATATCAACAGCATAAATTCTTCATAAGAGAAATTGACTTTGTTACTCACAGGATAAAGGAGAATAATGTTTCTGTAGAGCTTGGACAGTGTCTTGGAGTGAGGAGGCAAGATCAGAATTTATTGACAATTTGAAGTTTGGTTTAAGGCAAGACTTTAAATACTGGTAGGCTTGATTAGGATTGGGTAAAAATCATGATATAATAGTCTCAGATTGGTGGAAAACACAAGGTAAAGATTTTGAGGCAGGAGATTCAAGGAATCTTAGGACACAATCTGTCTATTGATGCTTTCCATTAAAGACTTGACAGGTCTTTCAGGAAGTTCCATAATGAACAATCAAAACATCTGCCTAGACTAGAGACTTCTAGAAAAGTACAATGATATTAATAAAGACAGTGGAATAGCTAAGTCACGTTATTGTGGTGTTATGGACTGAATCCCACCAAAATTTGTATGTTGAAGTCCTTGCCCCTGGTTTCTCAGAATATAACAGTATTTGAAGGTAAAGCCTTTAAAGAGGTAATTAAGGTAAAATGAAGTCATATGGGTGGGTCCTAATCTAATCTAAGTAGTGTCCTTTTAAGAATAGGAAATTTGGACATAGACATGTTCACACATAGGAGAAAGACCACATGAAGACAAAAGGAGAGGGACCTCAGAATGAAATCCTGCTGACACCTTTATCTCCGACTTTTAACATCCAGAACTTATCAGTAAATTCTACCCTTACCTTACCACTCTGAGTTTCTGCTGTTTAAGCTACCTCATCAGTGGCATTTGTTATGGTAGTCCTAGCAGACTGATAAATGTAGGTAAATGGGGGTAGGTAGTTTCAATCTTCTGTGTTCAGGCCAAAAGTATGGGAAGAGTTTCACTTTTCAGGATATATATATTTTTTTCAGTGTGCTCCCAATTTTGGCCCACTATTTATAGTCTCTATTCATTGGATTTAATTTGCATGTTGGTACCATATACCCACAGATAATATTTTTCAAAATTTCTGAGTGAAGAATTTGCTTATCTTGATATTTATTTTGTCTAATCTTATATTTGATTTGGGTCTCAAATCTATGTTCTATTTTATTTCCTCTTATAATATGGTTCCATTGTTTTTTGTTTTTGTTTTTGTTTTTTTTAATTATTTATTTTTGGTTGTGTTGGGTCTTCGCTTCTGTGCGAGGGCTTTCTCTAGTTGCGGCAAGTGGGGGCCACTCTTCATCGCGGTGCACGGGCCTCTCACCATTGCGGCCTCTCTTATTGCGGAGCACAGGCTCCAGACGCGCAGGCCCAGCAACTGTGGCTCACGGGCCCAGTTGCTCCGCGGCATGTGGGATCCTCCCAGACCAGGGCTCGAACCCGTGTCCCCTGCATTGGCAGGCAGACTCTCAACCACTGCGCCACCAGGGAAGCCCGGTTCCATTGTTTTATAACACTTATTATCAATAAGGAAAATTTGATGTCAGTTTAATGAAAATCACATATATATACACACATGCATATTCCTTATGCTTTATATTCTAAAAATCTTTCACTGTACCTGGTGATTATTAGTTATGTGTTCATAATTATAGAATCAGGGGAGTTTTTAATGGATGACAGGACCCTATGCCAGACCAATTAAATTGGAATTTCTGGGGCAGGGGCATCTTAACCACATCCTAAGTATTCTCTAAATGATTACAGGTTTACTGGGAAAATGCAAATATATATATATTTAATTATTCGTAATAGTTATTTCTTCTAAACTTGAGAGGCAATTGGATGTTTTTTGTTTTTAGGAATGGTGTTTCCAGTAGCAAACCTAATAATTATTAGCACGGTGTTCACAATGATGACTACTGCAATCAACCTAAAATTAGTAAAATGCAGATGATGGATTTATTTTGGCCTGATTAAAACTATACTAGAATTTCTAGTCCTTTCTAGGGAGATCATTCCACTTTTTTTAAAGCACTGCTCTAGAAGTCAATGCTGAACCTCTGATGATTCTACACAACATGTGGGTGAAGTTAAAAGGTAGGGAAGAATAATTGGCAAAAATTCCAGCCATTGTCATAACCCTCAGTTAATATCCTTCTCTGTTATGCTTTCCATCTTTTCCTCCTATCCCAAGCTTTGAGCTTCTCTAGGCTGCTACTGGAGCCAACTGTGCTACTGCAGCCTTCTCCCATGTGTGCATTGGACCAGGACTTCCTCCACTGTCTTTGATGTAGCACTAAGTTCCCATCTGCTTCTCATTTTCTAAACATGTGTCAAAGTCTCTGTAACAACAATTATTTCCTTTACTTCTATCTCTGTGTACTATTTACTTTTTTTTTTTCTTAAGGAATCATCAGAGCGAGAGAAAAGACATATATTTGATATATAGATACAAATATTGATGCCATTCACATTATGCCTTCTTTTCAATTGTGTAAGAGTGTAAGGCTATAGATAAAAGCTATTAGGACAGAGTAAAATAAAGCTGTACTTACACTGTGTCTATCCAAATATCTGTATGGATTTATTCATATGCATGTTTTTGAAATTCAGGATTAAAGTTTCTTTATTAAGAATTAAAAAAGGAAGTTTAAACATTGTAATCTGTTGTCCTGCAATTTACAACTTTAGTGTTTTTCTTTTCCACTTATTTTAATGAAAATATACCATATAACTGAGTTGGATTCACTTTGTCACTATATCCTTACTGATGAGGGATTTCTTCTCTCATGACTTCATCTCCTATCTGTTCATGAATAATTTTCAAAAACTGAGTTCTCATACTTAGACAGATTTCTTGCAGAGCAACACATCATCACCTACTCTGCAGGATGCCCTGACTGTCTGTCTTGCATGCCAGGTTGTGTATATCAAAGACAGAATATTACATTCATCTCAAATGCCTCAATATTCTGTATGCTCGGAATCATTACAAACATGTAGAGAGTTTCCATGCCTGGGCTTTTATTCAATTAAAACAGCTCTTTTTCCCTAGGTTTTTTTTTTTTTTTTTTTTTGTATACCAATTTTAATGGGACTAAATTTAGTGCACAGTGTGCCATGGGACACTAGGACTAAGAGAACTACAATGTTTGACAAGAAATAGTTTAGGTTATTCCTTTGAAGTACAGAATAAAGAGCATCTGTTTGCTTCTAAATGGCTTAAACATGCTTTCAGAATGTTAACTCCTGAGCTACTGGAGAATATTTGGAATAAGTACATAAGGGATGCTGTGAACATCTTTACTGTCCCAGTGAGAGCACCTTCCGGGCTTCCAAAGGTAGAAGCAGAAGCTGCAGTCTTTATGTTCAGGCACTAGAAGGTATACGGAGATGCTACTTCAGTGGAAATTCTGTGATTTAAAAACAAATGAGTGAGTGAGGTCAGTGAAAATGATATAACAGGTAGCTTCAAGGGCTCAACGCCACAGAAACATTGAAAACTCCAGCAAAAACTGTCAGAATCAATTTTGTCAGAATTCTGGAAAGCAGTGAAAGGTTTATAGCAAAAAAGCAAGTGCTGAATCAAGAAAACAAAAATGTGAACATGGTAAGGATATTTTCTGGCATTTTCATTTGCCCTTGTCACATTCTCTTTCCCAGCTCAGCAGCAGTCTTTTTTTTTTTTTTTTAATTTATTTATTTATTTTTGGCTGTGTTGGGTCTTCGTTTCTGTGCGAGGGTTTTCTCTAGTTGCGGCAAGCGGGGGCCACTCTTCATCGCGGTGCACGGGCCTCTCACTATCGCGGCCTCTCTTGTTGCGGAGCACAGGCTCCAGACGCGCAGGCTCAGTAGTTGTGGCTCACGGGCCTAGTTGCTCCGCGGCATGTGGGATCTTCCCAGACCAGGGCTCGAACCCGTGTCCTCTGCATTGGCAGGCAGATTCTCAACCACTGCGCCACCAGGGACGCCCTCAGCGACAGTCTTGTTGATAGCAGTCCATGTCTTAGACTGGGACCCAGGTCCCTGGTTCCAGAGGAGCAGAGCAGAATTTATTCTCAAAAAATTGTATATGTCTGGTCTAACCTCTGTGGGGCTGCCTGAATATTGAGGCAAGGAACTTGTCTTTGTCTAACCTAGCTTAGAACTCAGTCATGTCTGAAAATCTGTGGGATTGCCTCAGAAACATGATAAGGTGAATGAAAAACCCATAGCCACCTGGGGCAAAAGATTACAATTGAAGCGAACAGTAGAGTGCCAAAGGCCTGGGAGAGAAACTGGGGAGAGAGTTTCTTTGGGAAATTAGGGCACTCAAAAGTGCCTGTGTATACTGGGGGATTTTGAAAATCATATGCATGCCCTAGGTAGGACACATGCTCAGAGAAGACCTGCAGATACACTAAGCTTTCCCCTCTGGCTAATCTCTAGACACAGGGTAAGCAGATAATGAAGACTAAGGCAGAATTGGCCTGGCTAAGTGTTGAAGGAGGGCCCCACTATTTAGCCAATCCACAAAGATTGGGAGATTTTTTTTTTCTTTTTTTTCCCTTCATTTCCCTCCTGCTCCCCTCCACCCAATCTCTCTCTCTCCCAGCATTCAAGGAAATGACTGTCAAAACACTAGCTAAACACAGCTTAAAGAAAACTGACTTCAGAGACCATACATGATAAAGAATATAAGCTTATGTCTCAAAAACAAAAGACAAACAACCCAATATAAAAATGGACAAAGGTCATATACAGACATTTCTCCAAAGAAGATATACAAATGGCTTATAAGTACATTGTCAAAAACCAAATGCTGCACACTGAATAAAAATTTAAAAAGCAGAAGGATGAATTTATTGCAAGGCTTTTAACCTGCAAGCTGGGCAAAGCTACAGGAGCAATGAGTCCAAATTGCCCACAGACTAAGGGTGATATGGGATAAGTACAGAAGTTATTGGCTTTTTCAGCTGATTGATTACCTGGTGGTTTTCTTTCTTATTTAGATCAGGATACCTGAGTCAAAGGAACAAGGAAGCACAGAGAGGGTGTGGACATACTTACTTGGCATTTGGGGACTGACTGGTATGCTCTGCTGATTTCTGAGAAGAGCTGTAAATTCCTGTAACATTATGTTGTTTCATTTGTGCACCTGTGTTGACCATTTCCATTTCATCCATGACAGAAGTGACTCCATTTTAGATTGTTTCTACAACATGAAAAGATGTTCAGCAGCAGTCATTAGGGAAATGCAAATTAAAACCACAAGATACCACTTTTCATTGACTAGGATGGTTGTAACCAAAAAGAAAAGAAGGAAGGAAGGAGGGAGGGAGTAAGGAACAAATGTAAGTAGGTAGGCAAGGGAAGGAAGGGAAGGAGGAGGGAGGCAAGGAGAAAAGGAAAAAAAAAAGTGTTGATGACTGTGGAGAAATGGAAACCCTCATACATTGCTGGTAGGAATGTAAAATGGTTCAGCTGCTATGAAAAACAGGTTGGTAATTTCTCAAAACATAGTTAAACATAGAAGTACTGTATGACCCCACAATTCTACTCCTAGATATATACCCAAAGAATTGAAAACAGGTACCCAAATGAGTCGATGTACATGTATGTTCATAGCAGCACTATTCACAATAGCCAAAAGGTAGAAACAATTCACATGTCCACCAACAAGTCAATAGGTAGCAAGTTTACAGGAATATCATTGAACTGTATAAAAGAATGAAGTACTGATGCATGCAGTAGTGTGGATGAACTCAAAACATTATGCCACGTGAAAGAAGCCACAAGCAAAAAGGTCATATATTGTATGATTCTACTTATATGAAATATCCAGCATAGGTAGATCCATAGAAACAGAAAGCAGATTGGTTGCTAGGGTTGGGGGATGGGAGAATGGGAAGTAACTGCTTAATAGATACAGTATTTCTTTTTGGGGTGTTGAATTAATATATTTTACAGCTAGATAGAGGTGGCGATTGTACAACGTGACTGTACTAAATGCCACTGACTTGCTCACTTTAAAATGGACTTTTAAATCATTAGTTTAATGTTATATAAATTTTATCTCAATTATTTTTTAAAAATGTAGAGGCTACAGACCTCTGCTCTTGGAGTTTTGTTTTTGGAAGAAGATATATTTTATCCACTTTACATATGAAAAATCTTTCTCCACACCAGAAGAGATTCTGAAAATAATATATGCTGGAAGGTGATAAACCTTAATTGCAAGTTCCAGTGGTCTTGAAAACCTTCTGGAGGAAGTTAAGCAATAACAATATATGTTAATAAATAGATTGTTTCCTTCAAATCCTAAATTTCTTTCACTAAATCACATGGCTCCCTTAAATGGAAATCTTGAGAGACACGGTTTCAGTTAATATCACTTGCATCTCCTTGTTTAGTTATGCAGCAGGTTATTTGATATTGACATAATGTGTTTAATAACATTTATCTGATAGTTCTCCCCATTTTAAATTAGTTTCTGGCATCAAAATCTCAAGAAAGGCTGCGTCCGCATAAAGAAGGAATAGGAAAAAAGTACTCCATGAATGAATGTTTTCAGACTTACTCAGCATGAAACTTTAAAAAAAAAACTTTATATATATGAAAAATAAACATCTAGTTTTTACTCCAAATGGATAATTCATTGGGAAACATAGTAATATATTTAATATCAAAATTCCTGAAAATTGAAATGCTCATTTCAAAAGTTTTTCTCAACAACGCAAATTAATATTAAAGTCAGTGGACATTCATTCACTGGGATATCCTTAGCATATCACCAATTTTTTTGCATCGACTATACAGAAGGTCCATGTTTTTTTCATCGCTTTTTTCAACTTTTTTCTTGCCAGATATTTTGAGGAATCAGAATCTACTAAGATTATTATAGTTAAATAGGAAATAATTTTATTCAAATTAATGAGGAAATTCAAATGAATGCTCTGAGTAAATATTTGAGATTTATTTAATCTGTAGTTACATGTTTCTACAGCATTCTTTTCTTTTATCTCTCTCCTCCCACCCTCTGGAATTCATTTCACCATCACCTACTGAAAGTTCTGCAGGTGGCTCAGAAGTACTCTCATATTCATGGAAACAGAAGCAAAGAAAACTAAAGAGGCTTTTGTTCTTAAGCAGTCAAAACAAGATATGCCAACAATGGTTACAAAGCAGTGGATTCAGTAGTAATTAGAGATTTCTAGTCTCTTTGTGACACTGCTATTCTTCAAAGCCCTAATCCTTCCAATTTCTCCTTCATATATTCTATAGCTTTGACTTCTTCAATTCACATGTAATATCAGTACCTAAATGAAGTTTCCAAGCTAAATATACACAACACAAGTTTCCTCTGTAAGACTCAATACCTATACTTTGCAAACAAATCTCCTTTATAAACTGCTGTATGCAGTTTAATGCACATAAAGGCATTGATTTAGTAAATTAATTTTTACTGAGCCCCTGTTAGTACAAGATTCTGCAATTAAATGGTACAGTGCATTAAAAGTATATGAAATGATTTTATACTCCTTTCTGTGAGAAGGTGTTGAAATTGTAACTATGCAAGGTTAATTACTGGCAATAAAAAAGGCAGTATTTTTAGCAGGACAGTGTTTTGTTAAGGAAAACTAAAATATGTTTGTGACCTCATTTTTTAATGTTAAACTTAAAGATTACCTTACGGAATGTAATTACCAAGAAGTAGAAGTAGATTAAGTAGATTAAGTAGATCCAGAAGTAGATTAACGAAGTGTTATAATGTAACATCATTGAATAAAATACTTAAAAATTTGTGTGATGATGAGCAAAATGCAGTGAAACAGTAATAATAAGTCAACAATAAGAATAATGACCCTGTTTTTATCATGTCTAGCATCTAAGATGAGAAAGTCCTATGTCTAAGCAAAGATCTCTGTGGCAGAAGAGAACAGAGAATAGAGGGAAGATTTTTTTAAATCCTTCTAATATTTTTCTAATTTTTTGGAAGTATCTTAAAAACCTTTCTTTCTCTTTTTGAATAATTTTGATAACTTGGAACTCTTTCTTGCTTTATCTAAAATTTAATCAAATTCTGTGAAAAAGTCCAGTCAGTGTGAAATTTGGCAGGGACGGTTATCTCTGAACTACTTGGATTAACCTCTGTGGTGTAATGGAGACTGTAAGACTCTTGGGGGTGACAGTAACTACAGTGACAGAAGAACACCTGGTTATTGGCATTTCATCCCTTATAATAGATGCCCAAAGAGCCCCCTAGATACCAGCAGAAATTACAAGGGTGTGTTAGACCATGACAGTTGAGAAATTATTACCAGACACATCTTAAAATGGGTTTCTGAGCTTTACTATCATCCCTGAAGGAAAAAAATACCATTTGCCTGCTGGGAGGAAAACTTAGCTAAATATTCCAAAGAAAAAAACTAAAATATATACCTAAGATAAGCATGTATACATAAAGCAAGAAATAGCAAAATTAGATAACAAAATAATTTAAAAAATAGGAATATGCAAAAGTATCATAGTAAAATTAATGTCGTCAAATAATGAAACATTTTTATATACTTATACACTTTACACTCAAGGACATAATACAGCTAGAAGTTATTATATACAGTTTAACAGAAAATAAAAACAATGGTATGATATTAGCATTGGGACCAATTCTACATTTTAATTGCATACAACAGCAAATATAAATTGTACTTTCATATATTCATGCTAAACTAGCTCTGGGATGATCTTCACAATGCCATTGGGAGTTTCCATAGAGTAGATTTTAATAATGATAAGGCTTATTTCTGTCCACTTAACTTTTTGCTAGAAATTGGGATACATAACCAAATATTTTCAAAAGTATGCTAATTAATAATACAATGTAATTATATACAATAAATACTACAATATATATGTATACATATCTATACTATATATTATATATAATACAGGTATGTATATATGTACACATAGTAGTTATTATATATGTGTGTATATATATATATATATATATATATATATATATACAAATATACATAGTAAGTTTGATACTCGTAGTTTTCTATTATGAAGAGACTATTTTATTTCCTAATACTATTCTCCAGTCTTTGAGTGATTACAAAGACATAAAAGCAAACAACATCAGTTTTTTCCAGGAATAATGCTAAATTATTTTGTTAGTGGTCGTACATCAAACATTATATATGTTTTCTGGGGAAACTCTTGACTATGTGTGGCTGTTTTGGTTTGGTTTGGTTTGGTTTGGTTTGGTTTGGTTTTACCCTAAAAGCAGGTTAATACTTCCTCACTCAGTGACATATATCCAGGAGATAATACCAACCTTATAGAAAGCATACTTCCTTGGGGAGAATTTTAATACCTACTGCAGTCTCTTATTCCACTGGATTTTCTCACTTCTTTCTTCTCATCTTCTCATTCTTTCATCTTATTTACAGAAATTCCTTATTGTATGCTATTTGAATTTAACAGTAGACTCAAAGGTTTTGAGTCAATCATGTAAATGAGCCCCCCCCCCCATATATTTCTGCTAATTAGCACTTACTCCCGCATTTAAACAGAAACCTTGTAATGGAAAAAATATGCATCTGAGTGTATTCATATGGTACACAATTTTCATATGTAAAAGCATAAGATGATCCAAATGGCAATAAAAAAATTATGAAGTACTCTTGCAGTATTTTGGTTTACTTTTCTTTTAAAGTAGACATGTTTAAATAGATTAATTTATTCACCCAAAGATGATAATGGAAATATCTCCTTGATATTTTGGAATAAGTTTAATCACTTCCTTAGTACCTTCTTTGAAACTGTCTCTTGATACCCCAGAATAAACATGTGATCACATATTTATGAGGTAGACTCTATTGATCAATAGAAATAAGTTATAAGCCAGATGTAATTTGACTATTTTGCTTTGATTTATTAATATTTATACAGGTTTCAGCTAAATAATAGAAATTACTTATTCATCCTAAGAAAGTTTTATAATGACATTTTAATTGGATAGTTATGAATATACTGAGAATTTTATGAAAATACTGAGAATTTTAATAATTATCTTTTTATTTTGATAATTGATTTTAATATTTTACCTTATCTTAAATTTCATTAGATTCTAAAGCAGTGAAATCTAGTTTATATCTGATATGTTTAGCTTCACATTATTTTAGTTACTTGATTTCTTGTATTTTTATCTTACTGAAAATATCCCCGAATTACTTTTTTTATAATTAATTAATTAATTTTTGGCTGCCTTTTGTCTTCGTTGCTGCACGTTGGCTTTCCCTAGTTGTGGTGAGCGGGGGCTACTTTTTGTTGCAGTGCATGTGCTTCTCATTGCGGTGGCTTCTCTTGTTGCTGAGCATGGGCTCTAGGCATGTGGGCTCAGTAGTTGTGGCTCACAGGCTCTAGAGCACAGGGTCAGTAGTGGTGGCACACGGGCTTAGTTGCTCCGGGGCATATTGGATCTTCCCGGACCAGGGCTCGAACCCCTGTACCCTGCGTTGGCAGGCAGATTCTTAACCACTGCACCACAAGGGAAGTCCCCTGAATTACTCTTACTATTCCAGACTTTCCTGCTTATTTTCATAAATTTATGTTTCCTTGTTAATTTTTAAAAATGTACTCTTCCCACCAAGTAATGAAGAATAAAATGAGGATTATGGTGAATTAATAAACTTATAGAGAATTTTATAAGGTAGTTTGAAAAACCTGCAAATTTATATCTGAAGTAATAATCAATAAACAACATAAAGTAAAAATTAATACTTATTATAATATCAGAAAATGTATATATACATGTGAAAACACATATATACGAAATAGCTTCCTACATCATCTCCCAGTACATTAATCAGTAAAAATACAGACTTGGAAATATTTGTTCATTAGCAAGAGGAGATCACTGAGAAATATTTTCATCCTGGAATAAGATGTTTCCCTTCTATAGGCCTTGTGAGATAGGGGTATAGGTTGAATTTTCAAAAACTGTGGTCCGGAAAAATCTCTAAGTGAGAAATTAGCCAGGGAGAAGCAAAGCACATATGCTTTGGAGTTCCTGAAATTGTTAATTCAAAATGTAGGAAAAGACATGCTCAAAGAGAGCCTAATATTCTTCCGAAACTAGCAGTATAAATAGAAAGAATCCCTTTGGAGATTTTGAAGTGACAATGTACAATGTAGAACAACAACAACAAAGGGAAGAGATTAAAATTTGCATATCAGTGGGTACATATCCCTATAAATGTTTTTTTTTCTTTTGATCTCCTTGATGGAATCCTATATTGCATCAGAAATTTGGCTACTCTGAATAAAGACTAAAATTCTGCAGATCACTTGAAATGAGATATAATTATACTAAAGGCAATCAAATTAGATGCAAGCAGAAGAGGCATGTGCAATTTTTGGAAAGTATCATTAGAGAGACAGGTGATCTCTTTTTTCCTTCCACTTCCCATTCTGCCACCTGGAATGTGTAGACAGCCATGGTTAATCCTGAGGTTTAAGGCTCTGTACGGTAGAGAAACATGATGAGCATGAGTCTGATGATTTCTTAAATTAGAAGTTATACACTGGTCCTGCACTACTAGTTAGATTTGAATTTTGTACCAGAGAGTAAAAATCTATTTCATTAAGTCACTATTATTTTTTTATTGGGGTATAGTTGTTTTACAATGTTGTGTTAGTTTCTACTCTACAGCAAAGTGGAGTTCCCTATGCTATACAGCAGGTTCTCATTCATTACCTGTTATATACATATTAGTGTATATATGTCAATCCCAATCTCCCAGTTCTTCCCACCCCCCCTTCCCCTCTTGGTGTCCATATGTTTCTTCTCTACATCTGTGTCTCTGTTTCTGCCTTGCAAATCAGTTCATCTGTACCATTTTTCTAGATTCCACGTGTATGTTAATATACAATATTTGTTTTTCTCTTTCTGACTTACTTTACTCTGCATACAGAATGAAGCCACTGTTATTTTGTTTTTGTTTTCTTTCACTGCCAAATCTAACACTATTTTTTTCTTTACTGAGATTGGATTGCTCAACAAAAGAAAACATAAAATAAAAGGTGATGATCCCTATTATGTGTTGGCCAAACATTTGTTAAATAAACTGCCATTCAGTATGCTGACCAAGTTCAGAGCATTATCTGATATGGTGGAAGAGATTTGAATGCTTCACGTTAGATACTTGTTGTTACTTGTATCAGGAGCCAGTACAATAGACTGCCTCAAGCTTCACCTAGACCACTGGTTCTCAAAGTATTGTCCAAGCACCCCTGCCAAGAAGCCATAAAATGTTGAAAAACCCAAATGTTTTTTGACCCTGATTTTTTATACCAGTAAAGGATCATGACTTCAAATTGTCAGTTGTAGAAAGATATAAATATAGTTAATCAAGTTTTGTTGTCATACTGGTAAAGATATTTAAGGATATTGCTTTTCCACTCAAATCCATTGTTAGAGATGTCCTCAAGGGAGCAACCATACATTGAGAGAGAGGGCCCTGGAAGAGCAAAGAAGCTAGGAGACAAAGACTGCAAGGTTTAGACTAAATTTTTTATCTAATTTTCATGTAGTTTTTGAACATGAAATTCACAAGGAGCAAAATGATAATTATCAAGTTTTTGAAAGAGTTGGGTTACCAAAGTTACCACAAGTCTCTACTTCAAAAGCCTGTGAGCTGTTTGTCTGCAAACTAAGTCCTGTACCCTTAAAATGTCAATTTTGTGTTTGGTTCACAGTGATTTGCTGATAATTTAGAAAGTTTAATGAAATATTCAGTTTTCTAAAGAACTATTAATTTATCAAAATTTACTCCAGTAGTATTAGAAAACCTGAACTCATCTAAGATAATTAAAATTAATCAACACTAAATATTTACCCCCATCTCCATACCCCACATATACACAGAACTGTCTGGGCCTAGATGTTGTAGCACATTATTTAAAACAAACACAGATATTTTCAAATTATTACACATTTTTCCAGTGAAGAAAAAATTGGGGAATATTTCTTCAATTATATAACATGTTTAATCTTAATATGAAAAAAAAAGAGCATGAGAAAGGTGCACTTGGGCAAATAACACAAATATTTTAAATAAATTTTAACACATTAAACCCAGTATTGTATATAAAAAATGCACACAAATAATTTTAATTTAGCATAGGAAAGCAAAGGTAGCTTAACATTTGAAATTCCTGATAGATTACCTATTAATATGTTTAAGGATAAGTTTAAGAGCTCTAGAAACATATTTGATAATATTCAGTATTCTTCCATGACAAAATTTCTTGTCATTCTGAGATTAGAAAGGGACTTTCTTAATCTGCTGAATGGTATCTACCAGAGAATCTACGGCTGTAATCCTAAAGGTGAAAAGGTAGAAGCATTCCATTAAAAATGAGGGAAAACTCATATAAACTCCACTCTTAAGTTTATAAACTGTGATTTCTTTTGCATATGTGCACAAGGGCATGTTAGAATATTTATAGTAAAGTCTCTTATAATAGTGAACAATTGGGCAAAACCTAAATGTTTATCACTGGAATAGACTACTGCCGCCAAAATACAATAGTACATTCATTCAATATATTGCCATACAACAGTCTCACAAACATAATGCTGAGGAAAGATATCATTAAAGATGAATACATATGCAATAAAACTTACATAATTTTAAAAATGAAGAGTGAACTCTGTTTTGATACACTTCAGTTTTATGTTTTATTTCAAAGTCTAGCAAGATAACAAAATGCATAAATTTTTATATATAATATATATGTATATATATACACATTATATATACATATACATGTGTATATCACAGAGGTAATGCACAGAAACTGGAAATGTTCCACAGCCAAGTAGGAGAAATCATAAAAAAGATGTAGAAAAAAATACATTATATGGAAAAATAAATGAATATATTTTGTGATTATATATGGATATATGGCTGAAGAGCATATGCTTTTTTAAATACATGAAAAACATTTTAATATGTAACTTGCATGTTTAGAATTCATTCATTTATTTCCAGATCATTTATAAAACTTTGAAGAACGGACTGTTGCTATGATGATTTTGCTTAATAATTGTCAACTAAAGGATAAAAAAGCTAAAAATTTGCATTCATAAGAACACAATGCTTGTGTTCATATTTTGGAGCTCTATGGCATGAAGCACATGCTCAGTTACTTACTGCCAAATTTTGTAGCAAAAACTTCCACTCCCATTTAATCTAAAATTATTCTATTATGTTTAGGTTAATTTATATTTTATTCACATTAACATTATATTGACAAGAGATAAGCATTTTATACTGTCATTATGGGTAGTAGCTGAAAAAGAAATAAAGAACCTTCCATGAATTATCTGATACTCTTAAGGAAGAACACATTCTGAATCCTGTAGTTTGGTTCAGAGCCATTGCAGAGGTCCCTGCATATAAAAAAGGAGTTTTCAATACAACAATTTCAATTTTTTTCTTCCTAACAGTTTTGGCTAGGGTTCATAACTTGCTTATAGGGATTCACAGATTTTTAAGCAACCAAATCTGCAAAATTACCACATTTCATACATATTGCCCACTAAGAAAGTCTGTCCCTCTTCAATCTGGCTTGCTCATCTGTGGTTTGACAGATGGATTCTACCCACAGGCAGAGAAAACCTTATTTTAAAAATAAAAATTAATTAATTTAAAATCTCACATCAAGTTGCAAGGAATTTTTATTGAATAAAGTTGTATTAAATCACTGATCACACTGTTTTAATATCCATTTTCATCTGTCACTGAAGGTAGTTTTAAAATCTTTGTTTTCTATTTAGTGCAGGTATCATTTATCAAAACTTGGTAGGGCAGTCAGATTACAGTGGAATGATGTGGTAGACATTGACTCTTTACAAATATCCATCTCCCCCATATTCCTGGCCAATAAGATACCTGATCTTGTTTGAAGCAACAGTGAGCCCAGCTGCAAATAGTAGATGGTGATTGAACTAAACCAGCAATTAGAATTTTGCTTCCCCTATTCTCTTGCTGCCACTGGTGGCTGCGGTAACACTGCTTTCCTTCCACAGACATAAAGGGAAGCTTGCTGGGGTGGGGGGGTTATGGGGTTTTAGAAGAAGCTTCTGTGTTTCTGATAAAAGAGACAGATTAAACTTGTTAAATTTCCTTCTGCTTTTTTTTCTACTGCAATTGTAAATATGCTTAGAACTGGGGCAACCATTTTGCTATCATGATTTATATGCATGAAAATTAAAATCCAGCATTCTAAAGATGATAGAAGGGAAATGTAGAAGAATCTTGTGCCCTTGATGGCATGAGTGAGTCCCTGAGCCAATGCTAGAAACAGCCTAGATTCACATATTGTCCTTTAACTGACACAGAGCCATTCATGTTACCGGGTTTCTCTTGAGGGGATGTTTGTGGCTGGTTTCTTTCCAAGTAATATGACCATTTTATCTAAGTTGTCAAATTTATGGGCATAAAATTGTAGCATTTCCTTATTTTCATTTTAGTGTTTGTAAGCTTACAATAATATCCTCTTCTTCATTCCTTTATTGGTAATTTGTGCCTCTTGTTCATGATTATTATCGCTAGATGTTCATTAATTTTATTTAAATTTCAAAGCAATTTTGTTATCATTGATCTCTTTTTCTCTCTCAATTTCATTGATTTATGCTCTTGTTTTTATTATTTATTTTCTTATGCTCATATTCTTGCTTTGATTTTTAATTTGCTCTTTATATTTCTAGGGTTTTTTTACGTAGAAGCTTAGATAATTAATTTGAGACATTTATTTGATAATAGAAATATTTATTATTTATTTATTTATAAATATATAAATATAAATTTATATTTATTTATAATGCTATAAATTTTCCTTTATGTATTGCTTTAGATGCATTGCACTCAATTTGGTATGTGTTTTCATTTTCATTTAATTAAAAATCTTAAAAAATTTCCTGTGTGACACTAACATGTATAAAATAGATAACTAATAAGAACCTGCTGTATAAAAAAATAAGTAAAATAAAATTAAAAAAAAAATTTCCCGTGTGGCTTCCTCCTTGACTTATAGGGTAGATAGAGTATATTTTTTAAATTTTTAAATATTTAGGGATTTTTCCAGATATCTTTATATAATTAATTGTTTAATTCAAATGTCAGAGAACATATATTGTATGATTTCAATTCTTTTAAATTTGTCATGTTTTGTTTTGTCACCCAGAATCTGGTTTATATTGGCGAATATTCCATGTGAAGTTAAATATGTTTTCTGCTGAAGTTGAGTGGAATTCTGCAAATGTCAATTAGGTCAATTTAGTTGATAGCGTTGTTCATCTTTTCTATGCCCTTACTGATTTTCTGTCTACTTGTTATATCAGGAAGAGCAGTGAGGATTTTGTTTTCTTATCTTTTTTCATTTCTATCAGTTTATACTTCATGCATTTAGAACCTCTTTTTAAAGTAAGTTAGATAGAGAAAGACAGATATCATATGATATCGTTTATATGTGGAATCTAAAAAAAATGGTACAAATGATCTTATTTACAAAAGAGAAATAGAGTCTTGGAGGAGCCTGTCTTTAGATTTCAGGCTACTTGTTTGACCTGTGACCTTAGCACACTGATGGGTTTGTAAAAGTTTAGTAGTTCCTAGTTTATTTAGTTTTTTAGTCAGTGAAGAAAGCATGGTCTTCTCAGATCTACTCCCACACACATTCATTCTCTCTGTGTGTATGTGTATGGCTGTACCTGGAGCAGTATTTGTTTTGTTATCCCTAATTTACAGGTAAAGAAACATACAAAGAGAGTAGGTAACTTACTAAAGCTCGCACAATTAATAACTGAACCAGGATTTGAACCTACTTCATTCTGACTTTAATACCTGTTTTTTCTACATTGTTGCACTTCCCTCATGAATTATTTTCCTAAAGAACTCCTATTCGTCTCTATAACCCAATGCTACGGTGTTATTTCTCATGTGAAGCCCTCCCTCATTCTCCCTCTCCATCTCACTCAGACAGGGTTATTCATTTATTAGAATTCTAAATGATGTTTTGCTTTAGTAAGTGGCGTTTGACTGGAGGACCCAGGAATACCTGCATTTTGGTCTGTCAATTCTCTCTCCTCCTAAGCTAAACACTCAAGGAATAACAGAAAAAATTGTCCACTTATTATTAGCTGGGTCAGTATCTGATGCCCCCAGGGCCAAGCTCCTGCCCACAACTCTAAATCTATGTATAGATATAAGTAAATCTATTTATCTATGCATCCATCCATCCTTCCATCCATCTAGAGAGAGAGAAAAGAGAGATGCAGTGCTATAGAGTTGGTTTTAACTATGAAATCTGTAGTATTTATTTTAAATCATGTAGTGGAAAATATAAAATATTCAAACATTTCAATTCAAAATATTCAAAAAGTGTATTCAGAATCTTCTACCAAAAAAGGCACAGTTTTTAAGTGGAGCAAAGTTCCCTAAGAAGTAGCCTGCATCCTGGAAAAGTTTACAAAATAGTGGGAGAGAAACTACTATGCACAGGAAATTTACATTTTTCAAAATTATTTAATTAAATGTCTACTATATTTTGATTAAATGTAGAAAATAACACATTTTATACTATTTAAAAATCAGATAATGCTATTTATTTTTATTGTAGCAGTCCCCTTATGATATTTCTATATAACTGTTTAAAATATTAAAAGTACAAATAAATATTTATACAGATAAATTAAATTATACTCTGAGTTTCCTCTCAGTTATAAACCTTAAACAACAATACCAGAAAGCATTTTTTACATTTGTTTAGTTTAAAGATCCTATTTAGTGGCACAGAATGTAAAAATGTATATATTTTAAGTTCCTGCCAATCTTGGCCTACTGGGGTTGCCATAACAAAATACCATAGACTTAGTAGTTTAAATGATATAAATTGATTTTTTCACAGTTCTGGAGTCTAGAAGTCAGAGATAAGGGTGCTATCATGGTCAGTTTTTGATGGGCGCACTCTTCCTCGCTTGGAGGTGGTAACTTTCTCAATATGTCCTCACATGATGGAGAGAAAGAGCAAATTAGCTCATGTCTCTTCTTATAAGGACACTGATCCTATCATGAGAGCCCCAATCTAGTGATTTCATCCAACCCTAACTACATCCCAAAGGCCCCGTCTCCAAATACCATCAGATTGGGGTTAGGGATTCAACATGTGGATTTTGGGATGATACAAATGTCCCATCCACAATACTGCCTAATAATTTAAACAGAACTATTGATATTTAGGATTAATAGAAAGAATAGTGTCACCTTTAAAGTGATATCTTACTCAATTTTAGCATTACTAATTACTCATTAATACATGCAAAACATTATGAGCATGATTCATGGAGTAGACTTGTCTATAGTTCGTTAGGAAGGTGGCAATTAACCGTAGGTCACATCCATCCTGGGAAATCATAGAGCTGTTCTGTTCAGTGTTCACACATAAGACACTGAAAGAACTATCAACTAAGCTGAGAGAATCATCTCAAAACAGAATTGTCTCTTCTCTTTGTTTTGTTATTATTAAGTCTGTTACATTTTTCATTTGCTTTCTTTCATCTTTTTTTTTTATATAAAGCATGTTATTATTTCCACAAAGAAGGACCCTATTGACAAGCAATATTAGCTAAATATTTTCATGTGCCACAAAAGCATTGAATTTTATTGGTTAAATAACACTTTGATAAGTATTTTTTCCCCTTTCAGCTATGGTGATAATTATGAAAAGAAATTAAACACTAATAATCCTGTAGCTATCAGTTAGTTATTCCTGCTTTTAGCTAATCCATTTAATTTTTTTTTAAAGAAGTCTTTGATATTATCAAAGATTATTAAAGAAAAAAGTTAAACTTGAGGTAGAAAAGAAAAAACTTTAAAAAGACTACTAAAAGAAAATTAAAAGGAGAGAAGACAAAATCTCAAGCTTGCCTACTCTCTTAAATTATAGGAAATTTTCTTATCTAAACTTCTTGTTATTTCTTTTGAAGTCATGATGTGGGAGATAGATAGAAAAGGAATAATAAGTGATTTCTGACTGAAGACTTTGCAAAGTTCAGGTATACAATACAAACTAATAACTGTAGAAAATTCAAGAAGGAGGGAGAATATACTAGGAATAATGTGAGTTTTGTATCATATATAGGAAATTTTTAAGGAAAATATAAATATTGAGATTTTAAAGTTTTGAATTATATGTATTACTTAAATAGAATACTTTATAGAATTAATGCTATTTAAATAAATGTGCTCTCAGTTATTTTGGCTTGGAGAATCTGTCATCTGGTGCATTATTAGTTTGATATAAGTATTGGTATTATATGTACTGTAACCTTTTAGATAACATTTTAATCTCTGAAGAATAGTTCCAAGTATTTTCAACAGGACATGCAAACTTTTCACATTTTTCCTGCATAGGTCATATTTTATTAAAGCCATGGATACCTTTTTTTCCCCTAAATTACAGGAAATTATTTCAGTATAATTCTACTGGATTTTTTTTTTCATATTTTTTTAGATAATGGGAAATGGTTTTTTTGCTGTTTGGCTCTGGATGAGAGGAAACGGTTTAAGTAAGATTCTGGTGGATAAGTCTGTTCCTGTCTGAATCTCGATTGTGCACTGAGATCAGTCTTTCAACCATAATACACTTTAGCCATATGCAAATTAAGGAATATAGCTAGATGTCTTAACATCTTGAAGCATACTAAAGAGTTAATACACATTTATTTATAATATTTCATGACACCTAGGGAGTCATGAAATATCTTCATAGAATACACAGAGAACCTTAGAGGGGGCTATATTCTCTATCAAATACCAAAATTAAAACTTGCTGTTTGGCCTAGTAAAAAGGAAAGAACCTGTGTTAATAGGAAATTCATTATATATATATATATATATATATATATATATATATATATATGGAACAAAAGGCAAAGGGAACGTGAAGAGGAAATTCAGAAAGTATAAGGAAGGTGTTAAAAGCCAATATTTTCTCTCTTTCTCTCTCTCCACCCACGTACCCACACACCCACGTACCCACCCACACACACACACACATACACACACACATCTTTATCAGTATCTCCCCTTAGTGAGTTTGTGTTTGTGTGCATGTATTCTGCAGATAAACTTTCTTCTCCTTTTCCATGTACATGTTCAGTTTCCAACTCATATGTTCAAAATCTTCTATTAAAGGAACCACCCAGAGCAAGGCTAGCATTTGTCATTATAAATTCCAGATTCCCAGGAGAAAGGATCTGACTGTGCTTGACTCATGTGATCAACACAGACTGACTTTTGTAAACAGTGAGCACAGCTTCATAACTTATAAATATAGCTACTAGGGACTCAATTTTATGAATTAGAGATTGATGATATTAAAAAAAAGAGAGGTGGTATCATGACTTATAAAAATACTCTAAATATCTTTTTCGCAGTTAGGAAACATCTCAGATAAACCCCTAAGATTAGTCCCCTGGCCCTTCCCCATCCAATTAATATGATCTTGGTAATGTAGAGTTATTGATGGGTGAAGTATTTTAAATAAATCTGTATTTGCTTTAGGGACAGTAGAGAAACATGTTTGTCACAAGGATTTGAAGCCAGGCCCATCTCAACATAACCATTTGTTGTTTTATGTAATTGCTCCATGACGATGGTCAAATTATTTGTTGTTCATTTAAGTTTCCTAAATAGCAAGAATAAAGATAATAACATTTGTTACATCATAGATTTCTGAGTGGATAGCAAAGAAGATAAAAAATACAACTTGCTTTGCACGATGCTTGCACATAGAGAATGCCTGACATATATTGATTTTTTGGTGGTATTGGCAGATGTAGAAGGGCTGGTAGAAAAGCAGCTGATAGAAATATTAATCCGTTGGGCAAATGAAAGGCACTGGCAGCTTTAAATAAGCAATTAGCACATGATTTAAACATTCAACTCATAGCAGAATGCGTGTTAACTATGTTGAGTGAGATACATAACACAAGGAGTAGAAAGAAGAATTAGGACAGTAGGAATATCAGAAAATAGGTGATGAATTAGTTTTCTATTGCTACCGTAATAAATTACCGTTAACTTAGTGGCTTAAAAACACAAATTTATCATCTTACAATATGGAAGTTATAAGTCTGAAATGGGCTAAAATCAAGCAGGGCTCTAGGGAAGAATCTGTTTCATGCCATTTCATAGCTTCTAGGCTCTACACATTCTTTGGCTCATGGAATGTCTTTCCAGACTTTCCTGACTTCCTCTTTCACTTTTAAGGACTTCTGTGATTATATTGGTCGCACCTGGATAATCCAGCCTAATCTCTCCATCTCAAGGTCAACTGATTAGCAACCTTAATGCACCCTTACCATGTAACATAAGATATTCACAGGTTTCAGCAATAAGGATGTGAACGTCCTTAGGTAGCCATTACTCTGCCTACCACAGGTAAGTAAAAGAGTTTGAAAGTATTTTAAAAGTTAGAATATACAGGCTTTGTGCTTAGGTCAAGACAGGGGACAAAAATATATGTGAATAAGTAAATTACTCTGCTAGGCAAAATAACCGATTGGCTTTTCTTCTCAAGATATAAATTTATGACAGGCACATTCCTACCCATTAATAAGAAATTAACCATCTGCAACAGAATCCTTTCAAACACTTGTGTCATTTATAATCATGTGTAATAATCGGGATATTGGACCATACTAAAAGACAGATTGAATGGATAACTAGATGGACTAGATGACTATAACAGAAGCAAGGTTAAACATTACTTTAAATTTTTAAATGATTAAGAACAAATGTGTGTCTGAAAGTTGTGAAGACTTCAAATAAATATTTTTATCTAGAAAAGTAACTATCCCATTAAATATCTCACTATGAATTTTCAATAACAAGCTTGCCTTTTTTGTTTCTGAAAATGTAAAAGCTATTTAATTTTGCCATCTGTTCTCAGAACCATTAAGTATAAATTAATTGTGAACAATAATTTTTAGAATGCATTGAATGCCAAGATATTCTAAATGTTGATGATGATGTTTCTGGAATTTTATCTAAATCTCTGATAATGTTAATATGTTTTTGTTTAAATAGAAGCTCACTTACAACTCTTGCTTACTCCCAAATTTGCCACCTTTTAGGAATACTTGTTAACATTGAAATGGAAAATCCTAGCTCTTCTAAAACTAGGCAGAAAAGAGAAAAATAGTGTTGCAATATTAAAATAGAAGGCAAATCATTCAGGTTTGCAGGTGGGTATTTTTAAAGAAATGTAAATAGCTGAAGGAGACAACTGAATTACTTCAAATGAAGAAACAAACCAAAAGTAAACAATAACAAAAAATTCAACTAAAATGTAAGCAATTTATTACATGCTAGGAATTCTTCTGTGGTTAAACAGAACAAATGAGGTTCTAGTTCCAATAAACATAAATTCCAGTATGTGGAAATAGGCAATAAAAATAAAAAATAATATGATATTGATAGACGATATATAAAGAATTTTAATGCAATATATTTTAGTAGGTCAGGGAGTTCACTTTAGATTGGATGGTTTAGTGTCAAGAACCAAACTTGGGTCTGGTCATCTGAGCCCAGTACAGCCAGTCTACTGACACCGGATTGTGGTGAAGGAAAGTACAGCATTTATTGTGCCCAATGTGGGGCCAAGCAAGGAGAATGGACATTTCATGCTCAAAAGACCCAAACTCCCTAACGGCTTTCAGGGAGGGGTTTTCAAAGACACGGTGAGAGAGAGGGTCGCAGGGTACATGATCATCTCATCTACATCCTTCTGATTGGTTGGTAGTGAGGTAATCAGCAGTCAACATCATCCACCTTCTGGTTCCAGCCAGTCTGGGGTCTAGTGGTTGTGGTCAGCACTCAGTTAACTTCTTCCACCTGGTGAGGGTTTTGGTATCTGCAAAACAACTCAAGGATATGGCTCAGAATATTATCTATAGCCCTTGAGGTGGAACTAAAGGCCCTCGACTTTGATTTATGGCTAAATTGTTATTATTTTGTCTTGCTTGACTGTTTTCCTTTGTTTCTGCATTTTTTCACTTCTCTGATTAAATTTGCTCTTTGGGCTTCAGGGAAGGCCTAGGAGGCTAAAGCTTTTCTACAAATAAGAGGAGGGGGTTATGTGGGTCTGTTCCCAGGAAGACCCTGCTGGGTCCTGCTTGGTTTCAATAGTAAAGTTGCTCTAGAGAGCTGATAAATCAGCTGATCTCTAAATGACAAGGAATCAAACAAAAAGATCCTGAAAAACTGGTAGTATCCTTCACACTACATAATCTTTACTCTCTTATAAGATTTCCCACTCTTTTCTTTTTTGGTTTTTTTTTTTTGTGAAACTCATGAATTAATATCTTCTTTCCTTAATTCACCCCTAATGCTTATCTTTTTGTTAACACAGCATTAGACATCTAATTATCTTAATTTAAAAAATTATTATGAATGTTTAATAGTTTTTTAAATTATTCATCTTTTTGAAATTTTCTCCTAAATATTATCTTCTAGTTCTTTGCTGAGTTTTAAAAATGTTTGCTCTTTTTCTTTCTAAATATCACAAACTCTTGCTTATTCTTTTTGTTTTTTTTTCATATTATCTGGTTCTTTTCTCAGTTTTGCACTATCTTAAATTTTGGAAGATATATACAATTTCTTTGAAGTATTATTTTGTTCAATACTATAATTCATATACACTCCTGTATGTATATATGTATATGTATATGTGTGTGTATAGATGGCTGTGTTTTCACTTCTATATTTTGAATTGGAGTCGTTCCTAAAATGTATTATGATCATTGTATGAATACTAGTGAGAAACTGAAAATCTGTTTTAAAGATTTCTATTCAGTGGAAATAAATATTGGTCCTGGTGGGCATCACTGCAGAATAATTAATTGGGCTTTTTAGTAGGGTTCCTCTAATGGTCTTTTCTATGAGTGAAGTCAAGTTCTAAAGTTCTTTATGATCCTCTTATGTTCTATTTGAACAGTACAGATCTGACATTAGGTGTCGTGGAACTGGGCCAGAAAAGGAGGCTATGGATTTCAGTTTTCTCTTTTTAGACTTTCATAGGATCCCCCTGTTTTCAATACAGTCATGTGAACCACCCAGCCTTTCCTTGACTATTATTTCTGAGACCAGAACCCCTGGAATTCAATTTCTGAAAATAAATGAACTGTTGCCCTACAGAAGCTTTATGGAAGCGAGATGCCACATTGCAAGGTTTTGAATGGGGTCTTAGGGAATGTGGAGAACCAGCTGTTTATACCCATTATTGAACTTTCACCTGTATTGAGCATCCCGCCTTCTGCAGCATCATGTGCATGCCTTTGCAGGGAACACACTCTCTTCTTGGTTCTTTCATGCTTCTCACACTCTTCCCTATATCTGCCCATCCCCAGTGTCCACACCTCTTTTAGCAGATAATTTATTTCAACTTCCGATGATAAATTATAAGTTACAGAACAAGAACTATCTAAATTTGCTAACATCAGATCTCCAAGTTTGCCCACATCTGCACTTGTTCTTTACTTTTTACTCTGTTGTAATGAAGCATTGTCCCTTCTCCTACCTGAGACCAATTCTTGCACTTGGGCCCCTTCCACCTTCTTAGAACCTCCCACCTTCATATTGTCTCTCCTTTTATTTTCAGAATTTTCCAACCTACTCTCTATTTCACATCACAACACCTCAGTGTCACCATATTTTAAAATTTAAAAATCCCTTGATCCTACAGCTGCTTCTAGGTATCATCTCATGTCCTTCATAAAAGTTTTTTTTTTTCTCCTAAAGTGTAATCTATATTTTGTCTTTGATTTTTTACCTCTCAGACTTTCATTGACCACAGAACTTCTCAACATGGGTGTAGTCTTCACCATTCTTCATCAGAGTCTTCTCGCAGCAGATATCTTTGGAGTACCTTCCTTTCTCATCTTCAAAAACTTGATGCAATTGAATATGTCCTTATCAGGAGCTCAGCTCAGCTGGAGAGGGCTGAGCTGCCAGATGCTAGAGTAGCTCATTAAGAGAACAAGACAACAAGCCAAATCAAAAAATAGTCAATCCTCTCGTCACTTACTATAGTAGTTTTAGCAAGAGTCTCAATATCACTGGCTCCTCTCTTTCATTTTAACCCCAAGGAAAGTCATGTTGAGGGTCAAGTGGATCCGGACAGACATGAGTGTCATCTCACTGCCAAGGCTTGCAAGTTCTTGAACCCAAGGATGGGGAGAGGTCAATGGGGAGGGCTAGGAATAGAGAAGTACTAGATACTGAGTCAGAGTGGGGGACAGTGTCTTTAAGATCCTTCCTTCCCTCTGGTAAGAAGATTTCAGCAGAGGCACCTGAGGAAGGCCTTGACTGAAGGCCCCCACTAAAAAGACCTTTGAATGAAGGCACCTGGGCTGGGAATGTGGCTATGCATAAAAACATGGCGGGCCAAGTGGGCTGAGTGCCTGACGGCAACTCCTTTCAGAAACTGCAGTGCCCTGCTGGGCACCAAGTCTGGTACGCAGAGGGCAACTTTCCCTGTGAGGGTTCCCAGATAATGCCCTTGTAATTTTCTATGACCAGAACTGAAAAATCACATATGGTGTTTTAACCAGGAGCCAGACTCCTCAGACTTATTTGTGAAACATTAGCTTCCTATGGTTTTCATTCTTACAATAGTTTTGAGAGATTTTGCTGTGTATTCTAATAATTAAGAGCAAGAACTGTGATGTGTAACCTCTTGGGTTCAAAGATCAGCTCCACCTTTCATTAGATTTTGACTCTGGGAAAATTGTATATTTCTCTGTACCTTGGTTTTGTCGTCTGTAACTTGGGAAAAAATAGTGGAGTAAGAATTAATTTAATGTAAAGCCTTTTAGATGTATTGTTTAACTTATTATGTTCATCTTAACACTCTATTCACATTTTCAAACTCCTAAGCTTATACTTTCAGTGTTAATAGAGTATAAAAGGAATGGTTAAGGGCCTTTTCAGGCATTCCTTATTTGGTTTTTTAAACATTTGCTCTGTTATTTAAGGAATAATTTAGTTGGCATCATAAAAATTAGCTGAGAAATTAATTGGAGCCTACAGCTATGTTATTTCTTTATTTAATATTTCATCATGAATTTTAATAATTTTCATTTTAAAATTTAATTAAGGGATAATCTTCATGACTGTGAGTTTGTAAGACAGAGATTTTGAGAGATACGGGTGAGTAATGAAAGGTGAGTTAGTAAATAGGATACTCCGGTTTAAATGGTAAATTTAGGCTTTCATTAGTTTTTCTCCATGAAGAATGTCCAGACATCTCCTTTAATGCTAATACTGTGGGATTGGGGGAGCATTAAGAAGCAAATGATATCTTAAACTATTTCCCCATTTGTAGTTTTTCTATCCTTACCTCTCTGTGTATGTCATTCCCTCACTTCTGAAACAGCAAGGAGAACAAATAGAAAAATGATGGTGAAAGAAAGACAGATGACCAACCTATATGGAGTGAATGTGGGTTCTTTGGTTTGATTTATATACTTACATATTGTAACATTAATTTCTTACATTTTAGTAGACCTTAACTCCTAAAAGAACTTTTACATAAAATATCTGATTGCTATATCCATGGTTCCTCATATCCATGGTTCTACAAACTTCTTAGAACAAGTAAAATTATTTGTGCAATATTGTTGGAAGACAGAGGAGGAAGTGAAATACTCCTAATGCCTTTTAAATAGGCAGTAGTGTATTCTTACAGAAGGTTTTCATATTAATTATATTATTTGATCATGTAAAAAAATTACTAAATTATATAGGTGTATAAAAATTCTGATAAAGAATTTTTGTGACTAGCCATGATAGCAGCCTAGTTGGAAGTGTTATATTAAGAACTCTTGTCAAGTTAAATGTGAATGGATCCCTAACTTGCAGGACTATAAACTTTTCTTTCAAATAATAGCCTTAAAATCAGTTTGTTCTCACCAAATTTATTCTACATAAGCATCAGAATACTGGAGAGAGGATAAATTCTTAACAGCTTAGACTCAGTATTTAAGAGGTTGAAAGAATTTGAATAAAATGATGTGAGTTAATGTGACTGGGGAAAAAAAAAAAAAAACCTCTGTGTTGAAAACTAGTTCAATTATTTTTCATCTGTATTGTACCCTGATTAGAAAAACTTGCATAGGCAGCTGAGTAAAGAGACTAGGGGTTTACTTGGAGATAATATTATTCTTGAAATATGTTTGAACAAAATCTATAGGAAGGAAAAAAACGTAAAGGATATTCTGGATTATAAAAAATGTATTGCTATAAAATGTAATTTTAGATTTTTATTTGTTCTTCCCTTTTGAAGAAAGTTTATTTTGTTAATGCAAAATATGGATTTTTTTAATAACTTAATTTGACAAATTTATCAGCTTGTCATTTGTAGCAGATATTCTTTTAAAATGGACATTTTCAGTAAGTATTTTAATATAATTACAGGCAGACATACAGGCAGAAGCACGCACACACACACCAAATCTACAATCTTTTAACACATTATGACAGTTTCCATTCCGTATTGATTAATATAAATGAATTTTGACTGAACAGATCTCTTAGGCATATAACCTTTACTGACTTTCATTTGAGTTCTGTACACATGAAATGTGCATGGTAATGTTAATAAAATATTTTTTTTGCATAGCAACTTTGAGCTTAAAGGATACCAAATGCTTTCATAAGCACAGTTTCATTTGTTCTAATGTAGAGAGCAAATATTATCACAAAGGGGGAAACTGAGGGAAGATCAGGTGAGCTGCTCATCAAGTTTATTTCAAGATTTATTTCAAGGATTTCTGAATATTCTTGCTTAATTTATGTCGTTAATTGCTCTAATGAAAATAGAATTAGAGTATGTTTTAGAATCTAAGTACATTGTCACAGAATAAAATGGAATAAAATTTTATAAAACATATTGGACTTAAATTGCTGAACTCTGTTGGAAGTGAAGTTACTGAAGAAAAATATAAGGTATTTAAATAGAGTATTTTCTTCATGAAACATTGCATGGCATGCTTCAAAATGAGAATAAAATGTGAAATGAATTTTCTGTGTTTAGTTTTATAGTCTAAGGAAATTTAATTGTTTAGGTAGATTAATATCGACAATTGAGGATATTTAAGAACATCTCAAATTTTTTTTATGACATTTATATACCTAGATTAAAAAACAGTGAAATAGTAGTCTGTCACTTAAACTTTCTTTTTAAACCCTAAAACCACCAGGAAGTAAGGATGAAAAACTAAAATTTTAAAGCCAGTTGATAATATGTTACTAGATATCAAATGTTAACCTTGTTCTTTATCCCATTTATTTGGCTACACTGTCAATCTAAGATACATATAAGGTTGTGATGGTGTCACTTTCAATAACATGCTTGACAGGAACAATTTTTATACATTGACATGGCATCCAGTTTAAGTACTGTCTGATTTTCCAGGCTATCACTAGAAGAATTTCCCATTTCATGTATTACAGCATTTACCATAGTAATGCTCTAGTTAAAAAGTTACCTTATATATACTGTTTATTGCATAATTTTGTAAGTGCTAATGTTTTGTCACCTGTGTTTCTGTGCACACAGGATTTCATAAGGCTACATATAAAAAATTGGTGACCACACAGTAGAGAAGTAGAACAGTAACAGTTAAAATGAAGTGTCAATAATAGAGTTCTTGTATCCCTGGTAAAGAAGTTAATGTAAATTGGTGAGAAAAGACGAGGAGCTGAATCAACTAAAACTATGATATTGCTAGACAATCCATTATTATATAAAATAGTGTATTATCATTCATAACTGAAAAGTGTTCCTCTTTTTGATTTCTTGCTTTTATTTTCTCAGTTACAATTTACCTTTCTGGGTCTCTTTACACTTTGAGTATTCTCTTTTTTTTCACTTGATTTTTTTTTTTTTTTTTTTTTTCTGTACAGAACTATAGACTTTTCCTGTTGAAATGCACTATATGAATTCTGGAGATAAAAATTAATGTTAGGTTTTCAAAGTGAATTTGTTGCAACATATTTCACATACTGGGAAATATCCAAACTTGCATATTTAATTGTGACTTAAATTATTTTGTATACTACTTAATGAAATTACATTTCAATATGAATTAAAATGGAAAATAGAGACCCTGCAATGTCCTCTATTACGAGTCATGTGCAATATTCAAAAATCAATTACATGATTGAATATAGAAAGTTTATTTTGCTTTGCATGAAATACATCATATCTGAAAAAACAAGCAAGGTCTAAAATTGAACCATTTGACTTAATATCATGATACAATAACCTGGCAAGGTCTAATGACATTTATAATGTGTGAATGTATTCAACAGTTATCACTTTTGAAAATGGAAGTGTAATGTCGATTTATCTTTTTCCCCTTCGATTATCCTTTTTTTCCCTGTTACTTTATAGTACAATGACCTAAATTAAATATCAATATCTATTTCCACATTGCTTCCTTCTCAACTATATTAAGCATCAGTCATTTAGACTAAGCATGGTAATAACTATGAGCGGTGTCTATTGCCTACTTACCTACATCTTCTTACTTGAAAAGTTCACATCTTTGGTGAAGATTTACATAAACAGAAAGGCGTGAAGTTGTGGGGTTTTCCCCCTATATTAAACATTTATACATTCCAAAGCAATTTGTCCTGTCTTTATATATTTGGACATTTTTTTTAAACAGTGAATTCCTGAAAAGGACTTTTTTTTTAAATTTTTTTTATTTTTTAAAATTAATTAATTGATTAATTTATGGCTGTGTTGGGTCTTCGTTTCTGTGCGAGGGCTTTCTCTAGTTGCGGCAAGCGGGGGCCACTCTTCATCGCAGTGCGCGGGCCTCTCACTATCGCGGCCTCTCTTGTTGCGGAGCACAGGCTCCAGACGCGCAGGCTCAGTAATTGTGGCTCACGGGTCTAGTTGCTCCGTGGCATGTGGGATCTTCCCAGACCAGGGCTCGAACCCGTGTCCCCTGCACTGGCAGGCAGATTCTCAACCACTGCACCACCAGGGAAGCCCGAGGACTTCTGATTTATACTGTAGGTTAGTAGTTTGTGTTAAAATATCTTCTGTTTTCAAAGAAGATATTCTTGAAATATCTTTCTGAAATATCTTTCTGTTCTCATTTCGAGTGGCTATTAAACAATTTAGGATGTAGCATAAGGTCACAGTCAAAACAATATCTGTACCATACATTTCCAAATTGTCAAGCAGAACTTTCAAAGTGAGCTACTAGATGTGCAAGAACCTTGCGCAATACCAAGTGTAATTTGTGCTAAACATACGATGTTGTTTTTTTTTCTATTGCTCTTCCTGTATGTTTTTTTGTATCCCAAATGATTAGATAATAATTTAAAATTGTTAAATTATAGAATCCCTTTCTTAGTCTAAAAGTTCTAGTAATCTGATAATTTTACTGGGGCAGGTGACAAAAAGAGAGGTAGATTAAATTTTTCCTTTGCTTCAGGTTACTTTTAAAAAATTTTTGTATGTATAATTTGGTTTTGATGGCTGGTTCCTTTCTGTTAAGAGAGCCTTAATGACATTAAACAAATTCCCCTTGTTCCCTTTAATTTTTTTTTTTTTTCTCCTGATCTTCTTTGAGACTTTCCCCAGTACTTATTTTCCAAGTGTCCTGATTTGGTCATCATCCACTTCTCTGAATAATTATTCAATTTAGATGTGTGTCTCCTATATGAACTTTGTAGAAAGAAATGTTAGAGATAACATTTATTTCTGGCTTAATAGTCTTATAACTCAATGTTCTGAAAAGTGAGAGAAAAACTCAGAAAGCTATTATTGAAAGCTATGTAATATTTCATTGTTAACATGTCCCTCCTGTTAGGCCCTTTCTGGAAGGGATGTGCTGGAATAACCAAGTCATGTCTTTAAATGTTCAGGAAGGGGACAGAGCTACTGGATGTGCCAGTCTGAGTAAGGAAATTGGTGAGGTTAAATTGGGGCAGCCTGTGTTTGTATTTACACTGATGCTGTATTTGCATTCTTTTTAGGTTTGGTTCATCTTAAAAATTGTAAGTGATTTTATATTTTTTTTCTATTGTGGAAATAAAGACCAACAAATGAGAACAGGTGAAGACTATTTTTCAGAGCTTGCTCTTGCAAGGGAGTCATCATTATCACTTGTGCTTTGGCAGAAACTCAGATGCAGGCAGTAGAACGGGAAAGCTTTCTAGTGGAAAACAGGAGGAGCTTCAGGAATGTTCTAACTGGAGGCTCTTAGCACAGGGAAGCTGCAAGCAGGCTAAGCAGAATCAGGGCATCCAGTGTGATTGGTTAGATATTTATATTTGGCTTTCTCTGGTTGGTTCTATGTTGGAAGCAGGGACAAAAATTAGGGAAGCTGAGAATTATTATCCAGGTTTTGGCCATCTTAGGCTGCTTGTTACAGGAGTTGCTGTTTGGCTTCCTGGAATGTTTGCTAGAGATAGTGAGTGGTCTGACTTTCTGTGTGTTTGTCTTGTAGATAATAGGTTGGATTCCTGAGCTGGTTACTCTAAATCATGCGTTGGTCTTCTGGGCTGCCTGCTGCAGATTCTGAGTCAGAGTTCTGTCTTTATATATGGTCTGGTCATTGCCCATTTGTATATTCGGTCTCTCACTTTTAAGAGACAAACTTCAGATGTTATTGTTTAAAAGGTTATATTAGTTTTATTTAGATTGATGAGCGAAAGAGTAGTTTCAAAAACCAGAACTTTAAGAAAATATTACCTAAAATACATTTGATAAATATTTACATTATGTATTATATCATATATTATGTGAATATTTGTTACCACTTGAATATCTTTCTTCACATTCCCCTATTATCCAGGATAAGCTTTCTTAAGAATAGAACTAACTCATTTTTATTGGATTTGTAAGAAGTATTGACCTTAAATAGGAAAATTTCTAGTCACATCAGCTGATTATTTATAAAAGGAAGGTAGTATTCATTGATGAATAACTATATATATTTATTTTAGGTTGATAGTCATCTCTTATTTCTGAGGGTGACTTTAAAACTGCTCCAAATTCTGAAGAGAGTAAAATGAGCCTGTAAGAATAATTTCTGCCATTTATTGAATTTATTCTGTACATTAGACAGTTTGCTCCCCTTTACATATGTTTTTTAAGTGACACTCTCTGAGGAGTAGTATAGTTACGTTTATTTATTCACATGAGGAAAGTGAGACCCAGGGAATGTTTACATTCTAATAGGCTGTGGAAAGAGAATTCAGAGTCTAATTCCATTATGTTCACAGCCCCTCAAATGATGGAGCTTTGTCTTGTCTACAAATTGTTTATCTACAAACTGTATGTCTCCTAAAGTGAAACTATAAATTAAACACAACATCCAATGTGAGAGCAACAGAAATTACACTGATCTGGAATTAAGCCTGATCCTGAGCCTTTTTTTTTTTTTTTTTAATTTTATTTATTTATTTATTTATGACTGTGTTGGGTCTTCGTTTCTGGGCGAGGGCTTTCTCTAGTTGTGGCGAGCGGGGGCCACTCTTCATCGTGGTGTGCGGGCCTCTCACTATCGTGGCCTCTCTTGTTGCGGAGCACAGGCTCCAGACGCGCAGGCTCAGTAGTTGTGGCTCACGGGCCTAGTTGCTCCGCGGCATGTGGGATCTTCCCAGACCAGGGCTCGAACCCATGTCCCCTGGAGTAGCAGGCAGATTCTCAACCACTGCGCCACGAGGGAAGCCCCTGATGCTTTCTTTTATCACTGAACCACTTATGCACAACTGCGAGGTAATGTAGAATAATTCAGCAGATTTACTTGGACTTTGAAATAGTATAGGAAAATATAATTAAAGAAACAAAAAGGGAAGAGGAAAATATGGGAGCATTTCTAATTTTTGCAAACCCATTGTAGTAATTTAATATAATTTAAACACATTTTTAAGTAACAGAGAAATATCAGAAATATCCTAAATATGCAGTAGGAGAATAGTTAGATAAAAAGTTATACATCTATACATTGAGCCATTATGTATTAATTGAACATAGTCCATTAACTCTAGTGACGATGTCCATTAAGGGTTTTGTTAAATAAGATCTATCAGTATTTTTGATAAACAAGAGGAGTAATTTCTAATTTCATTCATGTATTTAAATATTGACTATATGTGCGTATTACCTAAAATGTTGTGACAATATTTTAACATGATTTTCAGTGGCAAATATAAATAATTTCAGATTTTTTCCACAAAATATTCTAAATTAAATGAATCTTTTTTTTTCAGCATTGTAGTGATTCAGAATTTTTAATTGTTTAGATTTAATTGAATCATTGTTTTTAGGCAGAAAGCCACTGTCAGTGGTCCAAGAAACAAGTAGAGCCTGTTAGGCTCTTTGTGGCTTTCATCACTCTTGTGCAGCAGATGAGTGCTCAACAAAAACTCAGCCTGTTAGCCTGACAAATGGCATCCACTTCTATATAGAAACATTTTATTTCATCACCATCATTTTATAGAAAATGTATATATTAACATTGTCATTTAAAATGTCTTCAAGTTTAACATAATAGTATGTTCATGTGTGTTCTTTTTTGTTTTCTTTTGAGCTCAAAATACATATGGTTCTTTTTTCTTGGTTACCCTCATACAGGGCATTATAAATAACATTGTAAATTTGAACAGAAGCCTTCAGATTTTGTGTCAAGGTGCATTTCAACATTCACCTTCTGTCTCTGGACCCTACTAATAAAAATATTTTAATTCCATGTATGATATTCCTCTATTATAATTCACAATTAAAACATTAAAAGTTTATTATACAACCTTTTAGACAAAAAAATAAAAATACAATTGTTCAGAACTTTTAATGTTATGTTAATAATCCAGAGTACTGATTTATAGGGTTTGACCAACACAATCCCCAAATCCTCCAGATTGGAGTCAAGTTGGTCAAAACCACAACATATCAATCGTTGAGTTAGTGTTCATTTGGTTTCTGCTTTCTTTTAAAGTGGGTTTACTAGAGGGCAAGAGAGAGAAGACGGCAAAAATGTATGATTATCTCTTCAAGCTGCTGATGATCAGCGACTCAGGGGTGGGCAAGACCTGCCTCCTATTCGCTTTTCCTAAGATGCCTTCAGTACCACCTTCATCTCCACCATCATGGTCGTTGGAGCAGAGCTGGGGGCCTCCTAGAGGCAGACCACCAGCATCCAAGAGGAAAAAGTGGCAGCGTGACACCGTGGCAGTGGCATTCATTATGTGACTTTGGGCAAATCAGTAGCAAGCCTCCCAGGGTTCCATTTTTCTTCATAAGCAAACAGGGAATGTTGTACTAGATACACTCTAAAGTCCCTTCCAAGGACTTCCCTGGTGGTGCAGTGCTTAAGAAACTGCCTGCCAGTGCAGGGCACATGGGTTCGATCCCTGGTCCAGGAAGATCCCACATGCTACGGGACAACTAAGCCTGTGTGCCACAACTACTGAGCCCACGCGCCACAGCTACTGAAGCCCATGGGCTCTAGGGCCCGTGTGCCGCAACTACTGAGGCTGCATGCTGCAACTAATGAACACTGTGCGCCTAGAGCCCATGCTCTGCAACAAGAGAAGCCACCACAATGAGAAGCCTGCGCACCGCAATGAAGAGTAGCCCCCGCTTGCTGCAGCTAGAGAAAGCCCGCACGTAGCAATGAAGACCCAACACAGCCAAAAAAAATTTAAAAAGTCCCTTCCAAAACTCCAAAAAAATAAAGTGGATTTACTACTTTAGATTATAGTCTACATTTGAAGAAAATACAATGACTACATTACCACACATAAACAAGGGAAAAATTCCCAAGAGTATTTTGTGTTTTACTTTATTTTCATGAGAACAAGAAGCCTGGTTGAGCTCTCCTGTCACCTTGTACTCTACAGTTTAGATGTTTGAAGGACACTCAATTTCGTATATTCTCTTTAGAAAATGAGTTCAGAAAAGATGATTACTAAAATTGTGACATGTAACAAATACTGTCTTGTAATTTAGCTGTTTATGCCTTATCACCCATTAGAATAAGTCTCGAAGACAGTGTCCATGTCCTATGCATCTTTTTTATTCACTCTGTATTAAGGACTGGCACAGAGACCTATAAGGACTCAATAGGTTTTTATTGAATATCTAGATAAAACTAGATATCTGATCTCCTGATCTAATTGTGTTGTAGGATAACATTCCATTATGCCACAGTGACTTGGTCTTTCTCCTACTTTGAGGCCTGCTTTGTCTCAGCATTCTTACAGTACCTCTTTGCCTATTACAATTCTAAATGTTGATGCCTCCCAGGGTTCTGTCCTCAATGGTCTCTGTATTTGATGGCTCTGCCCCCCAGAAAGAGCTGCCCCTGGGATGGGCAGGCAGGAAAGTGCCTTTCCTCAGAGGCTGCAATGTTTGCTGGGGGCATAGGCGTGCTGCACCCAGGGCCCGAGCCTGGGCTTCTCCTGCCTGCCTGTCCCCCTTCCCCCTCCCCACCCATCGGAATTGGGTGAGCCTGGTGGTCGTACTTGTGAGGGCTTAGGATGCAACTACCTCACTGCAGGTACCCCTCGTATATTTTCAGTCCCAGCGTACCCATAATAATCTCCTGGTAATTATATATTTATCCACACACACGTATAGATATGAACACATATTGATGTGCATGTATATATATATATATACACACACAAACATATATTCATATATATGTGTGTATACATATATAATACAAATATATAATACACAAGTACATATTCTCTCCTTTGGGTTTTTATAGGCATCTCATTGATTCAGTCATCCTTTTATTCACACATAGTGATTGAGCACCTGCCTCGAGACAGCATGACAATCATCGCTATGTTATTGTGGCCAGAACGAAACAAAGTCTTTGATTTTCCCCACCTACAACAAATCTTCTCCATCCAAGTAAATTATTTCATGATTCATACCTTGAACACATAATTTTTGAGATACGCTTAGGCCCTAATCCCTCTAGTTTGAGTAGTTCTTATTCTCTCTGGTGCTATAATCCCATTCTAAGCTATGATCACTTCTTCTCTAGAAAACTCCAACTTTGCCTCCAAACTGATCTCTCTACTTCTACTCTTGTTCACCTCCAGTCTGCTTTCCGTAGTAAAGTTTTTAAAACATGAGTACCAAATTCCCCATAATGGCTTACAAATTTGGCTCCTGTATCTCTTCTGGCTATGCATGTCTGTACTTTCTCCCGGAGAGACGATGCCTAGTCATAATGGCTTGCTTTCTGTCCCTCAAAAATACAAAGTAGTTTTCTCTTCCAGGGCATTTTCAGTTTATTTGTAATTTAGGGGTTTTGTCTGTTCTCCAGTTTGCAAGTCTTCTCTCAAATGTCCACATGCTTGACACTTTCTCTTCCTTTACGTGCCATTTCAAATGTCATGTCTTCAGGATGATCCTAGGCAAAGGATTCACCCAGTCACTTTCTTCTTTTGCATGACCATGTTACATCCTCTTCCTTGATATTATCACTATATGGGGTTATCCTATTTGTTTCTTTTTTATATTAGATTAGAGATAGCAGATTACTTTATGGCAAATTTAAGTCGTGAAATACACCCCACCACCTCAAGTCTCCTGTGTCACAAAGCCAAGCAGGAAAATAAGAGTTCCCTCACCTCCTACTAATTACCCCTGATCCCACCCTAGGGGACTAGGGATTTTATAGTGACTTCAGAATTCAGATGTGAAGAGCAAAGGTTGTGTAAGCTTGTTATCCTGGGATGATAATGGAACCCACATCATAGATATTAAAACAGATAGTTATTAACCACCAAAGGCTCTCTGGGATTCCACATGATTATAGAATTCGGGGTGAATAAACGCCAGCAAGTGTGAGCCTAGAAAAGTGGGTCACCATGATGTAAAAGGGAAAGATACAGAGGTGGCATCCTGAATTGACTGAGTTACCAAACGGGGGAAAATCTATAAGTGACTGAGATATATTTGATGTATTTGAATTGATAGTACAGGAAGTCCCCTACATACAAATGAGTTCTATTCTGAGAGCACATTCATAAATCCAATTTGTTCGTAAGTCCAACAATGTTAGCCTATGTACCCAACTAATACAATCGGCTATATAGTACTGTATTGTAATAGGTTTATAATACTTTTCACACAAATAATCCATAAATAACAAACAAACACAAAAAATAAAACATTTTTAATCTTACAGTACAGTACCTTGAAAAGTACAGTACCTTGAAAAGTACAGTAGTACACTACAACAGCTGTCATACAGGGGCTGGCATTGAGTGAACAGGCAAGAAGAGTTACTGACTAGAGGAGGGGAGAGAAGGTGGGAGATGGTAGAGCTGAAGGATTGTCAGCAATAGGAGACTGAGGGCAACATGCAATTTCACTCATGCCTGACATTGGTGGCACAGGTTCTGGTTCCTTGCTGGGTTCAATTCTATCTACCCTCTTAAAAAAAGATCCAGTGATGTCTGGGTAGTAGATCTTTTTTTCTCACCATAGATGACACAGTAGCACTGGATTGCATTCTGAATGGCTGCTACAACCTTTGCGTACCGTTCTACGTTCCTGTCCTGTGCCTCAAAAACTAACGGTGCCTCCTCAAATAAAATCCCCTTGCCATTTCCTGCATCGTGAGTTTCTTCGGTTCTTCAGTTACTTCTTCCTCTTGTTGCTCCACTCTCTCAATCATTTTCACTTTTGTTTCCATCGTTATCACTTGGTGCTTCTTAACAGTACCAGCTACATCACCGCTGCTTTTACACTTGCTTCTGGCCATTCTGGGCTTGAAATAAAGATACTGTACTACTGTACTCTATACAGTACTGTACAGTAGAGTACACAAAAGCACAACCACTTGTAGAGGATGCACACACGTGACAATGTATGCCAGACACTTGAACTTACTTACATAATTCGACTGCAAATGCATGTTTGCATCTTTGAAAGTTCGCAACTTGAAGGTTCTATGTAGGAAACTTACTGTATAAATATATCCAATATAGAAAAAAACGTGAGGTTCCAGAACTAAGTTTAAATTCATTGTAGGCAAATAAACAGTAAAATAATGAAAACGCATGCCTTCTACAACTAAGAACACATGTACTTCTAAAAACAACAGAGACTATCGGATCTTGCTCTAGGTGATGTTAAAGCACAGTCATCACACAGGAGCAACTTCTAATAGAACAAGACTAAATGCAAATACTTTTTAATAAGCACAAGATACATAAACAATCAACTTGAATTGTTCATCCTACTAGAGTTTGTTTGATCCATAGGAGATAGTTACAAATCAGGACATATCAGGGAATACTAATGAAAAAAGTCTTCTCTTACATTAAAACATAAGCGAAAACCTTTTCCAAACAAATGGTACACTAAGATATTTTGTGTTAAATATTTTCTTTGCTCTTTAGAATTTAATTCATATGGAAGGGTTATTTCCAATATGCAATTGGTAATAGAAAAATATGCAGGAATTATATCAAAAGGTATAAGTTTCAATCCTATACATAGTACTAAAGTGCTATGGAATAATGTGTGTACTTATGAGTAAAGATAGAATATATATAAGGAAGGTTTAAATAACATTAGCGGAAGGGAAGAAAAACTAAAACTATTTTGAAGGAGAGATAAGTTCTTGGCCTTTAGTGTTTCTCTTTTTTCCTTGCTTTCTGAGGACATTGCAGACAAATGGGAGGCTTAGAATGTAGATAAACATGTTGATGTTTGTCTCAGCTGAAGCAGAGTTAAGGTAGATCGAGAGGAGGAGTTAACTAGGGGGGTATCCCAATATGAGCCTTGCCATTAACTTAAATGAATAGTCCACAACCTTTATCACACTCATGACTCACTTTCGTATGGGCTATATTTAGTTGTCTCTCCTAGAGAAATGATGTCGCACCATACAAGATTAATATAGCTTGGGCTCTGGTGGCCATTATGTTGCCACAGGTTTATGGTTTTTCTACAGCATTTTGATTTATGATACCCTTCCTTTTAATAGAGGTTCATTATTTGTACATTAAGGTTGTAACTTACTCCATCATATGGGGACTTCTATTAATCAGGGAGCCTCTATAGTTCAGTCTGACAGTCTGACTGTCCTTTTTGATAGGATTGCTCAAGCAGAACAATTTGTTAAATGCGCGAGCCCTCGGTGGCTTAAGATTCATTTCAGCAGCAGGAAGAACGTTTTCATTTTGATGCAAAATGATGCTTATGTGTCATTTCATATGTCATTTAATCTAGGTGACTGACTCTTCAGTTTAAATAACTCAGTACTATTTGTTTTGATTTTTTTTTATAGGGCTTTGCTTTAAAAAAAAAAAGTACAAAACTACACTCTCTCCTAGTCTTACCATGTCTCTTGATAGAGTAGTGAGGATACAAAAACTGAACACTCTGTAGGCTTCTGCCTTTGGTTAATAATGCTGATATCTTTTTCACAGATGTATGGGGTGGAGGGAGAGAGAGAGATTATTTTTATCTGAGAAAAAGAGACAGGATTAAGACCAGATTCAATATTTATGAGCATTTTAAATTCTGAAATTCCACATAATTCTAATCCACTGCAGGTTTGTGAAAACTACATTTCTCTGTGACTTTACATTTTGCTCCAGAATGCCACACTTCAAAAGGAAATGATCAATTCTAATTAGGTTTATTTGCTAAGGAATATTAATAATGAAATGTTGGAGAAATAATACCACTGAGCAAACTCTTCTTACTGGTTTGAGATTTAGGGAGACTTTGAATTTTGAATTTACATAGTCAATTCAGGGAGTAAAATGCTTCATGTCAACATATGAAGAATAAAATGATAATAAGATGGCTATTAACAATACATAAATATATAAACCTAAGTCTTCATGAGATTAGGTATGTAGAAGTTTCCAGAGGTCATACAGGTAAATACAGTTTAAAGCCAGAGCATTCAGAGCAACCCAAGCTATAGGGAAATTGGAAAGTTGACTTTTCTTATGCCTTGTTAAGTTTACAGGTTCCTCATTAAAGTACCATTTACTTAAAAATTGAGCACAGGTATGCCATTCAAAAGTCTTGGTTTTATTATTTTATTCATATTTCAAAAATGGAATTTATACGAGTTGGATACCTTTATTTGAAGATGAAGAATGATTCTAGTTGGAGTCATTTTGTTACCACACAATTACGTGTTTACTTATATACCAATATATTATTTTTTATCGTTATTATATTTCTGCTTCCATTTGCACATTAACTAGATTTAGATAAAACATATTTTCATGTTTTGATTTTTTTTCATAACAAGAAAAGTTTTCAGTAACTACCACATACCAAGATGGAGGGGAGGAGGGAGGGAGACAGAGAGACAGAGAGAGAGAGAGACAGGGAGAGATAGAGAGGCAGAGAGAGAGAGAGATAGACACAGACAGTGAGAGAGAGACACACACACAGACACAGAGAAAGAGACGCACACGCAGAGGGACACACACATACACAGAGACACAAAGACAGAGACAGAGAACGAGAGAGAAGACAATGATTAGTAGTTGAAAAAAAAAAAGGATAAAGGGGCTCTCCTATGAATAAGTGATGAAAGAGATACATTGTAACAGAGATACTGTGTTCTTAGAATCATGTTGATGGTACAGCTGGACTGAGATGTGCACGTTGCCAGTTTACTTAAGGGTTGTAAAGGCAGTTATTAATACTGTGTGAGAAACTTCCTCAAACTTAGTGGCTTAAAGATTTCACACACACACACACACACATATTTATATCTCACCATTTCTGTAGGTCAAAATTCCAGCTACAGCTTAACTAGGCTCTGTGTTCAGGGTCTCCCTTGTCTGCAGTCCTGTTGGTTGGGACTGCAGCCTCATCAGCGGCTGGACTGGGGAAAGATACACTCCCATGCCTCTGCAGGATGTTGGCAGTATTCATTTCCTTGCCGCTGTAGGGCTAAGGCTTCATTTTCTTGCCACCCATGGTGCTTGGCTTCCCCAACATGACTACTTACTTCATGGGAGTTTACTTCTTCAAAGCCAGCAACATAGAATTTCTAACTTAAGGAAGGGCTTAGTTCCTTTGATTAATTCAAGCCCACTGAGGATAATTGCTCTTTTAATTAACACAAAATCAATCGATTTGGTCCTTAATTACATCTGCAAATAGCTTTCATTTTATGAAGAGGGATATTTCATAATTATAAAATGGTTATTTCATCATGAAGATATGTTTCCTAATTGTGTATGTGTTTAATAATAGACGTTTAAATGTGCAAATCCAAATCTTATAGACATTAAAGGAGGAGTGGTGAGGTTTAGTGTTCTGAAATCTCTAACTATAGCAAAAGCAGATGGTTACAAAGTAACTGCACTCTTACACATTGCTGAGGGGAATGCAAGATAATACACCCACTTTGAAAAGCAATATAGTTGTTTCCTATAAAGGTAAACACTTAGCATTTCACTAAGCAATTTCCCCACTAGGTATCAACCCAATACAAAATGACAATCTATGCCCACACAAATGTTTTTATATGAAATGTTCAAAGCATCATTATTCATGATAACCCCACAGGTAATTATGAAAAGACCTTTAATTGGAAAATGGCTAAACAAATCATGGCAATACTATACAATGGAATACTACTAAAGAAATTACTCATATGTACCAACACAGATGAATTAAAAATCCTTATACTAAGTTAAAGAAGCTGGACACAAACCAAACCAAAACAAAACCCTGCATCTATATGGTTCTCTTTGTATGACATTCTGTAAAAGTCAAAATTATAAAGATAGGAGTCATAGTAGTTGCCACTGGCTACAGGTGTCAGGAGGGGTGTGGACTGATTTCAAAGGGCACAAGAGAATGCTTCGGGCTGAGAGTCTATATTTCAGTTGTGGTTATGGATACCTGACTATGTTCATGTATCAACATTCATTGGAATGTCTCCTCGAAAAAAGTTCATTTTATTCTATGTAAATTATATCTCAATAAATCTGGTGTAAAAATTAAATAAACAAAATACTCTTAGAAGACTAATTATTTTTTCATCACTGTGATTTTTGACATGTAATTATAGTAGTCCTTGCTTTAGGCACACCCTATAAGTTAAAATGTGAAATATAAGAAAAATTAGAGGATAATCCTTTGTCTTTATAGATATCACTACATAATTCATAAGTAGCAAACTTCATGCATTCAATACTTTTAAATATGTTTCTTACTATTGAATTATAGTTTTTTCTATCTTTTGTTTAACATAAGGCCTTTCTGTTTATTTTAATGTTATATTAAATGTGTAGTGCTTAAAAAAAGAGAAATAGTATTCTAACATTTGCTATGGATATATTAACATTTTGACAAACTAATCAAAATGTAGTTCTTGCTATTGGGTTATACTATGTAAAATCAATCATCTGATTCACGTTTTTATGTTTTATAGTTGAGGAAATTCAGAAAGGGACATTGTCATTTGCACTAGAGCTTGGTGTGAGTCTTGGAGACTGAAAAATATGTATCAATACCCAACTCACATGTTTTCATGATATGGGCTTTCTCTCCAAATTGCAGTTCTTGTAATGTCTCTGTGCCTTAGTTTCTTCATCTATGTTCTAGCACTTTGATCATATTTCATCCCTACTCAAAATCTTCCATTGCTATCATATAAAGACTAAACCCCATAGCTCACGATTTTGAGCAGTGTACAGTTAGACCTCAACTCTCATTCCAAACCTGTCAATTCCTCCAATCCCTACCTTAGCCAATCTCCTATTTACTATACCCACAAACACACTGTATGATTTTCTTCATTTATTTCTGCCATTCCCTTTTCTATTTTCCAACCAGTTGTTTTCGTCAAATCTGACTCATGCTTTAAGAAACATTGAAATTCTATCTTCTTTGAGAACCATTGGTCTGTGTTGTTGTGCTTCTGTTCAAAAGATTGGCATAATAACCAGAGGTAAATTTACCATGAGTTGGAACTCAGTGATAAGTAGCAATCATTTGCATTAGGGTTAGGAAATGTGTCACAGTAGTGGATTTGTTTGCGATAGTCCTGAAGGAGGCATAAGACTGTAATGGTCATAGAACTTGGAATGGGTGGACCCAATAAAAGAAACAGCCTAATTTCATTAAGTCATGTGGTATTTTTCTGAAGTGTTCAGCACACTGACTGTAGATCAGAGGATAAAACCTTGAGGGTTAATAGGGATGAAGAAGCAGAGATGAGTGGCAACTTTGAGGATAATGGGTTAGTCAAAGAAAATGGACAGAAAGTGATTACAAATTTGGCCAACAAAGTCAGTTATTAAATGGTGGGCCATTTTTAAGGGCTCTTAGAAAATGTATGAAGGCAAGCATGAAGAAGAAAAACAGTTGTCAACATTGGTCCACATTGTTATGGACTGAATTGTGCTCCCCTTAAAATTCATAAGTTAAAGCCCTGACCCCCATTGTTACCATATTTGGAAATAGGGCCTATGAAAAGGTAATTACAGTTAAATATGGTCCTAAGGGTAGGACCCTAATCCAATAAGATTAGTGTCATCATAGGAAGAGGAAGAAACACCAGGAGCGCATGCACACAGAGGAAAGACCATGTGAGGACACAGCAAGAAGGTGGCCATCTGCAAGGCAAGGAGAGAGACCTCTCCCAAAACTAGCCCTGCCAACACCTTGATCTTTGACTTTCAGCCTCTGGAACTGGGAGAAAATTAACTTCTGTTGTTTAAGCCACTCAGTCTATGGTATTCTGTTACAGCAGCACTAGCTGACCAATACACACACATATTGTGACCATGATTTTTTTCTTTCTCTGTACATTCTATAATTCTGTTTTATGTTTTTAAGATGCACCAATCTACTGCAAGCTACAATATGGCTTTTACAATTCTATACATTTCATTGGCATCCTAGGTAGGAATAGGGCAGGAGGAAGGAGAATAAAGAATGGCAAGGGAAAAATTCCAGCTGAGCCTTTTCTTATTTTAATGAAGAGAAAATACATCTCTTGGAATCCTCACCCCCACCCTGCCCATTTAACTAACCCCATCTTACTAAGCAGTATTCCATTCAGACAATACAAGCTAAAAGAGAGCCTAAAGAGGTCACATGAGTTCCATGAAGGCAGGGCCTTTGATTTGTTTACTACTGTGTCCTGATGCCCAGGACACTGTCTGGCGGTAGTAGGCATGCAATAAATCTATGTAGATGAATGAACAAATGAGATATCTCACCTCCTGGACAAAACAAAATGGGCTCCTAATAGGCAAGAACAAGGAAGAATGAAATTTGTGTGTCATTAGCAGTATGCCACATGTATTTCTGTACCTCCCTTTCATTTTAAACAGTGCTATTTATATGTTTCTGACCATCATGTATGCCTAGGTATTTGTGGTGGAAGGTAACGAGAAGACTGCTTATTGCCAATCTCTCACTCATTTGATGGAAGATAAGGTCCACAGAAATGATTTGTTCACAGAAACACTACTAGCTAATGGCAGCCCTGGGAGAGGACTCACACTGGAGTGTGCAGACCCCATATCATTCTGTAAAGAATAGGAAAAATGTGTATGTCACTCTAATCCAAATAGCAGTATGCCTCTCATTTCTTCTCGTCTACTTAACTGGAAAATTGAATTTTCCTATCTTTAGCTTGCCAAGTGTCCTTGATTCCCTCCCTAGGTTCCCAGTGCATTGCTGTGTTGTAGTCAGGTGAGAATGATGCTTCACATTTGCAATCTTCTTGAGCTACATGATATATATCTTTTTTGTATACAGCCCTTGTTTTTTCAGTTTTGAGCTGTCAGCAATGTTAAGGAAACCTCAGAGATATCATTGGTAATTACTCGCTGATGTTGACGTGTTCCCTTCAGCCCTAATATTTTTTAAAATATCTGAATAGAATTGTGATTTCTATATTATCCCACAGGAAATGTCACTAACTAGATTTATGATACTGTTCATTTCCTCTGTTATTACTTATGTCAAGCCTGGTGTAAAGACCTGTTGGGTGACTTTTGGCAGGCAATTTCTAATTACAATTTGGATTGTAGCAAAAGCATCAGTTACACTTAGAAGAAAACAGATGTTTTAAAAAATGTTGAACAACCAAATAAAATTTCCTATACTTAAGGTGATTAGCAAATATAGTGTGAATTTGCAGTCATTTTATTCCAAAATTATAAATTTACCAGTAGTATTGATAGGGATTTTTTTTAATAGCAGTTTTTTTTAAAAAAAAATTAATTAATTAATTAATTTATTTATTTATTTTTATGGCTGTGTTGGGTCTTCGTTTCTGTGCGAGGGCTTTCTCTAGTTGCGGCAAGCGGAGGCCACTCCTCATTGCGGTGCACGGGCCTCTCACCATCGCGGCCTCTCTTGCTGCAGAGCACAGGCTCCAGACGCGCAGGCTCAGTAATTGTGGCTCACGGGCCCAGCTGCTCCGCGGCATGTGGGATCCTCCCAGACCAGGGCTCGAACCCGTGTGCTCTGCATTGGCAGGTAGATTCTCAACCACTGCGCCACCAGGGAAGCCCCGATAGGGATTTTTAGACTTCCCTCCAAAGAGAAATTATCTTTACATAAGACTCTTGAGATATTCAGGAGCCTCTTTAGTGAAGGCAGGAAAAACAGGTAAATTTTCTAACCTATTTTTCTCCTTTGCTCTGCCATTGGTGGATACAAATTTGAGCAAACAAGTTTCATCTGATGCATTGTCCCCACCTCACTCCCACACGCCATCATGTACAATATCACAAATAAATTCAGTGTTTAATGGATAAAAAAAGGATGCCAAGGAGGTTATGGTATTAAAAAGCCTTTCAGTATTATTCCAAAAAGATACATGATCCTACAAGTTGACACACTGTAGGCCAGCAAAGATAGGGCTCATGTCACCTTTCTAATCAAATCAGGGAGTACCAAACCCCAGAGTAAAATGGCTTTCTCCCTGTAAATAATGTTCATTAAGGTAAGTGAATAGCTTTCAGAGCATTTCTCATAGAACTATATTCATATGTAGACATCATAGAGAAGAAACCACCACATATGTTGCACCCTATACCAAGTAGCATGGGAAAGAAAAGGGGAAAAAAGTGGAAAAGCATAGCAAAGGTTAAAAAAATGCCTCTGGATTTTATGGAAAGTAATGCTGTGCCTTGGTTCAGCAAATAGAGCACCTGGAAGTAGTGTAGGAAGACTTAAACTTCAGTTAGGTGGGAATGAATAAGTAATATTATGCCAGGAATTAGGAACTGGACTCTTGATTTACTAAGGGAATTTAGTCTTTTCAAAGATAGGAAGTGAACATAGAGGAGGAGATATGCACCCTCCCTTTGGGAAACAGAAAGTCATGTTCCTTATATATTTCATAGAGAAATTCAAGGAAAATATCAGTACAGGGGTAAATGAGTTGAATATTCTTTTTCACAGATCATAATTTTAGTAGAACACACAATTCTTCTGTGTCTGATCCTAATTCCAGAAGCCTAATGCCAATAAGTATTTACCCCAGGGATTGTTTACTTCTCAGGTACAACCTCTCATCTCCTCATGACCAATCTTCTCAAGTACTGTGACCCTAGAAATCGATGCTGGAGAAGTCTTGAGATTATGATGTTTGTATGTCTAAGTAATATAAGTTTTAAATTCATATCTTCGATGCTTTGAGCTACAAGCCTCAAAATCCTGTGTGTGCAAAGTGTGTGTGTGTGTGTGTGTGTGTGTGTGTGTATGTATGTGTAGTGCCCATAAGCAGTCGAGTGAGCATAGATGTTAAAGTCACACAATGCTGAAACTAGAAGTAGAAAGATCAGTTGAAAGCTCCAAAATAAATCATACAACAGAAAGCTGGTTGAAAGCATTAAAAAATTATGATCTGAAATCTATGTAAATATACATCACTGAGAAAAAACTAAGCTTTTGTTTGGGCTCTAATATCAAATCATTTTCATTATTAAAATCTGTGCATTATTTTCTATACATACTTGCTCGTAAACAATAAACAAAATAGAACATAACAGGGTTTGATTTACCAGTCTTTATTTTATTTTTTTAAAATATTTATTTATTTGCCTGAGCCGGGTCTTCATTGCAGCACGTGAGATCTCCGTTGCCGCCTGAGGGATCTTTAGTTGCGGCATGCAGGATCTTTTAGTTGTGACATTCAGGCTCTTAGTTGCAGCATGCACATCTAGCTCCCCAACCAGGGATGGAACCCTGGGCCCCCTGCATTGGGAGCGCAGAGTCTTATCCACTGGACCACCAGGGAAGTCCCTGATTTACCAGTCTTTAAAAAAGCAATAGTATTTCTACATGTTTATTAGAAAATAGTCCTAAATTGTGAGACTTTACACAGTATTTAAAATGTAGTAATTAGGGAGAAACATAATTGTTTTAAGGTATGAAAAATTTAGTAGATGATATTTTTAAACGATGGCTTTCAGCAGAAATAATTTGTTTTAAAACTGTATCAGAAATCTCAATATATTTTTTCTTATATGTTAAAAAGACTTGAAAATAAATTTCTATTAAAATTTCTTTTGATTGTGCTTCAGCATGGAAGTAAAAAATAATAAAAATAAATCACATGTTTTAAAAGTTAGTGATACATAGACTTCCAGAGTCAAAGAGACCAGTGAAACAGATTTCATTATCATTTTCACTGCTTCTATCAGCTCTATTTCCAAACTATGATAGAAATGTTAAAAACTGTAATATGATATAGACCTCTAGGATAGACAGTCTTCTAATACTTTGGGTCATGTGTTCATGATATCTAAGGGAAAAGAAGTAATAGGCACTGAATGGGATAGGGTGGCTGCTTATTTTCCTAGGGCTGCCATAACAAAGGACTACAGACTGGGTGTCATACATTTCTATTGTTTATCTTCTCACGATTCTGGAGGCTAAAAGACCAAGATCAAGATTTTGGCAGTGCTGGTTTCTTCTGAGGCATCTTTATTTGGCTTGTAGATGACCATTCTCTCTCTGTGTCTTCACATCGTCTTCTCTCTGCATGTGTCTGTCCTAAATTCCTCTTATAAGGATACCAGTCAACACCACTCATATTGAATTAGGATCCACCCAATAATCTCATTTAACCTTAATTACCTCTTTTAACACCCTTTCTCCAAATGAAGTCACATTCTGAAGTACTGGAAGTTAGACTTCAATACATAATTTTGCAGGGGACACAATTTAGCCCATTTGAGGAGTGACTGTCAGGTACAATTTGACCAAGAAACCTATGAGAACAGAAAGACTTATGTGGATTTATCAGTGTGCTATGGTTGTGAACAATCCTTTTGCCCTCAAACATTTTAGTAAAGCCCATAAAAATCAGAAATGCTTGGTGGGATTGGATTTTTTATTTGTGATTCATGCCATTTTATATTCAAGTTGAATATATGCCACTTAAAATGGCCAGCTCCTGAGTTTGCAGGAATAACTAACATACTAGTTAACACAAAATTTGGTAAATAAATTCTGAGTTTCATGATTTATTGACGTAATGTTAGGAAGTCTACCATTACACTTATTTATCTTTCCTCTTTTGGCTACATTTTCACTGTAATAATTTCATCCCTAAAAAATGGCTCGCACTCTGTACACATTTTCTCTCAATATTAAAATAAAAAACTAAATATTTTAATCCTCAAAAAATAAATATATTAAAGTATTAAAATATTTTACAATATTTTTATCAAGGTAATATGCATGCATTTAAGTATCATATATTAGGTCATGTTATGTAGTAGATAATATTCAGAGATAGAAAAGTCATATCTCCCATATACACATTACTATATATAAAATAGATAACTAATAACGACCTACTGTGTAGCATGGGGAACTCTACTCAATACTCTGTAATGGCCTATATGGGAAAAGAATCTAAAAAAAGAGTGGATATATGTATATGTATAACGGATTCACTTTGCTGTGCACATGAAACTAACACAACATTGTAAATCAACTGTACTCCAATAAAAATTAAAAAAAGAAAGAAAAGTCATATTTCCTAAACACATATACCTGTAAGCAAGGACTACAACAAACTTATTTGCTACCAATATTTTTTATTATTAATAAATACTGCCTAATCTAACCACACATAATAGTTTTATAGAATAACTGGATTGATAAAGGTATATAAAAGGAAATATCAAATTAATTTATGTGGGGGATAAAAAGAGTTGCTGGCCTTAGTTAAATAACACTATGGTCTTGTTGATGCCCTCTCCTGATAACTTGCTTTCATTGAATCATGGCTCACTATTCTTTTAATCTTCAATTCATATAGCAATTATCATTTTAATGACTTGAGGAGAAGCACACATATTTTAGTATATAATATGTAATTTTAAATGAGAATATTAGTGTTTATTAAGATTGCCATGAAGTCTTGGGACTTTTTAAAACAATTATGCCATAGGAGATTTTGACTTCTATATAAACAACTGTTCTCTGCTCCATGGGGTGATGATGAAATGTTTGAGAGGATGAAAATGATAAGAGAATGTTTTTCTGTTCATTAAACTGCCTGTTGTAAAACTGTTTTCCATGAACCTTTTACATTAACTGCTGAAGGATAAAAGAATATTAAATTTTCTCAGATGAATTATAAATTTTGCACTTGTTCATTTTAAGTGGGCATCAGAATATAAGATATTTTACCCTTTATAGCCTAAAAATGCTAACTTTACTTCATCCTTGGCAATGAAATGTAGAAGAAAAGTGAATGCAATCAAGGGTAAATTCATCCTAAGAGTTGCGATTAAAACTGGAATGGCTGAAATTTAATAGAGTAGCAATGAGACTGTCTTGTGGATGTATGTAAAAGAACAAACCATGCCATATTTAAATATTGGATTCTAACTTCTTTTTCAAAAGATTTTGGATAAAACAAACACAATAATCCAAAAATCTCTAAGTAGAATGGCACGAGATTTATGGCTATATTCACAGCAATCCAACTTTGGTTCTTAGTCCATAGATTGTGAAATTAATATTATGATTGAAAACTTGGCTGAGGTGCATTTAATTTAATTTCACTGTCACACTAATTTATATTATTAGTATTATACATCATGGGAGAAAATATGGACTTTTTAAAAGCAGTTTATACCCAAGATAATTTGAAGTTTTAGAAATTGTTTATTGGGATTACCCCTAGCCCCAGGAATTGAAGAACAATTATGTATAGAAATATTGTTAGGCTAGGGTGAATTTCAAAAAATTATATCTGGACTGGTTTACCCTTCTGACTTGAACAACTAGGAGGCCAGACAACATATCAATACTTGAGACAAAGGCTTTTCAATGGTGGATAACAAGAAGTTCAGGTCAGTAATCCTTGAGAAAAGAGGATAAAACAGGGCAAGCCCAATGAATATCCCAGTTTACTTCCTGGAAAGAATATCCAGGTCTCAGCAAAGGGAGAGGGAACATAGAGGCCAGAATTCTTACTGAGTTGAGAAGCCAAACATCACAGATCTAGAGTCTCTAGACCAGAGACTAGAAACTTCAGGGCAAAACAAATGAGAGAAGGTAGCTGAATCAAGAGGAAGCTGAATAGAGAGGAGATCCAGAGATCTGCAGAAAGATCCCTCATCAATCTAATTAGCAGACAAGAGTGTTAAACCAGTGGCTGTAAATATCACCCAAATGTTTCTGTAGGTAGAAAAAAAAAAATGCACAAACTGGCATATAAAAAAAGCAATGGAAAACATGAAACAAAAATCCAAATCATATTCCTAGAAAAGAAAATATCATGAAATAAAAATATGCTGAATAAGAATAACAGCAAATTAAATACTGTGGCAAAATGAGTTCAGTGAATTGGAAGACAGCTATAGTAATTATGGTTAAAACACTGTAAAATATGGAAGAAGAAGAAAAGAATCACAGAACCTCAGTGACTTCTGGGAAATCTTATTCTGCTTAACATATGTGTAATTGGAATGTTAGGAAGAGAAGAGAAAGAGGAAAAAAATAGAAAAAAAATTAAAGTCATAATGGCTAAAAATTTTCCAAATAATAAAGAAAAATATAAACCCATGTAGACAAGATCAATTAACCCCAAGTAGAATAGTATGGAAAAAACCACACAACTTCCTTCAGGATGTAATTGTACAAAACAAATACTTTTAAAAAATGTTAAATACAGCCAGAAAAAAAATTAAAACCAACATAGTATTAATGGCACAACAATGATTTTACAGCACACTTCTTATCAGAATCCATACCAGCCAGAATACGATGGAGTAAAATAAAGTGAGGGAGACACCATAAAAGTACTGAAAGAAAAACAAAAAACTTTCAGATCACCAAAATATATTTCAAAAATGAAGAGACATGAAGTCTTTTTCAGAGAAAAAAATACCTGAGACAATTTATCACTAGTATAATTGCACTATAAGAGATGTTGAAAAACAAGATGTTCTTTAGTATAAGGAACATGGTTTGAAATAAAAGTATCTATGGAGAAATAGGAATTAAAATCATCAGAAATGGCAAATATGTGGTTAAGTATAAAATATTTTTTCTCATTAAAGTAAATTATTAAAAAGATAATTTATAGTTTAAAGCAAAATTAACAGTGTATTATGGAGATTATATGTAGAATTAAATCAAAGGATAGCAATACGACAGGACAAGGGAGATTTTGAGGAATGTTATAAATTTTAAAATATACATGAAATGGTATAATAATATTTGAAAGTAGATTGTGAGAACTTAAAGATGTATACAGTAAACCTTAGAGTGTTCTCTAAAACAGATACTTAAGAGATATTGCTAAATTGCCAACAAAAGAGTTAAATTGAAATCATAAAGAGTACTACAATTAATCTAAAAATCAGCAGAAATAGGGGAAAGAAGGAAAAACGAAGAGCTGGGCAATTAGAAATTAAACAGAAAGTTGATAGATGATTCCAAATTACATTGAAGAGAAATGATCTAAACCTGTGTTGTTCAGTTTATTGCTAGTAGACATTTGTGACTATTGAGCACTTGAATATTGCCTCACCCAAATAGAGATGTGCTGCAAGTGTAAAATATACACTGAATTTTGAAGATTTCATATTAAAAGCAGAATGATAATTATTCATAAATTAATATTGATTGCATGTTGAGATGATTATATTTGAATGCATTGGATTAAATAAAATATATTATTAAAATTAATTTCATGTATTTGTTTTTACTTTTTTAATGAGGCCACTAGTACTTTTTTTTTGCTTTTATTTATTCATTTAATTTATATTGAATTATATTTCATTTATAATATTAGTTTCAGGTATACAACTTAGTGATTCAAAAATTTTACAGATTATACTCCATTTAAAGTTACAACATACTGGCTATATTCCCTGTGCTGTATAATATATCCTCATAGCTTCTTTATTTTATACATGGTAGTTTGTACCTCTTAATCTCCAACCCCTATCTTTCCCTTCCTGCCTTCCCTTTCACCATTGGTAACCACTAGTTCTCTACATCTGTGAGTCTGTTTCTGTTTTTTTATATTCATTTGTTTGTTTTGATTTTTTTGATTCCACATATAACTGATAACAAAGAGTATTTATCTTTCTCTATCTGACTTATTTCACTAAACATAATACCCTCAAGGTCAATCCATGTTGTTGCAAATGGCCAAATTTCATTCCTTTTTATGGCTAGGTAATATTCCATTGTGTGTTTGTTTGTGTGTGAGTGTGTCTACATATATATCTATATCTATATATCTATATATAAATCAATTACATCTTCTTTATTCATCCCTCTGTTGATGGACACTTAGCACTTAGGTTGCTTCCATATCTTTGCAATTGTAAATAATGCTGCTATGAACACTGGGGTGCATACATCATTTTGAATTAGTGTTTTTATTTTCTTTGGGTATATACCCTGCAGTGAGATTGCTGGATCATATGGTAGTTCTATTTTTAGTCTTTTGAGGAACCTCCATACTGTTTTCCATAGTGGCTGCAGCAATTTAACATTCCCACCAACTGTGTACAAGTGTTCCCTTTTCTCCACATCTCAGTCAACCTTTGTTATTTGTGGTCTTCTTGAATATAGCCATTCTGACAAGCGTGAGGCGATATCTCATTGTGGATTTGATTTGCATTTCCCTGATTATGAGCAACGCTGAGCATCTTTTCATGTGCCTATTAGCCATCTGCCTGTCCTCTTTGGAAAAATGTCTGTTGACATCTTCTGCCCATTTATTTAATCAGTTTTTTTTTTTTTTTTTTTGGATAGAGTTGTATGTACCATTTATATTTTTCAGATATTCACCCCTTAGCAGACCTATCATTTGCAAATATTTTCTTCCATTTTGTAGCTTGTGTTTTTGTTTTGTCGATAGTTTCCTTTGCTGTGCAAAAGCTTTTAAGTCTAATTAGGTTCCATATGTTTATTTTTTCTTTTGTTTCCTTTGCCTCAGGAGACAGATCCAAAAAAATATTGCTACGATTTATGTCAAAGTGTGTTGTGCCTATATTTTCTTCTAGGAATTTTATGGTTTCCAGTCTTACATTTAAGTCTTTAATCCATTTTGAGTTTATTTTTATATATGGTATGAAAAAATGTTCCAATTTTATTCTTTTGCATGTAGATGTCCAATTTTCCCAGTACCAACTATTGAAGAGACTATTTTTTCCCTATTGTATATTCTTGCCTTCTTTGTCATAGACTAATTTAGCATAACTACATGGGTTTACTTCTGGGCTCTCTGTTCTGTTCCATTGATCTATGTGTCTATTTTTATGCCAGTACCATACTGTTTTGATTACCGTAGCTTTGTAGTATAGTCTGAGGTCAGGGAGCATGATACTTCCAGCTCTGTTTTCTTAAGATTGTTTTGGCTATTCAGGATCTTTTGTGTTTCTGTATAAGTTTCAGAATTATTTGTTCTAGTTCTGTGAAAAATGCCTCTGGTATTTTGATAGGGATTGCATTGAATCTGTAGATTGCCTTGTGTATTGTTTATTTTACTTTTTTTAATGTGACTGCTAGTACATTTTAAAATTATATAAGGAGCTCATATTCAATTCCTATTAGACCCAGCTAGTTTAATAGTTTAAACACCCCAATCAAAAGGCATCATATGTTCAAGACCTGTACACTGAAGACTAAAAACATTGTTGAAAGAAATTAGTAGAGTTGTTATATACAGAGCAATATGCTGTGATAATGGGTCAGAGGACTCAATACAGTTAAGATCTCAAATCTCTCCAAGTTTATCCACAGATGTACGGCCATCCCTGTGAATATCCTAGCAGAGCTTTCTGTAGAATTTGACAAACTCATTCTACAGTATGTATAAGAACGCAAAAGACCAAAACAGTTTTGAAAAACAATGTCTCTTGACACGCACTAGATTAAAATCTTTAATTATATTGTCACAGAACTCTAGACTTACTATCACTGGTCTTATCACATATTAAATTATATATTCATTTGTGTGGCTATTTGATTTCTGGTATTGACAGTTCTCCAAGCCAAATGAAAGCAAAGCTATTGTTATATGTTTATTTTTTCTACCAAGTTCATAGGACACTCCTATAACACTGCCTGAGACACAGTAGGCACTTAGAAATTTTTCTACAGTGAATGAATTAAGGCTTTCTTTTTTTTTAATCAAATCACATTTAAAATAGTAAGAAATATTATGTTTCCAATTTTTCTTTAATTACCAGAGGTATTTTATTAAAGGGCAACTTAAGACCAAGTTGTACTAATACTTTACAAACAGACCTCATTTTATTAAGCGTACTGTGAGGAAAAAACAAGTTTCACTTTTCACTGCATATAATAGTGTCCCTTGAATTGCAATTTGAAGCTCTTCCATCAAGGATCACAGTCTGTTTCCTCATTCTTTGAGTATGGACTTACATTGGGTTTTCCTACGACCAATAGACTAACATGGAAGTGATGGCATGCCATTTGTAAGCCTTGGCTTTAAGCATGTAGGTCCCTACATGCTTCCTTTCACTCCACCAGAACCCTGAAACCAGCCAATGGATAAGCTGAGCTAGCTTGCTGCAAGATGTGACCATGTGGAACAGCCATGAGTCTTCCCAGCTGTGGCTATCCTAGACATCTTCCCCTGGTTGATCTAACAGCTGACCACTGACCCACAAACCCAGTCAAAGTCAGTCCTACTCATTGATCAGCACGATTGTCTAGTCCTACCCTAGGCTTGTCAGAATTAATAAAGGTTTATTGATTTATGTCACTGTGTTTTGGGGATTTACAAAACAAATAGTACTAAGAAAGATAAGATACCAAGAGTGATAATTATAAAGAAATATATCTTGAATAAATACAAGTAAACCTAAAGATAATTAATTCCAATTATATTCTGGTTTCAAAGCAGTATTTCATTTGATGACAACCAATTTAAATTTGAAAATAATTAAAAGCAAGAAAATGTTTAATGTATGTTTTGTAAGCAATGTAAAAGGGAGTGTAGTACATTGTTAGTGTTTAGTAAAGCATTTTAAAAATCATGGGAACTAGTACAAATGTATCATCTTGATGCTGTTCACTTCCTTTCCCTTTCCCCCACATTTTGCTTCTCATCTACCCACAACCTGTTTCCCAAAGTCTGTCAAAACTGCCTAAAAACTTTGCCTGACCAATAAATATATACAGTTGGCAATAAGCTACCCATGAATAGAAAATAACTCCATTTCTTTGGTTTTATGTCCTCAAGAAATCTTCACAAAAGTAATAGCACACCTTTTTAAGTATGTATTTTTTTAAAAAAAATCCTTCCTTTTATAAAAATACAAGGCACAGGAACATGGGTTATATATTGAGATGACTGGTGAGTTTCAGTCTTGCTAGTGATACTAAAGATTGCTTTAGATTTAAAAAGAAACCTGCAAAATCTTACAAAACAATGAGAATTTTCTCATTCTTTGCCAACATAATTTCCTGGGGCTTTTTTTTTCTAACACAAGTATATTTTTGAACAGTTCCATTTAAGATGTATTACTTATATGACCATAACTGCACACAATTGTGGAATATGTCAGATTGACCTTAACTGACACTGGGGAGTTGTTATTAACTTTTCCATTGACTAAAACATTTAACCTAATATATTCTTAATGCTCAGTGCAAAGGTCTTGACAGAATGACCAGAGTACATACACACACAAATCAGCTTCGGTTCATCAGCTAGGTAAGAAATACAATCTATTCAATTGTACAGGTTGTCTTGGTTCATAAACACCGAGATGCAGTTTCCAAAAAGTATTCATTCAATTTTATGAACTACCATGCTTATGAACAGTTCATGAACTTTAAGAGTACACTTTTATGTTTAAAAGCATGTCTTTCTGCAAAGCATGTTGATAAATGATGCACTAAAAAAGGAGAGATCAGAATGCTGGGAAGGACGAGTACCAGAGCCATATAAGACCAGTTAGACTGTTTCTGAGAAAAATCATGCACCTGAGGCAATAAGAAATATTTCTAACATATTTGTCCTGTTGAAAATGCCCTGTCAACATGATAGGCTCATGCCCTTCACGATTTCAATGACATATGTTTTCATTGTCACAACAGCAAGAGGAAAACAATAAACTTATCTAAATATTTGTGACTGTTATGCTTAAAATGTCAATAATGTCATTAATAATTTCAGGTACGTATTTCTGAAATAGCTTTAATACTAGGGTCCCATTTCTTTACATAATATATAATGTAGACATAATTGAAGAAACAAGAATGGCAACAGATGTTAGGTAAAAAAAAAGTATTTTTAGATTTATAAAAATTTATAAACAATACTTTTACAAAGATAAAGTTCTGCTTCTTTGCTTAAATTCTGAACCTCTTATTGGGGTAGCATTAAAGCACAAGATTCTAAGCTGATAAAATAACCTCTAATGATATAAAAAATAACCAAAATAGAATCAATAATAGCTAAAATACTGTGGCTTACTGCATGCCTTTCACTTAGGTTAAATGTTTTAATCTTCATAATAATAGGGATAATTCAGTACCTACCTATTTTCAGAAAAGAAAGTGTAGGGACAGCTAGGAGTCCAGAAACAAACAAAAACCCCACTATTAAAAATGATAACCTTACCCTTAAATGAGTACTTTTATTTCAGGTTTAGAAAATTGATTTGACCCTTTAACGTTTGTGATCCTCTATTTATCAGGTGTAAAATGGAAATAGGAAAACAATCCACCACTTGGACATATTATAAAGATTAAACAAAATTTAAAGTGATCAGCATGATATCTTGGCATTCCATAAAGTAGAACTTTTTAATATTAGTAGCATTGTATCATTTTTGATGTAGGACTTTTTGATCATGAAACTTTAAAAGATTAAGTAATCAAATTTCCTGGGTTTTCTTAACTTTCAGGAAGCTCAAAGGGACAATATATTTCAATTTCAGTTGCGTTTTTTTATATTAAGGGTTTCTTGTATAAATAACTGCAACCATCACTGCTATTTTGTTATTGTTATTTATTATTTATTTTTACTTTTATGACGTCATGCTTTTATTATTTCTGTGTCTCATCATAGGGTAGCTTCATATTGCTTATGGAAATAAGCTTATGTATCAGTAAGAATTTTGTTCTTGCTGCTAAAATTAAAGACCCATTTGTAGTGGGTTAAAAACAAAACAAAACAAACCAACCCCAGGAATTTGTTCTCTCTTTCTCAACTAAAGAGACTATCTAGGGCTGTCATATCATGAGGACACAGGCTCCTTCATCCTGTCTGTCTCATCACTGTTAGCCTGTGACTTCTATCCGGAAGGTTAAATAGTATATAATGGAGTAGCTGACTTCTATCCTGAAGGTCAAGTGGTTGTGAATGGAGCAGGGAGATAGAGAGGATCAAGGGGAAAGGGGGCATTATCTATGTGCTGAGTCAGCCCCCTTTCCAGAGGTTTCCTGGGAATTACCTCAAAGCACCTTTTTCCTATTTTTTTCAATGGTCATATATAGTTGAAAAGTTTGAAAAATGAAATACTTTTGCTGAATACACTGACACCTCATATAAATTCATGGTTTTGTTACTAAGAAAAAAAGCAGAAGTGAATAGCAGTTAGGCCACTAGATGTTCTATGAAAGTATAGAAGAAGCGACAGAGGGAGGATCTTTGCATAGAAGCAAAACGTGTGCAATACAGACAGCTTTTCTATAAAAAGGCTCATGAAACTGTTCTGTTCAGGAGAATTCCATAAAAATTGGAAGAGAGATGCTTCTCACACCAAGCCTGCTTTAATTTATTCCTTTGGTGATTTTCACAACCCGTGGCAGGCAGAAATTTAAGAAGTGACATTGTGCATCTATGCATCTCTGAATAATGGTGACCATTTAGGTAGTGATGCTATTTTGAGATTAAGCAATCAGCTAGAAATTTCTTTTTGTGTGTGTTTTGGATATATATCTTCAGTTTTACTCTGTGAGTTCTGGATTTGTTCAACTATGTAAGACTTTTGCATTTTAAATGGAGCCATATTGCAGGATGTGTGCTGGTAGCTCAGGTGCTCTGTGCCCCTTCGTCCATACATTCTGATTAACAGCTGCTCATATAGATACCCTACATTAGGTTGTGATGGAAGAATGTTCTAGCACTTTTAGAATTCATTTTATTTTGTTTTGTCCATCAATGACTTGCTATTCTTAACAGGTTTGAAATATGGAAAATTCTAAACAGTCTCCTTATCAAGAAAATTTGTACTTTTGTGAATTTCAATTAAACTCTGTCTCAGAAGTATTCTCACATAACTTTCTCAGCAAACATTCTTTGCAGTCTTCAAACCCATGCCAATTGATCTATTCATTGATCTATCAGCAGACAATAATTTTTCATTTGTTGTTATAGTGAATATGACAGTAATGACTGACCTATTATTTAAGAGCTATTATAGTTGTTACTGGAAAAATGAAATTACTCTTTACTTCCTGCCTTCCTAAAAAGAGGAGTACGAGAATGGCTATACTATAGGCTAAGCATTTTCTCTATCTGCTGCTCATTCATTCACTCAGTCATCATTTAATGACTCTAACGTGCCAGGTGATCTTCTATATTGTGAGGATATGGCAGCGAATAAGAGAAACAAGTTCCCTGCTCTCTGAGGCTTATATTCTAGCTGTGGGAAGAGTACAGTGTAAGTAAGCAAATATTTGGGCAAGACTGTTTGGATGAATGACAAGTGCCATGAGAAAATAACACAAAATTGACATGGAATTCTTTAGGAGTTCAGGAAAGGCCTCATAAGAGTTTTACATTTGAGATGACATCTAATGAAAAAAACAGAAGCTAAACTTGTAACGGTTAGAAAGAGGAGTGCTCCAGGCAGAGGAAATAGGAATGCAAAGGCCCTAAAGGCTGGAAGGAATTTGACAGTTTCAGTGTGTAAAAACAAGGCCAGGACGGCTACAGGTTCAAGAGTAAGCTGGAGAAAAATCCAAGGTTAAAACAGAACAATGGCTTGTTAAGACATCCAAGTGAAAATGGAAGTTATTGAAAAATGTTAGCAAGAGGTCAGTATGAACTGATTTATAGTTTGGCCACTTATGATTAGTAAATTTAAACATTAGGCGCCCCTTTAAGTAATGAACAGAGCAGATGCACAGCTCAGCCAATGGCTAGATTGAGGGCTCAAGGTCATGGATGAACTCTAGAGGGAGGAGCTTATAGCCTGAGCTAAATAAGATCATCCTTCTGGACAGGAAGTAGATTTTCCAAAGTTGAATAGAGACATAACTGTTTTTAAATAGAGGAAAGGGTGTCACAGAGAGCATGGCTCTGGAAAAAGGGGAGTGGCATTAGGAATTGGTAATAGCTTTGAGAAGAACCTCAACACCCACAAAGGTTTACCTTTCTGAGTATTTTCCTTTGTACTTTTTATATACATATAAAAATGATTTCACATGATTTAACAATATTTCCTTAGAGTAATTTTAATTTAATCACAAATTTACCAAAGCTTGATATGTCTTTCTCATAATAGTAAGAGATAGAAGAAAAGCTATAAAAAAGAAGTATGGCTTTCCTTAGGTTTATTAACCACCCTTGGGAAAAGAATAGCATCCCATTATATAATGTATCCATAAGTTAAAGTGAGCGACAATGAGGGTAGTCAGAAGTGTCACATGAAAGTCCTGGACAGGAACAAGAGGAACACTTGAGTCTGAGGCAACTTCTGGATGGAATCTCAAGGAGGACATTGATAAAAAAACCCAAAAAACTCTTGTTTCCCTAGACTGGTTTTAAAAGAATGGAGCAGTACGAGCACATGGAATTATTCTAGTGTACAGTAGTAGTGTCATTTAGTCAGTGCTTATCATTCCATTCAACATCCATTCAAATAATAGAACTTGAGGGTTTATTTTATACCAGGCAGTGGGATAGATACTGGGGTAGAGAGATGTACAGGATTAAGATTCTGAACTAATAGGGCTCATGTGCACCTGGGAAACTAAACTAAAAAGTTAACTTTGGGGCTTCCCTGGTGGTGCAGTGGTTAAGAATCCGCCTGCCAATGCAGGAGACACAGGTTCGAGCCCTGGTCTGCGAAGATCCCACATGCCACGGAGCAACTAAGCCCATGCGCCACAACTACTGAGCCTGTGCTCTAGAGCTCATGAGCCACAACTACTGAGCCCACATACCACAACTACTGAAGCCAACGCACCTAGAGCCCGTGCTCTGCAACAAGAGAAGCCACTCAATGAGAAGCCCATGCACCACAATGAAAAATAGCCTCCACTCACCGCAACTAGAGAAAGCCCGTGCGTAGCAACAAAGACCCAACACAGTCAAAAATAAGTAAATAAAATAAAATAAAATAAAATATTAAAAAAATTAACTTTTACAGCCATGTGTGATACACATACTAATTTCATTAGATGAAATTCTCTAGTGAGAGCCTAGAGGAAAACATTTACCTTGGCTGAGTTAGAACAAAGAAAACTTCATGAGATGTGTTTTGATGATTGAGTAGAGAATTACCAGATAAAGGATGGAAGGAAAGACATTACAGCTATAGGGAACAGCATGTGCAAAGGGACTGGCCACCATAGCACACACCACGTGTGAAGAAGTTAAGAAAAATTGCCATGACCAAGATATAGGGTGATTTTCAGGGAATGTTAATATGTGATGATGAAAAGGTTAGTGAAGAATAACTAATGAATCATCTGGAATTCTAGAGTAAAGAGTCAGATTTTAGTCCAAATATTCTTGACAAAGGGGAAATATTTTAGCAGAGAGCCAATATCTGAAAGATCACTTTCAGAGAAATGTGCTAAGCATTAGATCCTTAAGTCTGAAAAAACGTGGGTAATTCTCCATTAAAACTCATTCAGTGGAATAAGCATTCAAGGTTATATGATCTTGTCCAGTTGTTGTTTCTTCTCTTTTACCTTCCATGTCCTCACTGTCTTTCCTGGCAATTGTGAAGGAAAAATTAAATAAAACCAGTGCATATCACATAAGTGACCAATAAGTGTTTGTAGAAGTGTTCTACTCTAAATTTCCTTACCTCCTCTGTAAGATATTTCTGTTGGGCAGTCATCCATGTCTCTCTCTCTAATATATATATATATATATATATATATATATGCATGCTTATTTTTTAGCTCCCTCAAGTCGTCTGGTAATTAGGTTTTCCCCATATTTTTACTTATTTCACCAATAAAATAAACTTAAATTTTTTTTTTCTGAAGGTACAGATCTTTACCTTACTATCCCTTGAATTTTTCCATCCTACAAGACTTAAAAACAAAACATAAAAAACAAAACTTGTTCCTTAATTCTCTTTAAATCTACTTTCTGGAAACATAGTTGTTGTGTTGCTTAACTCCCACCTCCACCCCTACCCCCATTCTGCTTTTGAATTCTCAGCTCTATCAGTTCCTGGTAAGTTTTGTGCGGATTACAACATGCAGTTCTCCTGGGTGCATAAGAGTCAAATAAAGAAGCTCAGCCATGTCAAGTCCTCTGCTTTTTACAACAGAGCATCTTTCCTGGTTAGCAGATGTCAGGTTTATTCAACTCCCTTGTCACTGCCAAGCTCTGTACCTTGGCTACTAAAAAGCTATTCTTAGATGGGTGTCTGATTACTTCCTTTCACTATTGCTATATTATAAATAATTAATAGTTTCCTTTAATCTGATCAATTTCCTCCATTGGCGTCTAATTATTTATATTTCATTACATTTTTGTCCTGAGAGCTGATGTATAGCAAATCTGTTTTTAGTTTATGCATTTTTGAATATATACTTTGTAAGGGTAACTAGGTAATATTTTTAAAGGAAAATGTTTTGTCTTTTCCTGACTTCTCCACCTCCTCCATATAGTAATCACATATTCATTGTTTTTCTGCTTAGTGTGAGATAGCCATTGCACTGGAAGTGCATTTTATGTCAGGAAGGCTCTGTTATGAGCAGAGAGGCTGTTCACCAATCCAAAATTCAGACTTTGGAACAGGTCACTGTTCAGGGTGATTTAGTACCAAAATTTTTGTCCATGATGGATTAAGAGAGTAAATAAGCATGGTCAGGCAGCCAGCTTTTCTGGTTTGTACCCTTCAGTTTCTTTATGGTGTGTGTTAAGCTGAAAATTTATGGACCTGACTTGTAATTCTGTGTGTCTGAGCTGTTGTTTCTGGGGAGAGGACCTTCTAGACCAAGAGCTGAAGTGGGGAGACTGCCTTGTGATAACATGATTTATAATAAGAAATATAGATTTGGTCTTTGTTCCCATTTCTGGACACAGCTCCCCAAACCCTTGCAATTTCCTAAGAGATGAGAGCAATAAACTTAACCTAAGGATGCGGGTTGGTTGCCAGGGGAGCTAACCATGTGATTAGAGGATTGGAACATTTAGTCCCACCCTCCTGAACTTGGGGAAGGGGAAATGGGCTGAAGGTTGAACCAGTGGCTAATGATTCTCATCAATCATGCCTATGTAACGATGCCTCCTTAAAAGCCCCAAAGTGCATGGTTTATTTTTGTTTGTTTGTTTGTTTTAAATGTGGCTAGAGGCAGATTTCTTTTTTTAATTAATTAATTTATTTATTTATTTTTGGCTGTGTTGGGTCTTCGTTTCTGTGCGAGGGCTTTCTCTAGTTGCGGCAAGCGGGGGCCACTCTTCATCGCGGTGCGCGGGCCTCTCACTATCGTGGCCTCTCTTGTTGCGGAGCACAGACTCCAGACGCGCAGGCTCAGTAGTTGTGGCTCACGGGCCCAGTTGCTCCGCGACATGTGGGATCTTCCTGGACCAGGGCTCGAACCCGCGTCTCCTGCATTGGCAGGCAGATTCTCAACCACTGCGCTACCAGGGAAGCCCCCAAAGTGCAGGTTTAAGAGAGCTTCTGGGTTGGTGAACAGGTGGAGATTTGTGGAGAGTGACAAGCTTGGAGAGCGCAGGAAAGCTCCATGCCCTTTCTCCATACCTTGCCCTATGCATCTCTCCCATCTGGCTGTTCCTGTGTTAAATCCTTTTCTAATAAACTGGTGATCCAGTATCTCTGAGTTCCGTGAGCTGCTCTAGCAGATGAATCATACCCAAGAAGGGGGCTGTTGGAACCTCCAATTTATAGCAGGTGAGTCAGAAGCACAGGTGACAACCTGGGCTTGCAACTGGCATTGGAAGTGGGGAGGCAGTCCTGTGGGACTGAGCCCTTACCCTGTGGAATGTGACGTTATCTCCAGGAGTTGAATTATAGGACACCCAACTGATGTCAGAGAACTGGGTGGGAAAATCCTTTTACCCCTACACTGGAAATGGTGCTAGAGTTATGACTCTCACCATTGGTGGTTTTCTGCACCAATAAGAGGCAATAAGAAACTGAACCATCTGACAGCAGCCTCTCAGCCCTGACTGAGCTAAGAAGGTGGAGACTGCGAGTTCACCAGCCAAGGGTATTTGCAGCACTTGCCAGCAAAGTTCCACTTGGTTGACAGTGTTGAACTTTACCAGAATCCTTTGATTCTCCCCCAAAGAGCAACAGTCAGGAAATTACCCCAGCTTTTCTGTGCTCCCCAAAATGACTGACTGCAAAAATCCACCCTTCCCTGGATAGTTAGGCAAGACCCATGAGTATCCCCCATTTTACTAAGACAAGGCCTGATCAATACTATCTAAATTCCCATTCTTTGACTCTTAAATGGTGAGCTGAACTGTTTATCCCCACTGAGCAATCTGGATGAAATGCTTGCTAACTTGAACAGACTTTAATCAGACACCTCTCCTTCCCCAGGCCCCTAAGCCTTCACCCATTTTTGATCATCCCAACGCTGTACAACTCCTCTTTTGCAGCCACTCCTCAGAATGTTAGCTGACCTCAGGGGAAGATATTCCCCCATCAGCTGTCCTACACACCATCACTCATCCCATTTTCCCATATCCATTTTTTTCTAGTCTTGTTTACTCCTCCCTGAAAAAGAAAAGTCCATTCCTCATGCCATTTGATACACTTGCAGATCTCCTGGCATATTTTCCGCATCATATTATTTCAATAACCCCCCTGCCCCTATTGCAAGAGTGCCCCTCCCCCATCACAACAGTCTTCCTCACTTATTGCAATGATCTTTTTGAGTAAGTTCCTCCTTGCTGAAGTTCAGATTTGTTTTTATTTGACAGTATCCATCCAAGAAGTAGCCTAGGGAATAAGGTGAGAGGTTTTTCTTCCTCCTAATGCCTCAAAGTCATAGAAGTCTTTTCCTCACATCTCTAATCCCACCCGTGGCAGGAGTGAGGGGAAAATGGAGAAAGTTTAAGAATGAATTACCTCAAAGACACTGACTTCAACCTCAAGATCCAGTTTAAATTAATGCATTGGACCAAGTTTTTAACTGATTTTTGCTAAAATTACTTTCCTTTTTTCCTTCTATACCCAGAAGATTATGAGAAGGATGTAAATAAAAGAGAAATGTAAGAGAATAAAATAAAAGACATATTCTGAATGTATATCTAAATAATATATGAAAAAATTTTTGAACGGCTACTGAAGGGGAACAGAATATGCCATCCAAAAATGTGCCACTTCGGCATGTGGATTATTTTGAGTGGAAGGCAATCAAGACCCTCCAGACTCAGGAAAAGCTTTTACCTCTTCCGTAACTGCCTGAAAGGATTTAGATTGGGGGTCTGGCCCAGAAAGAGAACTATTACCAGAGATGACTCTTTATCTGAAACACAGAGCTGCATGGCAGGGCAAACATCTGCTCTTCTTATTGTCCCATGAATTACCCTCTTCCTCTTTGAAGCCCCCATCCCAGTCCTCAGCTCAGGATAGCATAGAAACTTCAATTGCTTGACGGCCTTTTGGGTCTCATATCTTTGGGGCTCCTGTACATTTGATATCAATTTTTTTTCTTGTTAATCTGTCTTATGTCAATTTAATTACTAGACCAGCAAAAGAACCTAGAAGGGTAGAAGGGAAATTTTTTTTTCTGCCCCTACAGTGTACATAAAAATCTTTGAACTTGAAAATTACTTTTTTCTTTTTTTCCTGAGCCTATTTCTTATTTTACAAATCTTTTCCTGGATCCTTCAATGTAACATTTTATATATTTTATTATACTGAGTTGTTTTCAAAAAAATTTTTGTAGGTTTAAATGCCTTCTGCTGCTGAAACAACTGCCCAAGAAAAATGGGAAACATTTTGGAAAAAATGTTTTGGAAAATGGGAAAAATGATGTCCCCTGTGAAAATAATTTTATTCATTTAAGGAAAAAGAGATAATGGAGCCTGGTCCATGTTGCTCCACTTCCAGCATCTCTCTCTTAAGATCTTATGTCCCACTTTTAATATAATCTGGCCACATTACTTTTGTAGATAGCGATTTAATTTTGTGTATCTGGTTATTTTTATTTTTATTTTTTTGCTTATTTTCTTTTAGCAATGAGGCTGCTATATACTTCCTAGTAATGAAATTATTTCTAACTCTAAGTATTTTTACACAAACAAGAATCAGGGCAATTTTTTAGTTCACTGATTGGAAGATTTTTAGGACTGTATATGACATTTCCTAGAATTTCTTAGAATTACTAGAATTCAATTTTCCAAAAAAATAAAAGTGCATAAGCTGACTGTTTTATATATTCAAAACACTATTTACTCACCTAAGTTCTTTCTAAACCCTATAGAGTGTCCTTGGTCTACAGAAGTGCTCTTCATGCTTATTTTTGAATAATATGTATAAAGTAAGATGCAATGGCAGTGCTAAGCAACCTATTTACAATAGGTTAAACTCTACTGAGAATATATATTTAAAAGTCCAATCCTGACAGGCATATATTATAGAGGTACAAATGTCAGGCATGAGATAATTCATGCTGGTAATTATATTTAAAAAGCAGGAAATAGAACACTGTTGTTACAGAGATTGTTGGGGGAAGCTTGATTTTTAACAGATTACAAAGAAATACGAAACGACTTAGAATATTTAAAAATCTTCACAGGCAAAGGAAACAAAGTGGGTGGTGAAAAAGAAGACTGGTTCTGATCGTAGAGGCTGGGAGACATCACGTTGAGACAAGGTGCAGTGTAGACCAATCCTTCTTCAGAAGCACTTGAAAATGTGCCTGCGAGGGTATAGAAATGACTCAATGAAAAGTAAAAGAGGACGATAGTAGAAGAGGAAGGTATGTCCTTACCAGCAAAATGAAAGCATCTGGGGAATATTTGCACAAAGTAGAAGACATACTGTGTGTATCACACTGAATTGCAAATTTCACTGTCAGACATGGTTATGTTTGTCAATTCATTTTATGCAATGGATAGTTTGAAGAAAAAAAAAAAAAACTTTTTCATGCATGGCCCACTATTACTGAGGGGATATATAAAACCATGAAGCCCAAACAGCACAGCTCAAACTCTGATCTTTTCTGAAGATGATTTTTCCTCTACCTATTAATCTTTCTTAGAAATATCCACCTGGAGAGGAAAAATGCTTTTTCTTCTATCACAAAAGAGGCCAGCCTTTGAAATCCCATCTTTGTTCTTCACAATGTGGGCTTGTGTAATGTACAAAGAGTTCTCTCTGAAGTTCATAAACAAAAGAATGCCTTGCAGTACACAAGTTATCTGTTTAACTAAGAGAGATTTCTTCACCTCCTCTGTCCTGATTTAGAGCGTTTCAACATGCCACAAAACTAAGATCTAATCACTGCAACAATTGACTGAGGATTCCCACAGAGAGTTTAGGAAAGGAAATGAGAATCACACAATTTTATATTGATGGGCCCCCAAAGCACATTGGAAATTGTTTAAAGATTACTTGTTTATTTTTTCTCTTTAAAAATACCAAAAATAAATTACATTTTCAGTGAATGATATGCACCATTGTCAGAGATCATCTGTTTATGAGTTATTTGTTGCTATAAATATTTTTAAATGATGTAGAATATGCATATTCCTCCAGGTAGTTGTACTACATAAACTAAAAACACTGATCAAAAGTAATTCTCTATATCAAAGGTATACATTTTTTTTTCTCTAACTATGGACAGAAATTTTAACTTCTGAGAAAGATATACTTTTACCATTATCCTAAAGTAAAAATACTGCATCTCTCCAGTTTAAAGCATTTTGTCCTCTGTAAACATTACCCTTTCCTGAGTTTTTTTTTTTTTTTTAACTTGACCTTTGTCCTTTGGGAGATATCCTTCAATTATGAACATTCACTTCTTTCCTTGACTGCAGTACTTATTCAGAATTGCGGATGTCCTAGGAAAGTCTTCCCCCACCCCCCTCCCCTTTAAAGAAAGTTAAGGAAAAATAATCTCCCAGAAGTATATGGGATCTTCAGAAAATGTGAGCAAAGATAAAGTGTCCAACATAGAAAGGACCCGTTCTGAAGTGTTACCTCTATTTCAGAATACTGCATCTGGCACAGCAGCTGTATAGGGAAATAAATGAGTAAGGTGCTAGGTTGCTTCTGGTGACTTGAGTTCAGTTACCATCACCTTCTGCTATTTTTGGGGGGGAAGCTGCATGCAGAGTGAAGTATGCATTGGGGAGGGGTTTGAGACACCCAAGTTTCAGATGTTCATTAAAAGCCACATGACCTTGATTTTTCTCTCTAGAACATAGTTTTTAATATTTATAAAACAAAGCAGTTGAATCAGATGATACTACTGTTTTTCTCTTTTTAAAAAATTTCTATGACTCTGTCATTCAACAAGAAAATTAGATACCCCTGAAAAGAGGAATGAGGACAGAGCAACACAAAAAGCCCCACAATTGGTCTGGGCCCCAAATAAATGTATAGATACTTAACGTACAGAAGGAATTTTCTGCAAATGTGTTACATAATAGTCACATAAAGGTAGTCATTACATACTTGGTTGCTGCTGTTGTTGTTGTTTTAATCTATGCCATTTCGATGGTTACTACTGGCCTAAAAAGTATTTTTTCAAAAATTGTAATGTGACCTACTGTCACACCTTTACAAATTTTTGACTTTTCACAATGATTGCAGGAGAAAATATTTCAACATCTTTTCTCAGTAGAGTTGGATAATTATATCCGTCACTAAGGCAAAAATAAAAAAAGGGATATGAAATATTAAGTTATTTCAAAAGAGTCCTCATGAAAATATAAAGCTCTATTGTTGCAGGAAAATGGGGTGCGAGAGGATGGTCATGTCCCAGGTCTCAGGTGAGTCCCTGGGACAGGTTGCCAAGTGAGGGTCCGTAGCTTCAGAAAGAAAAGAATTCAAAAGTGAGCCATAGTAAATTGAAAACAGGTTTATTCAGAGAGATACAAATTCTATAGGCAGAATGGGGTCCCTCTCAAAAGGCGAGAGCAGCCCCAGGGAATGGGGTCATCTTGGAAAGTGAGATCAGCGCTGGGAGAAACACACTCCACAGACAGAATGTAGGCCATCTGGGAAAGTGATAGACGCCCTGAATTATGGGGTGGTTAGTTATTCTGGGCCAGGTAATTTCACAGGCTAATAAATGAGAGGATTGTTCCAACTATTTTGGGGACGGGGTGGGAATTTCCAGGAGTTGGGCCACCACTCACTTTTTGGCCTCTTATGGTTGACCTTGGAACTGTCATGGCACCTGTGGGTGTGTCATTTAGCATGCTAATGTATCACAATGAGTGTATAACAAGGCTCAAGGTCTACTGGAAGTCGAATCTTCCACCATCTTGGGTCTAATCGGTTGTAACCAGTTTTTATCGTATCCTCAAAGGCTATGTCATTCTTTTAAAGGTTGTGCCCTGCCCCATTTGTTCCTGTCTCACTATGAAATGTATATCCAAAGATTAACTTATAAATGGTGTTTAACATATAGTTTACTTAATTTATGTCAGGCAAATTCTTAAATGTATTTAATAATATGCCACCAAAATTTTCTTTGTTGGTTTAAAGTTTAAGTCAGTTCAACATACAATTTAAATGAACAATAAATTTCAGTATGCTTTAAAATGTTTTAGCAATATGAAATTTTTTTTTAAACATCTTTATTGGAGTATAATTCCTTTACAATGTTGTGTTAGTTTCTGCTGTATAACAAAGTGAATCAGGTATATGTATACATATATCCCCATATCCCCTCCCTATTGCTTCTCCCTCCCACCCTCCCTATCCCACCTCTCTAGGTGGTCACAGAGCACCGAGATGATCTCCCTGTGCTATGCAACTGCTTCCCACTAGCTATCTATTTTACATTTGGTAGTGTATATATGTCAATGCCACTCTCTCACTTCGTCCCAGCTTAACCTTCCCCCTCCCTGTGCCCTCAAGTCCATTCTCTACATCTGTGTCTTTATTCCTGTCCTGCCCCTAGGTTCTTCAGAACCATTTTTTTTTACATTCCATATATATGTGTTAGCATACGGTATTTGTTTTTCTCTTTCTGACTTACTTCACTCTGTATGACAGACTCTAGGTCCATCCACCTCACTACAAAGAACTCAATTTTGTTTCTTTTTATGGCTGAGTAATATTCCATTGTATATGTGTGCCACATCTTCTTTATCTATTCATCTGTCAATGGACACTTAGGTTGCTTCCATGTCCTGGCTATTGTAAATAGAGCTGCAATGAATATTGTGGTACATGACCCTTTTTGAATTATGGTTTTCTCAGGGTATATGCCCCATAGTGGGATTGCTGGGTCATATGGTAGTTCTATTTTTAGTTTTTTAAGGAACCTCCATACTGTTCTCCATAGTGGCTGTACCTATTTACATTCCCACTAACAGTGCAAGAGGGTTCCCTTTTCTTCATATCCTCTCCAGCGTTTATTGTTTGTAGATTTTTGGATGATGGCCATTCTGACCAGTTTGAGGTGATACCCCACTGTAGTTTTGATTTGCATTTCTCTAATGATTAGTGATGTTGAGCATCCTTTCATGTGTTTGTTAGCAATCTGTATATCTTCTTTGGAGAAATGTCTATTTAGGTCTTCTGCCCATTTTTGGATTGGGTTGTTTGTTTTTTTGAAATTGAGCTCCATGAGCTGCTTGTAAATTTTGGAGATTAATCCTTTGTCAGTTGCTTCATTTGCAAATATTTTCACCCATTCTGAGAGTTGTCTTTTCATCTTGTTTATGCTTTCTTTTGTTGCGCAAAAGCTTTTAAGTTTCATTAGATCCCATCTGTTTATTTTCATTTTTATTTCCATTTCTCTAGGAGGTGGGTCAAAAAGGATCTTGCTGTGATTTATGTCATAGAGTGTTCTGCCTATGTTTTCCTCTAAGAGTTTTATAGTGTCTGGCCTTACATTTAGGTCTTTAATCCATTTTGAGTTTATTTGTGTGTATGGTGTTAGGGAGTATTCTAATTTCATTCTTTTACATGTAGCCGTCCAGTTTTCCCAGCACCACTTATTGAAGAGGCTGTCTTTTCTTCATTGTATATTCTTGCCTCCTTTATCAAAAATAAGGTGACCATATGTGTGTGGGTTTATCTCTGGGAGCAATATGAAATTAATGCGATGAATTATGATTAAGGAAGTAGTAGTTTTGGAATGGAAGAGTGAGTAATGCAGTGAACCTTACTCCCAACAAAACAACCTTTTAACTGGAGAAAATTATAAAACAAAACAAAACAATAATTTAAAGTCTCTGGAAATTGTTTTAAGGCCATAAAGCAAAGGGAACAACACTTGTTCAAGAAAGTCTAAATCTCAACAATAGCAGGAGACTATGGCATTTATGCCATGACCTATTCCTTTTCCCCCTCCCAGCTCCATGTATAGAAACTCTACCCCTGTCCTCTACCCCAGGAGGGTACAGACATTAAGATGGGAACTCCTTCCTTCAGTTTCATTTGAGAGCTATGGTTTCACCTCAGAAGAGGTAGGTAGTAGGAATTTCTCATCTCAAGTCCTGTTTTGCTGAAGCTCTATTCAAAACAGGCATAACTCAGAAGATTGAGGCCCCCTGTCCCTACTCAGGCCCTAATTGTAGCATGCAAGCTCCACTCTAGATATGATAAACTAAAAAAACTGGGCACAGTTTTCTCAGCTCCAGCTTGCTTATAGGGCAGAGTTTCCATGCAGGGAAGGGCAAGCCAAGAAGGTCAGGTGTTACTAACTGCCTGCAGTATCAGCTGTTCGAGCTGGGATGTCGCTCTAGAAGTGGGCCATTGGCTCACCTCCAACTCCTGTGCAGACCTGCAAAGATTCTGAGCAAGGGAAGAGGAAGGCCATAATAATTTAGAGATCCACAGCTCTGCCTGAAGGGGCTGACTTTATTTTTAACAGAGCTCAGAGAATTCCATTACTAAGGTTGTTGTCAAAAACCATGAAGACCTTAGAGGGAAGCTATTAAGATAGGACCCTGATACTAGTAGCAACAAGTGACATGGAAGAGGAACCAGAAATTTAAAAGAACCCAGGGACAATATTGTCTTTACCAGACTTCTTTGGAGTAACAGTTAACCATGGGGGTTGGGAGTGTTGTGTGCATGTGCTAGGCTGCACCAGATCATCAGAATCAATCAGAACTGGACATGGGGTAGATTTGAAAAGCACTTCCCAAGCCACACAAAGATCCATCAACAAAAGGCAGAAGCCTCATTGGCACAAGAGACGTCAGTGCAATTCTGACAAAACACTGGCTGAATAATAAGCTACTCTGACTCATGGACATATCTTAGGAAACCAGGGTTAAAAATAAAATCACACACATTCCTGGCAGAGTGAAAGTCTATGTGCATGCCTTAGGCTGTGCCCTCTTAGGAATGATCAGAGAGGAAAAATCTAAATGATTAGTTACTAGATGAACATGGGACAAGATCATAAACTCCTTAAATTGTGATAGCATCCTCTATGCCAGACACATATCTAACAGTAAAAACTGTAAAGGATAAAAATCTAACTGGCTAAGGATGTTTAAACATGATCTTTGACCAAACAAGTGGCTTAACTGACTTAGATGTGACCACTAGGTATCTAAAAGACCACTAGACTAAAAGATAAAAACAAGAAAAAAAAAATTACAAGAGCCATCAGATGCTGTATATTATGGGGAAAATAGACGCTACAGAGATAGTTCAGTCAAGTTACTAAACAAACACATGACCAAGGAAACAACAGCAACACCATATCAAACCACCCAAGGAGGGGGATGGTCAATGAAAAATTGAGACATATAAAGAACAGCAAACAGGAAAGTGTGAATCATACACAAAAAGAAAGAAGAAAAATATAGGCAATAGAAACTCTTTGAAGAAGCCCAGATGTTGGACTTATCAGATAAAGTTTTTAAAAGCAGCCACTATAAATATGTTCAAAGAATTAAAGATAAGAATGCCCCATCAAATAAAAAATATCAGTAAAGAGATAGAAATTATAAGTAAGAACCGAGTTGAAAGTCTGGAGTTGAAAATTATAGTAATTAGAATTAAAAAATTACTAGAGGGGCTCAACAGTAAATTTGAGCTGGCAGAAAAAAGAATCAGGCACACCAAAGATAGATTAATAAAGATTATGCAATATGGTGAAGAGAAAAAAGAAAGAATGAAAGTAAACAGAGCCTGAGAGAAGTGTTTAAAATCATTAAGCACATCAACGTATGTATAATGGGAGTACCAGCATTGGAGAGAAAGAAAAGGACATGAAAAATATTTATGACATAATATTCAAAGACATAATGGCTGAAAAATTTTCCCAAATCTGATGAAAAATGTCAATCTACAAATCCAAAAATCTCAACACACTGCAAGTGTTGATGTAAAAAGATTCACATTCAGACACATCATAGTTAAATTGTTGAAAATCAGGAACAAAGAAAAAAATCTTGAAACCAGGAAGAGAAAATGGCTTGTAACAAGAAAACCCCAATATGAGTAACAGCTGACTTCTCATAAAAAACAAAGAACCCCACAAGGCAGTAGAATGACATATTCAAAGTGCTACAGAAGAAAAAAAAAACTGAAAAAATAATTAAATAGCCCTCTATATTAATATAAAATGAGCATATACACATCATAATATTTATATTTTTCATAAATAAATAGAATAGGCCACAAAGGAGATATGCACCAGAAGATGATAGAAGCAAAGTGAGAAATAGTAATGATGAAGTAGATGAGAACAGAAAACAAAATCCCTCCTACACTCTGCCACACATGTGGCACCACCAAATACAGCTGTTGATTCCTCTCCCACATGAGAAGAGAAAGAGAAGTTACTTATGAGTGGTTGCATAGAGTCCACCTTAAAAACACAATGGCTTTGAGCATGACAGAAGCCCTTCAATGACATGATCCCTGATTTATACATCTGTACATCTGTAAAGAGGATAAGTGGTAGGTAAAGAGTTTACTACCCTAGGAGAAAGCACATATTCTCACACACACACAAACACACACACACATTTTTACTTTGTTTTTTGCTTTGTTTTGCATAGCTTTAAGGATATCACAGAGTTCCCCCAAACCAATTATTAAACCCAGGGAGATCCATGTAACCCACCTTTAGAATCCCTGCTTTGCATACTGGAGAGGTAGGAAAACCTAACGATCCACAGGCATAGAAGGGTTGTGTTTCCATGGTTTCAGTTGGCAAGTTTAAGTGGCTTTGGGGGGTAATATTATCTATAAGGAAGTGGCAATATGAAGTAAAGAACTAGGTGGGCATTGTAGATGAACACACTGGAAAGTGGACCATGGGCTGGGAGCTGCAGCATAGTAGAGTAGAAAGAACAGAGTCGATCTAGATTAGATCCTGTTGACCATTTATTACTTAGTAGTTGTTAATCACAGTTAATTTAACTTCTCCAGAAAACGTGAGAAAATATTATCTACGCCATATTTTTGCTATGAGTGGTAAATGAAATTATATATGTATAACAGGTACTACAGTGTCTGGTGCTAGTCTGTCTACAGTTTATGATTGTTTTGTGGGAAAAAAAGAAATTATATTTAAGAGTAGAAGCGTAAATACAAGAGCTTGAGGTCCAGCCATAGAATTACAAACGACAATTAGAGGCTATTTCTGAGATTACGTAAAGGGAGAAAACACAGCCATTTCTTGATGAAAAATTAACCTTTCGATCTAAGAAAGAAATGGAAAATTTTATTCAAGCCAAATTTGAGGATTATAACCCAGGGAAAGCATCTCAGAAAGCTCTGAGAACTGTTCCACCCATTAGAAGTCAAGGCACAGTTATATAAGTTTATTTTGAGACAAAGAGCTGTACATCAAATGACGTATTATTGACAGTTTACATAATCCAGATATAAAAGCACTATGTGACCCCTTAAGAGATCAAGAAGGAATGTTATCTTTAAGGACTTGTCTTACTGATGCTAGGAGAATGTTGCTTTTTATGGTTGAGCAGGTATTTCTACCATTGGGGAGGTTTGGTCGGTGCAAAATGCAGATACACAAAGCACAGTGCGGGGAGAGAGGAGGCCAAAAGGCAGAGAAAATTTTTTGTTTAAATTTTTCTTGTCTTGCCATAAAATATTAATTTTATTTCACACATCCAAAGAGAAGTTGGAGTAATAGGTCTTAGGGTACTAATAGCAAGATTGTCTTTATTAGGACTGATCTGAGACATTGACTCCTTTCATGTGTCATGGAAGGGTGAGGGCTTGGATTTACCTGAAGCTGAAGCTGAGTTCATTGGTGAGGGTACTTTTCACCCCACACCTACCAAGAGCTGGGCTGAACAGAATTGAAACCATGTAATTTCTGATCATCACTGATGGACAGGCTGTGGTTTCCTAAATCGAGGATAAGAATGAATCTATTACCTGGAACTTGTGGCTCAGATGACAGCAGATTTGTTTCTTTATGCTTTATTTACCTTAATATCGATACATACAGGGATTTGGAAAGAGTTTTGAAGAGAGCAGAAGTGATTAATGGAATCAACCCACTGAATTACAAAAAAAAAAAAATTGCAGGAATGGAAAATGTACTGTTTAGTTAAGCATCAGTTGTCTAGAGGTATAGTAGTCTCAAGTACTTGAAAGGTGAAAATAATATGCCGTCCTTTATATGCAAATCTGCAACTACTGGCCCATCACTAGTAGAACTACTGGCCCATCACTACTGGCCCATCACTAGTAGAACTTAAAATTCTTTTTCTCAGCAGTGAGAATAGCTTTTAACAATTTTAAACACTCTCCTTTATTCAATCCCTCTTATGATCAATAGGACTCACGTAATGGGCCAGGATTAGTGATGTGCTTATAGATAGAAAAAAAGCTAAACTGTCCAACTTTAATAGAAACTTAAGACTTGATTTTATACTATTGAAGGGTTTTTTTTCCCCCATACCAACCACTTCTCTGATTCTCTGACACACCAACAGGGTGTCCAACAATTCAATTCAAATCTGACACAATCTACCTGGATTTAGCATCAGATCCCACAGGTTAAAGGGGTTCAAGTCCCACACTTCAGACACCAGTAACAAGCCCTGGGCCATCCTTACTTCTGACTTAATGGCTATAAATCAGGAGGTTCCCACAACCCCCTCCTTAGATGAGGGGAAGTACTTGCTAGACTAATACTGCTGCCTACACTCTAGACCAGCACAGTGGCCAACCCTAATATCCCTTCCAAAGATGTAAATGTTTGGTCATAAGTGGAAAAAGGAAAGAAGAGTAGCCAAGGATAAAGGAATGAGATGGTTCTGTCGCTGACTCCGGGCTCTTTCTTCAGTCTTGAGGCTGGGCAGGTACAGGGCTTGCAGGCCTGCCAGGGGCAACCCATCATTTAGTAAAAACTGAAACACTGTGGCAAGCAGCAAGCAATGCAGCCCACTGAACTGATGTTTTACCTTTTTCAGTCAAAGTGATGGCCTTCTAAACAGGATGCTGTCCGTTCACTTTTGGGCTACCATCCATAAACCAGGCACCTCTTTGTTGGTCAGTTGATTGCTGTTTATAGGACGCTGTCCAAGTGACAATAGAATCCAGCAGCTCTTCACGCAGTTACAAATTCAGTCCTGGGGAAAGAGCTCCCTACTCACGGGTGTCTCCTTGGATTACCTTAGTATAAAGATCTTATATACAGTCATCCCTGGGTATCCACGGAGGATGGGTTCCAGGACACCCACAGATATCAAAATCTGAGGATGCTCAAGTCTCATATAAAATGGTGTAGTATTTACGTATAACTTATGCATATCCTTCTGTATACTTTAAGTCATCTCTAGATTACTTGTAATACCTAATACAACGTAAATGCTTTGTATATAGTTGCCATATGGCAAATTCAAATTTTGCTTTTTAGAACATTCTGGATTCTTTTTCTAATATTTTCCATCCATGCTTGGTTGAATCTGTGGATGTGGAATCTAAAGCTATGGAGGGCCAACTGTAAATCATTTCCATTTCATTATGAAACTCTTCTGGACACTGTCCTCCCCATTAGAACATTTATCCAACATTACCCAAGACATGGGTGTTTCAGGTTTCAAGGTTATTTTATGTCCTTCAATCATAGGGACAGTTATAACTAATTTCTGATACCAACTGGTAACTGCCCCTCAAATGAACATTTCTGACGTCCCAGTAGTCATTGCAGGGAGGCACTCACAGGTTTTGCTATAAGCCCTAGTATACACTCAATACAGGGGTATCTCAGAGAATTTGTCCATACCAGCAATCCAGTTTCTATTCTGTGCTTTTTGGGCTCAGCCAATCTTACTGGTTCCCATTTAGCATGTCCAATTAATATTGCTTGAAGGGTTGATTTACATGGTTTGTGTTTTACAATACTAGATAAGGGAAATGTTCCCAGTCAGATATGATGTCTGTCCTAATAATGCATTCGTGTGAAAGAGCTGCAGCCATTTCAAATAAAGCCTATTCAAATTTACCAACTCTTCTCCCAAATTTCACCTTAATCCCATTAACCCTTACATTTGTAACTGTAGCCTTCATCAGGCCTTCATTAACAGTTTTTGGTTTTATAATACTAGGTAAATGAGGCATTCCGCAGTCAGACATAATATCCATAGACATCCATTCTCATAAAACATTCAGGTAAAGGAGATACAACCTCTTCACACAGAAACTGTTTAAACATTCTAATTTTCTTCCAGACCTCCACCTTAATCCTACTAGCTCTTATATTTCTATATTTGCTAAATCTAATTGAAGTCCATGTTAGTGTTTCACCAGTGGGTTTTGGTACCACAGTGCAAATGGTTCCTATGTCAAGAAATCCCAGAAACTTCTTCCTACCCCTTGACCATTATAACAGAGTCCTTTTGTCAATCATTATCTTGATTAATCGGCCCAATTATGGCATCAAGTATTTCCAGGGCCAGTTTCTCATTGAAATATTTGCCTTCTCATTTTTTTAATTCCTCCAAACGAGGGCACATAGAGTAGACTTATTTGGGGCCTTTTAATGTTGGGAGATCAGAAGGGACTTTCTTTGGTCCACTTAACTTTCAATAGTGGTGTATTAAGACCTTTGTTTCAATAACATCAATGTTCATTTTATTCATCCCATTTTTAAATAACCATCTGAATATTCCCACCCTTCTGCAAGAGGCTTCTTGACTCTCTCCTTTCTCTTCCTCACCGTCAATGTTTCCTTTATTCACTCCATTTCTTAGTAACCCTTTAAAAATTTCCACCCTGCTAGGACAAGTCCCTTGACTCTCACCAAGAGAAATCTGTGCTTGGTCTAGCAAGAAGGTCCAACTCAGCATTTTCATTCATTTTAGCTATTACAGATAATAATAACCAACAATGGATTATATGTTTGGCATGCTTCTTATTATTTTACATTTCCTTAGTTATCCAGTGACTGAAGTCCTCGGAAGTCAGGTCTGCAACCATTTCTAAATACCACCAGTAACTTTTACCTTTAGTAAGTGATCGCAATGCAGCTGAAGTTTCATACCTTGGGTGAGTAAGTAGCCATCCAGGGATTAAAGATTCCTCATCCTCTACCCTTTTGTTCTTTCTCTTCACAAACCACATGTTTCTCTGAGCCAGGGCTGTTCTAGAAAATTCCATTTTTTTCTAACACCAAAAGAGAGTTTCTTGTTCTTGACACCAAATACATGGTATCTTTTCCAACACCACTTATTTAATTTTCCAGACACTGACTGTGTGTTCAACAATTGAGATCAATTCTGACACTATCTACCTGGAGTTGGCATCAGATCTCACAAGCTAAGGAGCTCAGTCCCACAAGGCAGCTCCAGTTCCAGATGCCAGTCACAAGTCTCAGGCCATTCATACTTCTGACCCACCAACTGTAAATCAGGTTCAACCTCTTCAGGTTCACAGAACTCAGGAAAACACTTTACTTACATTTTCCAGTCTGTTATTAAGGCTAAACCTCAGAAATGGCCAAAGTGACAGTGATACAGAGGGCCAAGTAGGGGAAGAGGGATCATGGAGCTTCTGTGCCCTCTCCAGGTGTGTCGTCCTCTCAGCCCCTCCATGTGTTCATGAACCTGGAAGATTTCCAACCCCATCATTTAGATATTTTTATGGAGATTTCGTTGGCTATCGGTGATTGACTCAATCTCTAGTTTCTTCTCCCCAAGCTTCCAATCAAGGCATGATCTTTCTGGCAACCAGCCCCCATCCTGAAGCTATCTAGGGTCTCATTCACCAAGAGTTGCCTCCTTATAACGAAAGGCCTTTATCGTCCTTATCACTTAGGAAATTCCAAGCTTTTTAGGAGCTTGGTTTTAGGAGACAGGAAGGGGACAAACATCAAATATCTTTATCTAATACCACAGCTACATACCAAACCATCAAAATAGCTTATCACAAACAAAGTGAAACACTGAGCCACCAATAAATGTACTTACACACACACACACACACACACACACACACACACACAATATACTGTTATAGCTCCTGACCAAGTATTCAAAATTGTGTATTTCTTCTCCTCTGCTTTGTCTTGACCAAACTTTATTCAAGCTTCTCTTTCCCCACAGTTCCCTGAACTTTAGCTTGTCCCCATCCCTGAGTCAAAGCCTAAGATGCAGAATATGCACTCCCCTCCAATCCCCAAATCAGCAGGCCCAGCAGGCACATTTCCTGTCAGACCTTTCAACCAAAAAAATTGCACAACCTGGCCCTAGATAGTTAAGGTGCATATCAAAAGAATGATTTCAGTGAGCCCAGTCAGACTCTTGCATCTTCCCATACGTAGAAGAGCACTAAATTTATTAACTTGAGATGTCTGGTTTTCTTTAACAGTAATCTTCTGATTAAAAAGATTAAAAGAAACTACCTGTTTTTGTTTTGTTTTTTGTTTTCTTTGAGTGTGCAAAAACTCCTACATATTCTGGCTCTTCCCTTACCTCTTTGGAACAGTCCCTCAGAGCTATCTGAGAGGCTGTATCCCAGGCTTAAGTCCTCAGTATGTCCACCAAATAAAACATAATTCTCAATTTTTAGTTTGTGCATTTTTTTCAGTCAACAGATTACATCTATTATGCTATTTACACACTCCTTGTTTGTCCAACTTCCTCTTAAAAGTTTCTTTTAAGCTCTGCTTACCTCTCTCTATAAAAGAAAAGCCTTTTTGTGTTTGATTTTCAGGCACTTGCAGGTTTCTGAGCTCCAAGGTTTCCCCCTATTGTATTAGCCTTTTTGAATAAGGTCTCTCCTTATCTACGCCTAGATTTGCTTTTATTTGAAGCAAAGTGTTAATAATACTACAATTATATCAGTTGTCAATATCAGCATCAAGTTTACCTAGACAAAAAGAAAAGAAGTAAACAATTCTGTCATGAACTTGGGTAATGCAAAGCAGGTAATCTGGATAATTTTATGAATTTATAAAAGTGCTTTTTTAAAGCTGCTTTTTATAAACTAAGTTATAAAGGGAAAGAAAGGTAAAAACACATCATTTAAAAATTAACATTTGGCTGCATACCATGGAAAATTTTCTTAAAATTATAAGTTACTTCATTTTTGTGAGCTCTTAAGTAAAATTATATTATTTTTATTTCATTTGTATCTCATTTGTTTAAACCTAACTAAGCATCATACAGCTCAATCTTTAAAAATGAAAAAACAAAACTCAGCTACTTTAATTTTCATTAGAGAATAAAGATAGGAACGCTTCACAAATTTGTCTGTCATCTTTGATCAGGGTCCATGCTAGTCTCCTCTAGTGTTTTCATTCCAATTTTACAATATGCACTCCCAAAACAAGCATCTGACCTTTTTTTTTTAATAGGAGGCTGTCTGGAATCAATATACCCCATGTTTCAAGGGCTATGTATGTGAGAGGGCTATAGACCAAGGAGGGCTAGAGATTCTCCTCTTAAAAATAATAATGCTAAGCATTACCCCCATACAGCCATCATATTACAAAAAAAAGCATTACTTATTTCATAAAAGATGAGATTTTGCCACTGAAGGTTTGTGTGATGAAACAATATGGTGGAAGAGGATATTGACATTTTAGATGGATTTTAGTTGTGTAAATAGATTTAGCTACTTCATATGAGATAATAGTTCTTTGCAAACTAAATTAATATTAGTAAGTTGATTATTTAAAAATTAAATATGTCAACTAAACAAGTATATTTTCAATAATAAGTGTTTATTGAAGGACAACAGGAAATTTTAGACAAAATTTAAAGGACAAAGGCAATAAAAAACTGTTACTTTTTTTCTATTGTTTTGCTTTTGTTAGTTTTTTCTTTAAAATAATTTTGTCCAAGCAAAAATATTCCACTAGATGAGAACTCTATATTGTCACTTTCTGACTTAGTAAAACCATTGTGTATTATTTGTATCAAACCAATGATTTCATAACACCAGAAAAACTTGAATGCTCATTGCTGATGAACAAATAATTATAAAAACATTACATTCATTCATGTGTCTTTGATTCCATTGCATAGCTAAATAGGAAGCATAAGCAATGAACAGAAAAGAAAGTTATATAAACTTTACAAATGATCAGTTAATAAATTCAAGCATAAAACAAATACACCAAAAATCAACCTAATTACATAAATATTTCTCATATGACAAGGCCAGTAATTTTCTCACTTTTTCTAAATGGACTTTATGTCATGTGGAACTTTTCCAGCTCATTTACATTCATGACCTCACCACTGCCAGTAATTCACATATTATTGCTAAATCAAATATTTATTTTATTTTAAAATTATAACCAGAAATAATTTAAGGAATAATATTTGTCTTGTGTTTTCCTTTCTTATTTTTCAAAACAACACTAGACATGTGAAAAACCACTGAAGCTTCTTAAATGAAAGTTAAATATGAAGTTAAGCTCTCCAAAAATGTATTAGTGAGTCTGTGAAACGTTTATAGAAATCACACACCTTGGTTTGACCTTCATTCTAAATTTCTAACTTCGTTTAACAATAGGATCGACTCTTCTGCATGTGAAGTTATACTGTTATAAACCACCTGTATTTCTATAAATTGTAAAATATGTAAAGATATATGCACACATTATCATTGCAGCATTATTTACAATAGCCAAGATATGGAAGCAAACCAAGTGTCTGTTGATGTGCTTTTATGTATTTCTAGTTGTCTGCAGTGAACGTGTATTCCTTGTAAAATTAGAAAGAAAACGATAAATGTCATTGAAAATGAAAAAAATATATATATAAAGAAGTTGGGAGCCTATGAAAAGCCCCAAGAGAGACCCCTGGTGAATGAGGCAGGAAGTCTCCCAACTTCACTGCACATTCTCTGACAGTGAGAAGGATACTGACTATTTTTAAGAGCTGGAGGAGGTAACTTTAATAATTCTACTAATTACACCCACCAGTACAATTTATAAGCACCTTCTGTATACCAGATGAGTACTCATATTGACTCTAATTCACTAAATGAACCTGCGAATTAGGTGATCTTCTTCTTCTTTTTCTTCTTCTTCTTCTTATTACTGAATGTTATAGATAAGAAAAATAGAAACGGACTCAAATTGATCTTTTTACATATTTAACTTTGATTGGAGAAAAAATACAGATAGTCAAGTAATAATGGAAAAAACAAAGGCTTTCAAACAGACAAACATGGGGTCAAATTCTATAACTATACGGCTTTCAGTATTCATTCCAAAATATTTATATGAGATAAGATGCAAATTGAAATGTGCTAGGATAACTAAGTATTTCCAGATTTGGTGATATGTCTCTAAAGCTTAGTCTGAAGTAGTATTCATGTAAATGAATCTTCAAAAAATATGTAAAGTGAAGGAATTTGCTTGTAGATATAGATATATTACACTGTCACTTTTAAACTAAATTAAATGGTGCCTGTTTTGTTCAGTTAATTCACTGGGTTATGTGGATCAATCAGTTATCCCCAGTTAATTCAAGGAGTCCTACAGAAAGGTACCATTTGTCCTTCACTTTGCAGAGAAAACTTGAGCTTAAGCTGGCTCTCTGATTAGGAGATAGTAAAAGTGTATAAATAAAAGATAAACATTTTTTCATTTAACCTTAATTCTGGACTCAACAGTGTTCTCTCATAATGCCATAATGTCAGGATTAGCAATGAACTTGATTTAACTAGGAATTGTTTTCAAGTGTAAGTTAGACCCATAATACTCAAAAGATAGTCCCTCAAGAACATCAGCAACAGCTGGAACAGTATTAAAACCTCAAAATTTCACATTAAAACTTATTAAAATTCCTCCTCCCAAAATTACAGACTTGGAATTCACATTTTAACAAGATCCTCATGTCATTCACATACACACTGAAGTTTGAGAAGCACCAGATTATGTGACCCTCAGAGGTATGCTTTTAATGGGATCCTCTCATCAAATATGTAATTTGAAAAGAAAGTGCTTTAAAGTCTTTCCCAGTCCTAGACTCAATGGGATTCTCTGAAACGGTAAAGGAAACAAGTCTTAAAATTCCACCTCTCTTGTTTGAGGGAAAAAATTGTGTAACTCACTTGTTTTTCTTTATTGGCATTTTGTCTAAAAAAATCAAATTAAAACGTATAAAAGGAATTCTTCATTTTCTGTCATCTCCAAAGTGTAAATCAAATCTTGGGGACAGGCAACAAAAACCACTTAAATAACAGACAATCAGTTTAGTCAGATACACTTTGCCTTTAATATCAAAAATATAAATCAACCAACTTCTCTACCATGCAGTGAATTTCAAAATCAATGAATTTTTGTCAACATTGGCTCACAGTGAACACTCTCATACCTCTTCCTGTTTCTCCATTCCCTATGCTATTATCCTGCTTCAAACCACAATCATTTATCACCTGAATTTCCACAATACTGTACTTCATAACTAGTTCCTGAATTTTCACATTTGTTCCCTGGGATCCGTTGTGGATATTGTAGTCATCGTAAAATTTCTGAAGTAGAGAACAGATTGTTATCACTTTGCTTAAAACCTTTCCAGTGTTTTCATTTTTAGGAAGAAGTTCAAACTTTTAGTAGTCTACAGTGACTATCCCTAGTGATGAAAACCCTGTTCTACTTTCTCCTCCTTTCTGCATCCATCTCCTCGTGTTCCACACGCCACCCTCCAAGCATATTGAATTCTTGTCACTTTCCCAAGTATCTTCTCAGCTTTGGTTTTGAGTATTTAACACTTTCCTTTCCTCAGTCTATATATAGCACATAGTTTCATTTCTTCTCATCCTAAGTGCCACTTCAACTGGGGAGCCAGCCCATCCTAATATCACCAAAATACCTCTCCTGTGGATTCCCATAGTGCCCTGTACTTCTCTAACTTTGCACATATTATATTAAATAACTCAATTACTTATAGCAGTTTTTAAAGTATCATTTTAAACTTCTTACAGCAAATTACCTCTAAGAAATAAAACTGACATTTTTTGCTAAAAACTCATTTGATATAGGTGATTATATAAGGCAAAAAAAATAGAAATCAGCTAAACTACATTGATAGGAAATGAACAGGAATTTGGAGGCTGGATTAAACACCAAAAGAGGGCAAAATATAAAAATGAAAATAGCCTAAGAATCATTGTCTGGAGCTAGACTTTGTGTGGATATTTTCAGGGTGATCAAAATAATTGATATAGAACAATTCTTAATAAAGAATAAAGTTCTTGCTAAGTAATAATAAAAAGCTTTAAATATTCACTTGTAAGTTTTGTGGAGCAAAAGGCTTTTTTTGTTTCAAAACTTCTAATATATGCTACATCCACTGATGAGAACTGTATTTTACAATTGCATTTGTGAGAGGCTAAGAGGAAACAGTTGTAAAAGTGAGATGTATAACTCAGCAGAAGGAACTTGGAAGCAGAAATGGGAACAAGAATTTAAGAAAGAGACAACTCATACAGTACCTGGAAAAGAAGAACAGAGTGTTAAGACATATCTTAGGAAACACATACAAATTTCATTAAATCTCAGAAAAACAGTATAATCTCAGCTGATAATCTGATTCAATCATAGCTGTATTCCCTAATAGGTTTGTTTTCAGACGTAATTTTAGTTGACATTTAGTACCTTTTTTTTTTTGGATTCTGAAAACTGTACAACAAATACTGTAAAATAAATAGATGAGTAGCTTCACATTTAAAGAGAATTTGATTTTTAAGAGAATGATTTATCCACAAACCCTATCATTCCTAAGATTAGTGACATCAAAATTTCCTTCCAGCTCAAAAAAAAAAAAAAAAAACCTCAAAATTTTGCCCATGAAAAATGAAAATGTTTATCGTATTTAGAAAAGAAAAGGTATCTAAGTTATTAATGGGCTTTGTTCTTGTAGTTCTGATATTATATGTGTCAGAGTTACGTAAAAGGTATAAATGACCACTAGAATTTAAGCTCCCACAGGGAAAGGATTTTTGTAGCTTCCTCACTGCTATATCCTCTGCTAGGTGAATGCTAGGCAAAGTACAGTGATTTAATAAAAATTATTAAATGAATGTGTAAAGAATTAACCTTCCTAGCCCAACAAGTTGTAGGGTTTTCATTAGATGATCACTAGGAGAAGTGGGAAAAAAATTTGAGAAAACCTTCTAAAAGAACTGGGAAGGTTTCAGATAGAAGAAAAATAAAAATATAAAAATGCAATGGAGAATATCCCTCACTTTCCCTTTCTTTACATATGGATTATACCACAGTAGCTGACTTTCAGGTCTTTGAGGAAGCATAGGCACAAAGGAGATACTTGGAACGTGAGTCCTGGCACTGCTATGGGTAAAATTTTCAGTCAAAAACCAAATACATTGTGAAACCTAGATTTTTGGTGAGGATACCTTGCCTTGGGGACCTAGAGCAGCTAAATTTAAAAAATCCATTAAATGTATGTAATGTTAATGAACATTTGCAAGGCTGTGATTTTCTAGAATTCTCAATATCTATGTGTAATAAATAGAATTAATTGGGTTTTGATGTATTTAATTTTAATTAATGTTGAAAGAGTATGGAGGAGAGTGCCAGCTATCTATATTTCGATAGGTGGGAACTAGACCAACTACATAATTTGTCGGACCAAGTACAAGATGTAAGTGCAGGCTTCTTGTTCAAAAATTATTAGGTATTTCAACATATCAACAGCAGAGCATGAAACCAAGTATGGGGCCCTTCTACATGCAGCCTGTGACACTGGTCCTTGTTGGGAGTAATGCTGAGTGCAATGGGATATGCTAAAGTAGTGATCTATGATTTTGTAAGTATCTTTGACACAAAGGCTATTTACACAAGAATCTAGCTGAATAATGGTTTAATATTATAATATTTTTTCTTCACATTAACTTCCTTTAATACTGAATCAACTGCATCTTTTCTCTTTGGAAATGAGAAAAATAGAGATACTTTAAACAGTATTAGATGACTTAACCTCTGATTGAAGTTTCCTTGAAGACCAAAACAATGAAACAAAGATAATTAACATTTACTAACCAATGCTGCAGCTACATAGACAAATTAATCCTAAAGTGAAATCTTCATTATCATCATAAATTCATGTGTAATTAATGAAATAATTAACAAAATGAAGTAACTTGTCAAAGGATCACATAATCAGTAGGTGACTAATTAAGAATCAACACTCAAGATTTGTTTAATATGAGGAAAGAGAAGCTTCTCTGATTCTTTCTATAACAGATTATTCTAGCCTTCTCTCTCTTAAAGCTTACTCCTTATCCATGAAGAGTTTGAAGTCAGGTATAGGAAGGAGAAAGCAAACCCCCAATTAAAAGTAAATTTGAAAATGTATGCAATTGAGGAATACACAAATTGCCGTGGAATCACAGAGATTTCTGTAAAGGTGGGTTTCCTGAGCTAACGTTGTTTTTACCTTCCTCAACTTTAAAAATCCAATATATTACCCTGTTTTGTCCATTTTTCCTATGTCCTGAGTCCTCTGGACTTTATTTCATTGTCTTACCTTCCTTGAGGATGTGGATTGTGTAGTATTTAAGAGCATGAGCTCGGGAGGCAGATTGCCAGACCTCAAATCATACCTCTATCAGTCAACAGATATTTTATTTTGGGAAAGTCATTTGAATTCTCTGATTTGAGTTTCCTCATTACTAAAATATGGCTAAAAAGAATACCTACTCCAAAAGTTAAGTCTAAAGAAAGTGCATCATTTAAGCATCCACCAAAATAACTGGCGTATAGTAAGAGTTCAATTAGTATTAATTATTTTCTATTATTGCTGCAGCTTTTTATTTCTTGTTTCATACTCTCATATCCCACCCCTATTTATCTTTTACTCATCAACTGGACTTGTTTTGATAAAATATAAATATGTTTATTCTATTTATCTACTTCAGTTCTTCAGGAACTCCCATTTGCTTTCAAGATGAAATCCTAATGTTTTTGGAGAGCATACTAGGCCTTTCATCATGAGGACCTAGTTTATATCTCTATTTTCATAATTTTCCACTAATGTACCATTTTCCAATCATTGCCTTTTCTCTCTACCTTTCAGATCCACTCGTGGTACTCCAGATTCTGGGCAGAATGAACTAACTTACATTCAGTTCTTTACATTTGCTGTCATTCTTTAAATTACCAGTGCTGTCTCTCTCTATTCTGAGCCTCATACTTGCTGAATTCACACCGCTGCTTCCATTCTCTCTCCACTGAACTCCCTCCTTTCCCTGGGCAAACTCAATGTTATCTCCTCCAGTCAGCTGTCCCAATCCAACCCCTCAACTGCACCATTTCTTCTCTGTTTGCCTCCTGTGTGAAGCCCGGACTACCCCAAGTCATAGCATAAAACCACAGTCTATTAGGATTTCCAGTTTCCTTGTCTGATGCCACAATTCACCATGTGTTATTTAAAGTCAGAGCTAGAGTCATTTCATTATTATGTGGTAGACTGAATATATCTATTAAGTCCTTAAAATTAATTTAGTTTATGTTTAATGTGGTGAAGTTGTGTTTTCCTTGAGTCCTGAAAAAACATACTCCTGGTAAAAACATAAAACAAAACAAAACTCAGGAGAGCCAATCAGTCAGAAGTTTAAGCCTGTGAAAATACATGGGTCACCCCCCCAACAAAAATAGTGTTTCATATTCAGAAACCACAGTAGATAGGCACACATTACTATTCTTTTATGTGCTCATTTTGCAAAATCAAGCCCTACAATTGAATTTTGGTAAGATATGTATTAAAATTATATGACTGTGTGGAGGGGGAACATGGCATATTGGGAAAATTAAGTTTGCACTGCAAATGTGATGTTCTTGTTTGGAGTTCTTGACATACAATGGACTGCCTACATAACCTTGAGCTACTTGGTTTATCTGATTACTGGTTTTCTCAGTTGCACTTTGAGAGAAGTGGCATTGTAAACTCCCAGCTCTCATAATGCCCGAATTACTGTCTTTTATGGGCTGAATTGCCTCTCCCCAAAATTCATATGTTGAAGCCCTAATCCTCAATACCTCAGAATGTGACTGTATTTGGAGGTAGGTCTTCAAAGAGGTGATTAAGTTAGAATGAGGACTTTAGGGTGGACCCTAATCTAACTTGAGTAGTGTCCTTCTAAGGAACAGAAATTTGGTCACACAAAGAGATACCAGGGCTGCATGTACACAGAGAAAAGACCATGTAAAGACACAGCAAGAAGGTGACCATCTGCTAGCCAAGTAGAGAGGCCTCAGAAGAAATCAAATCTGCTGACACCTATATTTTGGACTTGTAGCCTATAGAACTGTGAGGAAAATACATTTTGGTTGTTTAAGCCACTAGTCTGTGGTATTTTGTTATGTCAGCCTTACCAAACAAATGCACTGGGTAAAGTAATCAATGTCAAGAGTCATGGCAGGCAGCATAAGGACCCCCTGCAATAGATGTCCATACTCTACCCTTGGAACCTAATGAATATGTTGCCTCACATGGCAAAAGAGACTTCGTAGGTGTGATTAAGGGGAAGGTCCTGGTTGGCCCAATCTTACTCCAGGAATCTTTAAAATTAGAGGACCTTTCCTGGCTTTGTCAGAGATGAGAGGGACTCAGCATGTTGTTACTGGCTTTGAAGATGGAAGAAGACAGCCATGAGTCAAGGATCAAAGGCAGCCTCTGGAAGCTGAGAGGCGACAGCTGACAGCCAGCCAGGAAAAGCTGATGTCAGGGAGGAAGAAAACTTTCCTCTACCTTTCTTGGTTCTCCTGGCTGGTCTACGAATTATATTGTCGTGAGACAGATTAACAGGAGAAAATCAAATTTAATTTCCTACTTACAGGAATCCCACATACATAAGAGGGTCAAAGACAGAAAAATTAAAATGAGATATACATGCCATCCAGAGATAAGGAATGGGATAGGGACCTGGGGCTTTCAAGGACAGGAAGGTCATTCACAGGACAATAAGAGGAAGAACAGATGTTTAGTAATTAGCTGTTTGCCCTGCCATACATATGGGGCCACCTAGATAAAATGTGTCTCTGGGAATAACTTTTTTTGTGGGAAAAAGCCCCAATTTAAATTCTCCTAGTTAATTAAGGAAGCAGCAGTTTCTCTTGAGCTTGCATGGTCTTCATTGCCTTTAGCTCAAAATAACCCACATGCCACAAGTGGTACATCCTGGGGAAGCCTGTTCTGAACCCCTACACTGATCTCAGACCTACAACCACAAGAAACTGAACCCAAATAAGGAGAAAGTGAACTCTCCCCTAGAGCCTCCAGAAAGGACCTCAGCCCTGACCACATCTTGATTTTAGTCCAGTGAGACCTATGTCAGACTTCTGACCTTCAGAACTGTAGGATAGTAAATGTATCTTATATCAAGCAACTATTTATGGTAAATTTGTTACAGAGGCAATAGAAAACCAATAAATTGTTCTATTTCATCCAAAATCTTTGAAACAGGACTTCAGTACATTTATTTAATGGACATGTCCTGAAAGCTATGCACTTCCTTGAGTTTCTCCTTTTCAAATAACAACTTTAACTGGCATTTTTTACAGACTACTCCATGTGCTTGTCACACAGCCTTTCATCCACAAATAGGCTATATAATTCACCATTATCTTGCTGACAAGGCTATGATTCCTTTCACACATCGTTGTTCATTAAAATAATATGTACCTGTACCTTGGTCCCATCCCACTTCAGAGTCCAACTGCTAACAAATTTATGGTCAATTAATTTCAGTGGATGAAGAGCTGTTGAAAACTATACATGCTTTTCACCTTTGTAATTCTTTTATTTTGTGAAATTTAGCAACTATAGACCAAGTACAATATACTATTTTAAAGTTCTGTTTTCTAAAATTTACTTACAACAAAATTTAGACTTATGTGAAGACAGAAAGTCATTATTTTTAAAGATGAGAATTGTTTTTCAATTTACATATTTCAAATCTGTAATTCATTCTTTTTACTTTAGTATTTCATTTTAAATACAAAGCACTTATATTACATGTTGACCTAATTTCTCCCTATTTTCAGTAATTTTCCAAACATATTTTCTGTTTTTAAGAGGAAAAATTTTCTGAAAGTCATATAAAAAATATTGGTGTTATCTATAAAATTACTGTGCTGCTTATCTACTATTATCCAGAAATATTGGTTATAATTTTATTTGATAAAGGAAGACATCATATTTATATGATTTTGATCAGAGTCTACTGACACTCTTTCTATTTAAGTTAAAGCAGAACAAAAGCAATATTGATCCCTGTTAAGAGGTGGAGCCACTATGCACACAGCACTGGTTTCAGTGCTGTAAAATTTTGAACTTGAAATGCAACACTCAATAACACTGTTTAACAGCGTTCTCCAGGGGAATTTTAACCACCTCGACAGCTGGTGGGTGACAAATATAGCTAAAAATAGACCAGAAAGGTTTCCTGGTTTTTGAGAGGTCAATTACATTGTCTAAACTAGAGAATTCAACAAGAAGAAATTATTCTAAATGTATGTTTCACAACCATGCAGGAATTGCTTGAAAGTGGGAAAGAATCAAAGAAATGAGATCATAGGTAAAAAAGATTTTAAATTCCATGGGTTTATGAAGTATAAAGCCATGTATTACATTTCAAGGAAATGTCTTTGGGGGAATAAAAAAAAAAGATAGGCAAAAGGAAACTAGGGAGGAAGTATTCACTGTAGTTTGAATAAAAGGTGAGATATCATAGGATATCAGCATATCAAAAGAGTAGGAAGAATCTTTATTTGAAAGTAAAAACAAAGTTTAAAACCATACTTGAAATGAACAGCAGAAATTTGCAACTAAAAAGGAAAGTGCTTCAGAACGAACTATTAAATCCTAGCAGGTGTCCATCTGTCCTTAGGAAGTTTCAATTTATGAAGTAGTCAGAAGTTTTTGAAGAAAAATAGTTTTTTACTTAGAATTTCCCCCTACTCCTAATTCCTTAAAATATAAAATGTCTAATGAAAAGAAGCCTTTTATTTTTTAGCTTACAATCTTGGTTTTTCTCTTTTTGTAATAAGCACAGTACTGATCTTTAGAGATCTCAGTAGCTTTATGGATATAAAATATTTCCTAAAAATCTGTAAATGTGAAAGATATAATATGTTTATGGACACATGCATATCATGTCATATTAAATCAATGTCAGAAGTTTAGAAATTACAGAAGTAAAACCAATGAATCACTGTGGTAGTAATTAGTAAAAGTTTATCATGAACACACACACAGAAAAACAGTTTGCAAGCCAGGAGCAATCAAACCAAAACATGAATGGAGCTCAGTGGTATATTGTTTTATAGCAGCTTATATAGTGGGAAGGCAATGACTAAGTTACTCTTTGTAATGATTGGTTATAATATTAGGATTTTCTTAAATGATAGGGAATTGGTTACTGGTTACCTCATTTCAATTTTGGAAAACAGTTTTGAAACAGGAGGGAAGGGGGCAGGTCACAACCTTTAAAAGAATGACATAGCTGGAGAACATGACATAAACTGATTAGAACCAAGTAGGTGCAAGATGGCAGACAAGTTGAATTCCACTAGACCCTGAGCCTCAGTATATGCTCATTGCAACACATCAGCAAGCTAAACGACACACCCACAGGTGCCATGACAGTTCCAAGGCCGACCACAAAGGTCAAAAAGTGGGTGGTGACTCAGTTCCTAGAAATCCCCACCCTTTCCCCCCAAAAAGCTGGAATACTCCTCCCACTCATTAGCCTACAAAATTACCCACCCCTATAAAAACTGACAACCCTATACCTTGGTGCCACTTTCACCTTCTGAGATGGCCCACACTCTGTCTGTGGTGTGTGTTTCTCTCTAAATGAATCCACTTCTTATTTATCACTTCGTCTCTCACTGAATTCTTTCTGCGATGAGACATCAAGAACCTGAGCTTCATTAAGTCCTGAGACCAGGTGTGTGATCTCAGTTAAAAGAATGTGTGTTCAAGTCCCAATCTGGGTTTTGGCTGTGTTTGAGTCCTGGTGCGTGGGTTCAAGTCCCAGTCTGAGTTGCACGGTTTCAGTTTGAGTTTTGCTTATGATTTCCAGAGGCATAAGCAAGAAACCACCCAGGTCAAATTAGTTTTTCAAAATAAGCTAAATTAAACTTTGTTTGTGTGACTAACCTGATTTTGTCTGCTCAGAGAATTTTCAAGGCTGGTCTCCACTTTTTTGTTTTAATTTTAACACTAACAGTAGAACAATAAACATGTATGTATATTTATATTTGTATGGGTGTATGTATATTATTGTAAAACAAGCAGTGTTGCTCACCAACCAATTCTACAAGGATTAAGTCATTGGTCACTGCAGTTGCTGGCCAACAGTGTACCCTGAGGGGAATTCAATATGGAAAACAGATGAGCCACTTGTGCTTTGGAAAAACAGGTCCCACAGATAGTTTGATGTATATCTAAGGAAGAATTTTAATGAACCCAGATTCTTACATCTTCCCATATACATAAAAAAACACTAAAATCATTAATTGAGATATCTGTCTCTTGTGACCAGCAGTAACCATTTACCAATATGTACTCTTGTTACTGAAAGCAAGTTTGTGTGCCTGATGCACAGTGAGGCCAAACAAACCAAAACATCAGAGTTTGGAGTAGAGAAAGGTTTATAGCAGGACCAAGCAAGGAGAGTGGGTGGCTCGTGCTCAAAAAATCCAAACTCCTGGATGGTTTTGGGGGAGAAGTTTTTAACAGGCAAAATTTGGGGTGAGGGCTGCAGGGTGTGGGATTTTCTTCTGATTGGTTGGTAGTGAGGTAACAGGGCAGTGCTCCAGGAATCTTGTGCTCAGCCTGAAGTTACCATCCCCAAGCTGGGTGAGGGCCTTAGTTCCTGCAGAAGAACTCAAAGATATTGTTATGTATATCCCTTGAGGAGGAGCCAGGGCCCTGCCCCAAGGCTGAATTATTGTTTCTTCATTGCTCCTCCCTTGTTTCTTCATTCCCTCCCTTACCTGATTAGCAACTGTTTGAATCTGCCCTTTGGAACTCAGGAAAGGTCTAGGAGGCTGAATGAAGCCTATTTCCTACAAACCAGAAACAGGAAATAAGGAAGGGATTTGTACCAGCCAGGGCCCCACAGGGTCCTGCTTCATTTCATGCTTGACTATATGTATTCCCTAGCCAAAATCATATGCCGACTGGCTTCTCCCCTACCTTCTCAGAGCAGTTCTCTCAGAGCTACTGAGAGACTGTTTCCTGGGCTACAGCCTTCAGTAAGACCCTGAATAAAACTTAACCTCACAGTTTTTATGTTGTGTGTTTTTCTTTAAGTTGACATTATGGTGTTAGAACAAATTCTGCAGTGACCATCCATGTCACCTGATGTAATTACTGTTAAATACACAATTACTGTGACCTAAAACATTTGGTGTAAAGCTGTTTGAACGAGGGCTTATTTTGACTCTGCGGAGCATGCATAAAATTCCTTCTTCCTACAATTTTTCTACAAATCATCAGCCGAACTTCAAAATTTTTGACTAAACTATTAATTAATTTCATAAAAGAATATATCTTACTCTACTTTACTTTTTCATTTAAATCATACCTTTTAGTTTGTAGAAATACTGTACTTTTCTCCAGAGCCCTACTGCCTGGAGTAGAGTACCAGTTGCACCAATGAGATAAGAGGGAAGGGGGCAGGGCACAACCCTTAAAGAATGACACAACCTTTGAGAAAAACTGGATGGGACAAAACTGGTTAGAACCAATTAGGTCCAAGATGGCAGAAGATTCAACTTCCTTATTATACGCTCATTGTAATACATTAGAATGCTAAGTGACACACCCACAGGTGGCATGACAGATCTGAGGATGATTATAAAAGGCCAAAAAGTGGGTGATGCCCCAATTCCTGGAAATTTCCTCCCCTTCCCCAAAATAGTTGGAATAATTCTCCCTCTCATTAGCCTATGAAATTACCCAGCCCATAAAAACTAACCACCCCATATTTTGGGGCCACTTGTGAGGGAGAAAAATTGTTTTCCTTCTACCTTTCTAGGTTCTTGGCTGAGACACCCCCTTTAATACACTAACAGGAGAAAAACAGAAAGTTTAATAACATGTATACCTCCTGTATACGTGGGAGAGACCCAGGAAAACAGAGTAACTCCCTAAAATGGCCCAAGGTACCACGTTAAATAACATCTCCAGCTAAAGACAAAAAGAAGATGTTGGGGGCGGGGTGGGAAAGGCAGTTATCATAAGTTACCAGGAAAAGCACAGGTTACAAGGGTAATTTTATTACAGAAATTTAGGTCATTGCCTTCTTTATTGATAAGACTTTCTAGAGATTTAAATTCATCCTTCTCTTCCTAGTACAGAGAGGGAGACCCCCTTACAAATGAGGAGTTCTCTTATAAATGTAAGTGTTTCTTACAAAATAGAAACTTCTACTCAATTTTCAGATTTCTCCTGACCCCCCTGTCTTCAGTTTCTTTAAAATAAACAGCATAATTTAATCCTCATGCCAAAAAGACACATTTGGGGGTGGCATATTTTGCTTTCCCTACAATGTAAATCCTTTCCCATCACCCTCAGCTCTTGGCAACCACTGATCTTCTGTCACTCTAGTTTTGCCTTTTCAAGATTTTAACATATATTCTTTCTTGTCAGTGGAAAAAGAAAATTAACCCCTTTATTTTTTTAAGTTATGCGAATCATACTAAGGCTTATCTTTAATGAAAATTTTATCTACAATCTGCAGATATCAGTATATTCACTAACAATTGTTGTTTTGAGAAATTAAAAATTATGAAAGTTACATTATAAAAGGGAAAATAGTTGTGTTTTTAATGTGATTTATTACTAATTTCTAAAAGGTATTGTGACTGTCACAGAAAATTATTCTTAAGTGTTACATGTTTCTTATTAAAATGAGACAGAATACAATCTCATATAGCTGGATTTTTTGTTACATTCCACTTGAACTACCCAAACATCTTTGTGGCCTCGAAGAAAAAAATGCACAACCTTAGAGCTGTGAGTTGAGTTTATTCAGTGTCTGGGACACAGCCTCTCAGCTCGGAGGAACTGTTCCGAAGAGCTGGGGGACAGGCAGTATATGTCTGCTTTTGGGTAAAGCAGTACGTGTAATCAAGCATACTTCTCTGTAGAAGGTCACTTCTAGTCATGAGGAACAGATATCTCAGTTAATGATTTTAGTGCTTTTCTAAGTATGGGAAGATGCAAGAATTCCAGTTCATAAAAATTTCCTCTGAAGATGTCTATCTGCCTGTTTTCCCAGAGCACAGAGTGCCTCATTCCTGACCTTCCCCCTTGAATTCCTTTCAGTGTCTGTAGGTCTGAAACTGCACTGGCTAATGATTCAATCCCTGTAGAACTGGATGAGGAGAACATTCTTTGTACCTTTTACTATGCTGAAAGCAGAACGTCTGATAAATTCTTGATTTAATACAATGGCATTTTATCTCTCAGAATTTTGTGGAAATATACAGGGAAGTGCTTCTCAAGTCTTCATTGTGACTCTTAGGGAAATGACTGATAAAATGGCAAGGATAGAAATATTAGAGTGAAAGCATGGAGTAATGAGCAAAGGTCAATTCTAAATATTTTTTTATGGTGAAGTAGGGGAACTTCACCCTAGAATCATAAGAGTGTATTTTTTTTTAAAAGTCAGATATAAGGTTGGTTTTGAAAGAAATAAACAGCATTTCCAAAATTGAGTCTTAAAAACTAAATTTTTATTCTGCATTAGATGGACAATTTTAATGAAAGAGGATTTATGTAAAAATAATGTGTTTAATAGAATGCTCACAGATACTGGGAATAATATATCAAAATTAAACATAATAAATACATGTAATATGTATTGAATTTTTACCCTGTTTCAGATAATTTTTAAAGCACTTTCCAGATATTAATATATACGAACATCACACAAAAAAATGCTAAGCGGTAGATATCAGTAACAGCCCCAATTTGCATAAGGTGATAATGAGGTACAAATAGTTTAAACAAGTCGTCCATGATCAGATTAGTAAATTGGACATCCAGTGTTCGAAACCAGAGCCCTCACTCTTAACAACTGAGAAACAATATGAGAAGTCATTGCATCCTGTATTATCAAGGAAAATAAAAGATTATTTATACCAGAAGTAGAGGACAAGTCCTCTTTTGAGGACTTATTTTCTGTGTATTATTTATTGTGATAAAGAGGCCAGTTGCTTTTTATTAATATTCCCTTACCCTTTTCCGTCTCAGAATGAATTACACCTGTAAGATGCATATTGTCTCTGAAAAAGCATAGGCTCATATGAAAAATACTTTGTAATCATTTACTTTTTGATAGATGTTTGGAAAATAGCTTCAGAAATCTCCTTGCGGGCATAATGCTGAAACTTTAGTTATAAGTAGATTTGTACTTCTTAGAAAATGTCAATAAATATTTCTGATTTATGCATAGATGATTTACCATCCTGAAATGTTTGCTATGTCTAGGGAAATAATTTGTTCAGCATTAAAATGGCAATTCACACGTTTCTCAAGTTATCCCACTAAAGTAAATCTAAAATGAGAAGAGAGTGAAGCTATCCTTCTGAATGGCTGTGAACATCCTCTAATGGGCTTACTATAATGTGGTAATTCCTTACAAATATCTTCCTTTCATAAGAATTCTTATTAATAAGTATAGGATATCTGTGTGCCTGCAATACAGTTTAAAATAAGTTTGAGATTAGCAATTAATTATTTTAAATTACCATTTTGAAATGTCAATTTTGTTCAACTGTCTGGGCCCCCTACACTCTTTACCACACCCCATACTACTTCTATTCTAGGATATGACTGTATTTACATTTGAGAAGTGTGGACTTAGAGTAAAATGTTGAAGGCATGGCTTTCTGGTTTATTAAATAATTTTTTTAAATTAAGAGGTAACAAATTACTTGCATGCAAAATCTGCACTCAGATTATTGAATATCCATGCAGGAGCTCCAAATCAGCAATATTAAATTTGATATATCACTTTAAATAACTTTTTGTGATACAGTCTACCTATAGTGAACTGCATCCATTTAAAATGTACAAGTAAATAAATTTTAAATGATGTACACATTTGTGCAGTCTCAATCACATTTAAGATGTAAAACATTTCAATCATTTCTATGTTTCCTCATTCGTGGCCTCATTTCCTAATTCCTCCTTTCTCAATCATTCCAATGTGTCCTCTTTTGTGTCTGGCTTCTTTTCCTTAACATAATGATTTTGAGATTAATCCACTATGATGTTTGTATCATTAGTGTATTCCTTTTTATTGCTGAGTAGTATTCCATTGGGTGGATATGCCATATTTGCTTACCCTTTCATCTTCTGAACGTGTGGGCTGTTGCCAAGTTTTAACCCATATGAATAGAAGTATATGAGATTTTATGTGGATATATGTTGTCATTTGCCTTCAGTAAATTTCCAGGATTGAAATGGCTGGGTCATATGGTAAGTGTATATTCATTTTTAGGAAATTTCCAAACTATTTTTCAAAATAATTATACCATTTTAGATTCCCACCAGGAAGTTTGAGAGTTTCAGTTGCTCTACATTCTCACCAACACTTGCTATGGATAGTATTTTTTTGTTTTTTAGTATTATCTAGTGTTTATAATTGTTATTTTTGTTGGGATTCTGTGTATTATTCCTCAAGTGTTAGTAGAAATAGTCCTTCATTTATAACATTTGAATATATGTTCAAATAATAAGTTATATAATGTGAAAACAAGTAGATGTGGTTTGAGATGAGTACAGCTGGAAAGACTTCAAAAACTTTTGTCATTCTAGGCCCTGTAAGACACAGTAGAAAAATAAGGACCTATTAATAGAACAATAATTTAACAGGAAGTAAGATATTTCCATTCTAGCTGTTGGTACAATTTTGTTCAGTTTTCAGTACTATAATATGATGTTATTTAACTCGCAAATGTTAGGAAGAGGCATATTTTAATTAAAAAATGTAGAATGTTCATAATGCAATTGGTTTTCTTGAGTAAATAATCCTGAAAATAAACAGAAAAGTGAGTCTGAATGAATCATTTGTTAATAATGTTATAAAAGAATTTAAGGGGAGAAGGATATGGGTGGAGATAGATGAGATGAAAAGATCTCCGATGTCCTTTCCATGTCTTTTATTTAATCTGTGTTTTGAAATCTATTTTAGATTCTGTTAGGAATAATTCACACACTCACACACATACACACACATGCATAGATTTTTAAGAAAGCAAATTAAATACTTATAATGGATTTTAACGTAATTATCTTATACATTGTAGAAATAATAAAGTTGTTTTATAAAGTAAATTCAGTTCCATATTAACAATTAGTGAAAGGAATTGGGGAGTATGCAAAGGCAGATGTGACACAGGGGGGAAACTTGGAGACAGCAGCAGAATAGACGAAACAGGAAAACAGTGTCGTACATGTAGAAAAAGGTAGAGTTGTGTAAAGAGGCAGAGAGATGAGTATATAAAGAAAAAAAAATCAGAAAATGAATTATATTACAGTATAATATGCTTAGTATAGTCAAGTGAACACAGCATTGGTTTCAGAGGCTGAGAAATTTGAGATTGAATCAGTTTTGCCATTTACTAAATGTGTATATATTTCAACTCTCTGGACTTAGATCATTTGTCAAATTATGCATACCTAATTTTTTTTTTTTTTCTGGGTATTAAAGCTAAAATATAAGTAATGCAGTTAGTAGAAAGGGCACTCTGATTTAACGTGCAATGCTAATTTAACATATTTCTTTGGAAGAAATTTCCAGTATGTACTCAAAATGTGACACAATGTGTGGACAACTTTATATAAATAAAGTTTGAAATATACATTAAAGGCAATTTATTTTCAATCAATAATTTAGATTTTCTAAATCTTGATCTGGAACCTCTACAAAATATTAATTAAACAACAACAGCAAGTCCAATTGCAGAAAAGAAAATTAATACAGTCTTCACTCTTAAACTTCTAATAAAAATGCGCAAAGGACTTTTTTTCTTTTTCCTCCCTTCCTTCTTTCCTACCTTCCTCAACACTGACTTAAACAGAAATGTTCAGTAATTAAAGATTTATTGCAATGTTTTATAAGTTAAAATTTTTGCTTAATATAAACTTATTTTAACCATGTATTTGCCTTAAAAATACAATATAAGATTGAATCAGCATAATTTGGAAGAATGTACAGAAATTTTTGGTATCATAAATTATTTAATCTATGATGAACACATGCTAAAATGGCATAGTTTATTTTGAGATGTGAGAAAATATCTTGAAACTCAGAAAAATCTCCAGGAAATAAGTCATACTGAAACCTGAAATGTGGACAAATTTGTATTTTTTCAAGGATATATTGACTCGTATACAGTTTTCTCCTCTGTATCATAGACTTTCTAATAATTGCTTTATGAATAATATGACTTTTTACTTTCCAACATAAATATTTTAAATGCTCTTGACAAATGACCAAGTAAAAACTTGATAAACAAAAAAGTTTAAAAATGATCATCATCTACCTCTAGTTGTTATGATGATGGATGACTCCTTGTTCAAAATCATAGCCTTATAAAACTAATCTTGACTTAAGCTATACTAGTTATATATTTAATATCTTTTTAGATACTAGCCTAGATATTAAAAGACTAGATATTAGTTTTTATAAAATAATAAGTTGATCATTAGTGTATAGAATGATTAGAATCCATTTTTAAATAGATATTTATGATGATCTAAATTTTGGGCAAAATAATTTATATTAAATAAATGTTATCATATAAAACAAATAAGAACAATGCTATCATTAAAATTAAAAATCAAAATTAGTTGTCTAATTTATGCATTTTTCTCATAGTTTATTATGTTTACATATATGCACACATTCTATTTCTTATATATGAGTGTGTGTGTATATATATATAAACATAATCTACATACCCCCATGTATACATGTATTATAAATCACATTTTAATAGGTAAATATATAAACACTACATAGGGTTTATATATGTGCTGTAAACACTACATATATACTATTATACAGAATTCAAAATTTTGGATATTGCAGTACAATATTAAAGGACTCATATTAAAGAAGAAACTGTCTGTTTTTAGGTGAAAATCTTATTTGCAGCTTACCAAATTACAGTGAAACATTACAAAATATGGCTAAATTGTTGGATGAATAATTATGTCAAATATTCAAGTTTTTTAACTTATATAAATTCAAATAACTAGATGCCTATAAATATCCTGAGCATTCACAGTAATTTTTAGTGTTAACAACAACGATGCAAAATTTCCTGCAATAGTTCCTTATTTTGAATCTATCAAAAGGAGAGTGTGGTTATTATAACAGGCCCTAGCTTCACGATGCCCCACTTCTGCCAGTCATTTGCATATAACCTTGGGTGCATTTATTAATTTTTCTAATACTCAGTCTCTTCAATTGTAAAACGAGGATGAGTACCTACATCCCACAGTTCTGGATGAAGCAGAAATGTGCACATGTGCATGAAGCACTTTGAGCAGTGCCTGGCACAGGGTAAGCTGGCAGGAAATGACAGTTTCTACTAGATATTAACTGTATATCTGTGTTCTCATGAATGTTTCCATAGCCTGCTTCCAACCTCGTCACTGTTAGGAACAAGAGAAAAGACAATAAGGTATACGAGTAATTAAACTATTCCTAAAATTTACCAAAGGAAAATCATAGAACAAAAAAATAATAATAGTGATTTAGGCAAACTTTTTTCCAAGTATCAAATTTTTATGTGTTTTTTCCTTGCTTTTTGTTCATAAGGTATTTTAGGAAGTTGTCAAGTGTTTGAGCAAAATTGTATATGCATGATACCTTTCTGAAGGAAAAAAAAAAAGTAGTCCCTTAGCATCTGTATCATTGGCTCATTATAGAAATACGCTGACTGATGCACAGAGGGAGGCCCCACCCACTCCCTTTGGCCTCCAGAAATGCTGACATTCTTTTCAATCTTTCCTTTTCTTCTTTTTGTTGAAGTAAGCATGCTCTCTCTCCCTATTGCCATGAGCAACATAGCAAATATTATGAAGACGATGCTAAATATGATTAAAAGTAGAGGTAGGGGCAAGTGCCAGCAAAAGAGAATGGGTAACTTTAAAGCACAATATGTCATTAACTCATCATATGGGCCTGTCGATTAGCTCCTCCCAAAGAATGAATTGATTTGCAATTACAGTGGACTCTTGAACAGCACAGATGTGAACTGCCCAGGTCTACTGCAGATTTTTTTCACTAAATAGTACTTTGAAACTACAGGATCCTTGGTTGATTGAATCCTCAGATGTGGAACCATGTATATGGAGGGCTGACTGTAAAGTTATTTCCAGATTTTCAACTGTGCAGTCAGCGCCCATAACCCTGGTGTTGTTCAAGAGTCAACTGTAAATCATATTTGGGGGTTAAAGACAAAAATGTAAAAGCCAATTAATCACCATTAGCATTATATTTTACTATGTTGGAAGTTATTCAATTAAAAAAAAATCACAAATGAGTGAATACCAATAGGAAATATTACATAACAGTTGTTATATAAAATACAGAAATGAAAGATCACATCTTTCTGCTTGGAATACTCACTACCACTTTAAAATTCTGCTAACTTAATCTTAGAAAACAATGAGGTTTAGTTCAGTTTTCTGGTGGCATAGGGTTTAGTTGATATTTGGTTTTGACTTCATAGTGACAATAAGTGACAAGGTATCATTATTTTTTTAGAAGAATCTGCCAGAACAGAGGTTCCTACTATTTTGGTAGAATTTTTCTTACTCCCAGGAAGTGCCCTAGGTTTCATCTTTTCACCAGATTCCTTCCTGGAGTCTTAAGAATGATGAAAGAAAATCTAAACCTGCCTTAAAAAAAACCCAAAACCAAAGACTTAACACGTCTTCTATGACGTCTCAAGTATTGTTTGTCTCTAAGTGTATCTGTATGTATTTATTGTTTCAGGATATTATTTTGACATTTACAAATGCCAAATATATTCAGACACATTTCAGTCAGAACTGTGTTCCTAGTGATAGGGAGATTAGGGAAAGGGTAAATGGGAATTGATGATCATCTCTTTTCTTCACCAGCAGCTCAGAAAAACAGCTGAGACCCTGTTTAAAGGGCAAGCGTTCCACCTGCCTATCCGTGATGAGCTAATTGCCTACCTGTCAATTCATCCTTCTGTTTCCCTTCACTCATAAATGGCTTTAAAAAACGTGAAAATCTTCATATCTCTGAATGCAAGGAGGAGGGCAGTATTTGAAGAAACCACTGGCCTTAGAGTGCTATTTACAGTTTCATCTTTTTAAAATACAGAATGCCACCAAAGCAGGCATCACCTCGTTCTGCATGTTGTTTAAAGACGGGCACTTATGGTAAGATTTTAGATACCAATATTGCTGTATTTGAAATTCATGAACAGGGTTAACTTGGCTAAGCACACTTACTTAAACTCAGATAATTTTATGGATTTTTGATAACTCTCTCAGTATGTAGAATCTCTAAAATATAGGCCCAACATTTTAAACACTAACGATTGGTATAATTAAGAGTCCAGGTTTTTTGGGGGGGGGCCTATTTCTTTTTTTTTTTTTTTTTTTTTAAAGAGTATTTTTTTTAATACTTTATTTATTTATTTTATTTATTTATTTATGACTGTGTTGGGTCTCTTAGTTTTCGTGTGAGGGCTTTCTCTAGTTGCGGCAAGTGGGGGCCACTCTTCATCGCAGTGCGAGGGCCGCTCTTCATCGCGGTGCGCGGGCCTTTCACTATCGCGGCCCCCCCCGTTGCGGGGCACAGGCTCCAGACGCGCAGGCTCAGTAGTTGTGGCTCACGGGCCCAGTTGCTCCGCGGCATGTGGGATCTTCCCAGACCAGGGCTCGAACCCGTGTCCCCTGCATTAGCAGGCAGATTCTCAACCACTGTGCCACCAGGGAAGCCCCGGGGGCCTATTTCTTATTAGAATGTAACTTTATATTTAAATAGATTACACAAGGGATCCTCAGTAAAAGTGAGATAGTTTAAAATCCAGGTTAAGAGAAAAAATTTTCCTTCATATATGGAAAGCCCCAAATTTCATCATATTAACTCATCATTGCCAGCTGGCCAATCAGGGATAAATCTTCACTGTGCGTCTTTAGTCTTCTTCTTAGGATCCAAGGATTCTGGAGGTATATGCAGCCCTGTAGTATCCTTTGTCATCTGCCGTTCTGGCTTCTCCAGCAATACAGAGGACTCTGTAATGGTGTATATTTGGTGTGTCTGTGGGAGGAGGTGAGCTCAGGGTCTTTCTATACTACCATCTTCTAAAGTTCTCAAGGAAATCTTATTTCTAATTGTTCTGAATATTGCTTCACAATCTTGGGAACTTCCCAGGTATAATCTAAAACTGGCCCCCTTATATGGAGGGCAGGGAGAGTGAAGAAAGAGGTGACAGGTTTAATAAGTAAGGAAACTTACTTACCAGGCTTTTCTTGGGTGGCTCAAAACAAGTACATCTCTGCACCCATCACGAGAATTTTAAAGTTTATATAGAGGCCTTTACTGGGATGAGCCATGTACACCCTCCAGATGATCTCAGCATCACATTACAGTCTCAAGGTTATGACTTTGGGGCAGCTACTTGCATGGGGAAGGCAAGTGGAATACACATCCAAGGTCAGGGAAAGAGATGAGGAATCTCTGATACCTCATGTCCAGCTTGAGGGTCAACTAGCTGTCACATCCTCTCCATGACCTCCTCCTTCACTGAGACATATGAAGACAAATCAACTCAATAATCCCTCATAAAATTTACAGTCCAAAGGGGAGATATACCTGTAAAAAACAGACTTGTCTTTAATGTTTACGTCCTCCTTACTTGTTGTTGTTTGGAAAATTATTTGAAGAGAAAAATGCATGAATAAATGTAGTAAGGAAAGTGATATAATTCTATGCAAATATGTGTTCTAAAATACTGTGATAGTTTGTTAGTAATGATTGTTGGAAGAGGTCCTGGGCAGAAATAACTCCAGGAACACCAATTATCTTGAGACAATGAAGCTCTTTCATAACAGGCATGACAAAAATGGTGCTCCCTGGGTAGTGTGGGCATTGAGAGAAAAGGTAGACATTTGTTTCCTACCTAAACATGTTGAAAATATCCAGTGAGAAGTACTATCGTGTATCTAGATGAGTATTCTCCTTAGAAATATTTTAAATAGTTTTGCATGTATAGAACGTAATATAACTCATGAAAGTGTTTCAAAATACTTATTAGATATTTTGAAAAACAGTTTCTTCACAAGTGTTTGGAAAGGCAAGATTTTCTCCATTGTCATTCACTGTCATGTAATAGAAAATTAATCCGAGTCCAACTTGTAGGCACTACTTTTTTTTCTTAAGCAATTATGAAGTTACCAAAGGAGAGTTCAGAATGGAATGAATAAGCAAATTTTGAGAAAGCATTTGAAGTGGAAAAGTATCCCAGCAGGAAAAAGAAAATGAAGATTATTACATGTCACATATAAAATGAAGAATGTTGTAGAATGCAACATGTTTAGGGCAAGGCAACAGAAGAATATAAAAAATTTTATGAAGATGAAGGAGGATTTTTCCACTTAAATTAAAAGAGAAGTAATTATCTGGTGAAAATGATATTTAAAGTAAAGAGAAGGTGACTTTTTCAAATATGTCAAAGCTCTGGAAACATTAATAAATTGATTCTTATGTGAGAAGTCAGTGAATCTTTCATCAAGAGGTTTAAAATCAAGAGACCATTCAGAACTAAGCTGTGTCTTAAATGGCAAATGTCTTTGAGGGAAAGAGGAGGAAATGATTACAGTAATTGACCCAGCATTGTTCTTCAAGTTGTTCTTGGCAGTTCCTGGAATGACTCAACAGATAAAAGATAAGTTATAAAATGTTACCTAGTTCTGTGTTGAGAATGGTACTCATGTACTAGGAAAAAGAGAAACTGGCAAAAAATGATAAGCGATAGAAGTACTCACATTCATAGGGAAATTAACCTGTTTGGCATTTTGCCATATGGTGAATTAGCAGCAGTGGAGGCACAGTGAATCAGATGTGGGTGACGGGGAAAGATTACAGATCAACCATTCATTGAAGTTACCCACAACATTCAAATATATGACACATACTCTTTACGCTTAAACGACCTTGAAAGTTTATAATTAAATAGAAAATCAATTATTCTTAAGTAATGGATTCATAGAACAGTGGGGATGGCAGAGTGCTTTGAATACAAGCGGTAGCTTCAGACGATCTTGCCAATTTCCACCGCTCTTTATTTCCTAGCACAGGTCTGTGTTCATTCAGTATTGCACTGCGTTGCCACATTCTACCAGGACCATCATTCATAGGAACCTCTAACTTTCAAGAAATACAGGACTTTAAAGATCATAAAATCAGTGAGAAATTAGGAAGGGGTATAGATTTGAGGAAAATTATATAAATTTAAATATGGCAATACCTTAATTAACATCCCCCGCTCAAAATAAAAAGAGCTTTGGAAAAAGATTTAGAATGTGTTAATACTTTCTAAATGGGGCAGCAGTGATTTCATAACCACCAAATCTTATTTTCTTCCTCCTTACACTCATTGCACTGTATAATATTATTGTCAACTTCTTTCTTCTTGAAAGTCTATTTTTACAGGCAATACACATTTTTGTTTTCCATCTATCACTCATCCTTTTTATTCTATTATTCACCAGTTTTTCACTATTCACTCTCTCCTAAAATACGGTTCCTAAGTGGACTCATTCCTCTCATTCCACACTAGTTCCTTTCTTAACATCCTCTACTGATGTACTTTCAAAAATCACTTCTATATTGACAACCCTCAAATTGTCCTTTCCAGTTCAGATACACTCCTCTTCTTCTAGATACTTATTTTCAGATGTCAGCTTGTAACTCCATCTTAGTACAATGCTTGCGCTTGGCAGCCTGTCAAGCAAAAAATTATTCATCTTCCCCGCTTTGATAACATCACCAACTTCTGAATCTGTCCTGTGTTCTACTAAAAATCTTAGCACATTTTTTTTTGTCCCTTCTCTTTTATCCCTCATCAAATATTGTCACACAAAAATATCTCCTTACTTTAATCATTCTGGCACTGGCCCATTTCAGGAATATACACTCAAATTTTTGTGATGCGTTCCTAAACCTTCTCTCTGTCTCAGATTTTGTGATACGTTCTTAAATGTTCTCTCTGTCTCATGTTCAATCTATTCTTTAACTGATACTAGATTTTTTTTTTCTCCAATCCAAAGATTTAGCCATCATACACCATGTAAATGCCTTTGTCTCCAGCCTCATGGCCTGCGGAAGACGTGCCTAACTTTTATTTTGTAGTATTTGAGACATTCCACATTATATCTCCAACTTTCCTTTCCAGACTTAATATCCTTAATCCTAATTCAAACCAAGCAGAATGCTTTGATGTTTTCTGAGAGTATCCTTCCCATGTTCAAACTGTTCCTTGATCCTGAAACAGAGTCACACAACCAAATTGGTCTACAACTTAAAACCACTCTCATAGGTCCTTTGACTAATGTAATCATTTCCTCTCCAGTGCACCAACTGCAGAATATTTAAACTCATCTAACAGCATTTATCAACTTCTGTTTTGCATTAAGGCGATCCACGTGGCAAGGCCTAAATCCATGTGGTCAGAAAACCACGGGGACAAACCTGTAATCTAAGTCAGAGCTATTGACTTGATGTGGCAAGTGTAACGTTCCAGAGGAGCATCTTTTGTAAAGTTTGGCATCCTATGGAATGATTTTGAGATGGGTCTAAGGAAAGTAGGGGTTAGTTTTGGATGTCACTTTTCCTAAGGCAAGATAGGAGAAGTGGGGATTAATTAGGCATTGGAGACTCTCAATAAAGTGAAGCTAGCTTAGTAACTGTGTATCTCTAGTTATAAATGAAGATAGCAAAGAAAGTGATTGGTAAGAAAGCAGTAGTCACTCAAAAAAGAGATCATTATGGCATTTTGTAGCTGCTCTGTGACATTGGGAGATACAATAATTCCTGTTAACTTATAGTAGCTGTCATTTTCTGTGTCTACCCAGCCCCTCTCCCTGGCCTAATTAATGAGAGAGAGTTTTTGTTCGTTTCAGTCTAGGCTGACTTTTATTTTCATTTACAGATAGTCTTTAACATTGTCCCATGGGTATATAATATTGTCTCTGCTACTTGAGGAGAGAGACAGTATTTGTTCATCTTTTTCCGGGGAAATTATATAATTGATGAGTCAAGAAGCAGTTCTGGAATTGCCTGGTTCCAGTCCTAGTTCCCCTACTTTGTAGCTTTTTTATAATTTCATCTGCTTGGGCTGTTTCACCAGAAATAAAATGGGAATAATAGTATAATATCTCATAATCTTGTAATGAATAATGAAGTAATAATTCTTTTAAATTGTGTTACATAGTGATTGGCCTTTATGACTCCTCAAAAAGCATTACATTATATTCTATAATTTCTGTACAGTTCCTAGTACAAATATCTATATATAACAAACTTTTATAATCACAGAAAAATAAAATTAAGAGAAAAATACATCCCATTATGAAAACTCAAAGACCACAACTCTTTTATTGTGATATAGTAACTTCTTGTTTCCAATTTTCTGCTTTGTAAAATCCAGTTATAAGTATTTATATTTAAAATGTGTTTTTATATTGTTTTCATATTTAGGGTCATTTCTTTAGGAGAGATTTTATAAAGTAGAATGGTTGTTTTGGAATCATGTGTCTATATGTTTAAGTCACATAAAAATGTATTATTGAGGATTATATTTCTTTTTTATGAGCATAGTCAAAATTTATGAGAGTAGTGAACACACTAGGAGAAATATACAATGGAAAATATCAGCTTTAATGTCATTACATAAATAATCATTACCTTTAGGATAGCCCCAAGTAGGTATGAGTGTGTTTCTTACACTTGAACTCTGCCAGGAATATGAATTGGTACACAGTAGGTGCTCAATATTATTGAGTTAAGTAATTGAAGAAAATTTTACCACCCCATTCTTTCAAAACACAGTGAAATTTAACAGACTCTCAAGAGCTGGTAAGTAGTGGACTCTGTACCAAGGGCTGGAGAACAGAGATAAAAATCATTCAGCATATCTTCAAGAAGTTCATAATCTGGTTGATAAACCAAAGTATAACATATAGTTTTATCACCTCTGATTGCTTTAAAACCTTTCAAATGACTCAAATTAAATCTTCTCCCTGCTCCCCACAAAAAGAAAAGCAAAGAGAGACAGCCAGACAGACAGAGACAGAGAAAGAGAGACAGAGGAGGGAGAGATAGTTATTGGAAGGACGAGGAAAGAAAGGGAAAAGAAAAAATACATTATCATTTTGGCAGCAACTAAGTGGAGGGCTACGTATTTTTGACTGAGATTCTTTTTCAAACATATCTTACTCGTAAACCATTTATTTTGTCTGATTTGTTAATTCCATTAAAGCAAGACATATCCCAGGAGACAAGATTTAGTCCTCTCTTGTATTCATGTATCACAAAGAAATATAAAATAAGTTGCAATGATCTTCCTGTCTATTACTATTTGTTTGGATATTTCAGAAAAGTTGTTTATTTGTGCTGAAAGATTAAAAGTCGTTTACTTATTAAATCAAAATTTCAGGAGATATGGGGAACTGAAAATAAACAGAATCAATCAATTTGGAAAACATACAAAACTGCCCTTTCTAGATACTGTTTTGTGTTATGTTGAAATTGTTTTATTATTTAAGTGAAGTAATGCTTCAGATTAAGAGTTTTGGAGCAGGGTTGCCTGGATTTGAATACCACCATGTTTACTTATTTTATCAAAAATAGGACATCTTTTTTTAATGTATCATTACTTTATACATCATCTCCTAGACACACACAGGCAACCTCTACAAATAACTTGTAGGATACCAATTATTTCAAGATGCATCTTGATTTCAAAGATGTACAATATGAAAAGAATGTTCATCTTAGAGTTGATGAAATATGGCAGTAGCAGAGTGAACATGTACAAATTACGTCATCTAAATAAAACTAAGATGCTTTATTCTAAGAAGGGTAATAATAAAAGTACCCACCTATTTAAACTGTTTTGATGATTAAATTATATAAAGTTCATATAAAGTTCTTAGAAGATTGCATGACATGTATTAAACTTATTAGCTGGAAGAAAAGGCTTACTTTATTACATTTTTTAAAAGCAGTATTATAATGTAAAAAAAAAAGGAAACAAAGAAGCATATTTCTTTCACATGGCAGTTTTCCTGGAAGGCAGGAGCAAACAGCCTGTGATAATCTGCACTTTGCACAGTGGTTCTGTGAGTCTGGTTCCATCAAACAGGGAAAGAGGAAAAGAATATATGGGAAAGACTACAGTCTTACGGACTCAGGCCCCAAACTGGCACAATGCTGTTCACTGCCTGGGGAACATTTAATTTCATAGACTCTGTCCATATATAAGCTGAGGAATGAATTCTCAGGCCTAGGAACAATGCTCTTCTTAGGTAAGAGCAGGAGAATGGATTCATTGGAGAGCTAAAAAACTCCTGCCACCAGTACATGCATGTACAATAAACATCAACTATTATTTTATTATTAGCCAATACTAAAAAGGTTTATGAAAAAGGAAAATGCTGCATGAGCTTAATACAATCATAAAACAGGAAGGATTGCTTCTTCCTAAAACATAGAAAACTCAAAGGTTTATTTATTTGTGGTGTTTTAAGTGTAATGTGTTCTCAGTATTTTCTCACCACATCCTTATTTTAATAAAGGCACAAGTGCAGCTGGATCTTATTTTTCACTACTTGGTGATAAGATCAAGGTATTTTTCCTTGCATTTATTGGTCATTTTCATAGTCATCTAGAAATGGGAAGCTATGTCTCTTAAATTTTCCATAAAATTACTTGAAAATAAATAAGAAAAATTGTAATGATGTTTTGTTGTGGTTAAAAGCATACTATTGTGTACAAATAGTATGGTCACAGTAATACAGTAATAATGGAATTGTGTCATGCCATTATTAAGTCAACTAATGTTATCTTAGCAAAAATTCTCACTGCTGCAAGTAGAAGGTGGTTTCTTTCTTTCAGACATCCCTGAAACTATGCAGCAGCTGCTTCACCATGTTTTTGTAAAATAATCTTTGATATGGGTAAAGAACTCCTTCCTTGGAATGCATGACATTATCAGGAAAGCCTTTTTGTAATCCTCTGTGTTTCCCTGCATTTGGTTTACATTTTTATTAATATGTGGTACCTATCACTTAATTGGCCTGCTTCTTACCATTTGCTAAGCTTTGGTCTCACTGTCAATTCTAAGTAATTATTTTTCTAAATATCATCAGTTGCAAGTCTCAAGCAGGCTCTGCTGGTAAATTTTGTCAGCCACAATAAATTATCTTGAATAAAACAAGTTGTATAAAAACAGATACACAAAAAGTAAAACACTATTCGTGATAAAAAGCATGTTAAATGTATCATATTTATCAAAAAAGAGAAAAACCACTGCTCTCTTGAAAATTCCCACTCTTTTAATCACTCTTTCTTAAAAATACAAGACATGTTAGTTAAACATATTCTGAATTTCCTAACACTGTACCAGACCACAACTCTCTAATGATAGAATCAAGCCTACTAAAACATTCTCTACACTCAGCAGTGTTTAAAACATAGCTTGTTTCTCATAGCTCATTACCTCACTGAATGAATTTGTCCAAATCGTGAAGGCAAATGGGTTTAACCTCCTAGGGTGCATTTTTACTTCTTCTCATGTAATTTACACCTTCATCACTGGCTCTCAGATCAGAGTCTTTTCACTAAGGACAGTATTTTGAAGCATTGCTACAGTAAGATATAATGGGAACATACAGTGAGAGTCAGTTAAAGAAATACAGGCGCAGAATAAGAAATTGCATGCTGAGAAAAAGAGTTACACAAGCACTTAACCCAGGAGCTCTCTCTGGGCTTCGTGGTTTTGCTATCTTATTTGTGAAAAAGGATGTGAAGAGATAAAGAATCATACTAGTGTCTAAGTTTGTCTTTTAGTGAAGGAACATCCACATGTTTCTATGGTTTAGAATCACAAAATTATTTTTATATGGTTTCGTTAGACTGCTGTGCATAGAATCAATTTACAGCAGGAACCAAAGATCAGGGAGTTTAAATGATTCTTTAAGAATGATTCCTAGAACATGGAGCTTGGGGAGGTGGCTATTAATGATAAAAAAAAAAAAAAAGAAAATGGAGAGCACTAACAGAACAAATATACAAAGATATAGGTTTTTCTAAATAGAGTCCTTAAAGCTAAAAGTTATATGAACCTGGCTATTTCCCTCTTTCAAAATTTGTATGTATGTATGAAAATATGATTATGTAGTAACTTATTCCAATTTGTGTACACATGGAATGAATTCTGTATAATTTCATTTATATATGCATATAAATTATATAGCTACTTACAGGAGAAGTGTGTTATGGATAAAAATATAAAAATAGAATTTACTTGAGGTCAAATCAACATATTGGTCAAGCTGTAATGCAAGTAGTTGAAATGGAGGAGTTATTTAAAATAAAACTTTTAGTAGATAAAAAATCCAGGCAATTTACAGCAAGCTCCAAATTATATCAAAATATATAGAAAAATTTGAATTCTAAATAAACGACTGTTGACTATGATTCTTATAAATGATAAGTCAATTCTTGAGGGATATGACAGGCCTAATTTTGAACATCAGTATGAAGGGTGATTGTATATACAGTTAAGCCACAGCTAGAGAATGAACAAATAATGAACCACAAAATTGCCCCAAAGTATAGGTCAGAAAATTGATTTAATTTCTGTTGTACAAAACAGCATTTTTCATATAATAATTCTGAAGGAAATGAGACAGATACTATACTTTTTTCTAAATGGGATTGAAAAACTGCCTTGGTAGAAAGACTCCACATTCAGCTATTTATCACAATATTTATGTTTATCTATGGGAAGATGTGCACTCATACTCTGCTGGTTCTCTGATTTACTTCAAACTAGTTGGGTTGCTAATCACTATTTTCTCATAAACATTTGTTTCATGAGGCCTTTCGTAATCAATCATTAAATATTATTTTTGCTTAAGTGAATGATTTACTAGATTAAACTCATACAACTAAATCAAACACTACATTTTTAAAGGGAACAAAAGGTACATATTAAATATCAATTTTTTTAAAATTTTTGAGTAGAATCTGTTTGACTTTACAGTTGCTGGAATACTGTGCTTATTGTGGGAATACTACTTTGCATAATCTTTCATCAAGGAATTTTTTATTTCTCCAGATTTTAAAATCAAGTCTCCATCTATTTCCATAAAATTTAAAAGTCAGTTTTCTGAATAAACTAGAGGGATTTTAAAATTGAGCTTACTCTGCAACTGGCATTTAAACTCAGAATCTGAGACAGGATTAAGGTCAATATGAATCTTTTAGTTTCCTTGCTACTTAATTTCCTGTTTGTGTTTACAGTTTTATTTCCTTCGATGAAATTAATAATATTCATGTATGATTGAACAGTTGTGCTCTGTGGCACTAATTAATTTTGAATTTTAAAGTAAGAGTAAATGAGCACCTTTTAGTACACTATAATTATATTTTTATTAAAAAAATCCACTTGATCTTTACTAGTAGAATTTAGATCACTATGTTTTTGATCAATGCAGAAGAATTAGATTGCCAGTCAAGCTAGAAGTCAACTGTTTTAAAATAAACTCAAATATTTGAAAGAAATTTGGAAACTTTGTTTTTTACAGCAGATACATCTATATCCTATGGTATACTGTACATGTTTTATTGGCTTACAAGTACAAAAATTTCTCTGTTGCCAAGAAAAGAGTAAATGAATGAATAAATGATGTCTGATATAGACATAATCTGGTTTTGAATATATGATAACTTCTGAAATAATTGAAGGACTGTAATGGTTCCAAGGAAAGTGTAATCGTTGATCATATACTCTCCTTACACTGCTTATTTATAATTTTTTTTTTTTTTTACTTCAAGTTAAATAAAGAACATACAGGGACTTTTAATAGTGAAAAAAATACACCAAAGATTATTTTATTTTATCAAACAAACACTGTTTTGATTTGAATGTTTTAACATTGTTCTTTCATTTCTCAATCCTTATGTGATATCCATTGTGATTTACCCTATAAATTCTTCTAAACTAAAGGATCATTATCATGAGAAGTAATATATATATAAAATTATAGGAAACAAATGATCTACAATTTTTTGAACTTTTGTTGGAAATATTTTCATGAAAATCTGTAGTAAAAGTTACTCAAGTACAAGAAACTGGCTTTTTACAATTTATGTTAACATTTTTAAACCTTAGTACAAAATTTACTTTATCGTGGATAACTTTAAGTAAACTTTCTTATGATCTTCAGAAAACTCAGACTACCATTTCCTAAATTATTTTAAAAGACTTGAAGTTTTTTTTTTTTGTTTGTTTGTTTTTAAACATATTTAGAAGAGTCTTTCCCAGAAAAACAGTTCAATCTATTCAGTTTTATCTTAGCATCCCAAATGTTACATATTCCAAATCGAGGAAACGTGGGATGGGGAATGTAAAACTTGATTTTAATGTTCTGATTCTCATTTGGTTATTCTCTTTTTGACCAAGGAGAGCTATACAACATAAAGTAAAGTGACAGTAAAAGGAAGACAACTGGGTCATTTAACTCAAAGGAAACACAAATATATTATATCTCACTGTTGGGAACAAGGAAGGTTCTAATCCCGAAGGACAGGCTACAAAGCAGTCATGTATAAGACAGCACTATAATACGCTGATTTTAAATGATGATAGAATTAACATTCTTTTAATATATTCCATACATAAATGTTCATCTTCACTCTCATCTTTGGACAGGTACATTCTATCTACACCACTCTCAGCAACATGTTATGATGCTGAAGGAATGTATAATATGTGTATAGACGGGTACTAGCAACAGAGGCAGGCAGGACCTCACTATGGCTGAGATTGGACAGAATATGCTCCCATCTACATCTCTTTGCCATGTTACAGGTATACCAATGAGCACACTAAAATACTTAGATATATCACCTGACCTATAACATAATTAATAGATTACACAGCAAATTGTGGTATTTTCTTCTTCATCCATATTTTCATTCAGTCATTCATCCATTTAACAAATATTAAGCACTTTCTCTTTGTCTGGCATCGTACCCCAGAGGTACAAGGTTGAACAAAAAAGAAATCATACCATCATATACATCATACAATCGACCATCATAGAGCTTACAACTTAGGGAGGAGAAAAGATAAGTTCAAAAATGGCAAAAATAAATATGTAACTCTAAAATGGAAAAGAAAAAATATTCAATACTAAGAAATGATGGAAGAGGGGTGCTTGGCCTAACCTGAGGAAGAAAGGAAAGTTTTCTCCAATAATATCTGAAGAATGATTATAAAGAATGAATAGATTAACTAGGGACAAAGTGGAAGGACATTTAGATAAAGGCAACCCCATATGCTAGAGATAGGAAAGAGTGCAGCGTGGTTATGGAAATGAAAGCAGGCCAGTGTGGATGAAACACAGAGAATGACGAGAGAGTGGAGGGAGAGAAGGATGGAGAGGTTAGCTGAGCACAGATCATCATGAACCATTCTAACGGCATGGAGTTTAGCACCATTCATTCATTTGCAGTTTCCATTAAAGGAATTTATATTACGCTTTCTTAATGACATCACAATTCTTTGTCCAGATTTATTGCCTAGTCTTCACTCAGCAACTACCTACTGAGTGATTATTTGGGAATCAACTTTTTCAGCAAACCTGAATTTTGTCACCCCAGGAAAGCAGATGATTTAGACTAGAGGAACTAGAGTTGCTTTTCTGCCGAGGGTATTGAATATCTCATAGTATTTATAATGCATCCAAAAGGCAATGATTCATAAAATATCAATAGTAATCGAGGAATATGCCAAAGTGAAGATTTATTCCATCTTAATTTCAAGTATTTGAAGGGACTGAGAGATCATTTATAGTGCTTCTCTGTGGTGACATTATTTTAATGATGTCATTTAAATCCATTTTCAGTGCAATACAGTAATTCATAAATGATAAATTACATTATTTAATATTTCAATTGAGAAATTGGTTAGATATAGGGGTCCGGTTGTTTTCATAAAGAGTTTAAAGATTTGCTTGCATCTTAAAAGAATCCTGCATTTAATTAATAATTTTAAACTGACCATTTCTTTCGATGTGTCAGAAACATCATATATTGATTGTGAAACAAGTGTTATATGTTTTTTTTTTTATATGTTGTTTTTTAGATTCACTTAACTTTCTATTTTGAACAACCCTACAAAGAATGCACTGCATGAAAAGAAAAGGTGAAAAATGATGAGTTCACTTACATAGCTGTACTCTTAGTCCCAAACCAATAAGTCTTTTGCCCTTTTTCTCATTTATCATATATTTGTAAGAGAGACTTACCTTAGGGGGGAAAATGTTAAATAGGGAAGTTAATATTTGAAAAACTTACTTCATCTTTCTCTTGCCACTTTTCTTTTTCCAAACAAAATAAAATGGTAGCTGGAAGTAAATCATTTTGAGCAAACAGAACATAAGTACACACTAAATGTCTTGACCTTTTATTTATATTATGTGTGTTATTGTTCCTCTGAGTGCGTTGTGATCCAAGTGAAAGATGGACAAAGAACATTCTTGTTCAAGTACCATATGTTAAAGGACTCCGAACTGTCATTAGTTGGAGCTCTGTTTAAGGAACCAGAGTTGGGGAAACAGTGATTTCTGTGTGTATCCAGATTAATGTGTTCTGGATCTCATGTGAAAAAGGACAGATGGTCAAGCAGAAACATCATGTTTGCTGGAACAGCATTTATTGTTAACGCTTGCAGAGATGAAAATCAATGACAGGCATGCAGTCCCCATTGCCCTGCTGCATTCTGGGACAACTGATTGATATCTGAAGTGAGCTCACAGGACCTGAAGCTAGACTTAGGGAAATAGACTGCAGCCCTCGGGTTGTGGGGCTTTCGGAAAGAACCAGAGAGCTTCTCCTTTGGTGATAGCAGGGGTCACATACAAAATAACATGATGGTTCAGAACCGTGAATCCAGGGAGCCCTATTGCCAGCTCAGTGTAGGTGGGAACTGAGGTTTGGAGGGGAAAACTCCCTTTCCTGGGAGGATATGTTTGAGGTTTGGGGCACAAGACATGCAACTGCAGTTGTATTATGTGGCAAACTCCTTGTGGCATTGTTGTTCTTGGGTGAATTGGGACTGGGGTCCAAGCTTTGAAGTTGACCTTAATTTTTTCCATTAAGCAGTGGATTTGGGGGTGACTAGCACCCTCTTAGGAGTCTCTCTTGCAGGGGTGTAGCATTGGACAAGTTAACCCTTACTTCTTACTTGCATGCCTCAGGAGTAATTTTACACAATTTGAAGACCTAAAAGGACAGGTATTAAAGACCAATAATTATCACTATAGTCAATCACCCCCTTTAGATTCTGTTTGTGTGTCTGTGTGGCAACTCATTCACATTCCCCAGGAAGATGCTCATTTCTATCTCTTAAGAGTCATTTCCATTTTGAAACATTGCCATAGAGGTGTAGTGGGAGTCATAAACTGGGATAAAATGGAGTAGTTTTTAAGTAGTGACATGAGCACATATGTCTTGATCTTGTAAAGTAATTAATACAATGAACTTTTCATTCTTTTTTGTAGGTAAACACTTTTTTTTGCTCAAAAGCATGTTAAACCTATTTTATTAGTTTCAATTTTTTTTTCTGTTTCATGTAAGGACAACAAATTGTGTCAACTAATACATGTATAAATATATATATATATACATATATGATTATGTGAATTAATATGTACACACAAATATTTTTATAAACAACATTAAGCCACAGTCAATTGCTTTAGTTGTAGGTGAGAATTTTTATAAAGGTTTCTAGCATACAGGATTATTTTCCCTTGCATTCAACTGCTATCTGAACATTTTACAATAGCAAAAATATAAAAGCTGCTCTTTTTAACACACTGTTTTCACCTTAAGACATTTTTGTCATTTTCATAATTGGTTTACTATATTCGCATTGTCAACAGAACTTTGTGCTTTTCAACATTTAACACCTGTGAAGAACTATGACTTTACTGCAAGCCATAGACATAGTTGGTTGCAAAAGAACTTTAACTCACCAGCAAATATGTAGAACTTACAACAAAAGTTTTTTGGTTCAGAGAACTCAGAATTTCTTTTACAGTTTTATTTACAGGGTTTTTTGTTGTTGTTGTCCCAAATTTCTATTTTAATATATTTACTTTCAAATTCCTGGTGATCTCTGGTGACCTTTGTATACAATTTATTTAGCTGTCCACAGTATTCTCTATAATTTTATTTCCCTGTATATTGTTTTCTATAAAATTATAGAGAATATAGAGTGTGTTTCTTTCCTCAGTCAGTAAAGATATTGTATGTTTATTCAGTCCTCAGTCTTTCTTTGAAAACAGAATCTCACACTTCTTGTGTAAGTGTGCATATCTTTATTGTATAAGAAAACACAACAGCATATAAAACAATAACAAATGTTAATGAGTGTTTAGTACCCAAATTTAGTGCTCTTAACATAAAAATGACCCAGGATTATGAAAATCTTGGCGAGGGTGGGAAGGTGGGTAGGAGTGTAGGTCAAGTTTAAGTTGATGAGGGAGATTGGGGACTCCCTCACAGGGGTCAGGCCAGCATGTGGGTACTGTGGACCTCCAGAAGAGTGGGAGGTGAGTGCATACACAAAAGTAAATGAAATTTGTGGGTTAGCCTAGGAAAAGAGCTGGAATTTATTTTCTTTCCTTTCCTTTTTTTTTTTTGTCCCTTGAACCACATAACTTTTTCTTTTCTTTTACAGTCCTACAGATTGTCAGTGCAAATAATCAATAAACAATCTATAATAAGAATAGAAGAGAGTTTTATTACAACCAAACTGAGGACTATAGCCCTGGAAACAGCCTCGCAGTAGCTCTGAGGGCACTGTTTCTAAGAGGTAGGGGAGGAACCGGCTTATATATGAATATTTTGGCTGGGAAATACATGTAGTCAAGTACCAGTACATCTTGGTAAGAGATTATTGCTAATCACAAAGAACAGACACCACAAATTAATGACTTTAGTGACTTTCTATTTGGGAAGATACAAGAATCTGGGCCATTAAAATTCTTCCTGAGGTGTGCATCTTAACTGTCTATGGGCTGGGTATTCAAGTCACAGAATGCCTTATCCTGTTTTATTTATTTTTTCCCCCTCAAGTCCCCTCAGGGCACATGGTCAGTGGGTGACTGCAGTGGGTTGCAACTTAACCCTTTGTATAATTGGATGGTGGGCAACACCGATTTTACTTTAGTGGTTAAACAGATATACAATTTATATTGACAGGTCACAAGGCAGGCTGTTTAGTTAGCATGAAGTTCAAACCAAATTAAGTATAAACCAGAATGACTTCCTCATCCCTCACTATGTGAAAACGTCTTCCATTAGGAGTGAGTAGGAAAAGACTAGTAGTGGTGTAACATCATATACTGGCATGCTGTAGATTAAATGAGCAGCTGTAGATTGGCAGGTGACCAGATTATGTTCTAAAGTTCTGTAATATCTTCCATTGCAAATCAAGTATTTTCCCACAGATGTAAGTTTTCTATTAAAATTATTTTTAGTACCAAACTGATTTGAAAATAAACTTTTGGTTCATAAATTATCCCTTACCCAAGTTACTGTGTAAAAGTTAAGGCATTTGAGGGCAGTCATATCCAACCACAGTCTTCATCACTGCCATCCTCTTTCACCACATTTCTCTTTTTTTTTTAAATAATTTTTATTGGGGTATAGTTGATTTACAATGTGGTGTTAGTTTCAGGTGTACAGCAAAGTGAATCTTTTATACATATGTATATGAACCATTTCCCCACCTTACCCACACCTGTGCCAGATATCCTGGAGTCTGGAGCATTATGGTTCAATATTTTTAGAGAATAAACTTCTGAATCTTTTAGGGTCCTGAGGGAGGTAAAGATATAGCTGTTCATCCAATCCTTCTAATTTCAGCCCCTAGCCCTCCATCTGCCCCTCATAGTCCCTAAAAACCTTGAATACTTAAAATATTCAAGCAAATTGGACTAGTTTTATCCCTGTTATTATCCCTCTTCTCACTTAGAGTCCATCTTTCTCTGCTCTGCTAAAATGTTCATGCCTTCCCCTTAAATTTTACAGTGACATTGTTTCTTCAATTTTTTTTTCCTCTCTCCATTGTTTGGTTCTTATGGACCTATATGCCTCTTGCCATTTTAGTGGTGTTTTGAAATGCAACAAAGATAAACTTGTTCAGTCTGAAAGTTATAAGGTAATTCTCCTCTTCCTTTTTATTTTATCTTGTTTGCTGACAACACTGTTCATAAATTTACCAGGGCTACAAAGCTGAAAGCAAATTCAGATTTGTTTCCTTTCTCTCAACTCCCCTACAGCTCCATCACAAAGGCAGGAATATTTGCTTCATAATTTTTTTATGGTAAGTACACTCACTAATCACTATCCCTAATAATACTGCCTTAATTAGGCTTCTCACTCATCATCTCTCAATTAAGTACTGTGACCTGGTCTCCCTCCCTTTAATAGTGCATCCTCAAATCCATCATCCATACACCTACGGAGTGATCTGTCTCACATGCATAGCTGGCTGTGTCCTTTTCTTTTTAAACCCTTCAACAACTGCTCTTATGGCACTGGGTCAAAGTGTAACTCTTTAGCATGGAACACAGGGCCTTCCTGGTATGACCTCTTGACATCATCTCATCCATACATTTTCACTGCACCCAGACTACACTCCTAGAATCACCTACCTCTCTGTAGCTTTGTTATTTTCTCTAAGTAAATTGACTTTCTCATTTCGTCTTTTCTTTTCAATCTCCTACTGATCTTCTTAAATAAATCAGGCATTTTTTTCTTCTCTACTGTGAAGACTTCCTTGCCCACTCCCTCCCGCAATCCCCCCCCCCACCCCCGCATTCTGCTCTACCAGGCTGGTTTAGTTACTGATTTTTTTTTTTTTTTTTTTTAGTTACTAATTATTTTCTTTGCTCTTGAACACTACCTCTGTTATTATCTTTATCACATTTATGATAATTATCTTTAATGCTTTCTTTTCCTCCTCTGAGATGTGGGTGTTTTGAAGTAGGCATAATCTCTTCCTTATAGAATGGTAATGGGCACACAATTGAGCTTATTCAAGATATGAATAAATTGATGAATATTTGTCCTTAACAAGAAGGGCAGACAGAGGGGGAAAAAGTGTTACTCTGACTCCCAAGTCAGCAGTTATGTGTCTTCTAAGTGATTTTTTTCTTTGTTTCTAGTCAGAATAAACTTCCATGGCTCAATGCTTTTATTTATGTTTGTCTTTCTGCCTGGAATGGCCTTTTATACATTCTCCTGACTGAATATCCCAGCCCAGATCAGACACCATGATTTTTTTTTAAGCTCCCCATATAGGAAAGTCTTATTTTGGTATGAACCATCAGAAATAATGGCATTCAGAACTTATTTCTCCTCTGTACTCTACAGGTCAATTTCCCTACATCTATTAGAGCATCCATCACTCTAAGCAGTAAAGCAAGATAACTCTAAGAACTTAAGAGTGGAATTATGGTAAAATCAACTTGCAGTAGTTGACCTAGCCTTGGGTAAAGTATAATACTTCCAAGCAATAATGCACAAATGTGTGATTGAACAGTTTCCTCCAATAAAGAGGTCAGGATCTTGCTACAGAAAAAGACTACCTATATTGGCAGGTTCAAGTCTGTAGCAGAATCAATGTCTAAGATGAAGAATGTTTCAATCAGGGACAAATGTTGAGAAAAACACATGAGATTGAGACTAGGGTGAATCTGTAAGCTTTCAACATTGATTTTCCAAAGAAATAAATGGACTGAGGATATAGTCTTCCCATCAAAATTTGGAATATTCCTCCCGCTTTCTCTCTCTCTCTCTCTCAGATATGTAGGCATCACTGATGAATTTGGGTTCTGTTTTCATAGCTCCTTTTCTCACTAGCCTGAGAAGATAGGCTTAATCCTTCCATCTAGATATTCAAACACATATTACATGCTCAAGAGTTTTATTGAGTGAGTGCATGTACAATATTTTTGACACAAACATATGTTGGTAGATTGATTATAAATCTCAGCTGCACAGATTTATTCAATAGAATATTAGATCAGTTCAGTTCTCAAGTTGTGATTTTATAAGACTTATGAGAAAATCTGTTGATAGTGAGATTGCTTGCCATTTTCTTTTATATTTTGCTCCTTTCTCACTTTCATTGTGATTGTGCAGTCCAAGGTAACCCTTAAGTAGAAGCAGAGCCTGGAATAATGACATTAGTAGTCTTCTCTTTTTCCAAGTTGAAGTGCACTGAACCAATCCCTCATATTTCAAACAAAAAGAAATAAGTCCTCTGGAGCTTTGGGGGCACCTTGTTATTCTTACCTCCTTTGTTTTGTTTGATTTTTGGTGTGTAATAATCCTTGACCTGTTATATTTTATTATTTTAACACATTATGCATCAAACATATCATGTCCCAGGAGGTCATGATTTAACGTAGAGCAGAGGAATGTTCTCAGAAAATGAAATGAAAACCATATCTAGCAATTGCTAGGGAATTGAAGGTGTCCACACAATTACCCAGTGTAACAAAAATAAACTGTGTATATATTTTTACTACCTTTTTTCTCTTCACTGTGTGGAAGGGAGTTTCATTTTCTCTTTGGGGGTTATCATTTTCATGAGCATGTTATGTGCCAAGTGTGAATATATCTAGTAGATGCAGTAGAAGATGATGACATTCTGAATATATTCCCTGCTCAGCCTAAGAATTCAATCCTATAGCACTATATTCCATTATATTTGCACTGTTGTAAGTAGAGAAAAAATAAAATGGCCAGGAACAAAAGTATAAATTGTTGAAACTACCCCCCAAAAAATGTGTTCAAAGATGATAAGAATATTTCCTTTGGGTTTCAGTGACAAATGTTGAATGGTATTTCTTATAGTTTATTCCAGTAAAAGAATAAAAGAGACACAGAAATACTGATATTTAGTTATTTAAAATTGGAAATTTATAGACCTATATCATTGTAAAAAGAATTATAAGCAATAGTCTTTGCAACTTATGAATTAGCACTGAGAAGGAGCCATTTCACATCACTGGACAAGTGCAATTCAAGGAGGACAAAAGAACAAACCCAATAACAGAGATCATAACTAAAATCAAAGTAAACAAACAAAACAAAATCTTGCACTGCTTCTTAAACTTTTATTTACAAAAATTCCATCACTTACCTTCGATATGCCCTGGCCTCCTGTTTTCCCATCCTGTTTATCTTTATTCTTCTTGTACATTCTTCAAATTCATTTTTCTCTGTCCCTTTCTACACAATTTTTAATTCTATTTATGAATTGCAAGGGATAGGATTACTAAAATTAAAAAAATATATATATATATACACACACATATATATATATATATGAAAAGATAGAGATACTCGGGATAAGATGAAAAATAGGCTTGAATATGGGAAGACTTTTCCCATTACAGAAAATAAAATAAATTTAAAAAAAACACAAAAACTTCAATTCCAGATCACACTCCAGTCATCTTTCTCTTCTCTTGCACAGTTAAACCTCTTGGAAGCCTTGTCTGACGTTCATGATTCCAAATCTTTACCACACATGTTGGTTAAGCTATTGCAGCCTGGCTTCTGCCACCACCAATAAATTTTGTTCTTGTCCAGGGCATCAGTGCTAATGTTTTTGTGAAAGGTACATTTTTACTCCTTAGGTGTCTTGACTTTTCAGTATTACTTGTATTCATTAAGACTCATTTTTCTTAAATGGCTTTCTTCCTTCCCCAGTGTCCACTTTCACTTTGCTGGAATCTAACCCTTTGCCGACCCACTGAATTTGTTGTTTTATCAGGATTCTGTCTGAGACTTTCTTCTCTTTTTACTTGAGCACTTGTACTAAATGATCTTTATTCTCATGACTTCAGGTACCAGCTCTAGTGTCGATATGTCCCAAATATATCACCAGCCCAGATCACCTTAATTAACTCCAAGTCCATATATCTACCAGGCTTCTGAAGATTCCAGAACACCATAAAAGTCAACTAAGTTCTTTATATGTTTCTTCTAATTCGCTTTTACTGGTATATTCTTTTCTTAGCTAAGGTTCCTTGAAAACAGACTCTGGCATGAAAATTTGCCTGCAATAAATTTCTAGGGAAGTATCCGGAGAATATCTCCTGTAGTAGAATAAAGAAATGGGGTTGGCAGAGAGAGGAGTTGAACTGTAACACAACTGTAGTATAGGTTTTAGCCAGTAACACAGTGAGCTCTGGACTAGAATGGCCCTTCAGTGTCGTCCCAAATTGAGGCAAGGGAATTGAAACTTTGTACTGTGGCATTCACCAGTCACTAGACGTGGGCTCACACTTGAAGAAGAGTTAGTAACTTCAGGAGATGAGTCTCCTTTGATCAAGAGCAATTCCTTACGAAAGGCTTAGTTGTGAGCCAACAACTGACAACATTCCTGGTAGCTGGATGAATGAGAGCCTCATTTCTGAAGGGTGATCTGGGCAACTCAAGAAAGAATCCATTACTGACCATAAATTTGCAACACATGATCCAACTCCAGCTAGGTATAGTTTCCCTAAGATTCTAATTGGCCTCTTTTCTGGAGTAATTTAGAAGAGGAAGGTAAAAGGGAACAAATGAAGCTCCCACTGGTGCTATAATTCTCATGGCAACACTTAACATTTCTGCCATAATTCTCATGGCAACACTTAACATTTCTGTCTCCTACTACCCAGTCTAGATTCCCCACACTGTTTTAGTATCTCTGTTAGCCTAAGGAGACTGTAGAGTGGGGTGATTCAGAAATTCATCCCCAAAGTATCTGGGCTGGTCTATTATCAACATGGCCCGCTCAGACCTTGGCTGCTGCATTTGTCCACTTGCAATCAAAATTGGACAGGAGAGTAGCAAGAGAGACCCCAAATGATTGCCAAGTGAATCCTTCCTTGTCCCCACTATGTAACATCAACTTTACCTCCTTCCCTGTTAGTACGATGACACTATTCTGTGACATAAAGAGATGCCATCATCAGGTGGCAGCCATAAATTAAAGTTCACTGGTACTCTTACTCTTTTCCCAGGTGGAAGTGTTCTTCTCAAGCAACCAGGGACTCTAGACCCACAGAGCCTAATGCTGTGAAGACAAGAAGCATGAATTCCCCATTTGGTGAATGACAGTAAGTGGAACACTTCTTCTCTTTTCATTCTTTGATTCCTGTATCAACATTTTTTACCTACTGGGGACCCAGCACCATAAAACGATAATTTAGGATGTTCGCTGCATCCTGGAGTATGGAAGCATGAAACCCCATCACTTCAGAGTATCATTTTCAAAATGGCATCTCACCTTCAGAATCTGTTTTTTTTTTTTTTTGCTCATCAGGATAGCAGCTTCTGGGTGGTCTGGTGTGCAGTATAACCCATAGATCCCATGGTCATGAGCTCACTGGCATACTTCTTTGCTAGAAAGGGGGTTGGGCTCCATGGTCTGAAGCAATCTTATGTGGGATTACAGGTCTGCAAGTCTCTAAATTATCTGCTGGCCAAAGCCCTATAGGCAGGAAAGACAAACCCTTAGCTGAAATGCATATCACTGTCCTTTCAGGTTGGAAGTAGTACTACATAATAAATGTGACAACAGGTTCTGGGGGTTCAGCACTGCTTTACTGGATATTTGCACATCAGGCTTGGGGAGTAGGAACCCATGCTGTTGTGGCCATGCATAGCCATGATCTCTGCCACCTGGCCACTCTGTTATGAATCACTGTGCCTACAATCAATGATAGAAGTTTTCTGATGTCAAGTGACTATGCTATTCTGTTTACTAGGTGGGCTAAAGCCTCTTCTATAGAGTATGCTCTCCAGTGGCTAATTTGCATTTCAAAGATCTTCATACGTTGCGCCCACTGCCATAGTTCCATCCACATTCTATTTCTTGAAACTTCTTAATCCTTGATCTTTTTCCCCCACTCTTTTTGAAAATTTATCTCCAGGTCCCTGAACCAAAAAAAAAAAAAAAAAAAAAAAAAAAGTCAATCATTATCACTGCTGATGTCAGAGAACTAGAGAATTAAATGTTTGTGTCACATAAATAATAGCTAATTCTGATCCTTACTCCTGCCAGGGATAGAAAAGAATGTATTAACATTGTGTTTAAACATAGCCATCTGACCTCTATTATTTTGAGATTCTATCATCCCTATTGTTCCCTATTGCTATTAAGGAGATTGATTCTGTAACAGTATACCACGTAGTTACTCATGTTCTAGAGAAGACAGCCACCATTGAGCTTCTCAACAAGATTGTTGTTACCTTCACTAATAATAGAATACCTCACACGCTCTCCTGTAAGGCATAGTCAGCTGCTGAGTTTTCTGGCCTTACATCTGATGTTCACTCTACCATGGCTATTTTCTAACAACGTATCTCCCTCCCTTGACACAGAGCTCTCAGCATCCAGTGCCTACATACTCTGCTGGCTGCTCCCAGTATATGTTGACTTCATCCTTTTGGTCTTTGTTATAGTCTGGTGGTTAGGATGAGAAGACTGGATGGATCCTTAGGAAGGGGTGAGTTGCATTGTCAAGGAGGAGGTCCCTACATCATTCTACAAGCAAGGCTAAGCATCAGAGTTATATTAAAGGATTGAGACAATTCTCCAGGCCCAAGGAGCTCTGGAAGATTTGGGTTTCATGGCTGTCAAGCACATTGACTCAGAGGTCCCTACTCCAACTCCTACAGAGTTCCTTGCTTTTCCATCTGACCCCAGAAGAGCAGAATTGCCAACCTCTCCTGGAATTACTCTACATTTATAACTGAGTCCTGGGTCTGAATATTAAGTTTCTCTCCTTTGACTACAGAAAATAAATGTCTTTTTAAAAGTGGCCTTCTGACTTTCACAGCTACTTAAATTGGTGATTAACAATCTCAGCCTTTCCTTGTTTTTCTTTGACTTACTGGTAGCACTTAGTTTTAGCCAACTGATTCCACAGTCCTTATGGTCATCAATTCCCACCACAGCTTGCAAATCTCTGAGCTACTGTACTATTCAGTTCATTTCTTTCCATTAGTATCCCATCAGTAGTCACACTGTACCAATACTGTATCCAGGGGCTATCACTGTTATTACACATACCACTAATATGCTGGTCCTTGTTGCCAATTAGCCATGAAGTGAATGATCCTGGTCCAAAAATCTTATTTTAAAACCTGCTCCCTAGGATAACTTCTGACTTAACTATATTAAGCCAATTAGAAATATAAAATAGAGAAAAATGTACAGGGGGGAGGTTTACTAAACAGTGTCTAAGGAACAACACCTACACAAGAGTGAGGGAAGCAGAATTGGGTAATGGGAGCAGTTGAATTGAAGAATGATAGAGTTGGAATATAAGCCATAGCGGATACTCTGGGGTCTCTGAAGCTTCCCTAGCCTTTCAGCATTTCCTTCTTTGAGGGGAAGCAGCCTAAGTTTGATACCACTGCAGTAACCAGTCATTGGATATGGGCTACTCCCTAGCAAAAAGGATGCCTTTGAGAAAGGATGCTCCTTCAGCTGAAGGCAGTTCCTGGAAGCAACATCAGCTATCAATCCTCCCAGGATCTAAGGTAATAAGTGCCTCCATCCTGAAAGGGAGGTTAGTTGCACATGTCAGCATTTTACAGTCCTCTACTCAGTGAATGGCATCTCCATCAAACCAGTGTTCCACCTCTTGGTAGTGAGTGGCATCCTTGGCTCTTTCCACAATATTCACACACAGTCAATGAAATCCTCACAATTCTCCCTCTCACATATCCCTTGAGGCACTTCACTTCCTTTGCCATCCTCACTCTATTCTAATTAAGACTATCCTCATTTCTTACCTGGAAACCTGCACATCGTCCTCCTACATATCATTCCAAATTCAGTCATGTCTCCTGCCAATTCATTAAGGATTGCAGGTAGGGTGACATTTAAAAATCATTACTCCACTGATGAAAGCAATGCAAAGCTTTTACAAATACTTCACAGTAAAGCCCAGAGTCTGTGAAATAGCTTCAAAATTCCTTACAGTATGCCTAACATATTTTTAACCTTGTTGCAATATGCTAGAGCTGCTGTAACAAAGGGCCACAGACTATGTGTTTAATTTCTTTAAACAACAGAAATTTACTTTCTCACAGTTCTGGAGGCTGGAAGTCCAAGACCAAGGTGTTAGCACAGTTGATGTCTCCTAGGACCTCTCTTCTTGGTTTGTAAATGGCCTCCTTCCACCTGTGTTTTCACATGGCCTTTTCTCTTGTAGTGTCTATGTCCCGATCTCCTTTTCTTATAAGGACACTGGCTGTATAAGATTAGGACCCACCCCAATGAACTCATTAAACCTTAATTATCTCTGCAAACACACTTTCTCCACATTCAATCACATTCTGAGTTACTGGGGGTTAGGACTTCAGGATACAGATTTGGAGGGGACACAATTCAGTCCAGAACACATGCCACCTTTAAAATCTGGTGAAACACATTACTTCTCCAAATGTGCCTTGCTTTTACTTAATTTAAGCTTGTCTCCATATTATTTCCTGGTTTTCACTCTTTCATCCTTCTCTATTTCTTCAGGTTTGGGATCGAATGTCATTCTCACTTAGGACCCTTTCCTTGTATCCACACAGTTGAATTAAGTGGCTTTTCCTTGAATTCCCATTGTACTCTTTTCATTAACACCATAACACTTATCAGATGTTATTTTAATTGTGTACTTACTCCTTCATTTCTCCCCATTAGACTATAAACTACAAAAAGAAAGAAATACTGTCTTATTCACTGTCATGCCCCCAGGCCCTAGCGTAATACCTAACATGGATTAGAATCACAATAAATAATTTTAATCTTATCTCTTTCCTTGCATTATTAATTACTTGAAGGCAGAGTGTGTTTTACTCAACGTTGTTCTATGGCAACATCCAGAAAACTAGTTTACCTGATAGTAAGTGTATAATAATTGCTGACTCAAATATATTTAAACATTTAAAAAATACTTTATCAATTTTTGAAATGCCTATAGAAATATAATTGCTTTAGAAATTACATAATGTATAGACATTAACTCATGTTCCTGTATACGTTTGATATATTATGACTATGACTAACATCTCAGTAATATTGCTTTCAGAAGTGGATCCTAAATGGAGGTCAGTGAACTATCTGGATTTCATATAAAATTTTTTAGTGTCAATCTTTTAATAACAATTATTTTCTCCAACATGTGCAATGAATACCTGCAGTCTGGGCTGTTTTTTTCTATTAAATTTAAATGAAATTAAAAGACACATTTAAGAATTTTATGGAAAAAGAGTGGCATAGTTCAACTGAAGAGTTATTTATGAGATAAAATGAGATGTCTAGGAAACCTGCAAGAAAGGAAGTACCTAGAAATATGGAAGCAAATATCTTTGGACATTATTCTGAGAAATGAACCACAGAAATTAAGAGGTTGAAAGGAATTTAGAGGAACATCTAAACTAATGTATTAATTTCAGAGATGAAGATTTGACATAGAAAGATTTAAATGTCCTCTAACCACAGTTTAGTAACAGCAGCAAAATAAGATCCTCACACATTTTATATAATACTGTGTTTTCAAACAAAATAAATCTTGCACTAAATACGTACACTCCACATCTGCACTTATGAGATGATGCAAATCCATATTACTTTTTAAAAAATGGTTTGTTCACTGCCTTGTATTGAATACTTTTTTTTTGATGTGTGTGGACTCCATAAAAATGAGATTTAAACCTAAGTGCAATCGAGATTTAACAGAAACATAAATTGCATGGTTCAAAGAAAAAGTGTTAGTAAAGAGTTTCCAATACTTATTACCTCACAGAAATCATATCTTTATATTTTGACATAGAGTAAAAGCATCTGAATAAAAAGAAGTGAAACCCAAACCAAAAAGCATAGCAAATGGTTGTTTAAGTTAGTTAACAAAGAGAGGAGATGTGTGGAATGTCAGTTATTCATAACAAAAAGCATACTGGTTTACGTTTGTACAAACCTTTACCAATTTTAAGACACTTCTGACATGTTTTCTTCTATATGAGCCACAGGCAAATAAGGTACATGGGTCACTTAATTTTTCCATTATACATCCAGACACAGAAGTGCAGAGATTTTGTGATTTGTCCAAGTTTACCTAAATAGAATACCTCTGGTCAAAATCACCAAAGACCTCCACATTGCTAAAGCCATTGGTCAGTTCACAGTCTTCATTTCACTTGACCCAGCAGCCATATTGACCACAGCTCATGCTTTACTCCCATGTCTTTGAAACACTGTCTTTATTTGGCTTTTGGCCTTTTTTTTTTTCTTTGGGCCTTTTTTTTCTTCTTCACTTGCTGCAACCCCTTTTCATTCCATTTGTTGCTTCTTCCTTCCTCTTCTTTTTTCTTTTTCTTTTTTTTTAATGCCACGCTGCGTATCATGCAGGATCTTAGTTCCCCAACCAGGGATTGAACCTGCGCCCCATGCATTGGAAGTGCAGAGTCTTAGCCACTGGGCCACCAAGGAGGTCCCCCACCTTCTTCCTCTTCTTTCTGACTTCTTAACATCAAATGTCCCCTTTGATTCTTTAGATACACTCACTCCCTTATTGATCTCATTTTACCTATTTGCTAACAGTACCAACAATATCTCTTCAAAGTTTATTTCCCTAGCTTGAATTTCCTCCTATATTGTGGATTCATATATTTAACTATCTGTACAATATATCCATCTAGGTGGCCTGTAGATATCTCAGGTTAGACATGGAAACTGAATTCCTGGTTGCCTTCCCCCAACCTTTTGTATCCATAGACTTCTCCACTACTGTGTATGGATAATCTACCTTTAATCAGGGAGCATATCCTGTGAGATGGAAAACGAGATTTGACCATTGTCTTTCACAATGTTCATGTCATTGCTGAATTTGAAGAGGCAGTTTACTTATGTAAATGTGTATGTGTTACAAAATCACCGAGTTTTCGTAAGTGGATGTATGAAGATATGTTAAAGTGCTGCTAAACCTCACTACCTCTACTCCTCACACCGTGGTCAAAACCACAGTCATCTCTCACCTGGATTATTGCAATAAACTCTCTCTTTTTAATTTAATAGTATTGCTTCCACTTTGTCCCTCCCCCCCACCCCAGACTACTTGCAACACAGCAGCTCTTGTAATCTTGCATTAGATAATCTCACTCTTCTTGGCAAAACCCTCCAGGTGTCTGATCTTACTCAGACTAAAGGGAAAAGTCCTTACTATGGTCTAGAAATGCTCCAGGATCCCACACCCCCTCGTAACTCTGTGCTGTCATCTCCTGCAGCTCTTCCTTCCTCACTTTCTTGCAGTCACACTGACCTCTTCGCTATCCTAGAAACACATCAGGCAACACCCATCTCAGGACATTTACACTGACTATTTCTCTCTCCAGAAAGCTCATCTCTGGCTATCATTTTATGATAACTCCCTCTCCTCTTTTGTTTAAATAGTACCATTATCAATGAACTCTGCTTTGAAATTCTCATCTACGTTTCCGTTTTGATTTTTATCTTTGTATGCATCATTGTCTAACAAACTGGAGTATTTATTTATTTATTTTTCAGGATAATATATCCTGACTCTTATGGGAAACTTAGCAGGGATTTAGCCCACCTCTGTCAAGGTCGACAAAATGGTTTAGAAAAAGCAACATTCCTATTAAAAGAATGTGAAGCTGAAGAGGAGTTTGGAACTTAGGCACATGTTGTTTACTATCTCCAGATATATTCATTTATCTCTCCATTTTAAGTCTATAGTATAAAAAGTATGTACTATATTTCAAATATAAAAGTGAACTAAGAAGAACTGAAATGGATATCTCTAAGTTATTTCTGTTTTTCAGAAGCCATCCTAGATAATTTCCTTAACCTTAAAATTAATATCCCTAGAGTAGTGGGTTGAATAACGTACCTCAAAAATTCATGCTCCAGGAATCTCAGAATGTGAGATTGGAAATTATTTGGAAATGGGATCTTTGCAGATATAATTTGTTAAGATGAGGTCATACGGAATTGAGACAGGTCCTAAATCAAATGACTGGTGTCCTTATAAGAAGAGAACACATACACACGGGGAAAAATGACATATGAAGACAGCAGAGATGGAATTATGTTGCTACAATCAAAGAACAAGGAATATCAGGAGCCATCAGAGGCTGGAAGAGGCAAGAAAGGATTTTCCCCTAGAGCCTTCAGAGGAACGATAGCCTTGATTTCAGATGCCAGACCTCTACAATTGTGAGAGAATTAAATTCTGTTGTTTAAAGCCATCCAGTTTCTGGGAATTTGTTATAGCAGCCTTAGGAAGCTAATATACACATTATAAATAAAATGAAGATATACAATAAGTAGAATCAACCATCTGTAACAATTATTTCACCAAAGGAATAATTTGTAAATAGATCGTTGAAGATATTAAGAAACACCATTTTCTAATTGATGTGATCTAGAAGCATAAGGTAATAAATAAGTTCATACCCAAGCAATTACATTGTCCTCTGTCTGAAGAAAGAACAATATAAAAGAAGGGGATAGTCAATAGAATTTAGCAAGACAGGGATCAAAGAGCAAATTTTTGTCAGGAAATTCTCTGTAGCTTCAACGATAGAAGATATACTGACTAGCTAATTTAAACATATATTTAACATGTAATTGAGAAGCTGTCAGAAACACGCCATACTAGAGAGTTATATTTTCATGGTAAACAAATTAAAACCTACTTAAACACAAATGCATTGTAAATATGATTAATGTAAAATTGTAATAGTTTCTGCATACATTTAACAACTTCAAACTAGAAAGTGAGGAGTGGAACAAGGACACAGTGACTGTGTCATGATATATCTCATTAACTTAGTTAGTTATTCGGGCATTCAAGTATTTATGAAGCAGCTTCTTTATTAAGCAATGAAATAAGTATTTTAGCAATATTTCTCTGCTTTCCCTAATCATCTTCCCAGAAATTATCTCCATTATTACTCTGTCAAATTGCAACAAACACAGTCATTATAATTACATCCAGTTCTTCTTTCCTCCTCCTTTATTTTATTCTCCTGTATCAGTTCATATCCAATCAGGAGACAGAAACTACAATTTAATTTGAACAGGAGAAGTTTAATATAAATAATTGTTAACAATAAGCAAAGGCATGATCAAAATATAAACAGAATTTTAAAGTACATGAGGAAGAAAGGACAAATTTGGACAAGTGTGCCCCCGCCCCAAGGCTGGGCTCCAAGTCTCCTTGGCAGAAGTTGTGGGTGCAGCCCATTGCATAGCGGAAAAGCTCACTGGGCTGCCCCAGCCAGAGAGGATGGAAAGACTCCATCCACTGTGCAGGTGGGTCGAGAGGAGGGCGTGCAGAGTTGTTTGGGACATCGGAAGCCTAGGGTGCTCTTGGTAGGGTTGCATAAACTACCCTCTTATCCTCGGGGGTGCAGGCCGAGAGAGGCTAGTATCAACTGAAAAAAATGCGCAACCTAAAAGTTGAGAGTTATGTTTTATTCGGCAGACAAAACTGAGGACTTAACCCCGGGACACAGCATCTCAGATAGCTCTGTGAGACTGCTCTGAAGAGACAAGGTGGGGAGCCAGGAGATATAGGAGTTTTTGCAACAAAGACCAGGTGGTCGGAATATCAAAAGATTACTGTTAATTAAAGAAAACCAGGACTTTCCCGGTGGTGCAATGGTTAAGAATCCGCCTGCCAATGCAGGGGACATGGGTTCGAGCCCTGGTCCGGGAAGATCCCACATGCCGCAGAGCAACTAAGCCCGTGCGCCACAACTACTGAGCCTGCTCCCTAGAGCCCGTGAGCCACAGCTACTGAGGCCACGCACCTAGAGCCCGTGCTCCGCAACAAGAGAAGTCACCGCAATGAGAAGCCCGCACGCCGCAACGAAGAGTAGCCCCCACTCGCCACAGCTAGAGAAAGCCCACGTGCAGCAAAGAAGACCCAACGCAGTCAAAAATTAATTAATTTAAAAAATAATAAAAATAAAATAATGTTCTGAAAATAAAGAAATAAATATCACCCTTTAAAAATAAATAAATGAAGAAATAAAGAAAACCAGATATCTCAAGTTAAAGAATTTAGCGCTTTTCTATGTATGGGAAGATGCAACGTCTGGGCTCATTGAAATCATTCCTTTGCTATGCACCTCAGCCATCTGGGGCCAGTATCCTGTGCTTCTCATCCTGAGTCTACTCCGGGTGCACAGTCGGGGGTGCCTGCAGCAGCTGACTGCTAGTTGGTGGGGCGGGCCATCCTGCCTCCCTCCTGAGTTCCCTCAGGGCTCACCATAAAGTGATGGCTTGATGGCTGCAGCATCCTTTGTTTACTGATAGGGAAAGCAATATTTTACATTCACACTAGCAAGCAAGGGTAGAAAGAGAGTCGCAGCTTTGTGAACCTGTTCTCCCAGGGCAGCTTGAAGTCTTGAGTGTCTGTTTCAGAAGGGCAGCAGAAAGGTGGTCACCAGACCTGGGCAGGGGCTGCAAGCTTGCTGAGAGACTACATGCTCTGGGCTCAAGCAGAATCCTTGTACAGCTGCACAGTCGCAGCAATAAGAAAGAAAAATGGCAACAAAATAGACCTGGGAAGAGAAGCTCCTTACTACTGTAATGCCCCTCCAGTGCTCTCTACTGACAAAGCTTACTATTGTGCTTGCCAGAAATCTCCTTTATTGCAGAGCAGGTAAAGTGCATTTGGAGCTAAGAGCAATCCATTGATAACCAGAGCATTCTTCTTTGGTTGTCTAATTCAAATATTTCTACAACCACCATCTCACATATCCACGGGGCTAAACTTTGTCTCATTTTCCATTGCCACTGATATTTTGATGTAGCCCTTATTCTGCAAACGAAGGTGTCTTCAGAGCCACCATTTGGCCCAGCTGTAGGGGGTATAACTTATATTGGAGCCTATGGAAATGACACACACCACTTTGGGCTGTGGAGTGAACATGCGCAGAGATCTTAAATATCTGTATATCTTATATTTTAGGTCATATAATTTAATTCCTTAAGAATAAAGTTCAAACTCCTTAATATTTTATGTCAGGTCCTCTCTGATCAATATTCCAGTGATATTTCAAGCTTCTACTTTCACTACCTACTTTATGTGACAGATATTCTAAATTCTTGTGCCATTTGGCCCTTGGGCTTTGATATACTCTCCCAAAACTAGATTGTTCTTACTATTTTGTGTTTCTGCTTATGGATATTCTTCTATATAGTCTCATGATTAGGCTCAAGTGGAATCTCCTTCATCGATCTTCTGAAATAGAAACATTCACTCCTGATGAGAACCACAGCCATATGCATTTACTGTACCTTCCTTTGACTTACTTTTGAGTAACTGTGTGATATTAACATTAAGACATCTGTGTCCACATTTATTCTTCAAGATCAGGGACTGTGTGCCTCAGTTACACAGTATTTTGGACAAAAAGGATGTCAGTTTATTTATTTTAATTTGATAATAATATATTAAGCATTTAAGCAAAAATCCTCAAATTTTAGATAGCTAGATAGAGATAGAGATCTTATGTGACTATTTATTGACATAATCCACCCATTTAGTGTTGGGTTGGCAGAATACCCCTCCCCTCCAAAAAAAAAAAAAAAGCTTCTCAGCCACTTTTACTATAAAAAATAATTTCTGAGAAGACATCTCTTTTTAAAGTATAGGCTCAGGATCAGCCTACAAGCATTTCAATTCTGACTGTAGATCTTTCTAGCTATGTGACCTTGAAAACTTAATGTCATACTGGGCCTTGTTTTCTTTATCCATCAAATGTGGATGGTAAGATTGTATCAGTCTGAATATGTGTATCAAATTATAAATGCACATATGCAAAAAATATTCTTTGTTTATCTATAACTGGGATATAATTAAATTTCTCATTCTGCTGGCTGACAAATAAAGTCTCACTTAAATCATGTTCCTTTCATCATTTCTTGAGCCAGCACTTAAATTCTAAATCAGAGTAGTTGGAAAAATCAGACCCTCTCATGGCCACTGTGTGTGTTTATGTGCAGAGGGCACATTACCTCGGGTCCAGTTGTCACCCGCACATGTTGCCATCTGCTGAGGTCATCTTCCACATTTCAGGCTGAGACTCTGACTTTGGGGCCAAGCAGTTCACTGCCATGACATTCTCTTCAGGCTTACTCTCCCTCAGTCCAAGCTTCCTGTGGCCCTTGACACAAGAGAAAATCTATTGCATACTGAGTTCTCTTTGGCCTGTGGATTTAAGTACTTCAGTTAACTTGAGACTCTTGAGCCCTGGTAGACTGAGGAGAACTCTGGAATCTGAACACTTGGATATCAGGGGTAGATGTTTCCTCAGCAGTTTGGACCCCGTCTCTATCAGGATCCTCTCCCTCACTGATGGCCACCCAGGACAGTGTGGGCTGCAACACTGGGTACCTTCTCAAAGGTTCCTCCACGTAGAAGTTTTATTTTTGTTTTTATTTCCCTCTTCATCATGCTATCATTCTCAAAATCAAATGAATCAAATGTGTGTGTGTGTGTGTGTGTGTGTGTGTGTAGTGTAGGGAGGTATGAGGAAATGAGGAGGAGTGATAGAAAAACCTTTCTTTGATAAATAGCATCTTCCAAATTTAGTGATTACACCCTACTCTTAAGCTTTTAGCACAAAAGGTATGACTGTGATTCTTCTTTGGTTAGCACTTTGCTGAGTCAATGAATGGAGAAAGTGTAACTCCTCAAAATGAGGGTAAGAGAGGGATAAGAAATGTTGAAGTGGTTGGAAGTAGAGAGCGATGGTTAATTTATGAACATGTTTCCAACTCAATAAAAAATAAAATAGAAAATATGTGTAAAGCAGTAAAAACAGTGCCCAAAGCATTGAAGTTGCTTAATAAGTATTAATTATTAGAATTGTGATCTAAGCCTCATAGAGAGAAGAATGGGCTTAAAATTGTAACAGAACAGGCTAGAAAAATAGACCTTTTTTCACAATGTTTTATCTTCATTTTTTAGAATCAAATTTCAAAATGTCAGAAACACCTATATGGCCCAGCTTATCTAAAAGTTACATATTGCATAATTAAAATTCATTGTGGTAAAATTGAAACATCAAATAACATGCTATGAAACAATAAAATAATACAGAAGAAATAGATGTAGTTTAAAAAGAAACTGAAAAGAAATGTATTTGCTAAAAAATTATTCAAAAAATGAGAATTTAATACATTGATGAGATGTAAAGACCTAAACCATAAGATAAAAAAGCACAAAGTAAAACTGAAATTAAAAAACAGATAAAAATAAAGCCCATCGTAGGAATTGGGAAATTTTTTTGATTAAAGAGTTTCTCTGTTTATAAAATTAGAGGAGTAGAAAAAGAATCGAATTTATCAGATATTAAAATTGCAAAAAATTCATAGTGTACTATTTCAGTATTTAGTTGGATATAGTTACCTGCTTTTTACTTTGCTAATAATAGATTTCACACATTATGTAACTTTATTTATTATAGCTATTGAAGATCTAAGCATTTTTGTTCATTTTCAGTAAAATAAGAGACAGAGTGTTTTTAACTGGAAGCAGTTAACTTTAATGTTTTTCTATCAGTTAACAATCCCTTTTTTTCTTCCATTTTCTATTTTTGTCAATTAAATATTTCCCAGAACAATGAAAAAACTTTTTGCATGTGCACGGGTGTGTGTGAATTTGAACACAGGAGACTCAAACTCCTCAAGCTAAGCATTCATGCTTTTAAAAGGATTTAAATATATTATTACTTATCCTGCATTCTGCCTGATAGGACTACATTTTATCAGATTGAAACAGTTCAGAAATTTATCTTATAGCTTAATCCAAATATTAAATAATATGTAAAATATTAGATACCAGTTAAATAGGTCAATTGTATAAAAATTGAGGTATAATAGATGATTTTAGCAAACAAATTATTTGCAGGTTTTACAAATGGAAAATGATAGCCAATCAAAATATCCAAATACTCCTGGAAAGATTTTAAAGGCATTCATAAACTGGCAGATGTCCTAGTTATCATTATAATGTCTCTTTCTTGGCAGTATAGGCAACAACATTCACTTCTTCTGTTTTTACAACCCTAAAATGATGTTAACTGGCATTAACCAGTGAAAGAAACTCTAGAGGTGGGAGAATATATTCCCATCTCTTACAGAGGCAATGGGTAGAAGGCTTTATCATTGCCCCACCCTTTTTTTTCTGATTTTCTTTTTCTTTTCTTTTTTTCTTAGTAAATTTTATTTTTTAGAGCTGTTTTAGGTTCACAACAAAACTGAGTGAATGTACATGGAATTCTCATATACCCCTGCCTCCACACATGTATAGCATCTACCATTACTAACATCTCCCACCAGTGGTACATTTGTTACAATTGATAAACCTACATTGACACATCATCATCTAATATACTATGACTTTCCTTTGGTTATATATTTTTCAGTGTAGTTAGGATCATGGTGGTCATGTTATCATGCAGCATTTCAATTTTTTCTTTCTCTTTAACAATATAGAATGACCATTCTCTCATATTACTAAGTGTGCTTTGTCAAATAATAGGGTCTCTGTTTTGTCCTACTGGCCTCTGCATGTATTATTTTGTCTCTGCTTCAAGATTTTAATTATTACATATTTAAAATGAGCCTTAATATATGGTTGGACAGGATCAAATTGTTCATCTTCCAACTAATTCAGGTGGTCTTTAAATTACTTCAATAAAGCTTTATAATATTTTTTATTGAGTTTTTGAACATCTTTTTTAGATTTATTCGAAGATACACTATATATTGTTGCTATTGCAGATGGTATCTACTAAGTATGATTTCTTAATATATGCCACTGAGAATGAAGAATTCAGTTGATTTTTAAAAATATTACATATATCAACGTGGTTGCACACATTAATTCTAAAAATTTTCTGTAGATACTATGCACATAATGATATTTTTTGCTTAACCTCTTCTAATCCTTACACATGTTTTTTAGAATTTACTTTCCTTACCTGGCTTTTTAACTTTATTTTGAGTGTTGAAATCATTAACTAATAGAAGCTTTCTTTTTTCCTAATAATGTCTTTTACAATAACATTAATTTTGTCTGATATATATCATTACTGGATTTCATTTACCAGTTCTATTTTTTGTCTGCATCATACTTTTTCTTCTCTTTTATGTGTGTCCTTGGTAAATATCACTAATTTTTTAATATAATCTGATAATTTCTGTATTCTAACAAAAAATTTAATCCATTTATAATTACTGTGATTAGCAAAACACTTGTATATGTATGTGTATCTATACACACACATATATACACATAAATTTATCAATTTAATACATTTTTCATATCTAGATATCTAGACATATCTCCATTCTCAAATTATGTGCTCTATTTTTCCCGCCTTTTATTTATTCCTCTTTTTATTTATTCTTCTCCTTTTGTATTGATTGCTTTTATTAAGCATATATTTCCTCTCTACTACTTGGAAAGATAGACAGTGAATTTCAATATTTTAATTCTAACATTGAAAATTGAACATCCATACTTAAATTAATACAGTCTTATTTTTAGTTGTATATATGTCTTTATTGCCCAGTATAGGTCTGATTCTCATATTTTTGACTGCTGCTTAATCTCCTTCCTGGCAGTGGTCTTCCTCTCGTGACTTGTGAGATTATGTATACATATATCTATATCTATATCTGAAGATATAGATATATATCTTATTTTCCCTCAGGTTTTTAACATCTTTATGATTTCTACCAAAAATCCTGTTCATATGTCTCTAGTATTACTACTCTACATTTTGTTGCATCCTACATATTCTGAAATTAATGGCTTCCATTGCAACTTTTTCTTGGCCAAAGGCAATGTATTTTCAGCCCCTCAGGAGAAGCCTCAGTATTTCTGATATATCAAAATACCATTTCTATTTTCTGAGCCTAGCCCTACAGTCCTTTAGCATATCATGTAGTTTCTTGCATGTCTTGCCTGGCATTGAATGTTGGATAGAGAGAGACTGCTTTTGCTTTCTTTTTGCTCTAATCTGTCTTTTGGGCTCCTCCAAACAATATGCTTTTTCATATATTAACTAGGTTGTTCATGTTATTCAATCCAGTGGAAGCTTCTCTGACTGTAATGGACACGTTTTCTCATTTCCTAAGCATTTTTTCCTTTCCTAAGCACGTTTCTCTTTTGGTGTCAGTGATACAAAGTTTTGATAGTTTGTTTTCACCTCCTGTTAAGATGCTGCCATTTCTGAGGGCCAGCAATTCATTTGCCATGAGAGTTCTGAGCCATTCCCTCTGGCCATTTCAACAGCGTGGGTTGACCAGTGAAATCACGGAATTTCTGCCTTCTTGCTCGCCTGATACATTTAGATGAAACACCATAGCACAAGCAGGGGGGTCTGGGATCGCAGAACGGATGCCCAGTCACTAGGTAGTGCATTTTAGAATGGATGTGAGGTATTTCCCTGCGGGATCAACTCTGACCAATAGGAAACAGTAGGTAAAAAAGAAGTTGGCACGTAATTCCTTTCCTACTTTTCTTTGATTGACCACTCTGAGACCTGAGTTTACCTTGCAGCCTGTCCAGAGATGTTCTTCCTGTAGACCAAGCAGCACAGTACTGATGCCGAATAGTCTACCTGGTGCTATACTTGTGGAGCCACCTGCCACAGGTATGCATCAGTATACATTTGTTTGCATCTTTCTTTACCTCACTTTGTATTGTTTCTCACCATGATGCCCTAGATCCTCACTCTCTAAATATGTCATCAGCATTTGATTTGCTACAGTCTCTGTTTTCTAAAGGATGAGGGGTAAGAGCCTGTCTTTTTGTAGATCATAGTATAGCAAGATTCTAGATATGGTGTCTGACACATAACAAATACTGTATTAACTTTTGTTCAATGACTGAATATGTATTTAGGGGTCAGAGGCATAGTTTAAAAAGTAAAAAAGAGCATCTATCATGCCCAAGGAATGTTTCTATGTACCGGCCCCTAGCACATTAAAATATTGTTTTACTTAATCTTCATAACAACACTATAGATGTGATTTTTTTAATCTCCATTTTACAGATGAAAGTTTGGTAGCTTAGAGAGGTTAACATGACCTATATAAGGTTACACAACTCATGATTGATAGAGTTGGGAATTGTGCATAAGAAATTTCATGTTCTTCTGCAATTCAGCGCTATCTTAGAGGCTTATCTTTATTCCTTATGACTCTGGGTTGAAAATACATGGCTGAATATTTTTCAAAGAGAGTGACACAAAATACTCCCACGGCTTAGAAAAGGTCATTTCTGCCCCTCTGCTGTTCTATAATAGTTAATGTGATATATGAAGAGTCTTTGGAGAAATGGAGATATTGTTTGCCATTTACTTACTGTGTGACCTTGGGCAAGTAACGGAGACATCCTGGGCTACTGTTTTCTTAAATCTAACAAGAAACGTGTAAAAACTACCTCAGGAATTGGTTGCCAAAATTTTAATAACTGTTATAAATCTTCAGTAAATGCTTCTACCCTGCTCCTTTATAATGCATTTCTTGGCTCTTCTGAAATAAACTAAAATGTATTTTCTTCTCAATGTGAAATAGAGTTGGAGCAAGTTAGAGTGTAACTTAGAGCAGTGAATCTTGCAAAAGCTGTCTATAAATGGCTTTGGGATTCACCACATGATATTTTAGCCCCAAAATGTATCTTCCTAGTGAGGTTTTAATTATTTAAAATGTCTTTGATTCCCCTAAATGCATGCATTCATTAGCTACTCAAATAGGAAATTTAAAAACCACAGTGCTAAGAACTGATGGTTCTAAGTTGAATAATGTAATCCTTACTTTTTGAAAAGCTCAGAGACATGTGCTGAGTAGCTCTGCTGTAAAGTGAAGTGTATCAGATCAGATGTAAGTGGGAAGAGCTGGGGGGGCACAAAATGAATTTTAAATTAAGTGGTGACTCTAACCCTCTCAGGAACACCTTCCTACCTTTCTGTACCTTGCCTTATTCTATCTTTCTGTACTGGCTTAAAATCCGCTGACTCTGAAATGTCCCTGCCACTTGAGGCACAATATGCAATGCTTTTTACTCCTATGGATCTTCTGGAGTAATAATTATGTATTATTTCTCCCTCTGTCCTGTCTTATTTTGGATATATTTTTAATGTGTTGCTTTGCTCCTTCATTGTTAAGAGTTGATGTCTGTTGTGATGTGTGCACCAAAACAGACTGTAATTTAATTGTGCTTACAAAATATATATCCCATTCTTTATATTATCTACATTTTAATCCACTTACATGTGGTCAAAAATGTATCTGATGAAGAAATGATTGAATGCACAATTTTCTAGTTGTATAATTTGTGTGTACATTTTTTTCTTTTTTGTTTCTTACATTGAAATAATACTGAAAAAATATTTGGTGATGTGTAGAACACATTGGGGTCAGGGGTGGGGTCTTTCCAACAAAAATTGGGCACTGATAACCCCAAATACCTTGTTGACTTTTTGTGTAAGTGTTGTGGTAGACTTTGTAATGCATTAGTATTTGGGATTAGGGTCTGACTGCTAACCAAGAGCATACACATAGTTCTTATCATGAAGTCTGGAAACTGTGGCCTTTATAGCTGATACGGGTTGCTTCTGTGATGCTATGCACATTTACTCCCATTCTCTGGTCCACCTGATCCAAATTTTTTTCAGTTCTGTATGACCTGGTATTTATCAGTTTGACTTGAATTATAGTGTTACCACCAAGTGTGGTCTCTCTTGTCCTCTTATCCTTCTTTCCAATCTTACAAATCATTTAAAGGCCAGTCCTAATCTATCCTCCACTATGAGGAGTCTTAAATTTTTAATTGTCCTGTCTCAAAAAAACTCTGTTTCTGCTGTACTCACGCTCTATTTATACCACTTCTGACACCAAATGTATGGGTTTTTTCCCCCCATTAAGCAGTTCTCTTCTATACCAGCTGGGTGTCCTACAACTCAATTCAATTCTGACATTATCACAGACCCCACAGGTTAAGAGCTTAGCCCCGCAAGACTGACCCCACCCCTCAGAAGCCAGTTGAAAGTCTAGGTTGCCACCTGTGCTTTTGACCAAGTAGTTGTAAATCAGAAGTTCCCATGCCTCTCCTGCTTGGGTTCTATCATTTTTAAGAACAGCTCACAGTCAGGGAAACACTTACTTATGCTTACTACTTTCTTATAGAATAAAATATATGATAAAAGATATAAACAACCAGCCATATGAAGAGATACATAGTGCAAGTTCTGGAAGGGTCCCAAGCACAGAAGCTTCTGACCCCTTGGAGTTAGGGTTTGTCACCCTCCTGGCATGTGAATGTGTTCATCAACCCAAAAGCTCTCTGAACCCTATACTTTTAGAATTTTTATGGAGTCTTCATCCTGTAGGCATGATCAATCATTAACTCCATTTCTAGCCCTTCTCCCCTTCCCATAGAGTGAGGGAGTGGGGCTGAAAGTTCCAAGCTTCTAATAATGGCTTGGTCTTTCTACTGACCAGCCCCCCTTAAGGAGCCCACCAAGAGTCACCTCACTGGAACAAAAGATGCTGTTATTACCCAAGAAATTCCAAGGGGTTTTAGGACCTCTGTCTGAGAAACCGGATGAAAGACCAGATATTAGAAAAAGATGCTCCTAGAATTCTTATAACTTAGAAAGTTACAACTGTTTTAGGAGCTCTGTGCTGGGAACCAAGGGCAGAGACCAATATATATCAATATATTTTCTGTTATTTCACATATCAATTTTAAATCTTTTCCCATAAATCCATTTATCCAATCATATACAATGCATTTACTATATTCTAAATGGTGTGCATGGCCCTGGAGATACAGCAGTCAACAAACCAGTCAAAAATATTTGCCCTGAAGGACATTACGTTCTAGTGAGACAAAATAAGTTGTAAAATATATAGCAGGTAAAATGGTAGTTTGTGCCATGAGCAAAAATACAGTCAGAAAGGGTCAATAGGGAGTTCCAAGTTTGGGGAGATATAATTTTAAATAGGATCAGGGAAAGCTTCATAAAATCCATATTGTTTTCTTTCTGTACAATTCACTATTGTGCTTAATTTTTTAAATATATTTTCTCTAGCTATTGCATGAGTTAACTTTAAACAAATTTCGTTAATCTGGCAGACATGTATTTTCAAAAGTTAACCATAAGCAGGTGACTTGGAAATGTAATCCTTTTTTTGGGGGGGGGGTGTTGGTGATTTTTATTTTTAATAAATAGACTTTATTTCTTAGAGTGCATTTAGATTTATTGAAATATTAAACAGAAAGTACAAAGAGTTCCCAAATACTGCTTCCTTCCCTGTCTTCGGTTTTCCCTATTATTAACATCTTTCATTCTTGAGATACATTTGTTACAACTGATGAACCAATACTGATATATCATTATTAACTAAATTCCATGGTTTACATAGGTTTCACTTTTTCTGTTGTGCAGTTCTATGCATAATGTCATGTGTCCACCATCATAATGTCATACAGAATAGATTCACTGTCCTAAGAATCACCTGTGCTGCACCTATTCATCCCTTCCCCCTCATCCCCAACCCCTGGGAACTGCTGATCATTTTACTTTCTCTATAGTTGGGTCTTTTGCAAAATGTCATATAGTTAGAATCAAACAGATTTTCAGACTGGTTTGCTTCACTTAGCAGTATACATTTAAGGTCCCCCCATGTCTTTTTGTGGCTGGATAGCTCACTTTGTTTTATCACTGAATAATATTCTATTGTATGGATGTAGCACAGTGTTTATCCATTCACCTACGGGAAAACGTCTTACTTCCAATTTTTGGCAATTATGATAAAAATTGATTGTAAACATTTGTTTGCATATTTTTGCATGGACTTAAGTTTTCAACTCATTTGAGCAAATACCTAGGAGTGGATTATATGCTAAAACTATATTTAGCTTTGTAAGAAACTGTCTTCCAAAGTAGCCATACCATTTTGCATTGCTCCTAGCAAAGAATGAGAGTTGCTGTTGGTCAACACCCTCACTAGAACTTATTGTCAGTGTGTTTGAATTTAGCCATCCTAGGGTGATAAGTGAGTAGTGGTATCTCATTGTTTTAATTTGCAGTTCCCTAATGAGGTATAATGTTGAACATCTTTTCATAGGCTTGTTTGCCATTGATATACCTTCTTTGGTTAGGTGTCTGTTCAGATTGTTGCCCACTTTTCAATCAGGTTGTTTGTTTTCTTACTATTGAGTTTTAATAGGTTTTTAAAAATATGTATTTCAGATACAAACTCTTTATCATATATATGCTTTTCAAATACAGTCTCCCAATCTGTGGCTTCTGTTTTCATTCTCTTAATTTGTTTTTTTTACAGAGCAGAAGTGTCTATTTTAATGGAGTCTAACTTATCAATTCATTCTCTCATGGGTCATGCTTTTGATCTTTTGGTGTTTTTATTGACAAACTCATTGCTAAACCCAGGGTCACCTAAATTTTCTCCTGTGTTATCTTCCAGAAGTTTTATAGTTTTATGTTTTATGTATAGGTCTGTGAGTTAATTTTCGAGTTAATTTTTTTTTTTAAACATCTTTATTGAAGTATAATTGCCTTACAATAGTGTGTTAGCTTCTGCTTTATAACAAAGTGAATCAGTTATACATATACAATATGTTCCCATTTCTCTTCCCTCTTGCATCTCCCTCCCTCCCACCCTCCCCATCCCACCCCTCTAGGTGGTCACAAAGCACCGAGCTGATCTGCCTGTGCTGTGCGGCTGCTTCCCACTAGTTATCTATTTTACATTTGGTAGTGTATATATGTCCATGACACTCTCCTACCCTGTCACATCTCACCTCACCCCCTCCCCATATCCTCAAGTCCATTCTCTAGTAGGTCTGTGTCTTTATTCCCGTCTTGCCACTAGGTTCTTCATGGCCTTTTTTTTTTTCCCCCTCAGATTCCGTATATATGTGTTAGCATACTGTATTTGTTTTTCTCTTTCTGACTTACTTCACTCTGTATGACAGACTCTAACTCCATCCACCTCATTACAAATACCTCCATTTCATTTCTTTTGATGGCTGAGTAATATTCCATTGTATATATGTGCCACATCTTCTTTATCCATTCATCTGTCGATGGACATTTAGGTTGCTTCCATGTCCTGGCTATTGTAAATAGAGCTGCAATGAACATTTTGGTACATGACTCTTTTTGACCTATGGTTTTCTCAGGGTATATGCCCAGTAGTGGGATTGCTAGGTCGTATGGTAGTTCTATTTGTAGTTTTTTAAGGAACCTCCATACTGTTCTCCATAGTGGCTGTATCAATTTACATTCCCACCAACAGTGCAAGAGTGTTCCCTTTCCTCCACACCCTCTCCAGCATTTATTGTTTCTAGATTTTTTGATGATGGCCATTCTGACCGGTGTGAGATGATATCTCATTGTAGTTTTGATTTGCATTTCTCTAATGATTAATGATGTTGAGCATTCTTTCGTGTGTCTGTAGGCAATCTGTATATCTTCTTTGGAGAAATGTCTATTTAGATCTTCTGCCCATTTTTGGATTGGGTTGTTCGTTTTTTTGTTATTGAGCTGCATGAGCTGCTTGTAAATCTTGGAGATTAATCCTTTGTCAGTTGCTTCATTTGCAAATATTTTCTCCCATTCTGAGGGTTGTCTTTTGGTCTTGTTTATGGTTTCCTTTGCTGTGCAAAAGCTTTTAAGTTTCATTAGGTCCCATTTGTTTATTTGTGTTCTTATTTCCATTTCTCTGGGAGCTGGGTCAAAAAGAATCTTGCTGTGATGTATGTCATAGAGTGTTCTGCCTATGTTTTCCTCTAAGAGTTTGATAGTGTCTGCCCTTACACTTAGGTCTTTAATCCATTTTGAGTTTATTTCTGTGCATGGTGTCAGGGAGTGTTCTAATTTCATACTTTTACATGTTCCTGTCCAATTTTCCCAGCACCACTTATTGAAGAGGCTGTCTTTCTCCACTGTATATGCTTGCCTCCTTTATCAAAGATAAGTTGACCATATGTGTGTGGGTTTATCTCTGGGCTTTCTATCCTGTTCCATTGATCTATATTTCTGTTTTTGTGCCAGTACCAAACTGTCTTGATTACTGAAGCTTTGTAATATAGTCTGAAGTCAGGGAGCCTGATTCCCCCAGCTCCATTTTTCGTTCTCAAGATTGCTTTGGCTATTCGGGGTCTTTTGTGTTTCCATACAAATTGTGAAATTTTTTGTTCTAGTTCTGTGAAAAATGCCAGTGGTAGTTCGATAGGGATTGCATTGAATCTGTAGATTGCTTTGGGTAGTAGAGTCATTTTCACAATGTTGATTCTTCCAATCCAGGAACATGGTATATCTCTCCATCTATTTGCATCATCTTTAATTTCTTTCATCAGTGTCTTATAATTTTCTGCATACAGGTCTTTTGTCTCCTTAGGTAGGTTTATTCCTAGATATTTTATTCTTTTTGTTGCAATGGTAAACGGGAGTGTTTTCTTAATTTCACTTTCAGATTTTTCGTCATTAGTGTATAGAAATGCAAGAGATTTCTGTGCATTAATTTTGTATCCTGCTACTTTACCAAATTCATTGATTAGCTCTAGGAGTTTTCTGGTAGCATCTTTAGGATTCTCTATATATAGTATCATGTCATCTGCAAATAGTGACAGCTTTACTTCTTCTGTTCCGATTTGGATTCCTTTTATTTCTTTGTCTTCTCTGATTGCTGTGGCTAACACTTCCAAAACTATGTTGAATAATAGTGGTGAGAGTGGGCAACCTTGTCTTGTTCCTGATCTTAGTGGAAATGGTTTCAGTTTTTCACCATTGAGGACAATGTTGGCTGTGGGTTTGTCATATATGGCCTTTATTATGTTGAGGAAAGTTCCCTCTATGCCTACTTTCTGCAGGGCTTTTATCATAAATGGGTGTTGAATTTTGTCGAAAGCTTTCTCTGCATCTATTGAGATGATCATATGGTTTTTCTCCTTCAACTTGTTAATATGGTGTATCACATTGATTGATTTGCGTATATTGAAGAATCCTTGCATTCCTGGGATAAACCCCACTTGATCATGGTGTATGATCCTTTTAATGTGCTGTTGGATTCTGTTTGCTAGTATTTTGTTGAGGATTTTTGCATCTATGTTCATCAGTGATATTGGCCTGTAGTTTTCTTTCTTTGTGACATCTTTGTCTGGTTTTGGTATCAGGGTGATGGTGGCCTCGTAGAATGAGTTTGGGAGTGTTCCTCCCTCTGCAATATTTTGGAAGAGTTTGAGAAGGATAGGTGTTAGCTCTTCTCTAAATGTTTGATAGAATTCACCTGTGAAGCCATCTGGTCCTGGGCTTTTGTTTGTTGGAAGGTTTTTAATCACAGTTTCAATTTCAGTGCTTGTGATTGGTCTGTTCATATTTTCTATTTCTTCCTGGTTCAGTCTCGGCAGTTTGTGCATTTCTAAGAATCTGTCCATTTCTTCCAGGTTGTCCATTTTATTGGCATAGAGTTGCTTGTAGTAATCTCTCATGATCTTTTGTATTTCTGCAGTGTCAGTGGTTACTTCTCCTTTTTCATTTCTAATTCTATTGATCTGAGTCTTCTCCCTTTTTCTCTTGATGAGTCTGGCTAATGGTTTATCAATTTTGTTTATCTTCTCAAAGAACCAGCTTTTAGTTTCATTGATTTTTGCTATTGTTTCCTTCATTTCTTTTTCATTTATTTCTGACCTGATCTTTATAATTTCTTTCCTTCTGCTGGCTTTGGAGTTTTTTTGTTCTTCTTTCTCTAATTGCTTTAGGTGCAAGGTTAGGTTGTTTATTCGAGATGTTTCCTGTTTCTTGAGGTAGGCTTGTATTGCTATAAACTTCCCTCTTAGCACTGCTTTTGCTGTGTCCCATAGGTTTTGGGTCGTCGTGTCTCCATTGTCATTTGTTTCTAGGTATTTTTTGATTTCCCCTTTGATTTCTTCAGTAATCACTTCATTATTAAGTAATGTATTGTGTAGCCTCCATGTGTTTGTATTTTTTACAGATCTTTTCCTGTAATTGATATCTAGTCTCATAGCGTTGTGGTCAGAAAAGATACTTGATACGATTTCAATTTTCTTAAATTTACCAAGGCTTGATTTGTGACCCAAGATATGATCTATCCTGGAGAATGTTCCATGAGCACTTGAGAAAAATGTGTATTCTGTTGTTTTTGGGTGGAATGTCCTATAAATATCAATTAAGTCCATATTGTTTAATGTATCATTTAAAGCTTGTGTTTCCTTATTTATTTTCATTTTGGATGATCTGTCCATTGGTGAAAGTGGGGTGTTAAAGTCCCCTACTATGATTGTGTTGCTGTCAATTTCCCCTTTTATGGCTGTTAGTATTTGCCTTATGTATTGAGGTGCTCCTATGTTGGGTGCATAAATATTTACAATTGTTATACCTTCCTCTTGGATCGATCCCTTGATCATTATATAGTGCCCTTCTTTGTCTCTTGTAATAGTCTTTATTTTAAAGTCTATTTTGTCTGATATGAGAATTGCTACTCCAGCTTTCTTTTGATTTCCATTTGCATGGAATATCTTTTTCCATCCCCTCACTTTCAGTCTGTATGTGTCTCTAGGTCTGAAGTGGGTCTCTTGTAGACAGCATATATATGGGTCTTGTTTTTGTATCCATTCAGCCAGCCTGTGTCTTTTGGTGGGAGCATTTAATCCATTTACATTCAAGGTAATTATCGATATGTATGTTCCTATTCCCATTTTCTTAAATGTATTGGGTTTGTTATTGTAGGTGTTTTCCTTCTCTTGTGTTTCTTGCCTAGAGAATTTCCTTTAGCATTTGTTGTAAAGCTGGTTTGGTGGTGCTGAACTCTCTCAGCTTTTGCTTGTCTGTAAAGGTTTTAATTTCTCCATCGAATCTGAATGAGATCCTTGCTGGGTAGAGTAATCTTGGTTGTAGGTTTTTCTCCTTCATCACTTTAAGTATATCCTGCCACTCCCTTCTGGCTTGCAGAGTTTCTGCTGATAGATCAGATGTTAACCTTATGGGGATTCCCTTGCGTGTTATTTGTTTTTTTTCCCTTGCTGCCTTTAATATGTTTTCCTTATATTTAATTTTTGACAGTTTGATTAATATGTGTCTTGGCATGTTCCTCCTTGGGTTTATCCTGTATGGGACTCTCTGTGCTTCCAGGACTTGATTAACTATTTCCTTTCCCATATTAGGGAAGTTTTCAACTATAATCTCTTCAAAAATTTTCTCAGTCCCTTTCTTTTTCTCTTCTTCTTCTGGTACCCCTATAATTCGAATGTTGGCACGTTTAATGTTGTCCCAGAGGTCCCTGAGACTGTCCTCAGTTCTTTTCATTCTTTTTTCTTTATCCTGCTCTGTAGTAGTTATTTCCACCATTTTATCTTCCAGGTCACTTATCCTTTCTTCTGCCTCAGTTATTCTACTATTGATCCCATCTAGAGTATTTTTAATTTCATTTATTGTGTTTTTCATCATTGCTTGGTTCCTCTTTAGTTCTTCTACATCCTTGTTAAATGTTCTTGCATTTTGTCTATTCTATTTCCAAGATTTTGGATCATCCTTACTATCATTATTCTGAATTCTTTTTCAGGTAGACTACCTATTTCCTCTTCATTTGTTAAGTCCAGTGTGTTTTGAGCCTGCTCCTTCATCTGCTGTGTGTTTTTCTGTCGTCTCATTTTGCCTATCTTACTGTGTTTGGGGTCTCCTTTTCACAGGCTGCAGGTTCGTAGTTCCCGTTGTTTTTGGTATCTGTCCCCAGTGGCTAAGGTTGGTTCAGTGGGTTGCGTAGGCTTCCTGGTGGAGGGAACTAGTGCCTGAGTTCTGGTGGATGAGGCTAGATCTTGTCTTTCTGGTGGGCACGTCCACGTCTGGTGGTGTATTTTGGGGTGTCTGTGGCCTTATTATGATTTTAGGCAGCCTCTCTGCTAATGGATGGAGTTGTGTTCCTGTCTAGCTAGTTGTTTGGCATAGGGTGTCCAGCACTGTAGCTTGCTGGTCGTTGAGTGAAGCTGGGTCTTGATGTTGAGATGGAGATCTCTGGGAGATTTTTGCCGTTTGGTATTACGTGGAGCTGGGAGGTCTCTTGTGGACCAGTGTTCTGAAGTTGGCTCTCCCACCTCAGAGGCACGGCCCTGATGCCTGGCTGGGGCACCAAGAGCCTTTCGTCCACACGGCTCAGAGTAAAAGGGAGAAAAAATAGAAAGAAAGAAAGAAAGAGGCTATAATATAGTGAAGTAAAATAAAGCTATTGTAAAGCAAAGCTATACAGACAAAATCTCACCCAGAAGCATATACATATACACTCACAAAAAAAAAGGAAAAGGGGAAAAATTAATATCTCCTGCTCCCAGAGTCCACCTCCTGAATTAGGGATGATTCGTTGTCTATTCAGGTATTCAACAGAGGCAGGCACATCAAGTTGTTTGTGGAGTTTTAATCCGCTGCTTCTGAGGCTGCTGGGAGAGATTTCCCCTTCTCTTCCCTGTTTGCACAGCTCCTGGGGTTCAGCTTTGGATTTGGACCTGCCTCTGCGTGTAGGTCGCCTGAGTGCGTCTGTTCCCCGCCGAGACAGGACGGGGTTAAAGGAGCAGCTGCTGCGGGGGCTCTGGCTCACCCAGGCCGCGGGGAGGGAGGGGTACAGAGGAGGCGGGGCGAGCCTGCGGCGGCCGAGGCCGGCGTGACGTTGCACCAGCCCGAGGCGCGCAGTGCGTTCTCCTGGGGATGTTGTCCCCGGATCCCGGGACCCTGGCAGTGGCGGGCTGCACAGGCTACCGGGAGGGGCGGTGTGGAGAGTGACCTGTGCTCACACACAGGCTTTTTGGAGGCGGCAGCAGCAGCCCCAGCGTCTCACGCCCGTCTCTGGGGTCCGTGCTGATCGCCGCGGCTCGCGCCCTTCTCTGGAGTTCGTTTAGGCGGCGCTCTGAATCCCCTCTCCTTGCGCGCAGCGGAACAAAGAGGCAAGAAAAAGTCTCTTGCCTCTTCGGCAGCTGCAGACCTTTTCCCGGTCTCCCTCCCAGCCAGCTGTGGTGCGCCAACCCCTTCAGGCTGTGTTCACGCCGCCAGCCCCTGTCCTCTCCCTGCGATCCGACCGAAGCCGAGCCTCAGCTCCCAGCCCCGCCCGCCCCGGTGGGTGAGCAGACAAGCCTCTCGGGCTGGTGAGTGCTGCTCAGCGCCGAGCCTCTGTGCGGGAGTCTCTCCGTTTTTTCCTCTGCGCCCCTGTTGCTGTGGGGTCCGCGCTGATAGCTGCGGCTCGCGCCAGTCTCTGAAGTTCCTTTAGGCGGTGCTCTGAATCCCCTCTCCTCGCGCACCAGGAAACACAGAGGGAAGAAAAAGTCTCTTGCCTCTTCGGCAGCTGCAGACTTTTTCCCCCGGACTCCCTCCCGGCTAGCTGTGGTGCGCCAACCCCTTCAGGCTGTGTTCACGCCGCCAGCCCCAGTCCTCTCCCTGCGATCCAACCGAAGCCGAGCCTCAGCTCCCAGCCCCGCCCGCCCCGGCGGCTGAGCAGACAAGCCTCTCGGGCTGGTGAGTGCTGCTCGGCGCCGAGCCTCTGTGCGGGAACCTCTCTGCTTTGCCCTCCGCACCCCTGTGGCTGCGCTCTCCTCCGTGGCTCCGAAGCTTCCCCCCTCTGCCACCCGCAGTCTCTGCCCGCGAAGGGGCTTCCTAGTGCGTGGAAACCTTTCCTCCTTCACGGCTCCCTCCCACTGGTGCAGGTGCCGTCTCTATTCTTTTGTCTCTGTTATTTCTTTTTTCTTTTGCCCTACCCAAGTACGGGGGGAGTTTCTTGCCTTTTTGGAGGTCGGACGTTTTCTGCCAGCGTTCAGTGGGTGTTCTGTAGGAGCAGTTCCACGTGTAGATGTATTTCTAGTGTATCTGTGGGAAGGAAGGTGATCTCCGCGTCTTACTCTTCCGCCATCTTCTCCAATCCCCTCGAGTTAATTTTTGTAAGACATGTAAGGTCATCTCTAGATTTTTTTTTTCTTCTTTTGCATATAGCTTTCTAATTGTCCTAGTGTCATTTGTTACAATTTCTCCAATCAATGACCTTTGCTCCTTTGTCAGTTATCAGTTGACTGTATTTCTGTGGGTCTATTTCTGGGCTCTCTATTCTATTCTATTGATCTATTTTACTACTCTTTCACTAATATTACACTGCCCTGATGGTTGCTTTCTAGTGAGACTTGAAGTTGGGTCATGTCAGTCCTCCAACTCTGTCCTTCAATATCATATTGACTATTTTGGCTTCTTTTCTTTCCTTTGAAGCTTTAGAATCAGTTTGTTTATATCACAAAGTAACTTGTTGGGCCTTTGTTTGGGATTACATTGAATTTATAGATAAAATTGAGAAGAACTGATACGTTAACAATATCAATTCTTCCTACCCATGAACATGGAATATACCTACATTTGTTTAGATATTATTTGATTTCTTTCACAGTTTTATAGTTTTTCTCATATATATCTTGCACATATTTTGTTATATTTATACCTAGGTATTTCACAATATTTTGGTGCTAATATAAAAGGCATTGTGTTTTTAATTTTAACTTCCAATTGTTTATTGCTTAAACAATTGACTTTTGAATATTAACCTCATATTCTACAGCCTTGCTATAATCACTAGTTAGTTCCAGGAGATTTTTGTTTGATTCTTTGTGATTTTCTGCATTTTGATTCATGTCATTTTTAAATGAAGAGATATTTATTTTTTCCTTTCAATCTGCATACCTTTTAAATTCCTTTTCATTTCTTATTGCATTAGCTAGAACTTCCAGTATAATGTTGAATGGTATTGGTGGGAGGGAAAATGTTTGCCTATTCCTGATCTTAGCAGGAAGCTTCTCATTTCTCATCACTAAATATGATGTTGGCTATAGGATTTTGGTAGATGTTCTTTATCACACTGAGGAAGTTCCCCTCTATTTGTAGTTTTCTAACAGTTTTTATCCTGTATGAGAGTTGGATTGTGTCAAATGCCCTTTCTGAATCTGTCTATATGATAATATAATCTTTTTTCTTTAGCTGTTGTTGATGTTATAGATTACATTAATTGATGTTTGAATGTAGAGCCAATCTTTCATTCTTGGAATAAGTTCAAGTTGGTCATGGTAATAATAGTTTTCATACAAATTTTGATTTGATTGTTCTATATTTTCTTAAGGATTTTTCAGCCATTTTCATGAGAGGTATTGGTCTGTAGTTTTCCTTTCTTGTAATATCTTTGTCTGGTTTTGGTATTTGTGTATCACTGGCCTCATACAATGAGTTTAGAAAGTGTTCCCTCTGCTTCCATTTTCTCAAAGAGATTGCTGAGAATTGAAATGATTTGCTCTTCTGTTGTTTGGTAGAATTCGCCAGTGAAACCATCTGGGCCTGGTGCTTTCTATTTTTGATGTTATTTCATATATGCATGTATGTGTGTGTGTGTGTGTGTGTGTGTGTGTGTGTGTGTGTGTGTGCGTGTGCATATAATTATTTGTTTCTCCATATTTAATTAGTTTCGGTAGATTGGGGCTTTCAAGAAATTGGTCCATTTCATCTAAGTTATCAGATTTGTGGGCATAGAATTGTTTATGATATTTCTTTATTTTCCTTATAACATCCATGGGATTGATAGTGAGTGCCCTCCTTCATTTCTTTTGTTTTTTAATTTTTATTGAAGTATAGTTGATTTACAATGTTGTGCTAGTTTCAAGGGTACAGCAAGGTGAATCAGTTATACATATATATATATATCCACTCTTTTTTTGATTCTTTTCCTATATAGGTCATTACAGAGTACTGAGTAGAGTTCCCTGTGCTATACAGCCTCCATTATTTCTTATACTAGTATTTGTGTATTTTTATTTTTTATCAGTTAGACTGGTTGTGAGTTTATCAATTTTGTCAGCCTTTTCAAAGAACCAACTTTTGGTTTCTTTGTTTTTCTCTGTTGTTTTCCTGTTGTCAATTTCTTTGATACGTGCTCCGATTTTTATTACTTCTTTTCTCCTGCTTAATTTGGATTTAATTCTTTTTCTAATATCTTAAGGCTGATGCTGAAATTATTAATCTTAGATCTTTCTTCTTTTCTAACGTGTGTATTCTGTGCTAATTTTCTTCTAAACACTGCTTTTGCCGCATCCTACAAATGTTGGTAGCTTATATTTTTATTTCCATTTAGTTCAAAATATTTTAAAATATCTCTTGAGGAGGGAGACCTTCAAGATGGCAGAGGAGTAAGACGTGGAGATCACCTTCCTCCCCACAAATACACCAAAAATACATCTACATGTGGAACAACTCCTACAGAACACCTACTGAATGCCGGCAAAAGACCTCAGACTTCCCAAAAGGCAAGAAAATCCCCACATACCTGGATAGGGCACAATAAAAAAGAAAAAAACAGAGACAAAAGAATAGGAACATGACCTGCACCTCTGGGAGGGAGCTGTGAACGAGGAAAAGTTTCCACACACTAGGAAGCCCCTTCGCTGGTGGAGACGGGGAGTGGCTGGGGGGAAGCTTCAGAGCCATGGAGGAGAGCACAGCAACAGGGGTGCAAGGACAAAGTGGAGAGATTCCTGCACAGAGGATTGGTGTCGACCAACACTCACCAGCCTGAGAGGCTTGTCTGCTCACCCACCAGGGCAAGTTGGGGCTGGGAGCTGAGGCTTGGGCTTCGGAGATCAGATCCCAGGGAGAGGACTGGGGTTGGTGGCATGAACACTGCCTGAAGGGGGCCAGTGCACCACAGCTAACCTGGAGGGCGTCCAGGAAAATAACTGGACCTGCCTAAGAGGTAAGTGACCATTGTTTCAGGGTGCACAAGGAGAGGGGATTCAGAGCACCACCTAAACGAGCTCCAGAGATGGACGTGAGCCACAGCTATCAGCACGGACACCAGAGATGGGCATGTAACGCTAAGGCTGCTGCTACAGCCACCAAGAAGCCTGTGTGCAAGCACAGGTCACTATCCACACCTCTCTCCTGGGAGCTTGTGCAGCCCACCACTGCCAGGGTCCAGTGATCCAGGGACAACTTTCCCAGAGAACACACGGCATGCCTCAGGCTAGTGCAATGTCACACTGTCCTCTGCCGCCGCAGGCTCACCCCGATTCTGTACCCCTCCCTCCTCCTGGCCTGAGTGAGCCAGGGCCCCCTAATCAGCCACTAATTTAATCCCCTCATCTGGGCAAATAACAGATGTCAGAGGGTGACCTACATGCAGAGGCAGGGCCAAATCCAAAGGTGAACCATAGGAGATGTGTGAAGAAAGAAGAGAAAGGGAAATTTCTCCATGCAGCCTCTGGAGCAGCAGATTAAATCTCCACAATCAACTTGATGTACCCTAAATCTGTGGAATACCTGAAGAGACAATGAATCATCCCAAAATTGAGGCAGTGGACTTTGGGAGGAATGTAGACTTGGGGTTTGCTTTCTGCATCTAATTTGTTTCTGGTTTTATGTTTATCTTAGTTTAGTATTTAGAGCTTATTATCATTGGTAGATTTGTTTATTGATTTGGTTGCTCTCTTCCTTTTTTTCATATATATATATTTTTTCTTTTTTCCTTTTTCTCTTTTTGTGAGTGTGTATGTTTGTGTATTCTTCTTTGTGTGATTTTGTCTGTATACATTTGCTTTTACCATTTGTCCTAGGGTTCTGTCTGTCCAGTTTTCTTTCTTTTTCTGTTTTTTTTTTTTTAAGTATAGTTTTTAGCACTTGTTATGATTGGTGGATTTGTTTATTGGTTTGGTTGCTCTCTTCTTTCTTTTTTTTTTTTTTGGTATTACTTTTTAAGTTTTTTCATTTTAATAACAGTTTTGATTTTTTATTTTAATAACTGTATTTATTTTATTTCATTTTAGTTTCTTCATTCTTTTTTATCTTTTTCTCCCTTTTCTTCTAAGCCCTGTGGCTGACAGGGTCTTGGTGCTCCGGCCAGGTGTCAGGCCTGAGCCTCTGAGGAGGGAGAGCCGAGTTCAGGACATTGGTCCACCAGAGACCTCCTGGCCCCACGTAATATCAATTGGCAAAAGCTCTCCCAGAGATCTCCATCTCAACGCTAAGACGCAGCTCCATTCAACGACCAGCAAGCTCGAGTGCTGGGCACCCCATGCCAAACAACTAGCAAGACAGGAACACAACTCCACCTATTAGCAAAGAGGCTGCCTAAAATCATAATAAGTTCACAGACACCCCAGAACATACCACCAGACACGGTCCTGTGCACCAGAAAGACAAGACCCACCCTCATCCCCCAGACCACAAGCCACAGTCCCCTCCAACAGGAAGCCTACAAAACCCACTGAACCAACCTCAACCACTGGGGGCAGGCACCAAAAACAACAGGAACTATGAACCTGCAGCCTGTGAAAAGGAGACCCCAAACACAGTAAGTTAAGCAAAATGAGAAGACAGAGAAATACACAACAGATGATGGAGCAAGGAAAAACCCACCAGGCCAAACAAATGAAGAGGAAATAGGCAGTCTACCTGAAAAAGAATTCAGAGTAATGATAGTAAAGATGATCCAAAATCTTAGAAATAGAATGGAGAAAATACAAGAAAGGTTTAATAAGGACCTAGAAGAACAAAAGAGCCAAGAAACAATGATGAACAGCACAATAAATGAAATTAAAAATTCGCTAGAAGGAATCAATAGCAGAAAACTGAGGCAGTTATGTATAATAACGTATAAGTGACCTGGAAGATAAAATAGTGGAAATAGCTACCACAGAGCAGAATAAAGAAAAAATAATGAAAACAATTGAGGACAGTCTCAGAGACCTCTGGGACAACATTAAATGCACCAATATTTAAATTATAGGGGTCCCAGAAGAAGAAGAGAAAAAGAAAAGGACTGGGAAAATATTTGAAGAGATCATAGTTGACAACTTCCCTAACATGGGAAAGGAAATAGTCAATCAAGTCTAGGAAGCACAGAGAGTCCCATACAGGATAAATCCAAGGAGAAACACTTATTAATCAAATTATTACTACATACATATTAATCAAACTTTCAAAAATTAAATACAAAGAAAAAATATTAAAAGCACCAAGGGAAAAGCAACAAATAACATACAAGGGAATCCCCATAAGGTTAACAGCTGATTTTTCAGCAGATACTCTGAAAGCCAGAAGGGGGTGGCAGGGCATATTTAAAGTAATGAAAGGGTAAAACCTACAACCAAGATTGCTCTACCCACCAAGGATCTCATTCAGATTCGATGGAGAAATTAAAACCTTTACAGACAAGCAAAAGCTAAGAGAACTCAGCACCACCAAACCAGCTTTACAACAAATGCTAAAGGAACTTCTCTAGGCAGGAAACACAAGAGAAGGAAAAGACCTACAATAACAAACCCAAAACAATTAAGAAAATACTAATAGGAACAAACATATCAATAATTACCTTAAATGTAAATGGATTAAATGCTCCAACCAAAAGACATAGACTGGCAGAATGGATACAAAAACAAGACATGTATATATGCTGTCTAAAGGAAACTCACTTCAGACCTAGGGACACATACAGACTGACGGTGAGAGGAAGGAAAAAAGATATTCCATGTAGATGGAAATCAAAGGAAGCTGGAGTAGCAATTCTCATATCAGACAAAATAGACTTTAAAATAAAGACTATTACAAGAGCCAAAGACAGACACTACATAATGATCAAGGGATCAATCCAAGAAGAAGATTTAGCAATTGTAATATTTATTCAACCAACATAGGAGCACCGCAATACATAAGGCAAATGCTAACAGCCATAAAAGGGGAAATCTATAGTAACACAATAATATTAGGGGACGTTAACACCCCACTTTCACCAATGGACAGATCATCCAAAATGAAAATAAATAAGGAAACACAAGCTTTAAATGATACATTATACAAGATGGACTTAATTGATAGTTATAGGACATTTCATCCAAAAACAACAGAATACACTTTCTTCTCAAGTGCTCGTGAAACATTCTTCAGGATAGACCATATCTTGGGTCACAAATCAAGTCTTTGTAAATTTAAGAAAATTGAAATCGTATCAAGTATGTTTTCTGACCACAATGCTATGAAACTAGATATCAATTACAGGGAAAAAAACTGTAAAAAAAGAAACAAACACATGGAGGATAAACAATACACTACTAAATAACCAAGAGATCACTGAAGAAATCAAAGAGGAAATCAAAAAATATCTAGAAAAAAATGACAATGAAAACACGAAGACCCAAAACCTATGGGATGCAGCAAAAGCAGTTCTAAGAAGGAAGTTTATAGCAATATAATCCTACCTCAAGAAACAAGAAAAATCTCAAATAAAAAACCTAACCTTACACCTAAAGCAATTAGAGAAAGAATAACAAAACCCCCCACAAAGTTAGCAGGAGGAAAGAAATCATAAATATCAGATCAGAAATAAATGAAAAAGAAATGAAGGAAGCGATAACAAAGATCAATAAAATTTAAAGCTTGTTCTTTGAGAAGATAAACAAAATTGATAAACCATTAGCCAGACTCTTCCAGAAAGAAAAGAAGACTCAAGTCAACAGAATTAGAAATGAAAAAGGAGAAGTAACAACTGACACTGCAGAAATGCAAAGGATCATAAAGATTACTACAAGCGACTATATGCCAATAAAATGGACAACCTGGAAAAACTGACAAATTCCTAGAATAACACAACCTTCCAAGACTGAACCAGGAAGAAATAGAAAATATAAGCAGCCCAATCACAAGCACTGAAATTGAAACTGTGATTAAAAATCTTCCAACAAACAAAAGCCCAGGACCAGATGGCTTCACAGGCGAATTCTATCAAATATTTAGAGAAGAGCTAACACCTTTCCTTCTCTAATTCTTCCAAAATATAGCTAAGGGTGGAACACTCCCAAACTCATTCTCCGAAGCCACCATCACCCTGATACCAAAACCAGGCAAAGATGTCACAAGGATAGAAAATTACAGACCAACAGATTATGATGAACATACATGCAAAAATCCTCAACAAAATACTAGCAAACAGAATCCAACAGCACATTAAAAGGATCATACACCATGATCAAGTGGGGTTTATGCCAGGAATGCAAGGATTCTTCAATATATGCAAATCAATCAATGTGATACACCATATTAACAAATTGAAAGATAAAAACCATATGACAATCTCAGTAGAGGCAGAAAAAGCTTTTGACAAAATTTAATAACCATTTATGGTAAAAAACTCTCCAGAAAGTAGGCCTAGAGGTCACCTACCTCAACATAATTAAGGCCATCCATATATGACAAATCCACAGCCAACATTGTTCTCAATGGTGAAAAGCTGAAACCATTTCCTGTAAGATCAGGAACAAGACAAGTTTGTCCACTCTCACCACTATTATTCAACATAGTTTTGGAAGTTTTAGCCACAACAATCAGAGAAGAAAAAGACATAAGAGTAATCCAAATCAGGAGAGACGAAGTAAAACTGTCACTGTTTGCAGATGATATGATACTATATGTAGATAATCCTAAAGATGCCACCAGAAAACTACTAGGACTAATCAATGAATTTGGTAAAATAGCATGATACAAAATTAATGCACAGAAATCTCTTGCATTCCTATACATTAATGATGGAAAGTCTGAAAGAGAAATTAAGGAAACACGCCCTTTTACAGTTGCAATGAAAAGAATAAAATACCTAAGAATAAACCTACCTAAGGATACAAAAGACCTGTATGCAGAAAACTATAAGACACTGATGAAAGAAATTAAAGATGATGCAAACAGTGGAGAGACATATGATGTTTCTGGATTGGAAGAATCAACATTGTGAAAATGACTACACAACCCAAAGCAATCTACAGATTTAGTGTAATCCCTATCAAACTACCAATGACATTTTTCACAGAACTAGAACAAAAAATTTCACAATTTGTATGGAAACACAAAATACCCCAAATAGCCAAAGCAATCTTGAGAAAGAACAACAGAGCTGGAAGAATCAGGCTCCCAGTCTTCTGACTATACTACAAAGCTACAGTAATCAAGACAGTATGGTACTGGAACAAAAACAGAAAAATAGATCAATGGAACAGGATAGAAAGCCCAGAGATAAACCCACGCACATATGGTCACCTTATCTTTGATAAAGGAGGCAAGAATATACAATGGGGAAAAGACAGCATCTTCAATAAGTGGTGCTGGGAAAACTGGACAGATACATATGAAAGAATGAAATTAGAACACTCCCTAACACCATACACAAAAATAAACTCAAAATAGATTAAAGATCTAAATGTGAGGGAAGACACTATAAAACTCTTAGAGGAAAACATAGGCAGAACACTCCATGACATAAATCACAGCAAGATCCTTTTGACCCACCTCCTGGAGCAATGGAAATAAAAATAAAAATAAAAAAATGGGACCTAATGAAACTTAAAATATTTTGCATAGCAAAGGAAACCATAGACAAAACAAAAGGACAACCCTCAGAATGGGAGAAAATATTTGCAAATGAAGCAATTGACAAGGATTAATCTCCAAAACGTACGCGCAGCTCATACAACTCAATATCAGAAAAACAAACAACCAAATCCAAAAATGGGCAGAAGACCTAAATAGACATTTCTCCAAAGAAGATATAGTAATTGCCAACAAACTCATGAAAAGCTGCTCAACATCACTAATCATTAGAGAAATGCAAATCAAAGTGCTGGAGAGGGTGTGGAGAAAAGGGAACCCTCTTGCACTGTTGGTGGGAATGTAAATTGATAGAGCTGCTATGGAGAACAGTATGGAGGTTCCTTAAATAACTAAGAATAGAACTAGTATATGACCCAGCAATCCCACTACTGGGCATATACCCTGTGAAAAGCGTAATTCAAAATAGTCATGTACCACAATGTTCATTGCAGCTCTATTTACAATAGCCAGGACATGGAAGCAACCTAAGTGTCTATTGACAGATGAATGGATAAAGAAGATGTGGCACATATATACAATGGAATATTACTTAGCCATAAAAAGAAACAAAATTGAGTTATTTGTAGTGAGGTGGATGGACCTAAAGACTGTCCTACAGAGTGAAGTAAGTCAGAAAGAAAAACAAATACCATATGCTAACACATATATATGGAACCTAAAAAAAAAAAAAAAGGTTCTGCACCTAGGGGCAGGACAGGAATAAAGACGCAGATGTAGAGAATGGACTTGAGGTGACAGGGAGGGGGAAGAGTAACCTGGGAAGAAGTTAGAGAGTGACATGGACATAGATACACCACCAAATGTAAAATAGATAGCTAGTGGGAAGCAGGGGCATAGCACAGGGAGATCAGATTGGTGCTTTGTGTCAACCCAGAGAGGTGGGATAGGGATGGGAGGGAGACACAGATGGAGGGGATATGGGGATATATGTATATGTATAGTTGATTCAGTTTGTTATACAGCAGAAACTAACACACCATTGTAAAGCAATTATACTCCAATAAAGGTGTTAAAAAATAGTAACTAATAAGGACCTACTGTATAACACAGGGAATTCTACTCAATACACCGTAACGACCTATATGGGAAAAGAATCTAAAAAAGAGTGGTTGTATGTATATGTATCACTGATTCACTTTGCTGTACAGCAGAAACTATCACAACATTGTAAATCAATTATATCCCAATAAAAAATTTTTAAAAATCTCTTGCAGTTTCCTTTTTTAGGAGTGTATTGTTTAATCTCCAAATTTGGGGGGATTTTTCACCTATCTTTCTGTCATTGATCTCTGGTTTAATTCCATAGTAGTAGTGAAAGCATACTTTCTATGATGTCTATTATTTAAAATTTGTTAAGGAGAATGTGGCTCAAATGTTGCCCATCTTCATGAATTTTCTAATGTAAATGAAATTATTTTGAGCACTGTAAAACATGTAGAGTGTCTAAGAAGGTCTTAAAACCCATCGTTGTAAGTGGCACACCACTGAGTTCCTAGTAGTGCCGATAAACCTTGTTGAATTAAAATGAATTAATTCAAAACTAATAGGTTTGTGAACCTGGTGAATTATTCTATATAAAATAATTAACATATTATGTAGAGAAATAACTTACTGTATTCATGTGTTTCCTGTGGCTACCCATCACAGCTCAGGCTTATGTATAGTGGTGAAAAACAAGGTCCTCAATCCCACAGAAAAATGATGGAAACAATGCAAAAGACACACCTCACAATTATCCTGTTTATCCTGTGGTAAATATAGCTAGAATATGTTTATATGAAATATGAAAAGTCATTGTTTCAGGGCTGCTCACAGCATTCATTCCTTGGCACTTCAGGCTGGCAGTTAATGTTTCAGCAGTTCCTTCAGGCATTTGGAAGTTGCACACTGAGACATCTATGAGTTACATATGGGACAAGGATAGCATCTGCCATCTGCCATGGAGTGAATCATCAACATGGTTGTTTGTGCTAAAGTGAGGCAGCTACCCAAACTCTAGTTAACTAACATACCAAATAGGAACTGGAATGATGAAGTGGTTTACAAGCTACATGAGGTTGTGACTACAATTTTTTTTTAAACTAAAATATATGTAAGCTCCCCCTTGACCTACATAACGACGCACTTTCTTTCATAATGGTCCATTTCCTTTCCAGTTCTATTGTTTTATGTTTTCCTCTATATATTCCCTTCTACACTTCAAACTTATGTTTAACAATGTTGATTTAATACTGGATAATTAAAACAAGAATGAATGAAACTCCTTCAAAAAATAAATGAATCTCAGTATCACATTTTGTTTTACTTAAGTTTATTGCATCTCATTTTTGAGAATCATAGTTATATTTTAGTATGAAAAAGGAAAAATAAATGTTTTAATTTTTATTTTATAATTTTAATATAAAAGGCTCTACAATAAAATTATATATTTGCAAAAATTTTTTGAAATTCTCTTAAAATTATATTGAAGCAATTTAAATTATTTAATTTTTTGAAACCAATATTGTATGTGGTGTTTAAACAAATATTTGGTAAAACATTTATTAAATATGTTATCTTGTAAAGAAATATTTTCAATTGCTGCTTAAATAATGAAAATTATTATGATTATCCCCCTATCTTCACTATTTTAAAATATTTTTATTATTCTGTAAGTGAATATTGCTATAAAATATTAAATACAGCTATTTTCATTTCAGAGTTTATTTCATACTTTTATGCAATGATATGTTTATAATTTTAGATGAATTATTAAGATTTCTATAAAGCTCTGTAAGATTAGAGCATGTAAAATTTTATGTAGCAAATATCTCACCAAGCAATTTATTTTGAAAGATGTTTTAAATGCATTATATATTTTTATCAGATATAGTTTAAGCTTTTGTAATATTCTCATGCAATAAAATGTGTGAATCTTTAACCTTTTATTTATCAATTAAAAAGTCAGCATTAGAATACTTTGAAATAAGCAGTTATGCTGTTTCAGTTCCTTTTGATTGCAAATTTTTGGAAATTCTGTTATGACATTGCATTAAAAATATCTATTACATATATGTTTTCCACCCTGTTAAAATGAACTTTGGCCAATTAGATTGTTTTGCTAAATAACAAAATATTCTCAACATAATTATTATTACGATGTTCTTTCCAGAAGCTCTTCAAAATCTTAGGCAAAGCATATTTATGATGGTGAACTTTTAAGATGTCAGTGTTTTTTATTTAACTAAAACTGTTCAATTATCAACACAGCCTGGACACACAGTTTTACTAAAGAAATTTACTTTGATCTTTCAAATGGCTTATAGTAACTGATTTAATCCATATATTCCTTTGGTCATAAACATTTTTATTTTTATTTATTTATTTATTTTTAATGTCTGAAACATTTATATTAACATATTTCCATACATATTTCCATACAAATACAAATATAAGATTTTTAGAAATTTCATGTAATGTCTGAAACATTTATATTAACATATTTCCATACAAATAACCCAATGAAAGTTTAGTATTAGTTGTTTTGTTTGTTTGTTTTTTTATACTGCAGGTTCTTATTAGGCATCAATTTTATACACATCAGTGTATACATGTCAATCCCAATCGCCCAATTCAGCACACCACCATCCCCACCCCACCGCAGTTTTCCCCCCTTGGTGTCCATATGTCCATTCTCTACATCTGTGTCTCAACTTCTGCCCTGCAAACCGGCTCATCTGTACCATTTTTCTAGGTTCCACATACATGCATTAATATACGATATTTGTTTTTCTCTTTCTGACTTACTTCACTCTGTATGACAGTCTCTAGATCCATCCACGTCTCAACAAATGACTCAATTTCGTTCCTTTTTATGGCTGAGTAATATTCCATTGTATATATGTACCACAATTCTTCTTCCATTCGTCTGTTGATGGGCATTTAGGTTGCTTCCATGACCTGGCTATTGTAAATAGTGCTGCAATGAACATTCGGGTGCATGTGTCCTTTTGAATTACGGTTTTCTCTGGGTATATGCCCAGTAGTAGGATTGCTGGGTCATATGGTAATTCTACTTTTAGTTTTTTAAGGAACCTCCATATTGTTCTCCATAGTGGCTGTATCAATTTACATTCCCACCAATAGTGCAAGAGGGTTCCCTTTTCTCCACACCCTCTCCAGCATTTGTTGTTTGTAGATTTTCTGATGATGCCCATTCTAACAGGAGTGAGGTGATACCTCATTGTAGTTTTGATTTGCATTTCTCTAATAATTAGTGATGTTGAGCATCTTTTCATGTGCTTCGTGGCCGTCTGTATGTCTTCTTTGGAGAAATGTCTATTTAGGTCTTCTGCCCATTTTTGGATTGGGGTGTTTGTTTCTTTGATATTGAGCTGAATGAGGTGTTTATATATTTTGGAGGTTAATCCTTTGTCCGTTGATTCATTTGCAAATATTTTCTCCCATTCTGAGGGTTGTCTTTTTGTCTTGTTTATGCTTTCCTTTGCTGTGCAAAAGCTTTGAAGTTTCATTAGGTCCCACTTGTTTATTTTTGTTTTTATTTCCATTACTCTAGGAGGTGGATCAAAAAAGATCTTGCTGTGATTTATGTCAAAGAGTGTTCTTCCTATGTTTTCCTCTAAGAGTTTTATAGTGTCCAGTCTTATATTTAAGTCTCTAATCCATTTTGAGTTTATTTTTGTGTATGGTGTTAGGGAGTATTCTAATTTCATTCTTTTACATGTAGCTGTCCAGTTTTCCCAGCACCACTTATTGAAGAGACTGTCTTTTCTCCATTGTATATCTTTGCCTCCTTTGTCATAGATTAGTTGACCATAGGTGCGTGGGTTAATCTCTGGGCTTTCTATCTTGTTCCATTGATCTATGTTTCTGTTTTTGTGCCAGTACCATATTGTCTTGATTACTGTAGCTTTGTAGTATAGTCTGAAGTCAGGGAGTCTGATTCCTCCAGCTCCATTTTTTTCCCTCAAGACTGCTTTGGCTATTCGGGGTCTTTTGTGTCTCCATACAAATTTTAAGATGATTTGTTTTAGCTCCGTAAAAAATGCCATTGGTAATTTGATAGGGATTGCATTGAATCTGTAGATTGCTTTGGGTAGTATACTCATTTTCACAATGTTGATTCTTCCAATCCAAGAACATGGTATATCTCTCCATCTGTTGGTATCATCTTTAATTTCTTTCATCAGTGTCTTATAGTTTTCTGCATACACGTCTTTTGTCTCCTTAGGTAGGTTTATTCCTAGGTATTTTATTCTTTTTGTTGCAATGGTAAATGGGAGTGTTTCCATAATTTCTCTTTCAGATTTTTCATCATTAGTGTATAGGAATGCAAGAGATTTCTGTGCATTAATTTTGTAACCTGCAACTTTACCATATTCATTAATTAGCTCTAACAGTTTTCTGGCGGCAGTTTTAGGATTCTCTATGTATAGTATCATGTCATCCGCAGACAGTGACAGTTTTACTTCTTGTTTTCCAATTTGTATTCCTTTTATTTCTTTTTCTTCTCTGATTGCCGTGGCTAGGACTTCCAGAACTATGTTGAATAATAGTGGTGAGAGTGGACATCCTTGTCTTGTTCCTGATCTTAGAGGAAATGCTTTCAGTTTTTCACCATTGAGAATGATGTTTGCTGTGGGTTTGTCATATATGGCCTTTATTATGTTGAGGTAGGTTCCCTCTATGCCCACTTTCTGGAGAGTTTTTATCAGAAATGGGTGTTGAATTTTGTCAAAAGCTTTTTCTGCATCTATTGAGATGATCATATGGTTTTTATTCTTCATTTTGTTAATATGGTGTATCACATTGATTGATTTGCGTATATTGAAGAATCCTTGCATCCCTGGGATAAATCCCACTTGATCGTGGTGTATGATCCTTTTAATGTGTTGTTGGATTCTGTTTGCTAGTATTTTGTTGAGGATTTTTGCATCTATATTCATCAGTGATATTGGTCTGTAATTTTCTTTTTTTGTAGTGTCTTTGTCTGGTTTTGGTATCAGGGTGATGGTGGCCTCATAGAATGAGTTTGGGAGAGTTCCTTCCTCTGCAATTTTTTGGAAGAGTTTGAGAAGGATGGGTGTTAGCTCTTCTCTAAATGTTTGATAGAATTCACCTGTGAAGCCATCTGGTCCTGGACTTTTGTTTGTTGGAAGATTTTTAATCACAGTTTCAATTTCATTACTTGTGATTGGTCTGTTCATATTTTCTGTTTCTTCCTGGTTCAGTCTTGGAAGGTTATACCTTTCTAAGAATTTGTCCATTTCTTCCAGGTTGTCCATTTTATTGGCATAAAGTTGCTTGTAGTAGTCTCTTAGGATGTTTTGTATTTCTGCGGTGTCTGTTGTAACTTCTCCTTTTTCATTTCTGATTTTATTGATTTGAGTCCTCTCCCTCTTTTTCTTGATGAGTCTGGCTAATGGCTTATCAATTTTGTTTATCTTCTCAAAGAACCAGCTTTTAGTTTTATTGATCTTTGCTATTGTTTTCTTTGTTTCTATTTCATTTTTTTCTGCTCTGATCTTTATGATTTCTTTCCTTCTGCTAACTTTGGGTTTTGTTTGTTCTTCTTTCTCTAGTTTCTTTAGGTGTAAGGTTAGATTGTTTACTTGAGATTTTTCTTGTTTCTTTAGGTAGGCTTGTATAGCTATAAACTTCCCTCTTAGAACCGCTTTTGCTGCATCCCATAGGTTTTGGGTCGTCGTGTTTTCATTGTCATTTGTCTCTAGGTATTTTTTTATTTCCTGTTTGATTTCTTCAGTGATCTCTTGGTTATTTAGTAACGTATTGTTTAGCCTCCATGTGTTTGTCTTTTTTACGTTTTTTTCCCTGTAATTCATTTCTAATCTCATAGCGTTGTGGTCAGAAAAGATGCTTGATATGATTTCAATTTTCTTAAATTTACTGAGGCTTGATTTGTGACCCAAGATGTGATCTATCCTGGAGAATGTTCCGTGCGCACTTGAGAAGAACGTGTAATCTGCCGTTTTTGGATGGAATGTCCTATATATATCAGTTAAATCTATCTGGTCTATTGTGTCATTTAAAGCTTCTGTTTCCTTATTTATTTTCATTTTGGATGATCTGTCCATTGGTGTAAGTGAGGTGTTAAAGTCCCCCACTATTATTGTGTTACTGTCAATTTCCTCTTTTATAGCTGTTAGCAGTTGCCTTATGTATTGAGGTGCTCCTATGTTGGGTGCATATATATTTATAATTGTTATATCTTCTTCTTGGATTGATCCCTGGATCATTATGTAGTGTCCTTCCTTGTCTCTTGTAACATTCTTTATTTTAAAGTCTATTTTATCTGATATGAGTATAGCTACTCCAGCTTTCTTTTGATTTCCATTTGCATGGAATATCTTTTTCCATCCCCTCACTTTCAGTCTGTATGTGTCCCTAGGTCTGAAGTGGGTCTCTTGTAGACAGCATATATATGGTTCTTGTTTTTGTATCCATTCAGCCAGTCTATGTCTTTTGGTTGGGGCATTTAATCCATTCACGTTTAAGGTAATTATCGATATGTATGTTCCTATGACCATTTTCTTAATTGTTTTGGGTTTGTTTTGGTAGGTCCTTTTCTTCTCTTGCGTTTCCCACTTAGAGAAGTTCCTTTAACATTTGTTGTAGAGCTGGTTTGGTGGTGCTGAATTCTCTTAGCTTTTGCTTGTCTGTAAAGCTTTTGATTTCTCCATCGAATCTGAATGAGATCCTTGCCGGGTAGAGTAATCTTGGTTGTAGGTTCTTCCCTTTCATCACTTTAAGTATATCATGCCACTCCCTTCTGGCTTGCAGAGTTTCTGCTGAGAAATCAGCTGTTAACCTTATGGGAGTTCCCTTGTATGTTATTTGTCGTTTTTCCCTTGCTGCTTTCAGTAATTTTTCTTTGTCTCTAATTTTTGCCACTTTGATTACTATGTGTCTCGGCGTGTTTCTCCTTGGGTTTATTCTGTATGGGACTCTCTGCGCTTCCTGAACTTGGGTGGCTATTTCCTTTCCCATGTTAGGGAAGTTTTCGACTATAATCTCTTCAAATATTTTCTCTGGTCCTTTCTCTCTCTCCTCTCCTTCTGAGACCCCTATAATGCGAATGTTGTTGCGTTTAATGTTGTCCTAGAGGTCTCTTAGGCTGTCTTCATTTCTTTTCATTCTTTTTTCTTTAGTCTGTTCTGCAGCAGTGAATTCCACCATTCTGTCTTCCAGGTCACTTATCCGTTCTTCTGCCTCAGTTATTCTGCTATTGATTCCTTCTAGTGTATTTTTCATTTCAGTTATTGTATTGGTCATCTCTGTTTGTTTGTTCTTTAATTCTTCTAGGTCTTTGTTAATCATTTCTTGCATCTTCTCAATCTTTGCCTCCATTCTTATTCCGAGGTCCTGGATCATCTTCACTATCATTATTCTGAATTCTTTTTCTGGAAGGTTGCCTATCTCCACTTCATTTAGTTGTTTTTCTGGGGTTTTTTCTTGTTCCTTCATCTGGTACATAGCCCTCTGCCTTTTCATCTTCTCTGTCTTTCTGTAACTGTGGTTTTTGGTCCACAGGCTGCAGGATTGTAGGTTTTCTTGCTTCTGTTGTCTGCCCTCTGGTGGTTGAGGCTATCTAAGAGGCTTGATGGGAGGCTCTGGTGGTGGGTAGAGCTCTATTTTTTTAAATTAATTAATTAATTAATTAATTTTGGTTGCATTAGCTCTTCGTTGCTGCATGTGGGCTTTCTCTAGCTGCGGCGAGCGGGGGCCACTCTTCCTTGCAGTGCACAGGCTTCTCTTGTTGTGAAGCATGGGCTCTAGGCACGCGAGCTTCAGTAGTTGTGGCACGCGGACTCAGTAGTTGTGGGCTTGCAGGCTCTAGAGCGCAAGCTCAATAGCTGTGGCACATGGGCTTAGTTGCTCCACAGCATGTGGGATCTTCCCGGACCAGGGCTCGAACCCGTGTCCCCTGCATTGACAGGAAGATTCTTAACCACTGTGTCACCAGGGAAGTCCAACATTCTTATTAAAATACAGACAGCTAGAGGATTCACAAAAAGTGCTGTGGAAAACAGAAAACGAATTCTTAGAAAAGAAGGGTTCCTTAATTTAAATATACTATACACTTGTAGTAAAAACTCTGTCTCTGTGAGTCACTGTGAAAAATCAACCATAAAAATGAATTTTCCTTTTTGCTTAAGACATGTTTTTACAAAGTATTCTTTCAGTGGGGAAAAATGAATATTTTTGTAGCTTTACTGATATACTCTGAAACATCATAAAATGCAAAAGAAAAAGCTAAGACTTTTAATCACAACTGTAAAATGAAAAATGCTTTAATAAAGCAAACTGAATTATTATTTACCAATGAATTTTGTCAGGTAAATTCATCAACCTCTCCACCCACATATGACAGAAAGACTGCCTTTTAAAAACTGACAAAACTATTTTGAATAGTCTGACAGCATCTGGGTTAGTTCAACAAAGAAAGATTAAATAATGTATTACCAGAGCTCCTATTGAGGATAATTAGTATTTTCATTAAAAAGCAGAAGTAACAAAAAAAGTGAAATTCCAAGATTTTTTCTATTACGTTCCCGCAGGGAAATAAAAGTTTTTTCAGCTGGTGATTTTGCTCATACATATATGTATGCCATTGCTTTGTGTCCATCAACTATGAAAAAATGAAATGAAGGATTTTCTAGTGATATTTTACAGCAAATATCCAGAACAGTCCTCCCTTCCTCGAAGTGGAGATAATTTCACCAACAACCTACAATTGAAAATAATAAGAAATGAATTATTTTTCTCACCAATTTCTTTCCTAAAAACAGAAAACTAGTGACTAGTGTTTCTTGTTTTTCTCCTAGCCAAACTGGAACTGAATGTTGATGATCCAAAATATTCTCCTTCGAAATATGTACACACTCATTGCTATTACTTGCAAGACAGGTACTCTTTTCTTCCCTAATTTGCAAAATAATTAAAGAACATTTAGATTATTATCACTTTTCAAGAATTTTAACATTAAGTCCAACCTACGTACTGTTTCAAGTTGTGCACTGCACAAAGGCACTCTTTGAGTGGCACATAGGAGCTGAAATTTAGTTTGTGGTCCTCACCAAATCAGGAGAATAAGAAAGGGGATATTTGCACCCAGAGGAAGAGAAATATTTTTAAATTTACACAAGTTTGTATATGGGTTAATCATATCCCTGTACAATATCATATATGTTTTTAAAACTGAGGATGCAAGTCATATTAAAATATCTTTTTTTATACTTTATGTTGAAGTTTAAGAAATAGTACTACTTGAAATGTTTGTATCTTCATTTTGACTTTTGATCATAAGTTTCAATTTCTAGTTCGTTCACTTGTAGAAAATATTTAAAATAAGGTGAACATTCAGCTGATACTATACCAGCTTTAAAAGTTTGAAATACTCTGTGTGCCTTGGGAAAGAGCCACTGCCCTGAGCTTCCCAATTATCTTCCCTACTGATCTGGGCACCTGGCCTCTCTCTAAGACATCATGGACTTTTTAAGTAATCTGAATATTAAAGGGTTAATTCATGGCTCAGTGGGGAGCCTGGAGGATCTTACTCTAGAGCTAAGGCTGGTGTCCATTCTGATTATGTTATTCTGAATGACGTCCTGGTTAAGAGATTGAAAAAAATACAGAGAAACATGGATAAAATGATAAATGTTTTTAAAAATTTCCTCACCTTTATTTACCGTACACCATCCACACCAGCATTCTGCTTTGATCATGCTCAGTTTTCTCAGGTCTCATGGGCTAAGTTCTAACTTTTCCTTCATCCTAGAATTAAACCAGCTCTCTCCTCACCCATCATCCAGCTCTGTCCAAAGGTAGCTTTCTGTAAGAAAGTCTCCACTTTTGGATGTTTGACTTCTGCCAGGTGCCTCACCCCTTCTCTTTCCTCTTTGGCTCCATATCTGGACAAGCTGATAAGAAAGCTCAGGAAAGCTCTTTGACACCTATAGGAGTTTCAAACTACTACAAGCCCCTTTCTGTGCTCTGGGACCCTTACTATGGCCCCACTCATTACCCCATGCAAGTCTCCTTTCCTTACTTTCTCAAGCCATTTTTTGGATCAACTTAAGAGACCTGCTCTGCTCTCAGGGAGCCTCATTGTGTTAGTGATAAAACATTTCATACCATTTCAGTGTGTGTAGCCTCATCGGTCTTGACATCTGAACCAAATTTTGAGTAAGAGTCCATCCTATTCCTAAAGAGTCGATACAGCACCTCTCCGTTTTCTAGTCTCAGCCAAAATATCTTCTCTTCTGAAAAGTATTTTGTGAACAACCTATGGGGTATCTCCCACTATCAGACTACACAGTTCTAAAACTTATTCTCTATAAAATATCCTCCTTTTTTTCCCTTCAAAACTCGTATACAAATTTGTAATTGCTGTGTTTATTTATGTCCTTATAGCCTGTCAAAAAATCTGAAGGAAGATAGATATGGACTATATTTCTGTTATTTACTATTGTGTACTCATAGCCAAAAATAATCCCTGCCATACAGTATTGAATCAATATTTGTTTATTGAATAGAATATTTAGTAAATGAAATTGCACCTCAAGGCAATTTATAAAAATGATAATGCTTTGAACAAATAAAAATAGATTTACAATTTTCTCAAAACAATAGAGTTTATGTAAGGCTATAGTTATGAACATTCACCACCCATGGGGAAGATGTCTAATGGAGTGATTAACTCATTGAATGAGACCACACTTTGTGGAGTAATTCATGCTTCATGGAGTAAGTCTCTCTCATCTCCTCCTCCTCCTCTTCCACTTCCTTCTCCTCCTTTTCCTCCTCCTTCCTCTTCTTCTTTCTCTCTCTTTTTCTCTCTTCCTTCTTATGTATATTCAGGAACTCAGTATTTCACTATCTTCAATTCTGCTTCATAAATGTTCTTCAGATGGGGGTATCTTCTATACCCTCTTAAAGTAAGATCTAGATTACTTCCCTTCTGGATTACTTACATAGTTACCTAATTGATCTAACTTACTACAGTCACAGCTCTCTGACCAACCGTTCATAGCCTTGCTAAACTTCCTATTATAAATCCTATCATGCCTTCTATCTAAAATTCTTTAATGATTCATCATATTTATACTTCATTCTACTTCACTTGCTACATCTTTGACTATATCTTACTCTTATGTTATGACCAGCCAAGTGAAAGTACTTGTACCTCTCATAATAAAACACAAGATTACATTTTTCCTCAATAATGTCATGTTATCATGGAAAATTCCTTTTAGTGTTATTTCTTCTTAAAAGGCTCCCATTTTTCCCAAGCTGATTTAGATGGCTTCCCACTTTTTCCCCAGTAATTAACTCTATCAAAATCCAAATCTTATCTAGTGAAAATGTTGTTTTGCTATCCTTATTCTGAACTTTTAGACAACACAGTATTTTATTTTATACACTTTTATAAGTAACATATAACAATAATAAATAAAACATTATTAAATAATCTGAAAACAATAAAACAATATATAACAAAGCATAGTCACTATCATATAGCTGATAAATAATTGTGGAATGCATAAATAAGTGGGACTATGCCAATATTGATAGGTCAGAACCAGTCAAAATACTTAACAAGAAATAGGGTGACACATAGGAGAAGAAAGAATAGCCAATATAGATAATGTAATAAGACAAGTAGTGTGTTTGATAAGTAATGTGCAAGGACCAGAGAGTTAAAACACAATGCTATTAGGTCAAAAAAACATAAAGAAAGAAACAAAAAAAAAAACTCCAGAAAAATTCAAGTATTCTGATGATGAATGAAGGTACAACATTTGTCCAATGTGGCCTGTTGTCTTCTGTAGCTTATTTGGTCCAGCTCTATTGCTTTCTGCTGGTGAGATATCTAGTAGAGCTGAACAAGTTCATTTTATTGCTTTAAGGTAACACTTTCATTATCTGAAAAGGCAGAAATAAGGAATTGGTGTTTGCTATTTATATTAGGTAATATGATGTTTCCTAAGTGCCAAATTGGCTCTACCTAAACTTAACTTTGATTCTGAGATTTCCTAAGCAATATTTACTTCTGAAAGGTGGGAGAAATTAAAATGTGTCATCTAAAAGCTTATAAAATAAAATAAATATATTTTCTTCTGAAAAAGTTTAGATAAGTTGTTGAGAAAAAAAGAGAGTTAAGAACATGTGTATAAAATGTTAGAAACGAAAAGCAATAAGGTTTGCACCAAATAGAGAACAAGTATTATGGCAGTGCTAAAACAACAACAAAAAAAATGTAAGGGTAAATGGAATTCCGAATTCTATAAAATATGAGTCTATAAAGTATGTTTCTGTGCATAACTTTATCACAGACACATGAAAAAACGTCAAATTCTCTTGGCCGCACCTCTTATCACAATCATTGCTGTGTCTACCAGTTCTGGCAGACTTGACAATCTGAGAGCACTTTGCTTCTGGTTCACTCAGTGTGCATTTAGCTTCCTGTTCCTGGGATTCTTTGATGCTTTGGGATGATATGTACACTAGAAAGGAACTAACAATCTTTCTAAAGCTAGAGAGAGTTAAAACAAGTTCAATGTGGCTGCATTGTAAGAGGTAGAGGGATGTGATGTAACACAGAAAACAAAAAGGTAAAAGCCAGGTTATGGAAGACATGGACACTGCTGTTAAAATATTTAATTAAAACTTCTTTTAAGGATTTTAGGAAGTCACTGGAAAGTTTAAGAAAGCATGGTATGCTGAACTTTGCATTTATGAAAATCATTGTAGCTGTAGGATGATCCTACTAGAGACGGAAGGGTCATTAGAAAGCTATTAACATAGCTCAGATGGGTGAAGATAATGAAGTGGAGAATAGTGATAGCAGTAGAGATGAAATTATGTAGACAAGTTTAAAAGATATTTAGGAAAATCAAGGAATAGTGACTAGAGAATGATGGAAGCAAAATGACTTTCTAAAATTGGGGCTGAAAGGGATGTGTGAACTTTTTCAGCATTATTGAAACATTCCCTAATGATTTGGGCAGGAATATGGGGTAAAACCTGTGGTTCCAGTAATCATGTGGGATAAAAGATTTGATGATTGTTATTCAAGCATCAAAAATTGTTTTTTTAAGAATTAGAAATTGCAGGACATCTTTGATACTCCCTCAAACATGGACACATGAAATGTTTATTTTTACCCAAACAAGCAAACAAACAAAACCAAATAGCTTTTTAGTATGCATTCTTTTCAGTGTTTTTTCTTTTTCATCTTTACACTTAGCAACATGACAAGAACAACTTTTTATATGAATAAGTGTATATCTTTAGCCTTATATGGTAATTAATGACTGGGTGGTGTTCCACTGGACAATTAGATTGTTGCTTATGCTAAATGTCTAATTATTTCCTAAGGATAAATTTCTAGGAGTAGCATTTTTAAGTAAAAATCCATATCTACATTGAAACTTTTAATATGTATTTTTAAATTCACATTGACATTACATTCAACTCAAAAAAAATAAACTTATTTTTGGCTAGCATAGTTTTTTTTTTTTTAGAAAAAAAGGAAATTAAAAGATAAATGAAGACCTAGGTGAGAATTCTACCTCTCATTTATTAGATGTATGCCTTGGCATTTCTAAGAAAAACCTTTTAGAACTTTGTGTTTCTCATTTGGTTGTTATAAAGATTAAATGAGACAGGCATGAATTGTGCAAATCAGACACCATAATGTTCCTAATGGATTTTCTGTAAACATTAATGTTATTGTGGACAGTATAAGTTTCCTACCTCCCCTGACCAAAAAGAAAAAAAAAAAAAATAATAATAATATTTACCTTCAAAATCTGGCTGTGAAATCAGCAACCCTTACCAGATAAGATTAAAAGAAATTTCCAACAGTCCAATTTTTTCCTCATTGTTACCATGGTATTTCAACTGAATTGTATATTAACAATAACTGATAAGTATAGCAGATACAGTAGTAGCAGTAGGTTGTTACTACAGTCTTTGCTATATATACCACAGGAATTTATGTACCCAGTTTCCTGCTTTTACATGAAACTCTTAAGATGATATATGTGAATATTAATTTATATTCTCCACAGACTAACCTTACTTTTTTTAAGCCTAAACTTTACTGTATTATTATTCTATTCTAATCTTTCTAGTGTCATCCCACATAGCTTGCCATAGAATGCACTCTATGACCTTTTCCATGGCCTTCAAGGCTTTAAATAATCAGGACCCTGAAAATTTTGATATATGAGGAATTGGATATCACTCTCCCAAGCAGATGCTGAAAACATTGAAAATATAACAAGGTTCTTCCCAATTATGTAATTAGAGGTTGAGAATAAATGAAGAGAATTTTGGTTTTGATTCTATTATAATTTGTTGTAAATTTCACAGACTTCTGAAAAATGTATATACTATATAGGGGGCAGAGTCAAGATGGCATACTAGAAGGACATGGGATTAGTGTCTCCTCACAACTAGGGCACCTAACAGACACCAGTGGGGGGACCACAGACACCTAAGGGGATGGGAGGAGCCCCCAGCGACCGGGTAGGATGTGGGGCATGGGGGGAGTGAAGGGGGAGAAGTGGAGGTGGGACAGGACTGGCACCCTTGAGGGACAGCTGGGGGAGGGGAAGGGATCCCACACCTGAAGGGAGAAATTGGGGAACCATTGGGAGGGCAGAGGATTAAAAGGGAGTGTGGCCAGGTTTCCCCTGCCCACTTGGGCCCTCAGAAACCTGCTGAGATCCCGGGCCTGATCCTCTGCCTACCAAGGCCCCCTCCAGCCGCGTGGGTCCTGAAGGAGTGGGAAGGAGCGAGGGGGGAGCAAAAGTAAAGGCCAGACCTACGGGACTGGCACCCCTGATGGGTGACTGGGGGAGGGGAGGAGTTCCTACACCCAGCGGGACCCACCCACAGTTAGGGGTCCAGCAGCGACAGGGGAGACCCTGGGGGAAATGGTTGGGGAAGGATTCAAAGGAACGGAAAGGACCAGGGCCAGCACTTTCCCTGTCCATTTAGGCACCAGGGAGCCTGTTGGGCTCCCAGGCCTAATCCTCTGCCCTCAGAGCCTCCCTCCGCTGTGCAGAGCCCAAGCCCCACCTCTACACCCCCACCCAGGGCCCTATCTCTATACTCAGAGACCCCCTCCAATGCACTGGGCCTAAACCCCACCCACACACCCTCACTCAGGGCCCTACCTCCAAACTCCGGATCTCCACACTCCAGAGACCCTCCCTTCCAAGTGCTGCCTCTCTCCTTCCCTGCAGGTCCTAAGCAGATCCTTGTCACAAGTTTGAACACCGCCCTGCCTGGGGCCCACCCCCAGGGCCTTTTCTGGCTAAATGGGTCCTGCACCTAGGCCCTGCCCCACCTTTAACCTCGCCCCTACCTAAGTTCCACCCCCGCCTAAATTCCACCCCCATAGCCAAGGGTTTTTTCTTTTCCTTTTTTCTTTTTTACTCTTTTAGATTGGGGTTCTGTTTTGCCTTGTTGGTGCCTTGTTGTTGATTCTTTTATATTTTTATTTTTCCTAATAAATATTTTATTTTTCTAATTTTATTTTATTCTTTACACTTTGTTATTGTGTAACTTTGTTGTTCTCTCCTTTTGGCTTGTTCCCCCCGCCCTTTTTTTTTTTTTTCTTTTTTCTGTTCTGGTTTTATTTTGCCTTATTGCAGTTGTTTCAATTATAGTTTTACTTTTCCTAATATATTTTTTATCTTTCTACTTTTATTTTGCTTTTTATTCTTTGATATTGTACTGTCCCTGTTTTTTGTTCTTTCTTTCTTTCTCTTTTTTTTTTTTAACCACACCATGACGCTTGCGAGATCTTGGTTCCCAGGCCAGAGGTCAGGCCAGAGCTCCTGTGGTGGGAGCTCCTAGTCCAAACTGCTGGACTAACAGAGAACCTCAGATACTAGGGAATATTAACTGGAGTGAGGCCTCCCGAAGGTCCTCATCTCAGCACCAAGACCTGGCTCTATCCAATGGCCTGCAAACTCCAGTGCTGGATGTCTCAGGCCAAACAACCAGTAAGACAGGAATACAGTACCACACATCAAAAAAAAAAAAAAAAAAAAGTAAAACAGCAAAAAAATGTTACAGACGAAGAAGCAAGGTAAAAACCTACAAAACCAAATAAATGAAGATGAAATAGGCAACCTACCTGTAAAAGAATTCAGAGTAATGATAGTAAAGATGATCCAAAATCTTGGAAACAGAATGGAAAACTACAAGAAACATTTTAAAAGGATCTAGAAGAACTAAAGAGCAAACAAACAGTGATGAACAGCACAATTACTGAAATTAAAAATACTCTAGAAGGAATCAATAGCAGAATAACTGAGGCAGAAGAACAGAGAAGTGAGCTGGAATACAAAATGGTGGAAATAACTGCCAGGGAGCATAATAAAGAAAAAAGAACAAAAAGAATTGAGGACAGTCTCAGAGACCTCTGGGACAACATTAAATGCACCAACATTCGAATTATCAGAGTCCCAGAAGAAGAAGAGAAAAAAAAAGGGTCTGAGAAAATATTTGAAGAGATTATAGTCGAAAACTTCCCTAACATGGGAAAGGAAATTGTCAATCAGGTCCATGAAGTGCAGAGAGTACCATACAGGACAAACCCAAAGAGAAACATGCCAAGACACATACTAATCAAACTAACAAAAATTAAATACAAAGAAAAAATATTAAAAGCAGCAAGGGAAAAGCAACAAATAACATACAAGGGAATCCCCATAAGGTTAACAGCTGATTTTTCAGCAGAAATTCTGCAAGCCAGAAGGGAGTGGCAGGACATATTTAAAGTGATGAAAGGGAGAAACCTACAACCAAGACTGCTCTACCCAGCAAGGATCTCATTCAGATTTGATGGAGAAATTAAAACCTTTACAGATAAGCAAAAGTTAAGAGAATTCAGCACCACCAAACCAGCTTTACACCAAATGCTAAAGGAACTTCTCTAGGCAGGAAACACAAGAGAAGGAAAAGGCCTACAAAAACAAACCCAAAACAATTAAGAAAATGGTAATAGGAACATACATATCGATAATTACCTTAAATGTAAATGGTTTAAATGCTCCAACCAAAAGACATAGACTGGCTGAATCGATACAAAAACAAGACCCATACATATGTTGTCTACAACAGACCCATATCAGACCTAGGGACACATACAGACTGAAAGTGAGGGGACAGAAAAAGATACTCCATGCAAATGGAAATCAAAAGAAAGCTGGAGTAGCAATTTTCATATCAGACAAAATAGACTTTAAAATAAAGACTATTACAAGAGACAAAGAAGGACACTATATAATGATCAAGGGATCAATCCAAGAAGAAGATTTAACAATTGTAAATATTTATGCATCTAACATAGGGGCACCTCAATACATAAGGCGAATGCTAACAGCCATAAAAGGGGAAATCTATAGTAACACAGTAATAGTATGGGACTTTAACATCCCACTTTCATCAATGGACTGATCATCCAAAATGAAAATAAATAAGGAAACACAAGCTTTAAATGATACATTATACAAGATGGACTTAATTGATATTTATAGGACATTCCATCCAAAAACAACAGAATACACTTTCTTCTCAAGTGCTCATGAAACATTCTTCAGGATAGACATATCTTGGGTCACAAATCAAGCCTTGGTAAATTTAAGAAAATTGAAATCGTATCAAGTATCTTTTCTGACCACAATGCTATGAGACTAGATATCAATTACAGGGGAAAAAAACTGTAAAAAAACCAAACACATGGAGGCTAAACAATACACTACTAAATAACCAAGAGATCACTGAAGAAATCAAAGAGGAAATCAAAAATCAAAAAATACCTAGAAACAAATGACAATGAAAACACGATGATCCAAAACCTATGGGATGCAGCAAAAGCAGTTCTAAAAGGGAAGTTTATAGCAATACAATCCTACCTCAAGAAACAAGAATAATCTCAAATAAAAAACCTAAGCTTACACCTATAGCAATTAGAGAAAAAAGAACAAAAACCCCCACAAAGTTAGCAGGAGGAAAGAAATCATAAAGATCAGATCAGAAATAAATGAAAAAGAAATGAAGGAAACAATAGCAAAGATCAATAAAATTAAAAGCTGGTTCTTTGAGGAGATTAAAAATATTGATAAACCATTAGTCAGACTCATCAACAAAAAAAAGGGAGAAGACTCAAATCAACAGGAGAAGAAATGAAAAAGGAGAAGTAACAACTGACACTGCAGAAATACAAAGGATCATGAGAGATTACTACAAGCAACTATATGCCAGTAAAATGGACAACCTGGAAGAAATGGACAAATTCTTAGAAAAGTACAACATTCCGAGACTGAACCAGGAAGAAATGGAAAATATAAACAGAACAATCAGAAGCACTGAAATTGAAACTTTGATTAAAAATCTTCCAACAAACAAAAGCCAAGGACCAGATGGCTTTACAGGTGAATTCTATCAAACATTTAGAGAAGGGCTAACACCCTTCCTTCTCAAACTCTTCCAAAATATAGCAAAGGGAGGAAAACTCACAAACTCATTCTACAAGGCCACCATCACCCTGATACCAAAACCAGACAAAGATGTCACAAAGAAAGAAAACTACAGGCCAATATCACTGATGAACATAGATGCAAAAATCCTCAACAAAATACTAGCAAACAGAATCCAACAGCACATAAAAAGGATCATACACCATGATCAAGTGGGGTTTATCCCAGGATTGCAAGAATTCTTCAATATGCGCAAATCAATCAATGTGATATACCATATTAACAAATTTAGTGATAAAAACCATATGATAATCTCAATAGATGCAGAAAAAGCTTTTGACAAAACTTAATAACCATTTATGGTAAAAACTCTCCAGAAAGTAGGCCTAGAGGTCACCTACCTCAACATAATTAAGGCCATCCATATATGACAAACCCACAGTCAACATCATTCTCAATGGTGAAAAACTGAAACCATTTCCTCTAAGATCAGGAACAAGACAAGGTTGCCCACTCTCACCACTATTATTCAACATAGTTTTGGAAGTCTTAGCCACAGCAATCAGAGAAGGAAAAGAAATAAAAGGAATGCAAATCAGAAAAGAAGAATTAAAACTGTCATTGTTTGCAGATGACGTGATACTATACATAGAGAATCTTAAAGGTGCTACCAGAAAACTACTAGAGCTAATCAGTGAATTTGGTAGAGTAGCAGGATACAAAATTAATGCTCAGAATTCTCTTGCATTCCTATACACTAATGGTGAAAAATCTAAAAGAGAAATTAAGGAAACACTCCCATTTACCATTGCAACGAAAATAATAAAATACCTAGGAATAAACCTACCTAAGCAGACGAAAGACCACTATACAGAAAACTGTAAGATGCTGATGAAAGAAATTAAAGATGATACAAACAGATGGAGAGATATACCATGTTCTTGGATTGGAAGAATTGACATTGTGAAAATGACAATACTACCCAAAGCAATCTACAGATTCAGTGCAATCCCTATGAAACTACCAATGGCATTTTTCACAGAACCAGAACAAAAAATTTCATGGAAACACAAAAGTCCCTAAGCAATCTTGAGAAAGAACAATGGAGCTGGAGGAATCCGGCTCCCTGACTTCAGACTATTCTACAAAGCTGCAGTAATCAAGACAGTATGGTACTGAAACAAAAACAGAAAAATACATCAATGGAACAGGATAGAAAGACCAGAGGTAAACCCATACAAATATGGTCACCTTAGTTTGATAAAGGAGGCAAGAATATATAATGGAGAAAAGACAGCCTCTTCAATAAGTAGTGCTGGGAAACCTGGACAGCTACATATAAAAGAATGAAATTAGAACACTTCCTAACACATAGACAAAAATAAACTCAAAATAGATTAAACACCTAAATGTAAGGCCAGACACTATAAAACTCTTAGAGGAAAACATAGGCAGAACACTCTATTACATAAATCACATTAAGATCCATTTTGACCCACCTCCTAGAGAAATGGAAATAAAAACAAAAATAAACAAATGGGACCAAATGAGACTTAAAAGCTTTTGCACAGCAAAGGAAACCATAAACAAGATAAAAAAAAACAACCCTCAGAATGTGAGAAAATATTTGCAAACGAAGCAACAGACAAAGGATTAATCTCCAAAATATACAAGTAGCTCATGCAGCTCAATATCAAAAAAAACAAACAACCCAATCCAAAAATGGGCAGAAGACCTAAATAGACATTTCTCCAAAGAAGATATACAGACTGCCAACAAACATATGAAAAGATGCTCAACATCACTAATCATTAGAGAAATGCAAATCAAAACTACAATGAGGTATCACCTCACACCACTCAGAATGGCCATCATCAAAAAATCTACAAGCAATAAATGCTGGAGAGGGTGTGGAGAAAAGGGAACCCTCTTGCACTGCTGGTGGGAATGTAAATTGACACAGCCACTATGAAGAACAGTATGGAGGTTCCTTTAAAAATTAAAAATAGAACTACCATATGACCCAGCAATCCCACTACTGGGCATCTACCCTGAGAAAACCATAATTCAAAAAGAGTCATGTACCACAATGTTCATTGCAGCTCTATTTACAATAGCCAGGAGACGGAAGCAACCTAAATGTCCATCAACAGACGAATGGATAAAGAAGATGTAACACATAAATACAATGGAATGTTACTCAGCCATAAAAAGAAACGAAATTGAGTTATTTGTAGTGAGGTGGATAGACCTAGAGACTGTCATTCAGAGTGAAGTAAGTCAGAAAGAGAAAAACAAATACCATATGCTAACACATATATATGGAATCTAAAAAAAAAAGGTTCTGATGAACCTAGGGGCAGGACAGGAATAAAGACACAGATGTAGAGAATGGACCTGGGGACACGGGAAGTGGGTGGGGTAGGCTGTGTTAAAGTGAGAGAGTAACACTGACATATATACACTACAAAATGTAAGGTGGATGGCTGGTGGGAAGCAGTTGCATAGCACAGGGAGATCAGCTTGGTGCTTTGCGACCACCTAGAGGAGTGGGATAAGGAGGGTGGGAGGGAGGTGCAACGGCGGGGGTGATATGGGGATGTACGTATGCATATGGCTGATTCACTTTGTTATACAGCAGAAACTAACACAACATTGTAAAGCAATTATGCTCCAATAAATTTGTTAAAATATATAATGTATAATATATATTTTAAGTATTTCTTTCAGTAAGAAAAATAGTCTACATTTGGAATTATGAGACTGGTGTGCCAATTCTTAGGTCAAAGCCACTAAATCATGGTCCTGTTTATAATGTAGGAAGCCCAATGATTAGGTAACAAAGTATCCCCAAGGGATACATGACTATGAATTTCTGCGTTAGAAAAGAGAGTATTGTGATATTCTTGTTAATAGTTTTACCTTTAATTTATTATTATTATTGTCATCATATCACATAACTAAGAAAAGTTAAATGGAATAAAAGTTTCTCTGCTTTCTTGATGTTAGTTTAAAAACCATTGGACTTCGTTTTCTAATCAAATTTACAAATGTGTACAAGCATCTTCATTAAAATCCTTTCATTTATGATACATGACCTTCAACTTATTGTGATAAATGGCGATCAAAATATTTAGGGTACCATTTTGGCTGCTGAAAAACTGTCTCACTAAAAAGTGTCTTAAATAGCTTGGAAGTTTATTTCTCTATTAGTTAACATTCCAAGCATTTATAACTAAGATCTAGAATAATACCTCTATGGCATTAAGGATCCAGGGTCCTTCTTTTGCTTTTTGCTTATCTTTGGTATCCATCCATAGATTTTATCTTTTTTTTTCATTATCCAAAAAAGCTCATCACCATATGTGTATTTCTGCTGGCAGGAATGGGATAAGAAGAGAAAAAAAATGATTTTTTTTCTTTTAAGGGTAGAACAATATAATTGCCTACACTATCTCCACTTCATCCCACTGGCCAGATCCTAGCCACATGATCTAGTTGCAAGACAATCTTTACTTGGATATTCTTGTGCCCAACCCCAGCTAACATTTCTATTGCCATAGAAGAATAGGCAAAGAAATGTCATAGAATAACTTGCCATCTCTGCTAAGGTGACAAACAATTCAAAAATCTAGGGTTGCTCTGAGTCTATCACTATCTGTTAGTGTTGACAATTTTGCTAGTCTCAGTAAAAATGGAATGTATGTATGTGTTTTTATAAATCCAAAATTGTTTCATGCTTATGAGTTGAAGCAAAAGTGAATTTTACAGTAAATTTCCTTTACTTAAGATGTTTTAACTCAAATAAATACATGTGTATATATGTGTTTATGTATGGCTTGTGATGTATTAAACACACAGATGTATATGAAAGATGCATCTATGGCATGCATAATAAATGGACTAAATTTAAACAAATTGCACATGAGGTTGCCTAGTATCAGAAAAAGTAATACAAAATAAGCAGAATATTTAGAAAAATAAAACTGCTCAATCAGTATTCTCTATCACCAAATATTGTATCATGTTAAGTGATAGTAAAAACTAGCTCTTCTTGTATTGGTTTTCGGCCATTCCACAATTCTAATAGATTATATATTTTTAAAGTTTACTTTTTGTACTATTTCCTGACATTTCAATGCCTCTTTTCCAAAAGATGTATTGTTCTTATAATCAAATGTGTTGCTTTAGGAAGGATGCTCAAAAAAATATAAGGGAGCAAAAGGACCTCCCAGGGAGAACTGCTAAAATCTGTCAGGTAACCTTTGGATTAATGCATAGCTGTTAGATTCTCTAGTATCCCATAGACATGGGTTCAGTAACAAACAAATGATGAAGCATATCAAGTAGGAGAAAGAAATGATACTAGGAGAATAATAAGTGATAAACTCTAGCTGTATTTTCACAGATCCTAATATTTACAAATGAAACTATATAAGAAGACATTACTAAGAATTAAAATAGTGTACATTGAGGTAACTAGAATAAGTACAGATGTTTCATTGCATTTCATTCTTAATTTTGCTTCTGACTGATTTGCATTAAATGCTAAATAATTAGCTACATGTTTAGATGGTTGGAAAAAGCTATCCTTTAAAAGCGTTCTTCACAAGAATGCTGATCATTTTAAATGGAGAAAATAGTAGCAAATGTAACACATATACTCATTCAATGGGTTTTCTTGTATGTTCATAGAGTCTATGAGAGCAGGAGCACATACTAAAGAAACAGAGAAGATGTTGCCAGACTTTCCACTTATATTACTCTCATCTAAGCTCTTATATAAATCAGGAAGCTTGGCTATAAAGAAACAAAATACCTCTCAGGCCGTCTTAAGTATAGGCAATTTTTTTGAGGATACTAATGAATCTTGGGAATCTTAATTGCTCAAATTATAGCTGGGCTACTTAACAAATGAAAGATCAGACAGCTGTTCTCTTTTTCTCTTTACTTTGGGGCCCCGTGGTCTTTTTCCTTTTTGCTCTCTTTTCACTCTTATCTCCGTATACCACATTCCTCTGCAAAATTCTTACTTTCTGCACTGGTTACTGTGTTGGTATGTGCCTTAGAGAAGTGACCTCATTGCCTTAAATGTCCCCTACTATCTCCCTATGTTTCTTAACTCCAAATCTCCATATTGTTTGGTTAGATACTATGAATTGGCTCATTCAGAATAAAGTATCAATTCTTTTCTCAATTTCCTTTCTATACTATAAAGACTGAAAAGTCAAGAACATAATTTCTCATTTCCTTTTTTATTAACATGTCTATACTGCAATTTTATTTCAATTGCACAAACGAAGTTAGCGTGTGGGAAATTTAAATGAAACAGTACAGTAAAAATAGCAGAGAACCAAAAACTCTAAAAAGGAAGTATACCTAAAGGGTGAGAATTCAACATTCATTGGTGTTTCATCCTCAGTTTTGACTGACACTTGATACTTGCAAATTTTGAAACAAACTTTGAGATTATGATGACTATTCTGAGAGATTTCAGCATCAGCACTAAGATTTGTACATTCAATTGGTTTTAAGTGTCATCACGTAACATATTTCTGCCCAATGAAACACAAATTAAAGTTTAATAGGAATTTATTGAAAAAAACTTTGCTTTTGGAAAGGCGTCAGTACTTCCTCTTCTTGACTGAAATGCAAACATAATGCTAGAGGGAGAGTGGCTGCAGACATTTCTAAGGGATATTTCCTCTCAGTTTGAAACAAGAGTTTATCCATAACTCAGTCATTTATGGCTGGAGAATTGGGCTCACATACTACATAGGGTTTCTTAATTCAATCTCTGGGCAGAAAAGAAATGGACATGAGTAGAAAATGATAGCTATGACTAATAAAGTGCAAAGCCCATGATCATTTTTCCTTGATCCCTGCAGGTATTTTGATTGTTTACTGGTTTGTGAATAACAGAATAACAGAATACAGATTGTTATAACAGTAAACAGATTGTTTACTGGTTTGTGAATAACAGAAAATGATATTCTACCAACCATGTGAGATTGCAAATATTATTTTATTAGAAAAAAGATGTTTTTAAAGAGAAAGTTTGACAAAATACAAGTAAGAAAGAGATTGTTAGTGACAAAATTAAATATTTTGGTTTTTTTATATTTCAGTGTAAACCTTGATTATTACAAAGCATTGATCCCATAGGTGCAAAAAGAAAGTCACCACAATGATTAATATATTGGAAATTTTCTTGGAAAAATATAATTTATTAGATTCTAAAAAAACATAATTCATTCATATATTTAATACTGAGAACTGACAATAATCCATTCACTATGCATTTTAACTTGGCCCCTGTCTTAAAATAGTTCAATTTATTAAAGGAAACAAAACTATATTACTACTAATAATATAAATATTATACTAATAATATGGTTGATCACTATAAAGTCATTCTATCTGCATCTCAAAATAATTTCTGCAGAAATGATATGTTTGAATTGATTTCCTAAGATGTTGAGAATCATGGGATAAAGTGCTGGGGTCAGGGGGAGGGCCAGGAAAAACATTCTATGCAAAAGCCATAACATAAACAAAATTTAGTGACCTGAAGTTACTCTATGTGATAAATAACTCGTATTTCATTTATTTACCTCTACGTTAGACTGAAAGATAAGGTGTGGCAGAAGACCAGCCTGGACAATTAGACTGAGGCTAGACTGCAAAAGTACTTGATGGTCTTGTTGAGTAGGGTTATTTAACTCCTTTACTGTAGGCAGTGGGGAGCATTCAATACTTTAAAAAATTGCAAGAGACATAGATAGATCCAAGCTTTTAGAAGACTGTGTTAGTGATTTGCTCTCAGTTCCATTTACTGCTCTGCCCCTCCTCCTTGGCATAACAGTCAGGGGCTATACGCTTTTCCCAGGATCCTTTGCCTACTGACTTCAGGCTAGGTTCAGTCAATGGGAGACACTAGAAAGAGATTTGGGGAAGGAAGGAAATTCAAAGAGCAGGTGTTTCTCACACATTTTTTTCCTTGGACAGCATCTCTGGCAGAAGCATCTCTCCTCTACGTCTTCAGCTCCCACCACACTATGCTTCCAGGGTCCTCACTCCTAACAAGCACATCTGCTTTGATCCCATCATTGACTAGGAGCTCTAACTCCTTGAAGCTGGTACCACCACCACCTCCTTGTCTTTCTTCAGTCCTGAGTGGTAGGAACCTCCTGTAGTTAAGAGGGAGATGTCTTCATTCTCCCCTAGTTGCCCTTTTCCTCTTATAAAATGTTGGAATTAAGTTTTCATGTTAAATTCCTTCTGCTAAATTACCTGGTGTGAGTTTGTTTACCTGGATGTTCCCTGATAAATAAAAAATTCATATAGCTCTGAAAAGAAATAGATTTAAAATCATTTGCCATCCCTTTAAAATACTTGCAAATTAGTAGTATAGTAAGCAACTTCTTACTTGAAATTGCCATCATGGGAATAACCCCAAAGTCAAATTGGGGCATTTAATCATTGGAAGTTAAAACAATGATTTATTTATCTTTTTGCCAATTCCTCCATTAAAATCTCTAAGTCTAACTTATTATTTTAAGTTACTCAGAAAATGTCAATACAAACAACAAAATAAATTATCTTATTTTCCTGTTTTCTTCTTTGTATGTATTTCTTTTCCAAATCAATCCACTTTTTACAGGGATCCAAAATAAGCTTGAGAAAGTTGTTTATAATTTAAAACCTTAAAGTCATTAAAAATTTAATGGTTCAGTGGTTGAAACAGACAAGTGCTTCAAGCTCAACTGGCTTTGTTTTCAAGACAAAAACGTTTGTCCCAGTTTCAATGCAGGTGTAATATAAACACATCAGTAGTGACAACATATTTTATTCTTATCTTTTAAGTCATTGTTGTCACAACTGTATTTACAAAGTGGATTTAGAAACTTTCCTACAGAGAAGGCAGGTGAAGTTGATAGACAATAGGAAGAAAGTAATTTGTGCAAAGTTAGATAACACAGTCTATTTTAAAATAGAATTTGTATTAATCATTTTATTTATATTAACGTTTACTAATTTGATTATGTACAAGCTCATTCATAAACATTTCAGGTATATAGAAGCATTTATATTAATCCTCATTTTTGAAAAAAATGTATTTGACTTTCCTGAAATTCAGTTCTTTTTTCTTAAAAATACCTGTAAATTCTTTAGAAAATGATATGGCTCCCCTCTGATAATAACACATCTTTCTTAATATTATGTAAATAAAGTGGTTTAAATGTGAGATCAGCATAGAGTTTGAATGGAGTGATAAATAATTTCTTTTCATAAAACTTTATGTAATTGTTTATTGTGAAATATTTTATTTTTTAAAATTTTATTGAAGTATAGTTGATTTATAATGTGTTAATTTCTGCTCTACAGCAAAGTGACTCAGTTATACATATATAGATATTCTTTTTCATATTCTTTTCCATTCTGGTTTATCACAGGATATTGAGTATAGCTCCCTATGCTATACAGTAGGACCTTGTTGTTTATCTATCCTATATTTACTAGTTTGTATCTGCTAATCGCAAGCTCCCAATCTTTCCCTCCCCCACCTCCCCTCCCCATTGGCAACCACAAGTCTGTACTCTATGTCTGTGAGTCTGTTTCTGTTTCACAGATAAGTCCATTTGTGTCGTATTTTAGATTCCACATATAAGTGATATCGTATGGTATCTGTTTTTCTCTTTCTGACTTACTTCACTAAGTATGATAATCTCTAGGTCCATCCATGTGCTGCAAATGACATTATTTCATTCTTTTTTATAGCTGAGTAAGATTCCATTGTGTGTGTGTGTGTATATATATATATATATACACACACACACACACCACATCTTCTTTCTCCATTCATCTGATGATGGACATTTAGGTTTTTTCCATGTCTTGGCTATTGTAAATAGTGCTGCTATGAACATAGGGGTGCATGTATCTTTTCAAATTATAGTTTTGTCTGGATATATGCCCAGGAGTGGGATTGCTGGATCATATGGCAACTATATTTTTAGTTTTTTGAGGAACCTCCATACTGCTCTCCATAGTGGTTGTACCAGTTTACATTCCAACCAACAGTGCAGGAGAGTTCCCTTTTCTCCACACCCTCTCCAACACTGAAATAAAATTTTAAAAGTATCCCAGTGATTAATTTCATTTCCTAAAATAATATTAATCCCAGAACACACAATAGAATATTATAAGTTTTTATCAGATGTCCTTTAGATTTCTGGGTCTGTCAGTTAAGCTTCAAGGCTGCCTTTTAAAAAAATGCTTAAATGTTCCAAATATTTCCAAACATTTCCTTGATACCCACCAAAAATGACTGTGATGCTTGGTTGAAAAATGTCTCAAACATACAATTTCTCATTTGGACTCTGACATTTGTTTGTGATGATGATAGTATTGACAACCCTCAGAGTGTTTTCATTTTTAATTTTACGTTTTCAAAATCAATAATGAAATAATGGCGATTTTTCACATATAATAATCATATTCCAAGTTTTATGGCTTAGAAAATATATGAACAGAGAAAGAGGTAAAGTTTTGGGTAAAGTTTTGGTCAGAGCTTGATTATAAAGTCAGATGGGTATTCCTGCCTTCAGGTAGTAATTCTGGTGAATTGTACACCAATAAAAAGAGAAAAGCTTAACTGACATACTACACATCCTGAAAATATGCTCTATAAGCATAAAAACTCATCTTAAATTGTTATACAAACTCATATATCTGTATCTGTTTTGTGTGTGTGCTGGGGGAGTGTGTGTGTATGTGTATGTGTACAATTTATGGTCTGTTCAGCTTTTCTTTCCATATCACTCTTTAAATTTTAAATCCAAAGTATATGCAGTAAGTCCTTTTACCTTACATGCAGATTTTAAAGACACGGTACACGCCTTTTATGCTATCTATAACAGTCAATCCTACTTAGAACTAAGACGTATCAGTATTAATTCAGTAATTAATATTTCACTAACAATGATGTTAACAGACTATTTCAATGATAGAAGACAGCTGCCTTGGAATTTCCTTTTCTCAACTGATTTAAAAATGACAGCCATGGTTTTTAAATCACAAAATATTTCAAGCCAGTGGATATTTCTGTTTAAATATAATGATTTTTTAAATAGTCATTAGAGGAACCTTAGCAGATCCATGCAGGTATGTACAAAACCCATCAGCTGTTTGAACACTGTAATTGATGAGTCACTGTAAGTTGTTACTCCCCAAAGACAGCAGACCATGGTTATTTTCTTCACTGCTACATACTTGCAATTAACATATAATTGCCTAATATAACATAGATGCTTAATCACTGTTTTTTGAATTGATGGGTAACATACCTCCTCCAATTTCTGTCCCATAGTAGAACTTATGACTGACATGAGTCAACATAGGAGGGATCATGGAGCCATAACTCCGCTCCATTTGCACATGCACAGAACAGTGAAAACTCTGAGTGGCCTGATGCTCACATTCCCAGCTCAGGTCAAACAAGGTGATTCTCTGCCTTCTTGTTTCAGTTCTGACACTGTAAATATGTCCTTTCTGCGTTGTAAGTAGTGCCACATTTTTCTGTCTTTTGTTGTTGGTGGCGGTAGTGATTCTAGCTGTTTAAATGGCTCTTAAGCTTAGTGCTGTAGTGCTGTGTAGTTTTCCTAAGTGCAGGAAGGCTATGATGTACCTCACAGAGAAAACAAGTGTGTTTAGGTAAGCTTTGTTCTGGCGTAACTTAACAGGTTGGTTGTGAGGTCAATGTTAATGAATCAGCAATATATATTACATAAGGTGTCTTTGAAAAGAAACACACATAAACAAGGTTATGTATTGATGAGTTGATAAAGTGTTTTGACTAGAGGCTTCCAGGAACCCAACGCTGTATTTCCCCTAAGAATAATGATTCAGTATTCACTAATTCAGCATTCACGGTGACTTTATAGAACATAACTACTGCAAATAATGAGAATCAGTTGTATATTTCTTTCTTCATCTTGTGACAAATAGCTTTGAGCTCTTGACTCACTTGCATAAACTCACGCAGAAACATAAATGCGTACACATACATTTACTCTAAGAACACAAGTTTATTCTGTATTTTTACTACAACTGTAAGATTAATAGTTACATCTGGGTAATTATAGCTCATTGCCTCTGCTAAGGTTGTTACCTGTCATAGTTATACTTCAGCATTTTATGGGCCACATCTAGTCGATTCCAAATGAATAAGTTAGGAATGAATTACTGCATTCTTATGTATTGAAGAGAACTATTGATGCTTCCAATAAACTAAGCTACAGGAGATCTTAGAACAAGCCTAACAAGAGGGGAAAAAAAGAGGAAATTCCCAACCACGAAAGCAATTGTATAGTTATCCAGTGAATCAGGACTTTGCTTTCAATTAATCACCATAGTTCATCAAGCATAATAATACCCCAAATATAGAATCTATTTTATCCAAATGAGCTGCTTTATAGATCTGCCTCATTCTGTTGTGCACTTAGTCAACTGCCTAATTTCATATTTGCACAACCATATTCTTTAAACCAAACTGATGAAAACAGCAAATTTAGTAACAGATCTTTGATAGAAATTCCATGACTCATATGTATATAATTATTTTGAATTTTTTTACTTGACATAAATTAATATATAGAATAGTGTCCTGTAAACATAGCCTTTGAAAGAGTTCTAAGGCCACTTTAGATTTAATTCATATGCACACATTAACAGTCTCAAATTCCATATTCTGTTACTAATCACTACTTAGCATTTTGTGTTCAGTACCTTTGGATTTAAGCTCATAAACCCTTTTGAATCTCTCCGGAAACTCATTGTTTTGATGTATTGATGTCAGCCCATTACCTAGTTCATCAAACTGACATTACATTTTAATAGAGTACCAAAGTATTAATGCCTTTTTTCATGTAGAGATAAAAATCCAGATAGCATTCTAGTTAAGAAAAAAAAAAATTACAGCTTGAAGCTTCCTGTATAACGTTTCCATGCCTGTCAGTCTGTTATTTTCTAAAAGCACTTCATAGTAAATGAAATTCAATAAGGGCAGACAAAAATGTTATCAAAGCTATGCGACTCCATTGTACGCAGTTAAATATAGCCAACAAAGGTATACAAATACTGATGAACTGTTTACCCATTGCACTTGCCTTTTGTTTGAGAGGGTTTTTTTAAACAGTTTTTTTTTGGTCACACCACAACACAGGGATCTTAGTTCCCCTACCAAGGATCAAACCCGTGCCCCCTGCCGTGGAAGCATGAAGTCTTAACCACTGGACCACCAGGGAAGTCCCTGTTTGAGAGTTTTTAAAATCATATGCAAAATGATCTCACTTATGAAATTTATTATTCAATTTTCAATATAGGAAGATTACCAAATATACCTAATTCTTACATCTATACTGAAACATTTCTGAAAAGCATCAGTAGTTGGTAAATATTTCCTTCTGCTTCTTAATAATAGAACTTTTGTCTGAATAATATTTGAGGAAATGAAATTGCAAATTCCACTGCGAACCTGCTTTCCATATAAAATTTATGATCAACAAATGCTCTCTACCTGCACGGTGAGTACCCTGGCTATAGCCATCTCCATCTCCTGCCTGGAAAATTGCAGAATTCTCTTGTTATCCAAGATTCCACTGTAGTTCACCATCAACTAGATGACAGAGACAAAAATGATCCATATAATATAAACCAAAGTGAATAACATCCTTGCTTAACATTCTAATGGTTTCTCGTTGCCTTTAAATAAAACTCCAACCTCTTTATGAGATGGTACTGCTTGAGTTGTCTCTTGGTACAGCTCAAGTCTTGGTTTGTAGCACCTTCTCATTCCATTCTTACCTTATTAGGATCTGGACACACTGACCTTTTTGTTAATTTAACAGCCAAGCACATCCAAGCCCTAGGTGTTTTTCCACCCTCATTTATTATTTTTTTTTTGGCATGCAGTTCTCTCCACACTACTCATCTTTGATCACCACCTCTCCACACATGCGTTGCTGCAACAACCTCAGTATACAGCCATTCCATCCTCAGTCACTCACTTCACTCTGCTTATTGATGCTTAGATTCCTAAGAAATAAGGTATGTTTATTTATTTGCTTAACTCTTTTTTTTGCCTCTCTCCTCCTATTAAAATAGAGGCTTCATGAAGTCAGGAGTCCTGCTTTTTTTTTTTTAACCCCTTGAAATATTTCAAGAAGACCACTTATAATGAATGTACCTTTTCAATGAATGCACATATTCACTGTGTTAGGAAAGACAAAACTAGCTGCTCTAAAAAACAACCCCCTAAATTTCGATGGCTTAAAAATTTATTATTCCTGTGACTGTCTTATTTCACTTAGCATAATGTTCTCAAGGTTCTTCCATGTTGTTGCATTTGGCAGGAGTACCTTCTTTTTTTAAAGCTGAATAATATCCCATTGTATTTATGACCACAAGTTCTTTATTCATACTGTACTAAACACTGAAAAAGTTAAGAGGGTAGGTCATGTTAAGTGTTCTCACCATCGTTATGAAAAAAAAAAGTTTTTTCCTCACTCACCTAATCATCCAGTGCTTGAATCCATAAATGGATTTCTTTCCACCTTCCATTTCTTCTACTGAAAGGACCTGTTGTTCTTTCATCTTGTAGCTTAGCCAATAAGTAACTATGCTGCCCAATGGAAGCAAGAATTCAGTAGACAACATACAGTTTCTAATGTAAACTCTCACACCTCATTTAGCTTTCCTGTTTACATTAGCCATAATAAGAATTTTATTTTTAAAGCAGTAATGTTTTACAAATCTTTGTCTAGCAAGAGACTTCAGCTTTTGCCTCTCAGACCTCCCTTCAATAACAGGATCAGATTTAATGTTCCTATGATCTCACGGAGATTAATGGAAAGTTAATTCACTCTAATGTGTTGCCATGTGTCTGTCTCTTCTTCAGTGCTTTCAGCCAACAAATAAAACCCTATTTTAGAGATTCATTATGTTCTAAAACCAACATAGGTCAATAATCAGAGGAAAATAAATACAATTTTGTAAAAAGTAAAGGCAAATGTATTTCTATTTTTTCAGGTTCTGCTTTTCAGAGGTCCTACATAATCTCAGTATATATGTGTCAAATACAGATATAATGCCAAAGATTGTTCTAATGATTGGAAGAGTATCCCGTACATAGTAGGTGTTTAATCCTTTTGAGGTCCTGTGCAAAGAGCATGAGGTCCTCTTGAATAGCCACCCCTAACTTTACATTAGACAAGGTATGTGAAACAGGCATTAGTAATTTTCACTGAGACTTGGTCAACTACTAGAGTAAAAACAGAAATTAAAAGAGAAACAAACAATTGTAAATGAAGAAAGTATGCTTCTCCTATATATTCCTCCTGTGAAGGCGATATATCAGACATTTTAAGCGTGCGAGTAACTTCATTTGCTGTTTTTGTGCTAACTGAACTTGTGGTTTTAGTTCAGTTTTCCGTACTTCTCCCTGGAAGTGAGAACAGTCATTTATTAGTGACCCTGAATAACCTCCAGTCCTCATAGCTATTGAAGTTCTCATTGTGGAAATACGTACTTCTGAATTATTAAATATACATTGTTGTTTTAGGTTTATTTATTTACTTATTTATTTATCTATTTTGGTGTGTGTGTGTGTAAGACAGCACTCCAGGGATGCTCATCTCAGGAACAGTGGAAAGATTGAGGTTCCGAATGCACAAAAGAGAAGGTTAGATTCTGTTGATTTCCCCTTCTCTTTTTTCCTTTACCAGCCATCACCTGTCTTCTTCAGGAAGCACAAGACCCTGCTCTTTGCTATTTTTTAAACCTTTAGATTAAGGAAATGATAACACTCTTGTTTTTACAGGAAGGAAAAAAAGACTACAATTTAATACCAGGCTTTTAAGATATATTTGATCACATGGCTTCTTTTGTGTGATGGGTAGGGCAAGATGATCTGCTCAAAGAGGGTATGGATTCAAAGATTTATGGAGAACAGTCAGTTTGAATACTTTCTGTGAAGAATGAGGAATAATTGCCAGCAAGTAGAGCAAAACAAGAGAAAACTAGGGAGTTTGGCAGCAGGTTTTAGCAACCACTGAATTTGCTAACCATGAGAGCACAGTAGCTCATTTATGTATTCATTTTTTTTTCTTTCTTCTTATAACACACTTCAATCTTGAGAAAAGCCCAGTAATGGCTGGTTGTTAGATACAGTTAGAGTGAGGTTGTTTTGCAGAAGAATATCTATGGGTGATGAAGTATGGAGTTGAAAATACCAACAAGAAAGAGAAACACAGTGAAAGGGAAACATAAGAAAGTAAAGTATATAATACTTTCACCTTTTTATTACCATCATCTCACACAGAATGTGATAAGTACCTAATTAATGAACACTTAATCTATAAAAAAATCTTTGACCCAATATTTTCATGTTAGAATTTTATAATATAGAAGTTCTTACACAAATATATAAACATATAACTACATAGGTATATATAAAAGCATTATTTGTAATAGTAAAAAACCAAAAAAAATAATTAAATGTGTAACACTATTTAGATTATTATGCAGCCATTAAATGAACATGCATCTACAAGTTACAGAAAATTATAGTTTTATGATCCCAATTTTAAAAAAATCATATTTTTATAACATGCTTAGTATCTAAGAAAGAATATACAACCAACTGTTAATAGTAATTTTCTCAGGGTGGATTACAGAGAATTTCCACTTTTTATTTTAAATAAATCATCACATATAAATTTGTTTATTAAAACATATATGTTGCTTTTCTAAAAGAAGCAGCAAGAATTTAAAGGAATCTGGGACTTTGGATCATTTACTCCAATTAACCAACTCTCTTTAGACACTGGGCATGCATAGACAGATGTACCTAAAGGTGGCCAGAGGAAAGGTCATATATTTCTCAGCATCCATTACAATTTTAGAGTTTTTCGAAGAGAATTTCATATCAAACTATGCTTTGTATCATATGAACTTAGATGTTCAGACAATAATTTATACCTGAGACCCAGGAGTCCTCACGCTTAAAGAGTAGACCACGAAACAGTAAGATGCTCTGCCCATAAGGAACACTTTAAACTGTATGGTGACTGGCTGGCTGGTTCAACCAGATCTCTCCTTTTGACAGTCTGGACATGGAACATTTGGAAAGTTAGTAGAGAGTAGAGTGGTCAAAATTAGAGAGGCATAGAAAACTGAGTGAGTAAGCAGAAGTGAAGTGTTATCAGTCAAGAGCCAAGGAATGTCAGAAAGTAGAGAGAACAGCTACTTGGCATCACAGTAAGGTGGTAAGAGGAATAGAGAACAGGACAAATAGACAATGTGGCCGCGAATAGGACTAGTGGAATCATTGTTTAGAGCTATCATTGCTGCAGTATGATAGAACTACATCACATCCTGGTGGTGATTATTCTATTGCAATTTCCTGTGAGATTTAGTTTTGTGGCAACTATTTTCTGTCCTTCTTACTTCATTATATACATAGGATGAATCTCCATTAATGAAAGTAACCAGAGTGGGTCCCTGTTATGGAAATTGTAAAAGAAATGTCTAACATAGTTGCAAACCTGACTACTTAACAGAATGACACTTTTTAAAAACTAGGCTCTTTTTCTTCCCTTCCGATTTTACTATTTCATCCTTCTCTTCTTATTACCTATTTCAAAGTTCTTTGATCTTAACTTTGTCTTATATTTTGAATATCATTTTCTGAAAGATTTTCAGTCTTCAGTGACATTCTTCCCTAATCTGCAGTCTCTTCAGATAGGCCGGGCACACAGTTAGATGAAAATATTCTAAAGCAATTGCAATTTTTATGCATCATAATTGGTTTCATTGAGATCAGATCTAGAGCTTGGCATTTCTTCTTTAAGGATATTTGGCTATTTCTGATATATACATTTAATCATTAAAACCTTTTGCTGTATTTCCTTTTCACAAGCTGTGCTGACATAGTTCATAGTCACATATTGATTACATTGGTGCTAAAGCAAAAAGCAGAAGAAATAGATACTTAAGGTTGAGGGATATAAATTAAGAGAAGGTTTTTTTGTTGTTGTTTTTTGTTTTTGTTTTTTTTTTAATGAAGGCAAAGTGTAAAATTTTCTAGGACTTCTAATCATATAAATAATTTCTCAAATTTTATGTAATGTCTGTGACACATTTCAATATAAAAGACTGAACACCAGAAAAAGGCACCTTTCATTCTTAGGAATGTAGTATACACTTACTAAAAGTTTTCCATATAAGCAAAAGAAAGTTATTCTTAAAATTTTACTAATATTACAGATAATACATTAGATTTAACTTTCTCACTTCAAAACATATGAAACTTAAGTTCTGAAAATATACAAGTTAAAGTCAGTGGCAGCCTTGAAAATTTTAGTACCCTTTAGCCTCACATAGCTAATCCACCTCAATGATACCCTGGGACCAGATTTTAAAATAAGATCTCTTACTATTATCCAATATCAAGCTATTAGTCTTGATGTTGTGAAATGAATTTTGCTCTTAATTTTCTTGTAGTAAATTTGTGTCAGTAAGACTTGGGATAAAGACAGTCATACTTTTAATCTTCTCACTGTGTTGCTCTATTCTACCATGCAAGCACTGATAGAGTATAATCATGGGATGCATTTACTGATCCTAGCTATTCCAGGGAAAAAGCCTTGGGCTTTTCAAGAGGGCAGGAATAGCAAACAGTAGCCATCATAAATGCACGTAGCCACTGGAGTTGTCCTGAGGGCCAGAATCATTGCCATCATTAGTAACACTTCAATTTGTTGAGAGACAAGAAATCAATCAGTAGAAGGAGGGTATATATTGCTGTTTTCCAAAAGGCTGCTAGTGATAAGCATAATCACATTGCAAGCTTGACATTGCAAAGATTCATTTTTATAGTTATACAAAACAACTAAGACAGAAGAACTGGTCAGATGTGGAACTGATTATTTTCCATGCCCACTCATAAAAAGCAGGTGAAAACAATAAACTTTCTTTACTACCCATTCTCCAGAAACTGGTGGAAAAAATTGTAAGAAGGGTAAATTTGTTCACTTTATTCTTAAAAATATTTTATTGCCAAACCTCAATAATAGTAACTGAATGTAAAAAGGAAAACAGTACTTAAAATTTTATGAAATGGGAACAAATAGTACATATTCTTTCTTTAGCTCATTTTAAACAACTCTACATTAAATTAATTTTTTGAGTACTGTGGAAAAGATAAATCTAGTTCAAAAAATTTTAAATTTATATAACCTTTGTAACATATTTTTGAATGAGTCTACTATAAGCATGTTTCATTGATAATGAATATTATGTAATTATATATAGCTATCCTTAAATTCAGTAAGCAGTTTGTAACAAGTCAGAAAATTGCATTTTAATTTGCAGTTTCTTCTTGATCTACTACTAGTGAAAGTTTTGCTGAATTATCTGCTTAAAGGTTAAAATGCTAATTAGGAGTTTCTCATCAGTGATAATTCAGATATGTGGAAAAATGATGACATTAGCTTTTTATCTTCTTGAGTTACCTTATTTTGTACTCCATTGTCTTCTCAAGGTTCTGATTACAATGAAGCCAGTTTATAACATTTAATACTTCGCATTTCAATGCAACACATCCATTCTTGCTTAACAGAACACATTATATGAATTTCATCACAATTTTCTCTTTTCCAAATGTGACTCTGTAATACACACCTTTAATAAGCTAAATTTTACAGATCACATTTTAAACTATAACTAGAATATAACACTTTACATCTACAAAAGTTTTTTACATCTACAAAAATTTCTATTTTTAGAAAGTGTGTTACATTTGAAATTCTTGGTCTTACAATTTGAAATTTCTAGATCCAGGGAGAATTAATAATTTCACCTTATCTATTTGTAAGCAGCTCTTTTTCCGCTTTCCTGCTTGCCTATTTCTGTTCTCCTTAAACCTTAATTGTAAAAATGAGATCACTAGGTAACATTTAACCTAACTCCTGACTTTAGCTCTACCGAATGCACACAATGCCTTGCCTAACCTGTTGATTCTTTTCCTGGATTAAAAGAAGTAGGAATGAAGAATTAAGTAGTTAAATGACTAGCTCTCTACTCCCAGCAGCCCCCCTAGTAATTCTGCAGGCAGACTCTGCAGGCAAGATAACATCTGAAGAGGGCTTCCCTGGTGGCACAGTGGTTGAGAATCTGCCTGCCAATGCAGGGGACACGGGTTCGAGCCCTGGTCTGGGAGGATCCCACATGCCGCGGAGCAACTAAGCCCGTGAGCCACAATTGCTGAGCCTGCGCGTCTGGAGCCTGTGCTCCGCAACAAGAGAGGCCGCGATAGTGAGAGGCCCGTGCACCGCGATGAAGAGTGGCCCCCGCTTGCCACAACTAGAGAAAGCCCTCGCACAGAAACGAAGACCCAACACAGACATAAATAAATAAATAAAATTAAAAAAAAAAAAAAAAGATAACATCTGAAGAAAGATCATGAGGAGTCAGCCAGTCTGCATGCAATGGAAAATGACACAGAACCCAACCTCCTCCCTTGATGATTCACTGAGATTCTTTCCCCCTGTTCCCTTTAAAAACTGTCATGGCCGAGCAGAATCTTCAGAGTTGGTTCTGGGACATGAGTCCACCTTCTCCCCAAATTGCTGGCCTCCTGAATAAAGCAAACTTCCATTCCTACCAGCACTTGTCTCTCGAGTATTGGCTTTTCGAGTGGTGAGCAGCTGAACCTGAATTCAGTAACATATTCTATTAGATGTGCGATACGATTTCAGAATTCATAGCATATAACATAATACTTTGTTTGTGAGAAAGCTTGTGGAACATGGACATCTATTAATTCAAATGGACATCCCTCTCTATATACAAACATAACTGTGCCCTGCAAAATGAAAGTATGCATTAAAGAATACTGGTCATCTGACTTAAGTCACAAATACGTTAAGTGTATTTACCAATAGTAGAGACTCTGTATGTATGTAATCAAATTCACATTGCTTTAAAATAACAGTATACCTGAAAACATATACACAATGATATGGTCACGGCATTGAAGTGATGGCACATTCCAAAGGCACAACTTAAGAAAGTTTAATTGAGGGCCAATTTCAAAGGCTCTGGCAGACTTAAGAGGGATCAATGAAGAATAGTGGATAGTGTTGCCAGTTGTAAACCTGAAGGAAAAAAACTCAGCAAAAGTTGTAGTTGTGGAAGAAGGCTGCCCAATAGGGGCTGTGCCTTTGGTAAAGAAACTCACCCTTCCTCATTTTCTGTTGTTTGATCTCCCATAGTTGCTATCTTTGGCCCCAACCAATTGGAATCCAGAGGATAAGGAAGGCCTTGATACAGTCCATAGAGGTCAGTGTCCTGGATTACCAAGCAAGATAGAGAAGGGAAAAAAAAATAGAACTGGAGGAGGAAATGGAAGGACACCTAGTTTGTATTTTCAGCATATATATGTTCATGAAGCTGAAGACTCAACATGGTAAAGATGTCAGTTTTTCTCAATCTGTCTTTAGAATAAATGCAAACCAAGTGATATTCCCAGAAAAATGTTTGTAGAAAACTACGATCTGAATTCAAAAATTGATAAGAAAAGGCAAACTAAAATAGCATAAACAACTCTGAAAAAAGAAAAAAAGTTGAAGCAGTCACACTATCTTGAATTTCAAGACTTACTATAAAGCCACATAAATCAAGGTAGTATCAATATTAGTTAAAAGATGATGGAATAGAACAGAGGACACAGAAATAGACCCACATATGTAACTCCATCTTGGTAAAAAGCTGAAGAGTCCTTTGGGTGTTAAAAAATTGATGTGCAATAGCACAGAACTGATCAAAACTAAATGAATATTTTTAATATTTATCTTTATTAAATATTAAAAGACAATATTTTATTGAAAGTACAGCTTTTAATGGTATGAGAAAAGCTTTAGTTTTACCAGTCAGCACACGTATCCATGGACACAAATTATTTATTATCAGAATGAGATATGATTCCAGTATTAATTCTACCCCCGACGCTTTTATTCTTAACAAATAGAAGCACCACAAAGTTATGTCTCCATAAATAACGTAGAATGGACTAGAACAAAGTTTTTTATAGTGGTGTAACTCACTTCTTTAAGGTTTTTCTAAATTATATCCAAATCTTACTCTGATTTATCATAAAAATGTTTAAATATCTATAAGTGGATAACTAGATTAAGTTCTCCTTCAGTTTTGCTAAAACAATGATTTGAGAATAACCTAAATTGAAAAGTGCTTTGTTACTAGGCATTTGATTCATTTAATCCTTCCTTGTAAATATATTGTTGACAAGAATGATCACATTCCAAGGATCTTGCACTGCGAGGCATAAAAATAAAATATGACCTGAGTAAAATATGATATTCCTTGGAAAGTCAGGAGAAAAGTCTCTTGTGAAGGACACATGAGAAAGGGAATACTCTTGGGTCATAGATCTTTTCTGCAGATCAACTTCAGGAAATGACACTTTTAGGACACTTGGACCATAAAGATGTGGCCTGTTGTTTTCTTTGAACAACTGAATGATATAGATGTCCCAATGGGAAGACCATCATTCTGTGCAATACAGGAGGGGAAATGCTCTCTCCATGCAGTGTGTAATGCATTGCCTCCCCCTACTTATAAAATATCTTCAGGAGACCCATTCATTAGTCACATATCTGCTGAAGCTCCTGAATTTCTTTAGTGCTTAAGTACATTCACATTTATAATTGAAAACAAATTATGAAATCAAGATTATTACAAAACTATACCCTGAAAAACATATAATGAATACAGAAAAGAAAATCTATTTCAATTTTCCAAGAACCATTAAGTATTAAATGCAATAGTTCTTGTAATATTGTAATTTTAATTTGAGAATACTGGGGGAAAAGAACGTGAAAAAGTTATTACATTTTTCTCTTCCCTTCTTTACTTGCTTTTTTTTTACCAAAAGGAAAAAATCAATATGTGGGAATAAGTGTTTTGTGTAGATACACACAGACATCCATACACACACAAGTACATATATACTTTTATAACTACAAAGATACACAGAAGCACACATAGACACAAACACACAGATGCATAAACTCAAGTTAAATTGGGCCAAAGCAGCGTTAGTGTAGAAAAAAATGAGGAAGGAAAAAACAAAAAGAACATATATATTGAGGAGATATTTCTGTCAGAGAAACTCATGGCCTTTCTCCTCTTTCTGTTTCTTCACTCACTGCTATATATTGGAGGATCATAGAAATGAAAGTGCCAGATATTTTGCTTACAGTTTTGTTGCTGCTCTTGTTGTTTTATGGCCTTTCCTCCTTTTGTTTAAACATTTGTTTATCTGTAAGTATCAGCTTGGAGTGCATCCTAATTTTTCTTGATTGTATCTTGGTTTCCTTCTACAATATCCAGGAGGATTCTATCAGTAGCAGACCTAAGCCATAGATTCAAGTGAAAGTGATGGATTAAGGAAGTACCCCCCTGCATACTCTCAAACTAGTGAGAGTATGCAGGAAGCAAGATAGAAGATAGTAAGAAGCCAAGCCATCATCAGATGGTCCCATTCTTATATAAAGGGATGAAAAACACTCATTGGAATGGTTGCAAATGGAATATTCTAGATAAGCAAATGTTCTGGTTAGTTATTAAATTTCGAAGGACTTGTAAAAATAAACTGATACTATAAAATATTAGAAAGTGTTACAGAGTTATGTTTACTATTGTTTTACTGATTTTGCTAAAAAAGAAGTACAAAAAATACTTTTCTCATATTTAGATGAACCTTAAATATATCAGCATTTTTTTTAAAGAGTTGCTTCACTAGTATGATAATATATTATCAAAGAAATATTACTCTTGACATGGTGCGGTTTTGCAGGTTAAAAAGTAGAATGTAGTAATAAAATTTGTAAGCTCAAGATGACAATGAACTCAAGATAAAAACAAAGCTTAAACAATGATCTCATCTGACCGTCACATAAATAACATAGTGGTTAAAGTGTAGGCAATGGAGCTAGATCTTAGTGTTTCAAACACTGCACTGCCCCTTATTAGTTAATTGTGTGACCATAGACAACTTAATTAACCTCTATGTGTTTCAGTCCTATCGTCTTTAATATTGAGATAACCTCTGGTTCTTAAATATTAGTTGTGCATATTAAATAATTTAATAAATGTATGGTGATTAGAACAGCATCTTCCCTATAGTACAGTTTTCAGTTATTATTTGTATTATTATTAAGGAAAGTTACTAGAGAACAAACTAAAATTCAGACTTATTAGTTTAGCAAACTTTTACTGTAAAGGCCAAACAGTAAATAAATGTTGGCTTTGTAGGCCATTGATCTTTATCACAATTATTTTGTTTGACCTTGTAGCCCCCAAACAGCCAAAGACAATATGCAAAGGAAGGGGTGTGGCAGTGACTTAATAAAATGTTATATACAAAAACAGGCAGCAGGCCAGATTTGGTCCATGAGCTGTAGTTTGTTGAAAGAAATAGCTTGAAATTCCTTTTTTTCTACCAGAAACAAAATTAAAGGGATTTTGTCTCTTTTTATAAATATAATAAATATTTTATGAATATGCCCAAAACAATGTACTTGATGAATGTCAATTCTATCAATTTACTCATCACAGTCAAGGCACATCAATTTGAGATTTGACTCCGGGGGAGAAATGAATTTCAAACCTCAAAGAGAAGATACTGACCCTGGTTCAGGAGCAGCAAAGATATGAAATATCAGGGACACTAAACACTGAATATTTTTATTAATCTGGTGCATAGTCCATGGGCAATATGCCAAAAGCAGCCAACAATAAAACAATCTTTTCCCAATTACAGTATGGAATTGACCTTACACTACTTGGCTTAATTGAAAGTCCAGTATGATGAGGAATATTACTTTCTTGGATGTTGTTATTACAATAGATAAATGGTCCAATCTCTAAGATTTCTAAAATAGCAGAGAAAGAAATTCAAATAGCCTAAAGATATTGGAAAGAAAGGACTAAGAAAATCGGCTACATTGGACGTTGTATACAATAATTTGGTACATAGTGTATCATGTGAAAAACCAAACAGAAATAAGGTTTTTTTACAGACATTTTTCTGTAATTATTTAAAATCATCTAATAAAAATGTATACTTACGGGAATTCCCGGCGGTCAGTGGTTAAGACTCCGCTTCCACTGTAGGGGACGCTGTAGGGGACACGGGTTGGATCCCTGGTGGGGGAAGTAAGATCCCGCATGCCCGGCAGCACAGCCAAAAAAAAAAAAAGGATACTTACAACTGTCAGCCTAAATAAGGAGTTAAACTGAGACAAGTTCAAATTACCAAAAATTGAGTTTATTCGGGAATAGCAGAGGGATTGCAATTCAGGAAACGCATGCTGGCACCAGCTATAGGCGAGTCCAGTGAGGGTTAGGAGTGGACTGGATTTATAGGCACGGAGTGCAAATAGGGGGAAGCCCAGCCAGAGTCCAAACAGTAAGTTCATTGGCTTGAGGATGGGGAAAGATTCTTGGTGGGTGTTCAATAGTCAGGAGATAAGTCTTGGACTTTTATACATCAGGCATTTAATGCACATCAGTCTTTCAGTTCTTAAGTTCCATTCTTCTGAGAGATCATGTGTGAATTAAATGAGGTTCCATTTTAGATTGAAATCCTTTCACACAACTATACTTGTATGGTCTATTTTTGTGACACTCTATATTAAAGGTGCAAGTGCACACACACAAATACACACACTTGGGACCACAAAGATTCAAAACTGTACACCTGAAAGTGAAATATATTCAGTCTATATTCCATATCATATATGCAACAAAATCCAAAGGACATAAGGTTAACTCTGAAAACAATGTCATTTTCTACTCACTGTAGAATAATTAAACCTCTTATTCAGAAGTGGCAAACCAAAATGCCTTCCTAAATGATATTTTTATCTTTCATTTTCATTTTCTGAATATATTTGACTCCTCAAAATGAGCTTTTCAAGAGTATGGGATTTGTACTGAAATTGTAGCAAATTCTTGGTTGCTGTCTCTCTAGAAGTTTCTAAAATTCAGTTTTTAAAATTATAGATGTTATTAACTTTATTTCTATAATCCTACCTACTGGTGTTTCAGACAAAAAATAAAAGATTGGAAGAGATTTGGTCAAAGATGAGTCTTAGGAGATTTATTCTCCAACACACAGAACTGCAAAACAATTTTGTAACTGCCTCTTAACTCAGGAATGGTTCATCTTTTTCTTTCAGAACTATGCTATGTCACATTTCTGTATTTCTGCTGTGATTGCTCTTGATCCAGTTTCCCTGCTCTGTTGAGTTTAGGGGGATCAATCTTTGTATCCACAGGCCTGAGCACAGTGCCTGGCATATACTAGGCACTTAATACATTTTTGCTGAATAAGGGAGTGTGTGTCAGTGTCAGTATGACCACTGTTTTTCAATCTCATAGGAAAATTCACCACTATAGTTCTGTTCAGTTTCACCTTGACTGGTCATGGAGCAGGTTTTTACTGTCCATCAAGCCCCATCACCATATCTGGTGTTCAGCATGAGATTTAAACTAAACAATGCTCATAACTTGGGCAACCTAAATGTCCATTGACAGACAAATGGATAAAGAAGATGTGGTACATATATACAATGGAATATTAGCCATAAAAAGGAACAAAATTGGGTCATTTGTAGAGATGTGGATGGATCTAGAGACTGTCATACAGAGTGAAGTAAGTCAGAAAGAGAAAAATAAATATCATATATTAATGCATATATGTGGAATCTAGAAAAATGGTACAGATGAACCGGTTTGCAAGGCAGAAATAGAGACACAGATATAGAGAAGAAGCGTATGACACCAAGGGGGGAAAGCGGGGGAGGGGGGTGGTGGTGGGGTGAATTGGGAGATTGGGAAGACATATATACACTAATAATGTATAAAATAGATAACTAATGAGAACCTGCTATATTTTAAGAAAATAAAATAAAATTCAAAAAAAAATTTAAAAAAAAGAAGAAGAAAAAAAGAACTTAGGCAGACAGAGGTAGAGAGTAGAATGGAGGGGTGTCAAGATCCCACACTCAAGAACAGGTGGATACTGAGTACCATACACAGCCTACTCAAGTCTAAAGAAAATAACTCTCCTGTTAAACCCCTCATAACCTCTTTTACTTATATCTCTGGTGTTTTCTTTGAAGACTCAATGGTCTTTGGGAGCAGACAACTTGCTCTATTAGCAGGCATTTGGATCTTTCATCTTTGCAGTTTTGATGTTAATTCTTCATTACATGTCTGGGAGAATTATTGAGTGAAACATCTATTCCTGTTTATTTCTTTTTTGTGGTCTTTTTAAATGCAAGTTTAATTTCTTTAGTTGTTTTAAACTTTCAGATTATCTGTTTTATCATGGTTGAATTATAGTAGTTCATGGCCTTTGAGAAACTGGTTCATTTCTTCCAGGTTGTTGAATTGAGCATACAGGTGTTTGTAGTGTTACCTTATTACTCTTTTCAAGGCTGCAGGATATGTAGCGAAATCCTTTTTCATTCCTGATAATGATAATGCGGGTCTTCTATTATTTTACCTTTATTAGTTTTTGCTAGTAGTTTCTCAATTTCATTTTTTTTTAAACAGTTTTTTGTTTTGATTTTTTTATTGTTCCTCATAGTGTTTTGAGCCATTTTTTTGACAGTGACTAAGTCAGGTAAAATTATATGTCTATAGACTATTATCATTTGCATTGATATCAGTTATGTACAACTTATAGATATGTAAATTTGCATACAAAAAATGAAAGGCAGAAACACTGATAATTGAGTCCATTTCAGAGTCCTTTGGAAATTTTTGCTGCAGTTTCCTCCAGAAGCTCTATCTTCTGTTTGCTCTTCCTTTCTCTTTTTGCTCAGTACTTGTGATGGAGAGCTAAGCCTCTTTGTCCACCCCATGTTGACCACAACTAAATACAATGTGTCTTTAGCTTTGCCATTCTTAGAAGTGGTGGCCTAAACTCTGCCTGTGGATCAGTAAGAGTTCAGTGGTCATGTCTAGCATCCTGATAAAGATGCAGAAGGAAGCTACACAATAGCTCATGATGGTCATGCTCTCCCAATATCAAGAGAGAAAAGATTTAGCTTAACTAGTCAGGCCATCTTCAAATCTTTGCTGAAGAAAATGACCAGACACACTCTTACATGATCTTATTCTAAGGGGGAAAATCATGTAATATCTTTTTCTGTTAGAATATTATAATGCCAGTAGAATCTGAAATTTCACTTGAACCCACATGCCTACCTGTTTCAACTTCTGCTTAATTGTAGAAAGCAGATGTATATGTTAGAGCTGGGAGCAGATGGAAACCTACCCAAATCAAACTGCCATCTTCCCGTGTGTTCTGCCTGGCAATAGTGATTGTAGCAGAGGTGATCTTGGATATAATGGGTTTTGTGCTCCCCATAAATCTTATTTTTGAGATCTTATTTGGATGCTAGTAGTTTTCAAAAAGACAAATCTAGTAGGTGAATTAGGCAGTGGAACAATCTTTGAAAAGATTCTTAGATATAATTTCAGAGTGTAACTCCATAAATAGTGTCGTATTTAGTTAACAAGTTCTTAAGTCATACATAAAGTTTATAATATGGTAGTTAGAATAATTTGCATAACATCGACTATTTTCTCTGACTTCTGTTAAAATCTAACAGATGAAGCAAGACTATTTTCATTACAAGTGGGAAAAGCAAACGTGCTTCATTGACATTTCATTAACATAATGATTGTTCTCACTCTTTCATTACTTTTCAATCCAAAGTATAATAAATAGCAAATACTATCCATGTGTATAGTGATGGTTGTCATCAAGCATGCATGAACAATACGGTTTTTCTTTTATTTTCCCTAAGTTAAAAGAATACTATTTATGTTTTTAAACATACAGTTCACAATATTTAAGATTCTATAGACTTAGAGGGTACAAGACTCTCACATAGTTTTTAAAGAAATAAAATACAACCCTATTTAAGGAAAAAAAAATACTTCCAACATTTTTTTCAAAAACATGCTTCAACCTTCCTTTAATACTCCCATTTTGGAGTTGGACATTTGACAAACGTGTCCATCTGCCCACTGAATCATTGATTTTGGAGGTGATTTCTAACTCTGCAAGGGGTCTCCTCTTGAGTTTGACAGCTTGTGATGAAAATATGAAATTAGAGAAGAATACCCTGAGCTGAGAAAGATGATCAACTTTATCCCAGGCACTGAAGATAAGTACCTCCATCTTGTTCTCAGCTTGATGATTTACTTATCGAAATGCACTGGGTAAAGTGAAGACTATAACAAGTGATTGAGGAGTTGAGTATAAAGGATAAAAGGGTAATAAATAGAGTTTAACTTGGACACTGTACTCCCAAAATATCCACTGATACTTGAAAGAGATGGAGAAGAAGGAAAATGTTAAAACACACACATCCACACACTCCTACAACAATGCAATATGAGGCAAGTGATGAAGAAAAAAGAGTATTTAATATTCTGTAAAACTGTAAAGTAGATAATAAGCCAAGTGACATGAAATTTGTTTAAAATAAAATAGTGGTATTCTGTTAGCAGCAAAATTGGGAGCTTACACTGCAGCAGAAATTATCTAGGTCATGTTTCAGTTAACTTTCAACTTTGTTACAAAAGTTATAGCTCAAAATCTTTAGGAACTCACTAAAAGGTTGGCATACTTTTATTCTATATCTTAAATAAGAAAAACTGGATGATATTTCACAATTTATCTATGTGTGTTTCTGTTTCTCTGGACTGTAAAAGGGAATGGCGTTATGGAAAGAGGAAGGCTTAACAAGCAGTACTTAGGATATCCCTTGCTTATTATGCTTTTTCTTTAAAAGGAAGTGGTTGGGAAGGCAGTGATTATAAAGGGACTTCAGACTGGATAAGAAAAGGACTAAATTTTTGAGGCCTATGTTAATTGTTTGCTTTGATTTTTTTGGCTTGGTATTTCTTTGTAAAGAAAAATTCCCTTTATCTCAGAATGGCTTTTATTTTATAGAGGAAACTGATACTTTACGTCAGTTTTTTATTCTACTTTACATATAAGCTATAGTTTTTCCATTGGAAAATTGGGGAAATGAATTTAAAAATACAATACTTCAGCAGAGCTTATCATTTCAGATTTTAATTTATGGCACATTTTGGACACAATTACAAGTATGCAAAATATCCCTTGAAGACAGCCAGAAAAATTGACATCTATATTAATGGAACTTTGAAGCTGATTTGAGTGTGGTTCTTAGATTTTTATGGAACTTTGGAATTCCAATATCATTTGTTCCAAAATACAGAAGAAGTTCTAGCTCACCTCTCATCATATTAGACAAAGCAATACAAATCTAAAGATGCACAGTATTTTAAGAGTGACATCGCTAATAAAAACCAACTACCAGAGTAAAATAATCGAAATAATAAAAAAGTCAAAAACAATTTTGTATAACAATGTATTCACTTAAGAAAAAAATTCTATGGCCACAATCAAGATTTTACTTTAAAGAGATTGAGATTCCAGAAAGTTAGTGAACTATATCACTGAAGATAACCATAAATGGGTTCTGTTAATGTGTGAAGCAAAATAAATACCTACCAACAACAAACATCTTGTTTATTGCGAAAACCATTAAAATAAATTCCAGGCTAAAGCAGCAGAAGAAATGATAATGGTATAGATATATGCATAGGATAGATAGATACAAACATAGATGATAGATAGATAGATAGATGGATAGGTAGACAGATTTAGATTTGGGGGTGAGAGAGAGAAAGAAAGAGAGATAGAGAGAGAGGGAGATTATGCCAATGAACTAGGGTTAATGGTGTGTGCAGATTGTTTTATGACTTTGAGGCATCTCACATTTTTATTAAATCCTATAAAGACACACTTGAAAGTTATATAATGTATCAGGGCTCTCTAGAGAGACAGACTGATATGAAAGAGAGAGAGAGAGAGAGAGAGTGCTTTATTATAGGAATTGGCTCATCATGAGGTTGTGGAGGTTGAGAAGCCCTACAGTATGCTGTCTACAAACTGGAGAACCAAGAAAGCTGGTGGTGTAATTCAGTCTGAGTCTGAGGGTCTGGAGAGCTCATGGTATAATTCCCAGTCCAAGGCTGGCAGCCTGAGAACCGGGGGGCTGCTGGTGTGACTCTCAGCATCCAAAGGCCCAAGAACCAGGAGGTCTGATGCCCAAGAGCAGGAAAAGATGGACTTCCTGGCTCAAGAAGAAACAGGGAATTCACCTTTTTTTGCCTTTTGTTTTATTTGGGTCCTCAGTGGATTGGCTGATGCCCACCCACATTAGTGGGGGTGGAACTTTACTCAGTTTACAGAATCAAATGCTAATCTCTTCCAAAACATCTTCAGAGATGGACCCAGAAATAACATTTTATCAGCTATCTGGACATCCCTTAACCTAGTCAGACTGACACATAAAATTAACCATGGCTTATAACCAGTTAACAGTCAAATAAATGCAAGAATTCCCTTTCACAACCCTTGAACATCATTTAGAATAATGTTCTGTCTACATGAAAAACTCTTCTGATAGAACGTGACTATCTAAGAAGCATTTAAAAATTTTTAGTAACTACAAATGGAAAAACACTCCTGCACCAAAAAATGCAGGAAGCCTCTGAAGTAAATGGCAATTATTCTTGTCTTCTGAAATGTAAAGATGCTTTACAATATCCTCTGTGGAGGGAATTCTAACAGTATTTACCAAAGGCCTTAAACTTACACATATCTTTTGTCCCAGTGATTACATATCTTAAAGTACATACAAAAATGTATAATGTAGTGTTTTAGAAACAATCAGAACCTAAATGTTCAACAATAGGCATTCATTGAATGAGACAATCACAAAATAAAGCATCATGATAGAGCCATCATAATGATGCTATTTATATGTATTTGTTAATATGGGAAGTCATTCATAATTTGTGGTTAAGCCATAAAACAAAACAACCAACTAATAAAATAGTATACACAAGATCGTCCCATATTTTCATAAGGAAAATGACTAGAAAATTTTCATTTTGCACAAATGTCTTATCTGATTTCTATTCTTGCCACTTTTTACATTTAATCTACTGAATCTAATCTACTGACTTCTTGCCCACAATATTTTCTATGTGCTGGGGGAATACAAAAGGAGTTAGAACAAATGTGATGTCCCTGCTTTCATGATGCTTACCAATCAGTAACAATACAAGTGTTAAACAAACCAAAAGATAGAAATATGTAGACTGCTAGGAAGGCAAAAGACAGGATAGTCTCTGAATTTATAATAGCAATCCTTGGAAGCTGAAACCCTAGGGTTAATTTTTACAAGAAAAATAATAAAATAAAAATAGGAAACACTTCTGTATACTGTCATGAACAATGAAAAAGGACTCAAAGACCTGCTTTCTAGACCCAACACTGCCATTCTGTATACATTGGTGACCTTGGAAATGCCATATAACTTTTCCAAATTTTTCTGTTTTTTTTTTTCTTAAATCAAAAGCTATTTGGGTCTAGTTTTCTTACTCCATATTGATTGATACTTATTTTGGTTTTTTTTTGTTGTTGTTCTAAACATCAATCTCAGAATTGCATAAAAAGTCTGCTACATGACAAGCCTACTCATATTTGATGATAATATGTCTAGTCCTGCCTTTCTTTTTTGGCTTTACCCTTTGATTGTTGTGTCTTTTTAAAACCTTTTTTAAAAAAAATGTTGAATATAACATATATAGATAACAGCACATAAAGAAAAGTTCTATAGCTTATCAAGTTACAATAAAATGAAAAAGCATGTAGGTGCCACCTAGATCAAAATATCAAAAATCGTCCACACCCACACTACTATCTTGACATTTTAAAATAATAATTCCTAGTTTGTCCTTATAATTTTACCATCCTTCTGTTTGTTTTGACTCTTTTATGCAAAAACAGTTTTTACTTCATATTTACTTGCTATCACCTTCAGTGTTGTTCACTGTTTTACTATTTAGTGGTATGGTAAGTCGTTGTGACATACCTTTGTAAATATTACCACATCCTGATAGTAATTAGTAATTTTATTATCTTCCTGGATAATTCAAGGAACAAGTCAGTTCTTTTTATCTGTGCCCTATTATATATTTTAACTCTCCCTATATTTAAAATCCTACAAGAAATTATTTTTATTATTTTATAAAAGTAATGTTTATTTAGATTTATCATTTGCTTATGCTTTTCTTGCTTTTCTGTCCTTCATGCATCCCCAAACTTTCATTTATAATCTCTTACAATGAAAGAAAAGTTTCTTTTGTTGCAGGTATGTAGATGACTAATCTCTCACTATAGTTTTTCTGGAATTGTCTTGATTTCACCTTCAATTTATGCAGCATTGTTTTCTGAAAGCTATTTTCTCTCAGCACTTTGATATTATCATTTCATATTGATAACAATATTGGCTACTTTTAAGATGTTTTTCTTTAGATTTGGTTTTCAAAAGCTTCAATCTGCTGTATTTGGGTGTATATTTCTTGTATTGATCCACCTTACTGTTTATAAATTTATTCAATTTAAAGTTAGATTTCTTTCACAAGTTTTGCAAAGTTGTCAGCCATTATGTCTTCTTACACTCTCTCTTCTCTCCTCTGAGAACTCCAATAACCCATATGTTAGGTATTCTCGCTCTGTATTCCCTGTCACTTCTTTTGTCTTCCATATATTTCTTTCTTTTTTTGTTTATATGCCTCACACTGCATAAGTGCTTCTTGATATCATTTCCAGGTCAGAAATTTTCTCTCTAGCTGTTAACTCATTCACTGGTCACTTAATTTTAGTTTTAATGTTTTTCAGTATATTGGTTTTTGTTTCTTCTCTGAAATTCTCACTTTTGTCTTTTTCTCCTTGAATATAATGCATCTTAATTATCAGTCCACTAATGAAAATGACTGTTAATTCTCAACATTTTTATTAACCCAAAGATAGTTTGCATAAAATTAATTCTATATGCTTTTCAGTTGTTAGTGGATATGGTCCCTTATGGTTTGTTGTTGTTGCTGTTGGTAATCCATGTAAAGAGTTATAAAGCACCAGGTGAGTCCTTTAAAAAAAATATGCATAGTCTTATAGATCTGTATTTATTCATCTCATTAATTTTAATTTATTCTTCTTCCTTATTGATACCTTTTAAAACTTTATTTTGTCATTCAAAATATTTCTACCTTTATTGCTTTTAAGTTTTTTTTCCCTCTTAACTATGTGTATTCTATCATTTTAAATTTAAAACTAATTATTTTGGATAGAGAAGATAGGAACAAAATACAGTCAAGTAATCCTCTATATCTGTCCTTTATTAAAAATACAACTCACGCCACAACAATATTTTTTTAATGCTCTGAACTATGCCAAACTAACTGTTTTTCCCTTCACTTTCCTCAAAGGTCTCAGTTAACTGAATATACTTACATTCTCTGCTTCTCCCTTGAATCCCTTATATGTTCCTCTTAGTCAATCTTCAATTTATAATATTATGTCCTTCATGGTTAGATCAGTTTAAGGATCCAAGTGAAACATGTAAAGTGTTAAGTTAGAATACATAAAACAATAGAGCAGCAGTTAAAATTGCATGTACCATATAAAAACTATGAGCCTTAAAGAATCACCCCATTAGAAAAGACCAATTAAGAACCGTGGTTCAGGTTTCCCTGGTGGCACAGTGGTTAAGAGTCCGCCTGCCAATGCAGCAGACACAGGTTCGAGCCCTAAACCAGGAAAGATCCCACATGCTGCGGAGCAACTGAACACATGCACCACAACTACTGAGCCTGCGCTCTATAGCCTGTGAACCACAACTACTGAGCCCACCTGCCACAACTACTGAAGCCTGCACACCTAGAGCTCATGCTCTGCAGCAAGAGAAGCCACTGCAATGAGAAGCCCATGCACTGCAACAAAGAGTAACCCCCACTCGCCACAACTAGAGAAAGCCCATATGCAGCAACAAAGACCCAATGGAGTCAAAAATAAATAAATAAATAAATAAAAGAAGATGTGGTACATATATATACAATGGAATATTACTCAGCCATAAAAAGGAACAAAATTGGGTCATTTGTAGAGACGTGGATGAATCTAGAGACTGTCATACAGAGTGAAGTAAGTCAGAAAGAGAAAAACAAATATCGTATATTAATGCATATATGTGGAACCTAGAAAAATGGTACAGATGAACTGGTTTCCAGGGCAGAAATTGAGACACAGATGTAGAGAACAAACGTATGGACACCAAGGGGGCAAGAGCGGTGGGGGAGTGGTGGTGGGAGGGATGAACTGGGAGATTGGGATTGGCATGTATACACTAATATGTATTAAATGGATAACTAATAAGAACCTGCTGTATAAAAAAAAAAAAATTCAAAAATTCAAAAATAAATAAATAAATAAATAGAAAATAAATAAGTAAATAAATTTATATTTAAAAAAACAAAAACAAAAAAAGTGGCTCTTTCATTTTTCCTTGACAGTCATAAGACCAAAGGTTTAACAGATTGAAAATTTGGTCTGAATTACCTATACACTATTGACTGTTTTAAAAATAAACTTAATTCTTTCTCTGACACCACAGAGTTCCAAACTAATTTTTTTTACATATCATTTAAATTTTTATAATTATATAATCAGATATTAAACAAAAATCAAAAAGAGAACATATTGCCCTATGAAAGCCTCCTTAAAATTAGCTTTGTAGTAGCTTCCCAGGCTACTTGCTCTTGTCATTGCCACAAAGCTCACCATCAGTTTTCCCAGATCCATAGATATCTTCTTCCCAGGTTAGATCCCGTCAGACTGTTATGACTGCTTTCAGAAACAAGTCCGCTTCTAGTTTTGGAAACATGCTCTGTGTGTTTGATGAAGGATGTTTATATTGCCTAGGTTAATGTATAGAGACTGAACAATTTTCACATAAGAATGGGAGAAAGAGTAACTCATTGAGGGCAGAATTGGAATCTATAAATAAAGATAGCTGCTCCTATTTAGGAGATAACAAGAAAGGGGTGGGGACAAAAAGAAAGGAATAAAGTAGGAGTTAAAATTCAACTTTTTTCTCCAAATACAATCCGTAGGGAGAATGAAAATAAAGATGACCGAAACATCATTTTTTCCAAATCTCTCCGCTATTGCCTAAATCCCACTGCTTATCTAGACTCTAGAGTCTAGAGAATGGCATTGACTGTCAGCAAAGGTTCTCAGAATATGAATGCTTAACTGTAATCTTTTTAGAAACCCTGTATAATAAGTTGATGCAATAGATGTTTAGCATATATATCACATCACAACCCTCTCACAATGTCTTTATAAATTGTTTTTACCATAACTGGTTCTGTCCTCCACTTTATAAAATCCCAGTGGTTGTTGCTTTCCTAGGTTTCCAGGAAAACCAAGATGAGCTGGCTTTAAGAATCTCAAGAAAATTATTTCACTTAGAATTTCCACCTAGAGTGCAAATCAAAAATGTTTATGCTACCAAGATTCATATCATTTAAACTCTAGTAAGGTTATGATTGTGTTTATCACCATTCCTGATTTAGTCCTATCAACTTAGTTTAACATCCCCCATCCTTTTAATAAGCATTTGCTATATGGGCAGGTATGTCTAGGTCATGTTCCCCAGTAGCAAAGTCTGAGACATAAATACTTATATAAGTGATTTTTGAGAGTCTTTTCAGTAGAAAACTGTGAAGAAGCGAGAGAAACATAAGTAAGGAAGAGGTAGAGACTAAGCTAAGATGTGATTCAGGTGAAGGCTAACCTCTTCTGATCCCATGAGAAGCTCTGGAACATAAGCCCTAGTCAAATATAATGGGATTGAGTTCAGCCATTGATCAGAAGTAGCCTAAAAGGGAGGGAGAGAGAGAGAGAGAGAGAGAGAGAGAGAGAGAGAGAGAGAGAGAGAGAGAGAGAGAGAGAGAGAGAGATCATAGCCTCCCAAGCACTGCCCATTGTGGGCGATTCTGGGTGATGGATGCAAGTATGAGCCATTAGCTTTCAAGACCTACAGCAGCTAGTAATGGGAATACTAGCCTGGTAAAGAAAATCTGGGTGAGATATCAACAATACCTGCTACAAGAATGCTACAAGAAAGAACAGAAGCAGTGAGCAGTAAATAAAGTTGAAAAAGATTTCAGAGTTATTTTCCTTAAAAGTCATGATAAGTCTAGTGAGCAATTTGCATCTTTGGATATATAGCAGCAATCATTTGCCACCATAAACATCTGCAGATAGATGATGCCAGGCATTCCCAGAAATCTTGTTTCAAATGACATCAGTTATATTCATTCATCACTTCCTCTAAATTCCACATCACAATCGTGTACTTTCTCTATGAAACTAGGGGAAAGATGAAGGGCCCCAAACTTAGTTATCTACCTATACTTTAATCACAAAACAGGAAAAACATTGCTAGACAAAAGGCAGTGCCAATGGCCCACTGAGGAAAAGAAAAAAAGGTGAAAGAGAAATGTAGTCAAGTTGAGTTTGAAATATCTTCTGATATCAGACATCAGCCCCTTAAGTTGGGGACAAAGTCATGCCAATGATATATTAAATATTCTTCTTTAATCTTACATGATAATCTGTATATCTTAAGTATGCATTAATTCAGTCTTCCAAAGAAACCAATTATCCAATAATTGCCTCTGATCAAATTTTACTAATAACTTGGAAAAGATACCATATGTCTACCCTACTCAATACAGTGAAAATTACACAAAACCAATACTCAGTGCAAACAATATACTCAACTACTCAATTTAGTCAAAATACTCAAAAGAGACAATAGAGTATGAGAAGGAGCAATGGAATAACAGTTCTTTGATGTTAAATATAAGTTCTTCTTGGGGAAAATTAGATTATTTTGAGCATGAATCAACTGTAAACTTCATATTTCATTTGAATATATATGTGTATATATAGAGTATATGCATGCATATACTTTTAAAAGCTGAATTTTCATCATGCCTCTTTTATTTAGGGAGTGGAATAAACAGACTGTGTACAGAATGTGTTCATTGTATACTCTAGTGCTTTAAGGCTGGTTTATCTTACTATGTTACTATGACTCATTCTTTAATGGGCAATTTAATGAGATGTTTAAAAAAAATTGAAGATAGTAAAGGTTCTGCATATAGACTCTACCCAGTTTCTCAACACAGAGCTATTTAGCATAGGTGTTTCTGTAACTGTGATAACAGTGCCAGGTTTGATTTTGTTTATAGTGCCATAGGGATGCACTGCAGCTTGTGGCTTCAGACAAAGCAGCATCTGGTACCGTGTGATGATGGGAGGGAGGAATTCTACTTGTAGACTACTAAAATGTTTGCTAGCACAAACCTGCTCAGGCTCTCCTTTTCTCCCTCCCCCTCTGCACTTTTGTCTCTGTCCATTTATTCACAATGTAAGTGAATCAAAAGACCCATTTATTGAAGAACCATAAACATCAAAGAGAGATATAATTTACAGCAATTAGTGCCTCCCTTACCAAAACAAGATGGTTTCCCTTAAAGTAATTTTATTTATTTTTATTCATTCAATTAAGCATTATTAAGCACTCAGTGATCCTTTAATTATACTAAACATTTTAAGACTTAATCAAATAGTTCCATGATATTTTTCAGAAATCACATTTAAAAGCTATGTCTATTTTGGGCTTCCCTGGTGGCGCAGTGGTTGACAGTCTGCCTGCCAATGTAGGGGACACGGGTTCAAGCCCTGGTTTGGGAAGATCCCACATGCCGCGGAGCAACTCGGCCCGTGAGCCACAATTACTGAGCCTGCGCGTCTGGAGCCTGTGCTCCGCAACAAGTGAAGCCGCGGTGGTGAGAGGCCCGCGCACCGCGATGAAGAGTGGCCCCCGCTTACCACAACTAGAGAAAGCCCTCGCACAGAAACGAGGACTCAACACAGCCATAAATAAATAAATTAAATAAATTTAAAGCTATGTCTTTGTCTCCTTTTTTTAAGAAGTAAATGACATCCCTTGAACCCTGTTCTTGCTAGTTCCTTCAAGCATCTACACAAATATACAGAAGTAGTAATAAGCTGCTCATGATAATAAGCTGTACCACAAATTTTTACTGGAGTGAAATAGAAAATCAGATATCTTTGAGTCTGATTCCATTGAACAACATGGTTATTATATTTGTTCCTATTTCCATTCTGCTCCAGTTGGAGCTACCATTTATTTCTTCAATTTCACACACTCAGCACTTCCATCTATAAATTATCTACAATGACTTACATTTGATATTCTGAATATTTGTAAATAAACACCAATTCAGCCTCCTCTAAGCAAATGCTATTTTCTAGTCATATAAACCTAAGTTGAATAAAAGTAAAGTAGAAGCATTGCAGAGCCAGCCCAGTGCCACAGCCTCCTGAATGGCCTCAAGAGGCATTTTCTTCTTTACCGTCACTTTGTGGCTTCAGTTTTTGGCGTTGACTCAATAAAAGAGATGCAACTGCCAGGATAAGGAACATATCTATTCTACAGATATGTTTGGTTTTTATAGTGTTTAAAAAAAGTTACAACTAACATTTACAAGTTGGAAGATTTCACATAAATGTACGAAAATACGACTCTTGAAAAACTGTAAATGCCGGTGGCAATGAGCGCTAACTTGAACCTGCCAGCACTTGGCTGCAGTTGAGTTACGACTGCTTTCCTTAGTTGGCGGTGCCCACCATGGTATCTAGTTGCCTAGCAAATGCATCTGAACTTAAACCTAGCTTATTTTACCCACTTAAATATCCAACAAGATCCCTGTGGAGATTTGAGTTTGGGAATCCTTCCCACACAGATTTTGTTACTGTTGCTATTTTTAATTTTTAATTATTATTATTATTTTTTGCTTTTGCTTCTACGTTGTCTAAGATAACTATTCTGCAGTTCTAACAAGTGGCAACAGGTATCAGGAAACACCACAGTCAAGCATCTTGAAAAGGCGGGAGAAAATTTTATTCAAAAATATCAAAATTAACTAAAATTAACTCTATTTTGCCTTTAATTTTATATAGTTTTTTTCTTGAACAATACTTTATTAATAAAAATAAAATAGAACAAAGAAATTAAAAATTTAAAAATACATTGGCATCAACAAGAAACATTTTGATGTAGTATATTCCAGATCATTTTATATGATAAGAGATTTAAAATGTATTTTAAAAGGTCAGTAATGCAATGTGCTGGTGACATCATATATGTACTATATATATATATATATATATATATATGCAATATATATAAATGTATATATGGAAACATATATGCAACATATGAAAATATAAACATATTAGGTGCCAAAATAATATATGTCTACACTATCATTTTAATGGCTATTTAATATTCTATTTTATGGATATTAAAGACTGGTCTTTCTGGGACTTCCCTGGTGGCACAGTGGTTAAGAATCTGCCTGCCAATGCAGGGGACACGAGTTTGAGCCCTGGTCCGGGAAGATCCCACATGCTGCGGAGCAACTGAGCCTGTGTGCCACAGCTACTGAAGCCCGTGCAACTAGAGAAAGCCTGCGTGCAGCAACGGAAACCCAATGCAGCCAAAAAAAAAAAAAAAAAAAAAGACTGGTCTTTCATTATTGGGTATTCAGATTTTTGTAAAGGTTTTGCTGTCCACTGGACACCATTAAAGCAAAAGTTTCCCACTTATGCTTAATTATTACATGAAGATAAATTCTTAAAGAGGATTAGTTGTACACAAGTATCCATATTTTTTAAACTGTAATGCTTATTATTACTCTCAGAAATATCATAACGATTCATACTCCTACCAACAGTATATGAGGAGACCTATTTCCCCTCATCATATAGCGATAATAGTTTTCCATTAAGAGAGGTTTATCCCTTTAATGAGTTTGTTGAAATACAGAAAACTAATCTGTTGAAATACAGAAAACTAAATAGTGTCTATGTTATTTCAGTCCAGAGATGTGCCCATGAAAAGTCAATGGTCTCCAATTATTCACTTAATGTCACTACTACAGCAGGGTGATCAATGCCTAGTGGCTGAGGATGAATTCTGGAGAAAGTCTACTCAGGTTTTAAGTCTAATGCTACTTAGCAATGCTATTTCAGACTACTTATTTTGTCACTCTATGCTTCATTTGGAAAATGGAGAATATTTTGGAATCAGTAGTAAATAAATTGGAGGACAGTTTTATAATTTAATATAATATATTCATGACAGATGTTGCTAAACTTTCTATGAAGTAGGTATATGCAAAGACCAGTTTGCATATCTGAAGCAATGTGTTTCAGAGTTATACTTAGCATACAACAGAGTTGGATTCAAACCAAGGTCTCCATGCTTCTGAAGCCAGTTATATTTTCTGCCTCTATGTGTTGATGTTTCTCCGTGAAATAGAACTCCAACTTTAGTTGCATACACAATTTCAACAAAACCTAAAGATAGTTTCAAAATGAGATTTATAACAGATATTAAAAGATCAGTCATATGCTGGTAACATCTCCTACTTAATCGTAACCAACAATTGGTGAATTATTTACAATTAGTTGATAACAAATGTAAAAATACTCTAGGCTTTGTAAAACAATTGTTTTCTTTAAAAAACTGTCCTACTAAGATCTATCTTTTTTTAGAAGGAAACATAGGGGGTAAGTTCTTTGACATTGGTTTTGGCAGTGATTTTTTAAATTTGACACCAAAATCAAAGGCAAAAAAGCAAAAAATAAACAAATGAGACTACATTAAACTAAAGCTTCTGCACAACAAAGGAAACAATCAACAAAATTAAAAGGCAACTTATGGAACAAGAGAAACTATTTGCAAACCACATATCTGATAAGGGACTAATAGCCAAAATATACAAAGAACTCATCCTCTGCTCAAATAATAGAAAAAATCCTTTAACTTAATCTTTATTTTGCCCAATTAAAGAATGGGCAAAACAAACACATGAAAGGACGCTCAACATCACTAATGATTAGAGGAATGCAAATCAAAACTACAGTGAGGTATCACCTCATACCCGTCAGAATGGCCATCATTAAAAAATCTACAAACAATAAATGCTGGAAAGGGTGTGGAGAAAAGGGTACCCTTTTGAACTGTTGGTGGGAATGTAAGTTGATACAGCCACTATGGAGAACAGTATGGATGTTCCTTAAAAAACTAAAAAATAGAACTACCATATGACCCAGCAATCCCACTACTGGGCATATACCCTGAGAAAACCATAATTCAAAAAGAGTCATGTACCACAGTGTTCATTGCAGCACTATTTACAATAGCCAGGACATGGAAGCAACCTAAGTGTCCATCAACAGATGAATGGATAAAGAAGATGTGGCACATATATACAATGGAATATTACTTAGCCATAAAAAGAAACAAAATTGAGTTATTTGTAGTGAGGTGGATGGACCTAGAGTCTGTCATACAGAGTGAAGTAAGTCAGAAAGAGAAAAATGAATACCGTATGCTAACACACATATATGGAATCTAAAAAAAAAAAAAAAAGTTCTGATGAACCTAGGGGCAGGACAGGAATAAAGATGCAGACACACAGACGTAGAGAATGGACTTGAGGACACCGGGAGGGGGAAGGATAAGCTGGGACGAAGTGTGAGAGTGGCATTGACATATATACACTACCAAATGTAAAATAGATAGCCAGTGGGAAGCAGCTACAAAACACAGGGAGATCAGCTTGGTGCTTTGTGACCACCTAGAGGGGTGGGATAAGGAGGGTGGGAGGGAGATGCAAGTGGGAGGGGATATGGAGATATACGCATACATATAGCTGATTCACTTTGTTATATAGCAGAAACTAACACAACATTGTAAAGCAATTATACTCCAATAAAGATGTTAAAAAAAAAAAAGAATGGGCAAAAGATCTGAATAGACATACAGATGGCCAACAAGTACAAGAAAAGATGTTCAATATCACTAAGCAACACGGAAATGCAAATCAAAACCACAGTGAAATATCACCTCACACCTGTTAGAATGGCTATTATCAAAAAGCCAAAAAAATGACAAGTCTTGATGAGGATGTGGAGAAAAGGAAACCCTTGTGCACTGTTGGTGGGAATATATATTGGTGCTACCACTATGGAAAACAGTATGGAGTTTCCTCGAAAAATTAATAGAACTACCAAATGATCCAGCAATTCCACTTCTAGATATTTATCCAAAGAAAACAAAAACACTTATTCACAAAGATATATACACAAACATGTTTATAGCAACATTGTTTACAGTAGAAAAGATATGGAAACAACTTAAGTGCCCATTAATGGATGAATGGATAAAGAAGATGTGTTGTGTATATATATATATATATATATATAGTGAGATATTAGTCATAAAAAGGGGTGAAATCTTGCCATTTGTGACAATAAGAATGCACCTCGAGTTATTATGCCAAGTGAAATAAGGTAGACAGAGAAAGACAAATAGCATAAGCTAATAGATGCTGTGAATGAAAAATGTCACCTGCCTTATCAGTAACAAAGAATATTACAGCCATCAAGCCATCAGCCATGGCAGCTGCCTGGAGTTTTAACTACACACATTGTATTTAATGTGATATACTTAAGCCCAGGATAAGGCACCTGGAAAAATACATTAGAGATCAAATTCAGATATTAATCAAATTTTTAAAAGAAGATGAATATATATTACCCCAAAGAGATATTTCTTTGTTCTGTCTTTAACATCTCCATAAATGACGATGCATAATTTAACTTGAGAGTGTGTTTTGTGATTGTGCAACTCCAGCATTCAAGATGGTACGATATCTAAAAATCCAACCTTAATGTAATTTCACTTTAATTTTCTTATTTCTCTTGAGGTCTTAGTTGCATAGAACTGAATTGAGCATCAACCCATGCAAGGTTTTTTGTTTGTTATTTCTGTGTTTTGAATTTGTTTTATATTGATATGTCATTCCTTTCACCCTCCATTCCCAATTTCATATGCTGAATTTTCTGAACATTCGTTTATATATGTCTTTTAAAATATAAATAAATAATATAAGAAATATAAAACATTTATTTTATTATATTATATATGAAAAATAAGTAAAATATAAGAAAAAATATATATTATATGCAAGAAATATAAGTAAAGTATAAGTATATATATATTATATAAGAAATATAAGTAAAATAAAAGAAAATATAAGAAAAATATAAGAAAAATATGTTGTGGGCAAATAATAAAGTACTATGCTTCAGTTAGCAGCATTGAAATTGGATGCATGTCCATCCCAATTGATAGAGCTCATTCTTTTTGTGTTGTGAGAATCATAGAACAAATTCAGTTAGTCTCTGTGTTAGTTCTCTGTTGCTGCTGAAAGACATTACCACAAATTCAGTAGCTTAAAATAACACATATTTATTATATTGCAGTTCTATAGGTTGGAATTTTGACGCTGGACTCAGTGGGCTAAAATCAAGGTGTCAATAGTGCTGCATTCCTTCTAGAGGCTCTAGAGGAGAATCTGTTTCCTTTTTCATTCAAGTTGTTAGAAGAATTCAGTTGCTTGTGGTTGTCAGCTGTGGCCATTCCCAGCTGCCAGAGATGACCCACATCCCTTGGCTCAGGACTCCTTTCTTCCATAATTAAAGTCAACAATGGCAAGTTGAGTCCCTCTTATGATTGAATCTCTCTTGCCTCTAATTCCATGGTATTTCTCTGACTCAAGACAGGCACTATTCTCCAGTTTTTAAGAGTTTATGTGATTATTTTGGAATCACCTGGATAATCCAGGGTAATCACCGTATCTCAAGTTCCCTAACCTTAATCACATATGTAGAGTCCCCCTTGCAATGTAAGGTAACATATTCACAGGTTCCAGGGTTAAGAGTATTGACATTTTTGGAAAGTACGGGGGTCATTATTTGACCTATCACAGCTCCTTCTCCTTTTCCTTTCCTCCTCCTTCTGCTTTTAATTAACACACTTTACTTTTTTAGAGCAGTTTTAATTTTTTAATTTTATTTATTTTTCCTATTTTTATTTTCTTTAAATCTTTATTGGAGTACAATTGCTTTACATTATTGTGTTATTTCTGCTGTATAACAAAGTGAATCAGCTATATGTATACATATAACCCCATATCCATCCCTCCCACCCTCCCTATCCCACGCCTCTAGGTGGTCACAGAGCTCTGAGCTGGTCTCCCTGTGCTATGCGGCTGCTTCCCACTAGCTATCTATTTTACATTTGGTAGTGTATATATGACAAAGCCACTCTCACACTTCGTCCCAGCTTACCCTTCCCCCTCCCCATGTCCTCAAGTCCATTCTCTTCGTCTGTGTCTTTATTCCTCTCCTGGCCATAGGTTCTTCAGAACCTTTTTCTTTTTAAATTCCGTATATGTGTGTTAGCATACAGTATTTGTTTATCTCTTTCTGACTTACTTCACTCTGTATGACAGATTCTAGGTCCATCCACCTCACTACAAATAACTCAATTTCGTTTCTTTTTCTGGCTGAGTAATATTCCATTGTATATATGTGCCACATCTTCTTTATCCATTCATGTGTCGATGGACACTTAGGTCGCTTCCATGTCCTGGCTATTGTAAATAGAGCTGCAATGAACATTGAGGTACATGACTCTTTTTGAATTATGGTTTTCTCAGGGTATATGCCCAGTAGTGGGGTTGCTGGGTCATACGGTAGTTCTACTTTTAGTTTTTAAGGAACCTCCATACTGTTTTCCATAGTGGCTATATCAGTTTACATTCCCACCAAGAGTGCAAGAGGGTTCCCTTTTCTCCACACCCTCTCCAGCATTTATTGTTTGTAGATTTTTTGATGATCACCATTCCAATCGGTATGAGGTGATACCTCATTGTAGTTTTGATTTGCATTTCTCTAATGATTAGTGATGTTGAGCATCCTTTCACGTATTTGTCGGCAATCTGTATATCTTCTTTGGAGAAATGTCTATTTAGGTCTTCTGCCCATTTTTGGATTGGGTTGTTTGTTTTTCTGAAATTGAGCTGCATGAGCTGCTTGTATATTTTGAGATTAATCTTTTGTCAGTTGCTTCATTTGCAAATATATTCTCCCATTCTGAGGGTTGTCTTTTCGCCTTGTTTATGGTTTCCTTTGCTGTGCAAAACCTTTTAAGTTTCATTAGGTCCCATTTGCTTATACTTTTTTAATTTCCATTCCTCATTTGGCTTAAGGGCAAATGTTGATTCACTCATGAGGGTGGAGCCCTCATGAATGGGACTAGTGTCCTTATAAAAGGGACCCCAGAGAGCTCCCTTGGCCTCCTGCCGTGAGATTACACTGGAAAGACAGTTATCTATGAACCAGGAAGTAGGTTCTCAGCAGACAACAAATATACTGGCACCTTGACCTTGGATTTCCCAGCCTCCAAAACAGTGAGAAGTAAATTTGTTTTTATAAGCCACCCAGTTCGTGGTATTCAGCTATAAGAGCCTAGACCAACCAAGGCAAGCCAATACTGAGAAGAGTATATTGGCAATATCTATTGAAGTTAAACAAGGCACAAATCCTATTTCCACTGTTGTTCTGATCTCCTGAGATATAAATCAAACAATAGTGCAAAGATACATGAACAGCATTGCAAGTATATACATATATGTGCATCTATGCATATCTTACCACATGTATGAACCACTGACCATGGTGTATTTTTAAAACAAACAAACAAAAAAATACAAGGAGCATGTGTGGTAAGAGCCTACATTTATTTAAAATTCACAAATGTGTATTTTTATTTGTTAACAAAGAGTATATATACTTACGTATACCAAGGTATGTATACTTATGTTTACTTCTAGATGGATACTGATATCAGCATACATCTTACTTTCTTTTGTATATATTTTATTGGGTGCTTTTGAATTGCATATTCTATTTACAATCAGAAAAAGTAAAGATATATGCAAGGTAAAATTATGCTTGTTCAATATACTCAGCAGGGTACTAGAAGTAACTTACCAAAGGGAGAAAAACATATTCTTCCTTCACTTGAAATAATATTTCAGAAATTTTAACTTGCCCTCTTCTGCTTTTAATACTCTCATCTTCTGGACAATAAAAGTAAATGAGCTATCCAAATATAGTCAGAGAACACTGAAAATACATTTTGATAAACTGTGCTACCTTCTATTTAAAAACAAAACACATTTTAAATTGCTTTTCATTTTTAGACTCACAATTTTAAATATTCATGCTCTATTAGGTAGGAAAAGCAATCTTTAAGTAGTTATACAAAGTAAAATTTTACACGATTGCTATATGATAGATCTCTTTATTTTTCAGAAGTAATCATGTAATGAACATGAGGTAATCTTCACTCGAAGTTCTAAACTTAAAAGTTGGAAGATAGGGGCTTCCCTGGTGGCGCAGTGGTTGGGAGTCTGCCTGCTAGTGCAGGGGGCACGGGTTCGAGCCCTGGTCTGGGGGGATCCCACGTGCCGCGGAGCGGCTGGGCCCGTGAGCCACAATTGCTGAGCCTGCGCGTCTGGAGCCTGTGCCCCGCGACGGGAGGGGCCGCGGTGGGGAGGGGCCCGCGCACCGCGATGAAGAGCGGTCCCCGCACCGTGATGAGGAGTGGCCCCCGCTTGCCGCAGCTGGAGAAAGCCCTCGCACGAACCGAAGACCCAACACAGCCAAAAAATAAATAAATAAATAAATAAATAAATAAGAAAATCCTTTAAAAAAAAAAAAAAAAAAAAGTTGGAAGATAGAGAAAAATAGACTCTGAGGCCCAAAAATTGTAGTTTGAAAAGTATAGAAAAAAAATAGATCTAGATATCTTCTGTTATTTTTTTGCTTTTAATTTTTTAATATTATGTCTTTTATCCTATCATTAGGGAATTTTCTTCTTTCCCATCTCAAATGGTATATACATCTCTCTTTTTGTCTAGACCCCACATGTCTAATCCTTTCATTGTTTGTACTGTACTCTTGTTGTTTAACTTGAATGAAACTTTTACTATAAATTTGATATCATGTGGCACTTTCAAGCACTTCTCCACTGAAAAGCAGCCTTGGCGAAAAAAAAAAAAATTAGGTAATTCTTTCTTGTTTTTCATCTGTTTTTTGTTTGTTCATTAGTTTGTGTACTTTTTATAGGTAATACTTTCACCTGTTTCAAAGTCAACTCTAGAAAGAATATACAGTTAATATTTTCCTGCTTATATCTGTTCTCCAAACCACTCAGATTCCCCAGTTTTCTCCCTTCTTGGGTCATCCAAATTATTTTATTTTAAGTAAACTTCCAGAGATATTCCATGCAAAACAAAGAAATGAGCATATATATTTTTCTCCTCTTTTAAAGGAAATAATATTATTCACACTGCTCTGTACCTTGGTTTTTAACTTAATATTCCTGGAAATCATTTCATATCAGTAGCCAGAGATTTCCCTTTTTTTTGTTTTCCCCATAAGTACACATTATTCTATGTGATTATGTAGAAAGTCTGTCTGACGGGATCTCTCAATGTGACAGTCTGCTTCTTATTTTAGCCATTAAAAATGATGCTACAATAATTAGCCTTATAAATAGTTATTTCCTACATATCTGATAATATTTGTAAGATGAACTCCAGGAAGTGAAGTTACTGGGTCAAGGGTAAATTCGTGTGGTTTTGAAGTCTGGATCACCTTAAAAGACAAATAGTAATAAAACTATTCTTTTAAATAAAAATGCAATCATAATTATTTATTTACCAGCCTATCACTTTTATCAAATCACTGATACAAGATAAATTGAGGCATGTGTATATCTCACTCTGAGCCTCTCAGTTTTACTCTTGTTTTGCCTATTTGCTTCTTTAAAAACTGACTCTTGGAGTGGATTTTGAAGCTCTTTTACACATGTACAAATAACAATATCTGATAATGGCTTAAATTTTAGAAGGCAGTCAAGAGAGAGGCATATTTTAACAAGTCAAAATTTTAAATTAAATAAATAGATAAATTGGGTTTATAGAGTGTATAATATATTGCCAAATGATGAGAAACAGTTTGTTTTGGAGGGGAAAAAGGAGGCAAAGCGAAATCTTCCTGGAACACCTGAAGGCCCAAGGGGTACATTCAGTACTTTGTTGCTATACAAGGCCGTAGAAACCAATTCTCCTGTGGTAAAGACCTTTACAACAATCTCCTGTGAAACATGGAAACACAGGGTTTATAAAATTTAGGCAGGTTCCCGTTTCCACTCTTTCAATTATATTTGTATAATATGTAAGTGAGGCATATACAATCTTTTTTAATCTTATTTTTCATTCATAAGAATTTTATAAAATATCTAATTATTGTTAGCACTTGGTTCCCAATGTTTTACTGATGAAAAGAATTCCATGTCCAGTTTTCATGAATATTCTGTTTGCTTAGCAATTTTATTTCTTCTCCAAAGTGCCCATGTTGTTTAAAACAAAGCCTCCTAGTAAATAATCATTCACTAGATGGAATTATTTGGTTATTTATATATTAACCAATCTCAGATTTGTATTGGTAAAATGATTTTCTTACAGAATGCACTGGTAATAGAGTCAAGCTGTGGCTTAAATAACTTTCCTCACAGGGGTTTCTATAGAATGGAGAAAGATTTTTTAAAATTTACTTTGTGAAATGCCTAATGTACATGCATTGTATATGTTGGTCTTTCCATGAAAACTAAAAGGAATGCCAATAAATTCCTAAATTCTTTATTAAACTGTTCCGATTTTTTTCTAAAGCCTATAACGAAAAATACCCTGTGAGTGTCCTTCATTCTAAACTCAACTCATCTTCTCACACATGGCACTGCTGACACACAGCAGCCCCAGGCTCACACCAGACACTTCCCTGCAGAACCACAGAAGCAGTTCTGTACAGAGAGAACAGCTTCCCATCGACGTCTGCGTGTGCATTTCCTTCTTGGTCCTGTGTAAGAGGGCAGCGTGATTGCCAGTGCTGCAGATAATGAGGTCTAATTCCAACATCCCCTATTCCCATTACATGTATAATGACTCTGTTTTGCTGAGTGAACTCTAAATGATACTAAGATTAAGATTCTAAAGTAATTTAGGCGGTTAATGTTTGGCATGGTTAGAAATATAACTGTAATACCTTGAGATAGGTCAGGATGTTGAAGTAAATTTCTAGACCCCAAACAGGGCCACTCCTGCCCAGGGTGCCCTATCAGGGAAACAAAACTTAGATAACTTTTACGTCCCTGTAAACGCTCCACTTGACAAAGAAACACAGTATATCCCGTCAGCCAATCCCCAAATGCCAAGCCAGCTCTGGACCTTCTCACTGCAAAGTTAACAAGGGTCCCCAGCCAATTAGATATTTTCTATTTGTTTCTTCCTTGGTCTTTATTCTTTATCCTATTAAAGCTCCCTGCCTCTGCCCCAGTTTGCAGTTCTCCAAAAGGAGACAGTTTGCTTCATGAAATGTTAAGTAAAGTTTAATTGTATTGCCTAAGTTTTCTTCTTTAATCACATTTAACAGTTTTCGGCAACGAGGAATGGGATCCTAAGCTGCCTGCTAACAGCATGTAGGATGAGACGTGCAGATAAGGCTCCTGTTGAACTCTTCTGGGTCACTGTTCTTCTCATCATGACCGAGGCCGTGGGTAAGTCACTCTTGGATGCTCTCCAATCTAAACTTTATTTTAAAAATATGAATATATATATATATATATATATATATATTCTAGAAAGGTTCTGGGGTCAGGAAAATTTCCAGGGTAGTTATGCTGGGAGTGTAGGTGGCAGTCCTTAGGGAACTCAAAAAGCCTTAAGGTAAGTTCACAGCATAAATTGCTGGGGGATTTGGAGAATCCTAAGTAGGCACACCTGGACTATTAAAAGTCATTAGGGCATCTACCACCAAAAAGAAATCTTCTCATGAAAGGAATAATAGATCTATTGCTAATCTTGGAAGCCAAAACCACAAAGTTGGTGGGCAGGGATCAAGCACTTACAAGCTGTTAGAGCACTCACCATCTAATGCTAAGTCTCCCCTGCTAAGATAAGTTGGTCACAGAACATGTTAGATTGACATTAGGTCACCCGCCAACCTCAAGGAAATTTCCGTGCAATGAGATACACTGTAAATCACCCCAAAATCCCCAACGCAGTGGCACATCCCTCTTAGGTGTTAATTTGGCCCTGAGAGACCCACGGCTTAGCTAAAGAAATGGGATCCTTGAGTTTCAAGGAATTGAGTGCACCACCTTCCAGCCCACCTGTTCATTTTATGTCTAAAAAACTGTGGTCCCAGAAGCTGAATATTTACAAAAAAGGCAAAATCTTACTAAGACAACCTAAAATTACAGTGGCCATTATGGGTAGTGTTCCCATTAGACAAGATTTTTTATTTAATAAGCGAACTGGAAAGCAAGGGTTCCCAAATCAACGTACAGAATGGGATACCTATCTGAATTGGCATGCAGAAGCCTCCAGAATGCTTCAAGATTCCCAGGTAGCTTAACTGAAAGAGTCATTGCAAAAAGCTAATGAAATTAAAGACACAAGAGGTACCTAAAACAAAGATTACGAGATTATAATGAAAACTACTAGAAATAATAAGGGAAACACGTGTATACAAGGAAGTAGAATACGTTTGGGCTAAGAAAAAGTATGAGGTATGGAAATGGCAACTGAAAAAAACCGCACAGCCTAAAAGTTGAGAGTTATGTTTTATTTGGTGAACAAATCTGAGGACTTAAGCCTGGGAGACAGCATCTCAGGTAACTCTGAGGAACTGTTCTGAAGAGTCAGGCAGGGAAGCCAGGATACATAATAATTTTTGCAACAAAAGACCGGGTAATCAGAACATCAAAAGATTACGGTTAATTAAAGAAAAGCAGATATCTCAAGTTGAGGAATTTAGCACTTTTCTAAGTATGGGAAGATGCGAGAGTCTCGGCTCACTGAAATCATTCCTTTGATATGCACTTCAGCTATCTGGGGCCAGTATCCTGTGTTTTCTCATCATGAGTCTCGTCAGGGTACACTGTCTGAGGGGAGGTGGGTGCTGCAGCAATTGACTGCTAGATGGCAGGCATGCTTTGTTTCTATCCTGCGTTCCCTCAGGCATCACCATCGGGTCAGCTGTAATATGGCGTCTTGATGCCTGCAACATCCTTTGTTTACTGATATGGCAGGCAACATTCTTAGTTCACAGAGCTGTGCTTTTGGTAACAGGGAAAAAGGGAAGTAATTTTGTCCTAAATTAAAATGGCTGTTCCAGAATGAGAAAGAAGGGGAAGACATAGGACAAAGTCTAAATTGATTTAAAAGTTGTAAAAAGATGTGTGGAAAAGAAATCTTGGGAAAGGAATTTTATGTGTGGTCAACTGGCAAAGATTGGAATTGATTTTTTTCTTGTGAGTTTTATATCAAGGGTATGCTGGTACAAAATTAAAATTTGATTTCATTTCTGTTAAAAGGACAAAGTTTTCTTAGACTATTGTCCTCTCTTAATAAGAAATTGTGAGCAAAGGTTTTTCTTTATCTTTTAGTTAATCAGCCTGGAAAGCAAAGATTTTGTGTCTTACCAAAATAATTTACTGTGCTTGATGTTGTCTTTATTAAATCTTCGAATATTTAAGAAAACCCTGTCTTCTCAATATTAAAAGAACTATGGTGGTTTTACAATATGTGACTCTCTGTATTTGCCTTCAAAGTCTTTGTCACTTTGGTTAAATGGATATTTTTGACAAACTTTCCCAAAATCAAATTTTAAATGAAGTTACTTTTTATAAATTCTGGATTGCAAGAGGGTTCTTGGAACATCTCAAAAGATTTGTTCTCTCTACTTATAAAAATAAAAGTGTTAAACTAAATAGGCTTATTTGATATGTTAAATGACATAGGGAGCATTGTTAAATAAGTAGTGATGTTTAACCTTCTGAGGTCATATTTGTATGGATATATGTTATCAATATAAATGTTCCAGAAATTGTACAAAGTTCCTAAAAATCTGATATCTCCTGGTATAATGCTATCAGTCACAATTTCGGTTATCATCTTAAAATGTTGTGTGTCACAGAAATAAGCAAAATTCCTTGTCAATTCCAGTAAAACAAACTCTCATTAGATCTTTAACAATGGGAATTTTAAAGTCTTTCATCATTTACAGACAGTTAACATTTTCCTCTGATGGTTTTGTAAAAGCAAGATTCATGGAAAGGACTCTTCTAAGTACTTTGGCCCATTGACACCACTGACACTTTACGAGGTGTCAAACCTTGTGTGTATATTTCACAACTGAAGAAAGTTCCACCTAACATCTGGTTCTGAGTAAATGCCATAGACCTCAAAATCAAACTGACTAGGAAGAGAAGTTGTCGACATTGAGGCAGACTGCTTCCTCTCAAGATGTCAAGATGTCAGCTCAAGAACTTTTCTTTCTATTCTTCCTTTCCTCTCTGACCATTCTTTTCCTAATTCTTACCCAATGGAAGTCTTTATGATTCTTTGTTCACCTTTTGCCTTGCTCTAGCCTGGAAAGATAATACCATTGTTCACATATCTCAGGCTACTACAAAGGAGGATAATCCAACCTCTAACAGACTGTTGGATTTGTTATGATGCTAGTGATTCTGTAGCTATTTCTGTCACAAACTTCTCCCTGATTTCAAAGACTCAGTTTCTCTGGAATAAACTCACTGAATAAAAACTTCTGGAGAATTGGAGACACAGTTACACAAAATTCATAAGCAAAACAAGTTCCTTAAAGAAGTATCACCCTCTTTAGCAACATTTCTTTTTTTTTTAATTTTAATTTTATTGGAGTATAGTTGATTTACAATGTTGTGTTAGTTTCAGGTGTACAACAAAGTGATACAGTTATACATATACATATATCCATTCTTTTTCAGATTCTTTTCTCATATAGGTTATAACAGAATATTGGGTAGAGTTCCCTGTGCTATACAATAGGTCCTTATTAGTTATCTATTTTATATATAGTAGTGTGTGTGTGTTCATCCCAAGCTCCTGATTTATCCCTCCCCTCCACTTTTCCCCTTTGGTAACCATAAGTTTGTTTTTGGTATCTATAAGTCTGCTTCTGTTTTGTAAGTAAGTTCATTTTTATCTTTTTCCTTAATTATATTCCACATATGAGTGATATCATATGATATTTGTCTTTCTCTGTCTGACTTACTTCACTTAGCATGGTAATCTCTAGGTCCATCCATGTTGCTGCAAATGACATTATTTCATTCTTTTTTATGGCTGAGTAATATTTCATTGTATGTATGTGCCACATCTTCTTTACCCATTCAACTGTCGATGGAGATTTAGGTTGCTTCCATGTCTTGGCCATTGTAAATAGTGCTGCTATTAATATTGGGGTGCATGTATCCTTTTGGATTATGATTTTCTCTGGATATATGCCCAGGAGTAGGATTGCCAGATCATATGGTAGTTCTGTGTTAAGTTTTCTAAGGAACCTCCATACTGCTCTCCATAGTGTTTATACCAATTTACATTCCCACCAACAGTGTAGGAGGGTTCCCTTTTCTCCACACCCTCTCTAGGGCTTATTGTTTGTAGACTTTTTGATGATGGCCATTCTGACTGGTGTGAGGTGCTACCTCATTGTAGTTTTCATTTGCATTTCTCTGATAATTGGTGATGTTGAGAATCTTTTCATGTGCTTTTTGGGCATCTGTATGTAGGATCATTCCTTGACTTATTTGATTTCAGCTAGTTTGAGTTATGGAGACCATGGATCAGGAGTGCTCTGCAAATCATGAGCATTGTTTTATTACTAATAATTTTTATTGTCTCCCTAATATGCTATGTTCTCTCAAAAGTTTTAAATTCAGTACATTTGGGCAGCCATTCACCACCCAACAGATGTTCTCTCTTCAACTAAAATGACAAGAAAAAAACTGGGTATCATAAGCAGCTCCAAGAATAGGAGCCTGAAATCACCTCTTGTGAATATTACACTAAGACCTGAAAGTCAGTGGTAACTGAGAGTCAAGCTAAGATATTTTTGATCAAACCTCTTGAATGGTTAAGAAGATGATCAAAAGGGGGGGGACTGTTGAAATAAATTTCTAGGCCCAAAAAGAGCCACTCCTGCCCAGGGTGCCACATCAGCAAACCAAAACCTAGATAACTTTCATATCTCTATAAATACTCTGCTTGACCAGAAACATAGTATATCCAGTCAGCTAATCTTCAAATGACAAGCCAGCTCCGGACCTTCTCACCCAAATAAGGTTGACTGTGTGGCCCCAGCCAGTGAGATATTTTCTATTTGTCTCTTCCTTGTTCTTTATTCTTATCCTATAAAAGCTTCTTGCCTTCTGCTCCATTTTACAGTTCTCCAAAAGGAATTGTCCACTTCATGAAGTGTTTGATAAAGTTAGTTTGTATCACCTAAATTGTCTTCTTTAATAATTTTTTAACAAGTAGGATCCTGTGACAATATCAGTTGACAGTCTGTAGTACTGATAAGACTCTGTAGAGAACAGGGGGAATTGCAGCCATATGTAAGCTATTTTCAAAGTCATATTTTAAAGCTCCAATTTCTATAATAATCATACTACAGAAGTGAGTGATCTTACTTTTCATCTGTTGTCAACCAACACAAATTTTACCTCACTAAACTGAATCATCAGCAGTACACACACACACACACACAAACACACTTTCACACCTAAGGTAGGAACAATGTTGATTGCCTGTGTTAAGTCATTTGCTGTTAGGTAATTTCCTTTGGCAGAATTTATTGTAATGAGAAAAAAATCCCAGTTGATGGTGAAAACAACAGTTCAATATCAATTGCCCCCTTTTCTGCCATTTTACTTCTATTTTAAGGAATATTTTATGATAAAGAGGAGTGTTTGTCAAAGAAAAAGAAGGGAAAAATATAAGGAAGAGGAAAAAGGCAGAGAAGAGGAAGGAAGAAAATGAAAGAATAGGTGATAATATAGACAAAAAGTTTGAGATATGGGAAATTTTCTACAACCCCAGAAAGTAGGAAATAACTTTTTAGGGGTGAGAGGAATTGCATCATTTAAAAAAGCTTAATGTAAAAGAAAAAAAAATGAACACTGGTGCTATAATTTTAGAAATAATTAAGAAAATATGGATTTGATAAAATAGTAAAAAATACAATAGTAATAATCCAGTAGGAAGAAGACTAAAAGGGACATGGGGGAAAGGTAGGCATTGAAAGAAAAGCAATGAAAGTGAAGAAACTGTACAGAGATTACTTAAAAACATAGTACATATAAAATCCCTATATATTAGGGATTTTAATAGTGGAGTGCAGGGTACAACATATATAACAAACATTAAAACAGAAGAGAGGACATCTCTCAGAGAAGAAAAGATTAGAGATAAAATCATAGAGGATAAAGTGATATGAGCTAAGACTGAGAATAAAATGCTTCTTGTTATTGAAAATGATGTTGACCAAAGAGGAAAGTAAAATGTTTGTGATGAAGAAAGACTTATTGTGATAAATGAGTGACTTATGTAAACTCAATCAAGATTAATATCAAGAGAAACACTTCAATTAATTTGGGTGAAATGAATACATTTAAATAATTCTGCCCAAATCCAAAATTTCCAAGAAAGCTAATCAGTTTATGTTGAAAGAAGGAAAAATGTGTTGGGTTTATCCTCTGTCATATAAGATGTCAGCAACATAAAGGAAATTGCTATATTATTTTGAGAGGAAAAGTTTATAAGAATTCAAAACACAACTGCATTGTTATTCATGTGTGAAGTTAATGAAAAGATACACTTTAGACATGCAAAATCTCAGAAAATAAATCATCCACATAAACTTCATGAAAAAAACATCTTTTCATTATATATTCCAGTCAACTGAGATTAAAAATAACATGAAGACATAGTATAAAAAGTCTGTCAGATAATATAGAAAACAGTTATATATATATGTATATATATACACACATATATAGCATATAATGCATATAAATATATATCATATAAATATATATGTTTACAAATGGAAGACAAAAATACCAGATGTGAACAAAACTTTGAAGGTAATAAATAGGGAAATATGAAAAAATTTACTATCTTTGTGAACTTACATAAAGAATAGGAAATTATGGTTTTATTTTATCATGTAAATAATTGAAGAACCACAGATTTAAGTACATATTTTGGATTTATTTATAGAACATTTTTATTTCCAAAAATAACACATGATCAAGCAACAATTCAAATATGCCCAGGTGAATAATGACATGGTTATTAATCTTGTCCTCCATACTCATGTAATTTGAAACACAAAATGTAATCAATGCACATCTGTCTTTATATTTTTTTCTCATAAATGTGTATAAAATAATAAAAGTGGAAATCTCAAGAATAATCTATTGGTACTTTATGTTCAAAGAAAATAGCAAAAGAAGTATTTTATCAACATTAGTATGTTGGTAAGAATTTCACCACAAAAGAGTAATGTCCAGGAATTTCTACTCAGTAAAGTGATATTGCATCAAGTTTGAAGAATTAAATATGGCCCTATTGCTGCTTTCTCTTCATGAGAAAGCCAGATGTTCCAAGATACATTAAAATATAGAGTAAATTAAATAAAAAGAAAAATGTAACTTATCAAAATTTGTGGGATGCAGCAAAGACAGTGTTTAGAGAGATATTTATAGCACTGAATGAATATATTAGAAAAGAAGAAAGATCAAAATTCAATAATCTAAGCTTCTATCTTGGAAAATGTAGAAAGAAGAGAAACTTAAGCTTGAAGCATGCTGAAGAGATAAACAAACAAAAAAACAACAGAAATAAGGACTTCCCTGGTGGCACAGTGGTTAAGAATCTGTCTACCAATGCAGGGAACATGGGTTCGAGCCCTGGTCCAGGAAGATCCCACATGCCACAGAGCAACTAAGCCCATGCATCACAACTACTGAGCCTGTGCTCTAGAGCCCATGAGCCACAACTACTGAAACCAGTTAACCTAGAGCCCGTGCTCTGCAACAAGAGAAGCCACCACAATGAGAAGCCCATGCACTGCAACAAAGAGTAGCCCCTGCTCACCACAACTAGAGAAAGTCCATGCACAGCAACAAAGACCCAACACAGCCAAAAATAAATAAATAAATAAATAATAAAAAATAACAGTATTAGCAATAGATATTAAAAAAAAAAACCAACAGAAATAAATGAAATTGAAAACAAGAAAACCAAAAGCTGATTCTTAGAAAAGATAAAAAACAAAACAAAACAACAACAAAAACAAACAAACAAAAAACTAACCAGGCTAATCAAGACAAAAGAGAGCAAAGACAAAAATGAGTGTTCTTCCTTTGACTCTTGCCTAGTGCAATAAGACAAGAAAATGAAATAAAAAGTTTACAGATTTGAATCAAAGAAATAGAATTGCCTTTATTTGAAGGTAACATGACTATCTATGTAAAAAATCACAAAGAGATGCAAAATATTCCTGGAATGAATAAATTAATATAGCAGGTCACTGTAAACAATATTAATATATCAAAGTCAATTACTTTCCTATATACTAGCAATGAACAATTAAAATTTGAAATTAAAAACTAAACAAAACAAAATACCATTAAGAATAGCCCTCTAGGAGACTCTTAAAGTCACTGAAAACAATATAAAAATAAATTGTTGGATGCATAACAAGCCTAAAAGGAAGCAGAAACTGGAACTTCCTTCTCAGTTCAGGAGATTCATTTTAGAAAAATGGCTACTAGAAAGCACCACAGGAACTATATAAATCTTCAAACTGCCTGATTAATATCTGACAAAAGGATGCTTAAACTAATCAGGCATAGATATTGGAAAACAAGGAAACTCTCTCCACCCTATCAGTCAGCAAATATTTGGTGTCTACAGACCTTTCTTTGTTCAAGGGGAAATAATCACACAAAATAAATACCAACATAAGTCCTGGATAAGAGCCATCTTGTTGAATAACATTTCCCAAATTCTATGCCTCAGAATTTATTCTGAAGCTACTAATAGGTAATGTAAGACGCAAAGGCCTTATTATAAAATATATTTTTAAAAATCTGAAAGAATAACCACCCCCACCCCCCGAAAAGAAAACACTTAGGTGTAAATCTAACAAAATTTGTCCAGGACCTGTATGTGGAAAACTATAAAACTCTGGTGAAGAAAAATCAAAGATCTAACTATGTGGAGAAATTTTTCCTGTGTTAACATGAGGTATATGTTAACATTTCTAAAAGTAATATATATGTATATTTCCATACATATGGAAATGAACATTTAAGTAAATAATGTCAGATGGTACAAACCAGGATTCTCACTGTTGGTGTAGGAGGTTACAGATTAGCAAGTGGAGGGAGCTAGAATGATCTAATGATCCATGTGGTAATGGATTAGACTTGGAGAAATTATTGTGAACCTATGTTCAGCTTAATATAGACCCAGATGATTACATATATAAATATCTATAGATATGTGCATATACATAGCTTAATACATAGCTTAATATATATGTTTCCTTGCTCTGTCAGCTGAGAGGGCCTAGAAACAATGACATCCCAATAGCAATGAGCATACCTAGCACTCAGATCTTGGTTTGCAATACAACTCTCTAATAAATGGAACCAGGGCTCCTTGGAGAAATGGCTGATTCCAGGACTCAGGAAAGAAACATGTGTGATGAGCCTGAAGAATCTTGTAATGCCAGAATGTAAGAAAGTGTTCAAAACAAACAAATAAAAACACAAATTTTTGAGCCATTTGAAATACTACTATCAACATGGTTTTAGTTAGCATTTTTATTTATTTTTTTAGCCTTCAATGGCCAAAGCTGGACAAATTTGAGTGATAAGATAAAATAGAATATAGAATTATAATCCAAAGTGTGTGTGTGTGTGTGTAAATCCTTGTTGATATTTATAAATGTTTGAATTAATAAATAAATGGGGTAGAATAGACAGATAAATCTGTGCAGAAGAATTCCAAAGACTTTGTGTAGATACACTACCCTCAAGGAGGGAGAGCATAACTCCCCACTTATGTGTAGGCTGTGCATAATGACTTCCTTCCAAAGAGTACATCGTAAAAGGGAGGAGGGTTGTGAATCTTCATGGTGGACAAATCTGAAAACCACTACATCAGCCAGATTCTCAAATTTAAATTCATTAGGGTTAAATCATGCTGATAATATGTGCCCTTGTTATGGTTAAAATAACACTTAGCATCTGGAGTCTTCCACCCCAAATATATACAACTCCAATCTAACCATGAGAGCATTAGACAAATCTCAGTTGAGAATGTCACTACCAAAAACCTAACCAGTATTCCCTAAAACTGTCAGTGGTTGTAGTAAGTTGAATAATGACCATGAAGATGTCCACATTCTTATTCTCAGGACATGAGAATATGTTACACTGCATGGTAAAAGGAACTTTATCAATGGATTGATTGAATTATTCTGGATTATTCAAGTGTCCCATGGTAATAACAGGGTCCTCAGAAGATACAGGTAAGACAGTCAAAGTGAGAAATAGAAGATGGGATGATGGAAGCCAGAAGTTGGAATGATGTGAGGAAGTCATGAGTTAAGGAAAGCAGGCAGCTTTTAGAAGCTGAAAAAACAAAGAAAGGGAACCTCCAAGAAGAAGCAGCCCTACTGAAACCTTGACTCTACACCAGAGATACTGATTTCCACAACTGTAAGATACTATATCTGCCACTAAGTTAGTGGTAGTTTGTTACAACAGCAGTAGGAACATAATACAGTCCTAATAAAATGAGGAAATTCTGAAACACTGCTCAGCCAAGAGAAAACCAAGGAGATAGGCCTACTAAATTTAATGTGGTATGCTGGATGCAATCGTGGAACAGAAAAATAAAAAAAAGGACGTTAAATAAAACTAAAGAAATCTGAACAAATTATGGGCTTTAATTATTAATAAAAATCAATATTGATTTTTAAAAATTCTAATAAAATTATGATATAATTTAATATATTAATGACAGTAAATTGGATGTGGAGTATATGGGAACTCTCAGTACTATCTTCATGGTTTTCTATGAATTTAAACTTATTTTAAAATAAAATGTTTATAAAAAATAAATGGAGTGATACTAAAACAATAGACTGATGAATAGGTCTAACATAAAGAACATAATGTGATAAGCAGAATCAAAAACTGAACTAAAAATAAAAATTAAAACTCCAAGTTGGGTATTAGCAATGTCGTTGTCAAAACTGAGAAACTGTCAACATGCAGAAAAACATGAGTTTTTAAAAATTATGGGACCAAAGTTAAGATATGATGATTATAAAATGGAGAACTCTTTCAATTAAAGAAAAACAATAAAAATATCATTTGTGTTCACAAGCAAAGACATTAAATGAATGAAAGGAAATGTTCCAGTGCTTGGAATTTATTGGAGGGTGAAAAATTAAAATACAGTAAAACATGTTTAGAAAACAAGAATAATCATAACATTAAATATCAGAAGTATACCTCACACATAATTTTGATTTTTATTGTTTTAAGTTTTTTGAATTTTATTTATTTTTTATACAGTAGGTTCTCATTAGTTATCTATTTTATACATATTAGTGTGTCTATGTCAATCCCAATCTCCCAATTCATCACACCACCACCCCCACAAGTTTTATTTTTTTTGTGGTAAGAACATTTAACATGAGATCTATCCTTTAATAAATGTTTAATAAGTGTACAATGCAGTACTGTTGACTATAGATACAATGTTGTATACCCAATATCCAGAACTTATTCATCTTATGAACTGAAGCTTTATGCCCATCTATTAGTTACTCCTCATTTCTACCTCCCCCAGACCCTGGAAACTACCATTCCATTCTTTGATTCTATAAATTTGACTATTTTCGATATCTCGTATAAGTGAAATCATCCAGTATTTGTTTTTCTATAACTGGCTTATTTACTTTAGCCTTATGTCCTCAAGCTTCATCCATGTTGTGACATTGCAGAATTTTGTTTTTAAGGCTGAATAGTAATCCATTATATGTACATACCACATTTTCTTTATCCAAAACAATCTTATGTATATCTCTTAATTAAAAATTAAGATAAAATACATCATTTAAAACAAATAGAGATGCCTAATATTTACTGAAAAATTAGGCAAATACTCATAGATTGAATTATTTTAATCTGGCAGAGAATAACTTCAAAAAAAGTTTTCACCCTCAGATGCCTTTATGGGGAAAATTATTTCAAACATTCATGGAGTAGATACATTGTAGAAATTGTCCCAGAACAAATATGGAAAATTTCTAAGTTCACCTTGAGGCCAGAAAAATGCTGACAATCAAACCTAAAAGAGATGAGCTCTAAAAAAATAATAATCAACAGACTACTGAACTATTTTCTCTTATGAAGGTGGATACTATATTTGTGATAGGTAGAATTTTAAGATGGCTCCCAAATATTCGGCCTACCTGATATACATACAATGCATAGTCCCCAAGACTGTTATTATGATAAATTGTACTCTCATGATTATGTCCTGTTGTATGGTACAGCAGACTTTGAAAAGGAAAATAATCAGGTGGATCTGACCAAATCACAGGACCTTTTTAAAGCCGGTATTAGAAAAAGAAGTCAGAGATTTGAAGTATGAGAAGGATTTGACAGATTGAAAGTGGCAGTGTGCACATGGTAATGAATTCAAGTGGCCTCTAGAAGCTAAGAGAAGCTCCCAGCTTACAGTCAGCCAAGAAACAGGGATCTCAGTCTTACAACTGCAAGAAAATGAATTCAGCCAACAAAAAGAATAAACTTGGAAGAGAAATTTCCCCCAGATCCCCCAGATGATAGCTGAATTCATCCAACATCTTGATGTCATCCTCGTGGTACCCTGAATAGAGAAAACATCTAGTTTGGGACTCCGATCTCCCAAACTGTGAGCTAACCTATGGATGATCCTTTAAGCCAGGGGTCCCTAACCCCCTGTTAGGAACCGGGCCGCACAGCAGGAGGTGAGCGGCGGGGCGAACCAACGAAATTTCATCTGCAGCTTCCCATCGCTCCCATTACCGCCGGAATCATCACTCCCATTACCGCCTGAACCGCCCCCCCCCCCACAACCCCATCCCCGTCTGTGGAAAAATTGCCTTCCACAAAACCGTCGCTGGTGCCAAAAAGTTGGGAACTGTTGCTTTAAGCCGCTAAATTTGTGGTATTTTGGTACAATGTGATAGAAAGCTAATATTAAAATCGATGTATTCTTTCTGTTTACAAATCCATCTTCATAAAGGACATACTCTGTTCTCAGTTATTTAGAGATTATACTGACAAAATTATCAAGAACAAAGCGGTTAAGCACCATAATTAATAAGCTTTAAATAATGAACATTGATATAAAACAAAGGGTATTTGCAAAAATTAACCTTATGTTAGCCATACAGTAAATCATCAACAAATGTCACAGAATGTGTCATATAGATCAAGTCCTTTGGTCGCAATGTAATTAATAAGAATACAACAAAATATTGGTAAGTAAAATTTTCACACAAAGGCAAAATTGAAAAAAGATTCTAAATAACTCATGAGATAAATAATGAAATATTAGGAGGAATTTTAGCATGTAAAAGTTAGGATAAGAAGAAGCATTGAGTAATTAATGGTTGTAAGTGGAAATGAGGTAGGAAGAAAACTTGGGTGTCATGGAACCCAAGTGAGAAAGTGTGACATTTCACTGTGTAATGTCACCAACAGTCTTACATACATTTTTGGTACCTGAAAAAAATATTAATTTACATTGTGAGTGTTTTCATTCAAATAGGTCCTTAGTCATCTTGTGTTTTGTTTTTTTCTTATATTAACACATTTTTAATGGGAAATCTGGAGCCCTCAGTTGTAAATTGCTGTTTCTGGCTTATGAGCTGACATATACATACTGTACATATGTATAGAATATATGATCTATTCTCTCTGAAGAACTATGCTCCTAGGAATCTTTAGGATCAATTCAGAAAGGTTATTTGGACCCAAGAAAATGTATTATGATTCTAAGCAATCTCAGGTATTTACTTGCAGTCCTGTAATATCACATTCCCATGTCTAACTCATTGAATTTCATATCTTTTTGAGCCAGAATTAACCTAATATTTTCCATCATGAATGTTTCTTTAAGCTTGAATTCCATTTATGCCCAGAGCTTTGTTCACAGCTGTTTCTTTTGGGTCAGATGAGAGGCTTTGATATTCTGGGATATTTAATTTTCATAATATAAAATCTATATGAAAAATTTATTTTTCTTTTTTAAGTACATCAAATATTTTTTTTAAATCTACTACTCTTCCAAATCTTTAGTTCATTTGTTTTTGATTTCAAGGAAAATAATCAGAAGGTGACAATTTAAAGAGGTATACTTTTGCCTACAACAAGCTTACTAATAAGTGCCTATTTTTCTTATTTTCACTTTCTTAAAAGTGCTTTTATGTCCTTCAAATAATTTTTAAAACTTGTCCCTAAATCATTCTTGGAATAACAGTTTCTGACAATTCACTAAAATGTGTCTTATACACCTCGTACCAGCAGGTTTCCCAAACAATCTCTAACCCTTAAAACCAGGTGAGTTGCTTCATATGCTGCCCAGAATGACCCAATAAAGGGACAAAAGACTGAGGATGGTTCTAGGTTAATGCCTCTAACTCCACTTTCCTCTCTCCTTTATCTTCTACTTACTTGAAGAGTCTCTCTTTTCCTGGACTTCGTCGTCAAGCATTACCTCTGATCTCTATTTTATTTGCTTTTAGCCCTAATGAACACTCTCGTCATTTTAAACCTCAGCAACTCTGCATAATTTCAGTTTTGATCACCGCGTTCGGTCATCCAAGTATTTACCAAGCACTACAGTGTATTAGGAATTATAAAAAAGCACGACCTCAATCTTATGTTTTGTGAAGAAAAGACTTGTATCACTATATCAACCCACAGTGCATGTAGACAGACAGACACACACACACACACACATTCTGTAGTGAAGGAAGAAGGAACCATAAAAACTTAAAGCACAGTTGTGCATCAGTATCTGCAGAGGAAAAGTTCCATGACCCACAGCAGATACCAAAATCCATGGCAGATATCAAGTCCCATAGTTGGTCCTCCAGACCTGTGGGCTGTGAATTCAACCAACTGCAGATAATGTAGTACGTACTTATTGAAAAAAACTTGTGTATAAGTGACCCACACAGTTCAAACCCATGTTGTTCAAGGGTCAACTGTAATATGTAGTTTCTAAGCAATATTGCTGGCCGGAAGTTCTACGTGTCAATGGAAATAATTAATAAACAGTCTATGATAAGAATAGAAAAGAGTTTTATTTGAGCCAAACTGAGGACAATAGCTCAAGAGACACAGATTCAAGAAGCACTTAAACTGTGTTCTGCCGGAGTACCAAATGGGGGCTTATAAAGGTGAATCTGCAAAATTACATAAGTTGTGTGACAAGAATTCTAATTGGAGCTGGCAAGAAGTAAGGGTGCTTGTTAAGCAAGAATTCATTGGGGTCCAAAAGGGTTGCATAGTTACAAGGGGAGACCTTGAGACCATAAGGTTACAGCTGGTGACTGCCAGCAGATACTGTTTGGAGAACAGGTGGTAGTGTCCTTGAGTCTGATACAGTTCAGAACATTTAAGTTCTCAGTATTACAGGAACATGTATGAAACTACATCCACAATGGCCACCCAGCTTCATTCTGGATGCCTGAAACGCAGTCACTCCATTTTGATTTTTAAATGTATTTTTTTTTAATGGTTAAAGCCAATGTACAATCCATGTTTAATAGGCCACAAACAGGCTGTTCTGTTTGGTTAGTCAAAGTTCAAGTTCAATCATGTATAAGTCAGAATGACTTCCCCATGTCTCAATATGTGAAAATTTCTTTCATCATATGCTGCAGAGAAATATACTCTAAGATGTACAGAAATAGCTCAGGGAGCTCCTGGTCCAGTATTTTCCTTCCGTTTCTTTGGAATCTATGATCCATATTAGAAAATCTTTGAGTTAAAATTAATGATTCTAACTATTTGGCTGGTGGAAATTTGCTAAGACTTACCTTCAGAGCATTGTATTGACTTAGATCAACATTAAGTGTCAGGAATAGTACGAATTTACTATCCTTGCACAATTTTAATTATAGAAATATATGAACTTCTCTATGAAACTTATGAGAAAGCAGAGTAAAACGATACTACATAGCTCTTGCAATCCGCTAAGCTTACCTTATTGGAGCTAACTACTTTCAAACCAGGATTTCAAAAATTATTCTCCTTCTGGTTAACTATACTTCATTCCCTGCATTCATTATGAAAGTCAAGGAGATAATTTGCCGGGGGTTGAAAACATCACCACATTGCTCTTTATACAAGCTATGGTCATATAATTTGAAATAAATTTTAGTAAAATGCTGAGGTAAAAATCTCTTCTGAAAATCAATGCCTGCCTAGAATTCCAGATATTTTCAAGAATAAGAAATCCATTGTATACCCTAGCCAATCTAAACTCCAACTGTAGACAAAATAGCCTGGTTATATAGGCTAATGGATAAAGACCACTAAAATATGCCCCCTTAATAATAAAAATATTCTAATGACAGATATTTTTGATCCATTTCAAAGTAAACTAAATAAAACAAAATTGAAACATAAACATAGGTCTTTCCTTTTCTAGGTCACATGTTTGTCACCTACACTTCCTAGTTTTTCTTTCTTGTTTATTTAGTAAGGAACATTGCTTCATCTGTGGATTCTGCAACAGGTGAAAACACCTGCAAATATAATTTTCCTGTATTTCTCCTCTTGAAGTCCCAGTCTTTCAGTCTGATAGTCTGAAACTTAGTCATATATTATTATTTTTATCTTGGAACTTTGAGGTGTCTTCACAAAAAAAGTTCAGTCCTCATTTCCAAGGACCATGACCTAGGCTAGTCCAACATCCACACTGTCAGTTTTCAAAAGATATGAATTCTTATTTTCAGTCACAAAAGAAAAAGCTCATTTTCTCTCATTCAGTGATTATTTTGGAACATGCATCACAATAGGGAAATGTTTTTCCTAGAATATTTCAGGATGATTTCATCCAATATCATAACCTTTTTAGCCCTCTTGTCATTATCCATTTATAAATGAGGTAAATTTTAGAAACAACATATGCTAGTGTCATACAAGAAATTCAATAACAATAGTGGGAAAGAGTCATAGACTCTGAGCAAAAAACAATTCAATAACGACCATTTTTTTCTGATACCATTTCTAATTTCTGATAAGACCAACATATACATATACACTAATATACACATATATATATACAGATATACACATACGTATACATACACATATAAAAGTCATATGTGAACAGACTCCTTAAATGCAGTGGAAAGATTCTCACCATGTACTGTTTTCTTAGTGACCATCTCTTCCATCAAGTAGGATTTGCACTGCTGTTTTTTCACACCTGAATAGAGAAAATAGAAGTAGAATAAGTTTAAAGGAACACTCACAGCAATCAAGGCAACAAAATTGCTGATTAAAAATAATTATTTTTTCTTTTATTCTCTTTTCCAAAGTTGTCGAGGACATTTTAGACTAAACAGATTTATTCACTTTCCCCTTAAGCATATTCTACTGCCAAATGCCAATGCACCCATATGAATTCATACACAAAGCAAGAAATATGAATTTATAGGGTAAATAATGGTAATATAAAACAAGGAAGATTTATTCCCCAAATCAATACATATTCTGAGGCCTAAAATTTTAGAGTTGTTTACTAAAACTGTCCTTTCTGTGAAGTATGGCTTAAACGAAAGCCAACAGAATGTTGAAACCAACATTGACTGCCAAATTTATTTTGGACAAACACGGGATTGAGCAATCAGTTTCCTTGCTCCTTACAAAATGTCAGGAAAGAAAAAAAAATAGTAAGACACTAATACCTTAAATAAAACTCATATCTTCAAACACATAATTTTTTATATTTTAAGTTTTAATCTTGTTTTGAAGTTTAACATACCTATTGAAAAGTACACGGGTCATCAATTTTTAGCTCATTCTTTTTTATGTAAAAAAAATTGTTTCCCCCACGGGTTGTTTGAGCTTTAAAACATCTGAAAAATAATTTTATACCCTTTATTTTATAAGTGAAGGAAGGTATAATTAGAAAGGATACAAGGTGTACCCACAGTCACTAGATATCTGATATATAAACTTATCAACATTTCAACAATTTTATAATTGTATTGATTGGAAATATTATATTAGTTTTCTGTTGTTGCTATGACAAATTATAAAGCAAACTCATCCATATAACGAGCACCCATATAAGGAAACAGAATATTATCAGCAACCCAGAAGACCTCTCAAACCCCTTCTCAATCGCTACAGCCCCTGAAAAATACCTACTAACCTGTCTTCCAAAATTTTAGGTTGGTTTTGCTTATTTTTAAACTATATAAATGAATTAAAGTAGTTTTTCTTTTGTTTCTTGCTTCTTTCACTAAAGGTAAAGTTTTCAAATCTGTATGTTTCTAATCATGTAGCAGTGACTCATTCATTGTTATTAATGCATATTAATTTTTATGAATTAATATGTAAATTTGCCACAATTCACTTGATTATTCCATTAATGATGGATATTTAATATCTTTCAGTGAACATTCATACATAGAAGTGGAATTTCTGAGTCTTAGAGTATGATTTTGATGGAATTGACAGTTTTCTAAAGTTGTTTTAACAAATTCATTCTCCAATCAACAGTGTATGAAAGTTTCAGTAGCTTCATATCATTAACTTTTAGTGTTTTCTGTCATTTTTATTTTAGTCATTCTGTGGGGTGGCTAATGAATTTGGCTACCTTTTAATGTGTGTATTTGTCACTTTGATATCATCTTCTAAAAATCGTTCATTAAGTCTTTCTCTGTTTTTCTAATGGATTGCCTGTAATTCTCTCAATGATTATAGGTGTTCTTTTTATCATCTGGGTATTGGGGCTTTGTAAGTAATAATGTGTTGTAAATATGTCCTCCCACTTGGTGGCTTTCCTTTCACTCAGTGGTATCCTTTAATAATCAGTTCTTAATCTTAATGAAGCCCAATATATCTATTTGTACTTTTATGGAGAGCAGTTTTGTGTCTAGTTTTAAAAATTATTGCCTATCCCAAAGCCAGGAAAATATTATATTTTTCTTTAAAAGCTTGCTTTATTTACCTTTTACCTTAAGATCAATAATCCACTTAGGACTGTTATTTCTTTATGTGAGCTAGAGTACAAGTTTCATTTTTCACATGTGGCTTTCCAATTGACCTAGCACTATTTACCATCCTTTTCACACTGCTCTACAGTGCCATCTTTTCCATAAATCAATTTGTAAAATATGTGTGGGTCTATGTCTGGGTCCTATCCTGCTTCATTAGCCTATTTATATACCTGCCAATACCAGAGTCTCTTAATTTTTTACCTTTTAAAACTTGATGTCTGATACGTTCCGACCTCAAGTTTTCTTTCTTAATCTTTCTTCCTTAATATTTCTTTCTTACTCTTAGATTAATTATTCTTGGTGATTTATATTTCCATATACATTTTATAACAATGTTATCAATTTTCACACAAACCTACTGGGATTTTATTTAGGATTTCTTTGAAAATATGAATCAGTTTTTGATGAATGGACATTATAACAATGTATGCAATGTAGTCTATGATTAGTTATTCTGCAATTTCTGTAAATATATTACTTCATCAAATTCTTAAGAGGAAGTCTTCTTAAGTTTAAACTTCAAAGTACCTTACCCAAGTTAGAGATATTTAAAAATATATTTCAATGAATGTACGTGAAAGATTGGGCTTTCAAGTATCAGACTATCGTGTAAGTAGAAGGGTACTGCATCCCATTTCATAGTTTAAGTTGGGAAAAAATTGGAAGCTCATATAAGCATGTGAAATTCAATAAATTCTTCCAATTCCATGGTTTATCCTTATTCTATCTTGGACATAAATAAGTATATGAAATGTCAAAAAAAAAGAAAAAAAAAGAAAAAAAAGAGCAACCCACCAGAACTCAAAAGAAGCTTCTTGAGAAGACAGAAGAGAGAGAAAAACTGGTTAGATGCTTTCTATTGTAGTAGGCCCTGCTACTTAACTGAATCCTATATGGAGATAAGTGTGAAATTAGTTCTATCAGGATATACAGCTCATATAACTGAATATCCAAAACACCAAACAATCCAATTAAAAAATTGACAGAGGACCTGAATAGACATTTTTCCAAAGAAGATGTACAGATGGCCAACAAGCACAAGAAAAGATGCTCAACATCACTAATTCTCAGGGAAATGCAAATCACAACCACAATGAGATATCACCTCACACCTGTCAGAATGGCTATCATCAAAAAGACAAGAAGTAACAAGTATTGGTGAGGATGTGGAGAAAAGGGAACCCAAGTATACTGTTGGTTGGAATGTAAATTGGTGCAGCCACCATGGAAAATAGTATGGAGGTTCCACAAAAAAAGAAAAAATAGAGCTACCATATGATCCAACAATTCCACTCCTGGGTATTTATCTGAAAACACTAATTTGAAAAGATATATGCACCTCAATATTTATAGTAGCACTATTATAATAGTCAAGATATGGAAGCAACCTAACTGCCCATTGACAAATGAATGGATTAAAAAAAAAAGATGTGGTATATATACACAATGGAATATTACTCAGCCATAAAAAATTAAATAGTCTTACCATTTGCAAAAACATGGTTGGACCTAGAGGGTATTATGCTTAGTGAAATAAGTCATAGAGAAAAAGACAGATACTCATGTTGCTTATATGTGGCATTTAAAAAACAAAACAGGGTTTCCCTGGTGGTGCAGTGGTTAAGAATCCACCTGCCAATGCATGGGACACAGGTTCGAGCACTGGTCCAGGAAGCTCCCACATGCCACAGAGCAACAAAACCCGTGTGACACAACTACGGAGCCCATGCACCACAACTACTGAAGCCCACGTGCCTAGAGCCCATGCTCTGCAACAAGAGAAGCCACCGCAATGAGAAGCCCGCGCACCAAAACGAAGAGTAGCCCCCACTCGCCGCAACTAGAGAAAGTAGCCCCTGCGTGCAGCAACAAAGACCCAACATGGTAAAAAATAAAATAAATAAATTTTAAAAAATTAAAAATTAAAAACAAAACAAACATAAATATAGCAAAACAGAAAAAGACTTAACAGATACAGAGAACAAGCTAGTTAACATGGGGAGGATGGCTGAGGGGAGAGACGAAACAGGTGAAGGGGATTAAGTGGTATAAAATATAAGTTATAAAATAAGTTACAGGGGTGTGACATACAGCACAGGGAGTATAATCAATAACTGAATGATGTGTAATCTATAAAAATGTTGAATCACTATGTTGCACACCTGAAATAATATAATATTGTAAGTTACTCTCCAATTAAAAAAAGGAAAAAAAAAGGAAAAAAATGGAAACAGTAAAATATAGAGTACTCTTTAATATAGTACGTTTGGAAAAAGTAGGAAAAAAGTGTAAAAAATAAGAAAAGAAACCCCTCTGTTCAGTCCAGATCACAGTCCTAAGAGTTCGAGTCAATATTTCATCTCAACAAATTAAACCACCAGATCCCTGATACAATGGACTATAAGAAGCAGCCAAATGTTATGAATAACTAGATCATTTCTAAGAACTACTCTATTCTCTTTCATCTCTTTGAGAATTTGTTTAAAATAACATTTTTATCATTTTCACTTGTTTCTTGACAACTCCTGATAATATAAATATAAATCATCTGTAATGCAAATTGTGTAATCTAACTCAACATACTAACCAAAATTGCATCATTTTATTTTGCTAGGATAAGAGGACAAAAAGGAACATTTTTCAGGTCAAACTTCTACTAGAAAGATAATAAAATGAATTTCTCAATTATATTTAACATTTTATTACATACTTTGCCTAATTCTTTAGATAAAGTAGGTGTTTTCAGGCCATCTAGAGCCAACTAGAAGGACATTTCTCTCTTTCCTGATGACATTGTTATTTTATCTTAACCATGAGTGTTAATTGAAAACAATACAACCTACTATTATCAGAAGAAATATTTTAAGATAGAATGCAATAAAATGAGCATTGTTGAATTTAGATGACATTCTCAAACAGGTAAATGAATGATACCTAACTGTGATATTCAATATCTGAGATTACTAAGATAGTTAAGGGAGTACTTTATATTTCTCTACTGTAATGAGCTTATCAAAAAGGAAGGTCTATCAAAATTATGTCTTGAATTAAGAATAAATACACAAAAGAATTATTTTTTATTAATGTAGTTTCTTTAACTAAAATATGTCCTAAAACTTTTTAGTCAAAATATGTCTCTTCCCTGCCTTTTGGAACAAAATCTTGGCTCTCAATGTTATACCTACCAAAGTGCTTAGATTAAAATCTATTGGAAGGGAAAACAAAATATGTGTTCTATACTCGTAGACATCCTTGATGTCCTTATGTCTACGTGTTTGCTCTACATATGGCTAAGAATAAATCTAAGGCTTCTAAATCTTCAAAAGTTAGTTTTCTGTCCAACTTATATCTACAGTGCATTTGATACTTTGAGCACTTGTTCTCAGGCATCAAAACATGAACTTATATCTATGACACTATAGAATAGTAGAAAAAGCAATGAAAGGTGAGCCAGAGGTCACTCGTTTTGGTCAGGAGTTGTCATTTGCAACAGTGGATCTTGGGCAAGAAGCTTAACTTCCTCAAAGAGGCCATCTTTGAGAAGGCTTGACCGACAAGAGGGAGACAACTAAGATCTGTGTAAAAAGCTCATGTTCAACATCCTCTGTTTTAACTTGCTACAGACATGACATTTATAGGATATATAATCTCTACGTTTTGTGGAATTTTTAATATGTTATTGTTTCTTAAATGTATCCCTTTCCTCCTCAGCAATCATGATGTTATGATGAGCACACAATATTGGGGTCAAATGTGGACACTTAGAGTTAATCATCGTATTAAAAAGTAATATTTCAAGTTTTTGTCTTTCTTTACGCTGTAGAAAATGCCAATATGACCGTGCCATGTTACAACTTTTTTTTTCACTTTAAATGAAATGTGTGCACTAGCCACCTAGTGATTAAGGAAAATCCCTATTCTTATAACTCAGAAATCCTGTAACAAATCTTATCCTTGTCCCAGCATCATAACGTATTATGAATTGTTTAACCAAAGCTTTATATGTTTCTCTATTCTTGTTAATGTGTAATTCTCTGAATAGCCACCAAAATATGACATTGTAACATTTTACAACTGTCTTTAAACTTGCTATCACCTTCAGGGCAGAAATTTTTGAGAAATAATAGCTCATTTACTGAAAGGAAACGCTCCTTCTACTCATCTGACGTGTATATTAGATAACTATTAGAAAAAGTCAATATGAGAAGACAAGTAAAGAGATAATATTTTATTTTATTTAGTGCACTTTTTAAGCTCTTTCAATTTTTAGAAACTAATTAGAAGATTAAAATAACTTAAATATCTTAAAATATAGGTTCCCTTGCATATAGAAAGAAAGAATAATGCTATTTCATGTTTCCAAAATACTAATTAAAATGTATATTAAGAATTTTTTTTCCCACTTGAATCTGATGAGCCAATCTAGCTTTGCTTTGCAGGGAACTAATAATTTTTCCTTTTTGTATAGTTAGTAGATCATTGTAGAAAACACATTTATACCATTTTGTAATGACATATCACAACTTATATAGTTTAATATTGTTTTCATTTAATAAAAGAAACTGCTATCCTGTATTCAGTATAGTGGAAATGTATACTATTCAAGTTATAATTTTTTCTACACTGTAGAATGTAAAATAATCACATTCGCCAAGACATAAAAGATGCTTCGATCACATTTCGACAATTCAAAATTTCACATTACATTACCTGTATTGAAAGTTCTCTCAAATCACAAAGCAGAAATTACATAATTGACAGACTAACTTTTATTCCTCAAGTACATTTCAGATGGTGTCAGACAGTGGTGAAAAGCCTTTTTTAAAACATTTTTATTGGAGCATCGTTGCTTTACAATGTTGTGTTAATTTCTGCTGTACAGCAAAGTGAATCAGCTATACATATACATATATCCCCTCTTTTTTGGATTTCCTTACCATTTAGGTCACCACAGAGCACTGAGTAGAGTTCCCTGTGCTATACAGCAGGTTCTCATTAGCTATCTATTTTATACATAGTAGTGTATACATGTCAATCCCAATCTCCCAATTCATCCCACCCCTTCTTCCCCCCTTGGTATCCATATGTTTGTTCTTTATGTCTGTGTCTCTATTTCTGCTTTGCAGATAAGTTCATCTGTATCATTTTTCTAGATTCTACGTATAAACGATATTATACGATATTTGTTTTTCTCTTTCTGGCTTACTTCACTCTGAATGACAGTTTCTAGGTTCATCCATGTTTCTGCAAATGGCACAATTTCATTCCTTTTTATGGCTGAGTAATATTCCATTGTATATATGTGCCACATCTTCTTTATCCATTCCTCTGTTGATGGACAGTTAAGTTGCTTCCATGTCCTGGCTGTTGTAAACAGTGCTGCAATGAACATTGGGGTACATGTATCTTTTGGAATTGTGGTTTTCTCCAGGTATATGCACAGTAGTGGGATTGCTGGGTCATATGGTCATTCTATTTTTAGTTTTTTTAAGGAACCTCCATACTGTTCTCCATAGTCACTGTATCAATTTACATTCCCACCATCAGTGTAAGAAGGTTCCCTTTTCTCCATACCCTCTCCAGCATTTACTGTTTGTAGATTTTTTGATGATGGCCATTCTGACTGGCGTGAGGTGATACCTCATTGTAGTTTTCATTTGCATTTCTCTAATAATTAGTTAAGTTCAGCATCTTTTCATGTGCTTTTTGGCCATCTGTATGTCTGTTTTGGACCAGTGTCTATTTAGGTCTTCCACCCATTTTTTATTGGGTTGTTTGTTTTATTGATATTGAGCTGCATGAGCTGTTTGTATATTTTGAAGATTAATCCCTTGTCAGTTGCTTCATTTGCAAATATGTTCTCCCATTCTGAGGGTTGTCTTTTCATCTTGTTTACGGTTTCGTTTGCTGTGCAAAAGCTTTTAAGTTTAATTAGGTCCTATTTGTTAATTTTTGTTTTTATTTTCATTACTCTAGGAAGTGGGTCAAAAAAGATCTTGCTGTGATTTATGTCAAAGATGTCAAAGAGTGTTCTGCCTATCTTTTGCTCTAAGAATTTTATAGTGTTCGGCCTTACGTTTAGGTCTTTAATCCATTTTGAGTTTATTTTTGTGTATGGTGTTAGGGAGCAGTCTAATTTCATTCTTTTACATGTAGCTGTCCAGTTTTCCCAGCACTACTTATTGAAGGAACTGTCTTTTCTCCACTGTATATCCTTGCCTCCTTTGTCGTAGATTAGGTGACCATAGGGGCATGGGTTTATCTCTGGGCTTGAAAAGCTTTTTTTGAAAGAGGATAACCCATTCCATGATTCTTTAAGAAGCCCCTCTTGTGTCTCATACATGGTGATAAAACAGGAATAAAGAAGGGAATAATATGAAAACGTTTGCTCTCAAAAGGAAACAAAATCAATAATCAAAAACTGGACCTCTCTCTAAGGTTATAATCAGCTGTTTTCCACAATTTCCTCCTTTTGGACTTCCGTTCTGAATATTTCCTACCAATGGATTAGCCTTTTGCCAGAAAACCATTGAGACTTAGTACCTAAATACTTCATATAGCCCAACTACACTATAATCAATTTTAGTAAATCATTTACATACTTTCAATGCTTATGTTTGAATTGAAATATGTCAGTGCTGTTAGTTTGCTACATTAGAAAAAAAAGTATGCATAAATACAAAAGAACTTGACTATATTATTAATTTAGTGGAATTTGATATAATGCAGATATGTCTCAGACTATTCAAAAAGTGTTAGAACTGACTTAATAAAGCTCTTTGTTATTACATATTATATTACCTTCATATATATTAAAGTGTAATGTGAGATTCCCTTGGAAATGCAATTTTGTTTCAATTGTGCACATGTTTTAAACACATTTTGGAAAGCAATTGCACACAGTGATGTCATTTCAATCATTTTTATATGAAATTCTATTTATTTTTAAAATCAAGAATGTGTACTGTATCTTGAGTAGAGAAATATTCACTGTCTGAGAAAATTAAATTAAAAATGGTTATATTATGGACCCAAATAAAGAAGCTTAATGGAGAAGAGATGTTTAACCTCCATTTTGATAACACAACATGAGGCAAAATCTCAACGCTATGGCAGAGCTCACTGTTTTGCTTTTTCCTTCAATGTAACAAGATGGAAAAAAAAAAAGTTGGAGTGACGAGAGCAAGAGTGGGAAAATCAACCTTTAGTCCAATAGGATTTGATCAAGCATGTAAAATATTTTAGTTGTTAATGGCAGATAAAACTCAAATATTTGAATCTAGGGGTTATAGGTAAAATCAACAAAGTTAGAGAGTATGACAGAAAAATGCAAATCCAATTGCAAACCTCACTCATCTCCAGTCTAGAATTTTCCAAGCATTGTAATATTCAAAAGACATGACTCCAACAGTAATGTTGTGCTGTTGACCCCTTCAACTCTTACAGTGGTCAGTGGAGCTTGGGGCTCTCAGGATTCATAGGATTTTTGTTATTTACAATAATAAATGGAAGAGTTTGCATCTTCCATTTGTCTAACACACTATTATTTTCTTAGTGTTCTGTGATACCAAAAACACTAGGGAGAAATGTTCTCAGTTGCTAAAGAAGACAAAGAAAAATCCCAACCTTTCACTGAGACACCAAAAATAGTTGAACTTCAAGAATATATTGTCATGTCTTAAAAGGTCCTGAAATATTCTACCTCTCTGCATACCAATTAAAGAAAAATCTCTCTTTATCTGCCCATCTCTATTTTGCACCATCTCCTTATTTTTATCTTCCATAGCCGATCAAAACCGGACACTTCTCTGTTTCTGTTCTTAAATAACGCTTAATTCTACACTCCGGTGTACTGCAGTTAAAATTACAAGTATGATGTTCAATATTTGCATTATTTAAAGGGAGAGAAATATTCGGGCAGTGGAGACAAAGCAAGAATGTCTGATTCTAAAATAAAGACTTCTGAACTTGAAAGTACAACCAAAATTACAAGAAATGAAATGCTCCTAACCTAAACACCATCAGATTGGGGCACATCCCTAATCATGAACAGGATTTTAGCTGCAATTTCGCATGTTCACAATTCTGTCCCCCTATGGCCTCTGGCCTTTATTCCCAACAAAAATTAAAAAATAATAAAGCAGATATAGCATTAATATAGAATGTAGTAGATCAGAATATAATGTGGTTGTGGCCGTTGTTAGCCTAATACTAGAGGAAGTAGAATGCTAGAACAGAGATGGTTTGGGCACTTTGGGTACCGTAGGAAAGCCTGCTCCTTTAGCCTTCTGTTTCGCTTTGATTTGATTACACTAGCCTTCTTGCTGTTCTTTGTGTACACCAGACAGGGTCACAATTCAGAGGCCATTGTTTTTGTTTCGTCTTTCCTGTTACACCCTAAACACCTAGGACAGAGACTTGTATATTAATAGATGATCAATAAGATTTGGCAATTGAAAAAGTAACAATTACATAATACATAAGAGTTTATGTCACTCTATTAGGTGCTGTACTCAACTTGGCATAAATATGGTTACAGTAAAATAGTCACAAATCTGACTTTGAAATTGTTTTAAAGTTTATTGACCTTAAGTTCAAGGAAAAAGTGCAATGCAATTCACAAATCTAGTTTTAACTTTTTTTTAATATGTAAATGCATGAGCCATCTTTTTACCACCTATTTATTTTGCAGTTCTTTTTTTAAATTCCTTCCTAGTTTTTCTCACTACAACATATTAATTCCATATCTGAGTCAACACTAGAGGGCTTTATCATGAACAGTAGTAACAGGAATGCTTTCCTTTGAGATCTAATCATAGGTGCTGTTTTCAGAATCCAGGCTCTTCACTTCTGGGTTTATAACACATGTTGCCAAGTAGCATTTGAGGTGCTGTTGTTTCACAACCTCCTGGGGAGATTCCTGGGTGTAACCTGAAACCAGCCACGCTAAGCAGAGGGCGGGGAGAGACAGAAGAAAACAAACAGAGCACTCCGGATCGGTAGGTAGCAGATGTAAGAAGCAAGGGAATTCACTTCAAAGGCTTGTCTTGAGTGGCCACAAGATGAGTCAATTTTCACATCTGACTGCCAGAATCTTAAAAATGTATCTAGGGACCTTAACTGGGTTCAGTCACATGCCCAGTTTAGATAGTAGTCTCAATACCACATTTTTATTTTAAGACTTGGAGCAGCTTCTGGGAGCAGGAAAAGCAAGAGGACTGCACATCCCAAGGACAAGGGAGGGGGTGGAGAGCCTCCAATTGCCCAGGTACAGCGGGAGGGTCAACGGGTGGTCATGTCACGTCTTCTTGATGACTTCCTCCTACAGATGCAGGCACTCACTCCCAGCCTCTCTGCACCATGGATGTTGCTTACTTACTTACTGCAACATTCCAATACTGTCCATGTGAATTTAAGAATAAAAATAAAATGGCTTATATCCTATATGGAAATGCATTGGCTTTTAAAGATTCCAGCATTCATCACAAGCATTGAATAGGGAAAAATGCAGAATGGAAAAACAAAACCCAAAAATGGAGTTATCCATTATAAAGCAAATATCCAGAAGACAAAAAGAAGCAGACTATGAAACAAAGTAAACTGATGGGAAAGGTTTGTGATAGCAACCAAAACAAATACCTGTAGTATACCTGAAATTTCCAACGAGAAATGCAAGATAAGTAACACTGGAATCTGCACTGTCTTTTCCACATATACTGGTTGATATTACAGTTCACCCCATCTTTTTCTGTGCATCCCTCTTTATAAGCCTCTCAACAGTAAAGCTCTAAATGCTTTCATGATATAGTTAGTCTGTGATATCTGCGAAATCCAGTTGTGAGTGAGCTAGCAATGTGTTGATGCCCAGGACTTACAAAATATTTTAAAAAAATCATTTTTCAACAGTATTTTTGAAGTTTTAAAAGAGTGCTAGAAAATAACTGTGCTTTTCTTTATGTGTCGCTCTTGGATTTTTTTTCTTATTAGACAAAAGCCACTAGTAGGAAGAAAATTTCCATAGCTCACATCATGTTTTCATGTATAGATAAAAGTCACTATATTTGCCAAAAATTATACATCTACCTTGCATTTTCATGATTTATAAAAACCTCATGGATTTTTTGAGTAGAGCTATGTCACAGATATTAAAATTGGCAGTCTTATTGGGATTTCTTTTATTTCACAAAACATATTGTGTTCAAGGTTAATAATACATTTCAGCAACATACATAGTGCCCTTGGCAGATGTGTGCTCAGTTTCATCATTTTGATAGGCAGATCCTATTCTCTTCCTCTTCATACTAAGTAAAATCCTGCCAAAAGCCAACATTCTGAATTGCTTTAAAATTCTTTTTAAATGTAAATTTGGATAGAGTTTTTTTTTTTTTTTTTCTCTTGCTACAAGACTAGCTAACCAGTCTCTGCAAGAAAACTGGCTGGCTGGAAAGGAAGTTGGTGATTTTAATAGAAAACTTATTACAAAACAATGAATGGGATAAAAAATAAAAAACAAAAGTGAATGGGATAGAGTTGCACTACATGTTTGGTGGGGAAAAAATGAAGGGTATTATTTTAGGGGAAGAGAGAAGGGGCTATTGAGACTGTCATGTCTAAAACAGAATTCCAAGCTATCTTTTGTCAGTAAAAACATACTATTAAATTTGCAGTCTTTCAAGGATATTTAACACTGACTCAGTCTTAGTTGAAAGTCTGGAAGGACATTACAAAAAAGTCACAGCTTTTCAAAACTTAGCTATTTCAAAACAATCATACTGTGCTTTGTTATTGAGATTGATCACACATATACTCTGTAAAACAATCTTTCTATCAGTCCACAGATGAAACAATTAATGTTGACACTTAACACTTTTCTCCTAATTAAAGAAAAATCTCATATTATCCTACTTCACAAAGATTATAAGAGACTCATTTTGTTTGAAAAAATACTGCAAAAAATCACCTACCATAAGTTAACAAATTTTTTTTTTTTTTTTTTTTTTTTAGAAGCAAGGATAATATAATTACATGGCTAGCTAAAGCATGGAGTCCAAGATAGTTGCTCAAAAGCCCCACTTCTCTCCTGGGCTCTTTCCTCTGTACTCTTCCTTTTGTTTTTCTTTTTCTTTTTTTTTTTTTTTTCCACACACACACACTGTATTTTATTTTTACAAGAGATAAATAGACTGACACCAAGCATTGTACATGGATGACCACAACAAAAGCAACAATGATTGCAATTACCAAACATGAAACACACTCATACTATGTCATAATATTGACATTCAGTCCAGTAATCCTCCACTGTAACAGCTCCTTTACTTTGCAGTGAAAATTGATTTGTATATTCTTTGCCTCTGAGTCCTTGTGGGATTTTTTTTTTTTTAATTCAGACAGAAAGTCACAAAAATTATACTCATCCTCATCAGTTCACTCAGTCCCATGTAATTAATTTTTTTTTTCATCTTGATCTTTTGTTAGCACTTTTATGAGTTCATCAGTTTTTCATTAGAGTTCTGAAAATGCTTATTCATTCAGTTCAGCAGTACAGTCAGTTACCAGAAACCTGTACTTGTCAGAGTCTTTTCCATGAATTTCTTGAAGATGAAACCCTTTTATAGGAACATATTTGCAAAATCATCAGAGTACACCCAGAACTGTCTGTAAATGACAGAAGACTTAAAAATGACCATGGTTAAAGATTTGATGAAAGTTCATAATAATGCAGTTGACAAGAAAATTAGTTATTTCTGAGATATACATTTTAAAGTAATAACTAGGATTATTACTTATAACCTTATACCAGAACATATAAGATTTTTAGAAGTTTCCTGTAATGTCTGAAACATTTATATTAACATATTTCCATACATATTTCCATACAAATACAAATATAAGATTTTTAGAAATTTCATGTAATGTCTGAAACATTTATATTAACATATTTCCATACATATTTCCATACAAATACAAATATAAGATTTTTAGAAATTTCATGTAATGTCTGAAACATTTATATTAACATATTTCCATACAAATAACCCAATGAAAGTTTAGTATTAGTTGTTTTGTTTGTTTTTTTATACTGCAGGTTCTTATTAGGCATCAGTTTTATACACATCAGTGTATACATGTCAATCCCGATCGCCCAATTCAGCACACCACCATCCCCACCTCACCGCAGTTTTCCCCCCTTGGTGTCCATATGTCCATTCTCTACATCTGTGTCTCAACTTCTGCCCTGCAAACTGGCTCATCTGTACCATTTTTCTAGGTTCCACATACATGCATTAATATACGATATTTCTTTTTCTCTTTCTGACTTACTTCACTCTGTATGACAGTCTCTAGATCCATCCACGTCTCAACAAATGACTCAATTTCGTTCCTTTTTATGGCTGAGTAATATTCCATTGTATATATGTACCACAATTCTTCTTCCATTCGTCTGTTGATGGGCATTTAGGTTGCTTCCATGACCTGGCTATTGTAAATAGTGCTGCAATGAACATTCGGGTGCATGTGTCCTTTTGAATTACGGTTTTCTCTGGGTATATGCCCAGTAGTGGGATTGCTGGGTCATATGGTAATTCTATTTTTAGTTTTTTAAGGAACCTCCATATTGTTCTCCATAGTGGCTGTATCAATTTACATTCCCACCAACAGTGCAAGAGGGTTCCCTTTTCTCCACACCCTCTCCAGCATTTGTTGTTTGTAGATTTTCTGATGATGCCCATTCTAACAGGAGTGAGGTGATACCTCATTGTAGTTTTGATTTGCATTTCTCTAATAATTAGTGATGTTGCGCATCTTTTCATGTGTTTCGTGGCCGTCTGTATGTCTTCTTTGGAGAAATGTCTATTTAGGTCTTCTGCCCATTTTTGGATTGGGGTGTTTGTTTCTTTGATATTGAGCTGAATGAGCTGTTTATATATTTTGGAGATTAATCCTTTGTCAGTTGATTCATTTGCAAATATTTTCTCCCATTCTGAGGGTTGTCTTTTTGTCTTGTTTATGGTTTCCTTTGCTGTGCAAAAGCTTTGAAGTTTCATTAGGTCCCACTTGTTTATTTTTGTTTTTATTTCCATTACTCTAGGAGGTGGATCAAAAAAGATCTTGCTGTGATTTATGTCAAAGAGTGTTCTTCCTATGTTTTCCTCTAAGAGTTTTATAGTGTCCAGTCTTATATTTAGGTCTCTAATCCATTTTGAGTTTATTTTTGTGTATGGTGTTAGGGAGTATTCTAATTTCATTCTTTTACATGTAGCTGTCCAGTTTTCCCAGCACCACTTATTGAAGAGATTGTCTTTTCTCCATTGTATATCTTTGCCTCCTTTGTCATAGATTAGTTGACCATAGGTGCGTGGGTTAATCTCTGGGCTTTCTATCTTGTTCCATTGATCTATGTTTCTGTTTTTGTGCCAGTACCATATTGTCTTGATTACTGTAGCTTTGTAGTATAGTCTGAAGTCAGGGAGTCTGATTCCTCCAGCTCCATTTTTTTGCCTCAAGACTGCTTTGGCTATTCGGGGTCTTTTGTGTCTCCATACAAATTTTAAGATGATTTGTTCTAGCTCCGTAAAAAATGCCATTGGTAATTTGATAGGGATTGCATTGAATCTGTAGATTGCTTTGGGTAGTATACTCATTTTCACAATGTTGATTCTTCCAATCCAAGAACATGGTATATCTCTCCATCTATTTGTATCATCTTTAATTTCTTTCATCAGTGTCTTATAGTTTTCTGCATACAGGTCTTTTGTCTCCCTAGGTAGGTTTATTCCTAGGTATTTTATTCTTTTTGTTGCAATGGTAAATGGGAGTGTTTCCATAATTTCTCTTTCAGATTTTTCATCATTAGTGTATAGGAATGCAAGAGATTTCTGTGCATTAATTTTGTAACCTGCAACTTTACCATATTCATTAATTAGCTCTAGCAGTTTTCTGGTGGCAGTTTTAGGATTCTCTATGTATAGTATCATGTCATCCGCAAACAGTGACAGTTTTACTTCTTCTTTTCCAATTTGTATTCCTTTTATTTCTTTTTCTTCTCTGATTGCCGTGGCTAGGACTTCCAGAACTATGTTGAATAATAGTGGTGAGAGTGGACATCCTTGTCTCGTTCCTGATCTTAGAGGAAATGCTTTCAGTTTTTCACCATTGAGAATGATGTTTGCTGTGGGTTTGTCATATATGGCCTTTATTATGTTGAGGTAGGTTCCCTCTATGCCCACTTTCTGGAGAGTTTTTATCATAAATGGGTGTTGAATTTTGTCAAAAGCTTTTTCTGCATCTATTGAGATGATCATATGGTTTTTCTTCTTCAATTTGTTAATATGGTGTATCACATTGATTGATTTGCGTATATTGAAGAATCCTTGCATCCCTGGGATAAATCCCACTTGATCGTGGTGTATGATCCTTTTAATGTGTTGTTGGATTCTGTTTGCTAGTATTTTGTTGAGGATTTTTGCATCTATATTCATCAGTGATATTGGTCTGTAATTTTCTTTTTTTGTAGTGTCTTTGTCTGGTTTTGGTATCAGGGTGATGGTGGCCTCATAGAATGAGTTTGGGAGTGTTCCTTCCTCTGCAATTTTTTGGAAGAGTTTGAGAAGGATGGGTGTTAGCTCTTCTCTAAATGTTTGATAGAATTCACCTGTGAAGCCATCTGGTCCTGGACTTTTGTTTGTTGGAAGATTTTTAATCACAGTTTCAATTTCATTACTTGTGATTGGTCTGTTCATATTTTCTGTTTCTTCCTGATTCAGTCTTGGAAGGTTATACCTTTCTAAGAATTTGTCCATTTCTTCCAGGTTGTCCATTTTATTGGCATAAAGTTGCTTGTAGTAGTCTCTTAGGATGTTTTGTATTTCTGCGGTGTCTGTTGTAACTTCTCCTTTTTCGTTTCTGATTTTATTGATTTGAGTCCTCTCCCTCTTTTTCTTGATGAGTCTGGCTAATGGCTTATCAATTTTGTTTATCTTCTCAAAGAACCAACTTTTAGTTTTATTGATCTTTGCTATTGTTTTCTTTGTTTCTATTTCATTTATTTCTGCTCTGATCTTTATGATTTCTTTCCTTCTGCTAACTTTGGGTTTTGTTTGTTCTTCTTTCTCTAGTTTCTTTAGGTGTAAGGTTAGATTGTTTACTTGAGATTTTTCTTGTTTCTTTAGGTAGGCTTGTATAGCTATAAACTTCCCTCTTAGAACCGCTTTTGCTGCATCCCATAGGTTTTGGGTCATCGTGTTTTCATTGTCATTTGTCTCTAGGTATTTTTTTATTTCCTGTTTGATTTCTTCAGTGATCTCTTGGTTATTTAGTAACGTATTGTTTAGCCTCCATGTGTTTGTCTTTTTTACGTTTTTTTCCCTGTAATTCATTTCTAATCTCATAGCGTTGTGGTCAGAAAAGATGCTTGATATGATTTCAATTTTCTTAAATTTACTGAGGCTTGATTTGTGACCCAAGATGTGATCTATCCTGGAGAATGTTCCGTGCGCACTTGAGAAGAACGTGTAATCTGCCGTTTTTGGATGGAATGTCCTATATATATCAATTAAATCTATCTGGTCTATTGTGTCATTTAAAGCTTCTGTTTCCTTATTTATTTTCATTTTGGATGATCTGTCCATTGGTGTAAGTGAGGTGTTAAAGTCCCCCACTATTATTGTGTTACTGTCGATTTCCTCTTTTATAGCTGTTAGCAGTTGCCTTATGTATTGAGGTGCTCCTATGTTGGGTGCATATATATTTATAATTGTTATATCTTCTTCTTGGATTGATCCCTGGATCATTATGTAGTGTCCTTCCTTGTCTCTTGTAACATTCTTTATTTTAAAGTCTATTTTATCTGATATGAGTATAGCTACTCCAGCTTTCTTTTGATTTCCATTTGCATGGAATATCTTTTTCCATCCCCTCACTTTCAGTCTGTATGTGTCCCTAGGTCTGAAGTGGGTCTCTTGTAGACAGCATATATATGGGTCTTGTTTTTGTATCCATTCAGCCAGTCTATGTCTTTTGGTTGGGGCATTTAATCCATTCACGTTTAAGGTAATTATCGATATGTATGTTCCTATGACCATTTTCTTAATTGTTTTGGGTTTGTTTTTGTAGGCCCTTTTCTTCTCTTGTGTTTCCCACTTAGAGAAGTTCCTTTAGCATTTGTTGTAGAGCTGGTTTGGTGGTGCTGAATTCTCTTAGCTTTTGCTTGTCTGTAAAGCTTTTGATTTCTCCATCGAATCTGAATGAGATCCTTGCCGGGTAGAGTAATCTTGGTTGTAGGTTCTTCCCTTTCATCACTTTAAGTATATCATGCCACTCCCTTCTGGCTTGCAGAGTTTCTGCTGAGAAATCAGCTGTTAACCTTATGGGAGTTCCCTTGTATGTTATTTGTCGTTTTTCCCTTGCTGCTTTCAGTAATTTTTCTTTGTCTTTAATTTTTGCCACTTTGATTACTATGTGTCTCGGCGTGTTTCTCCTTGGGTTTATTCTGTATGGGACTCTCTGCGCTTCCTGGACTTGGGTGGCTATTTCCTTTCCCATGTTAGGGAAGTTTTCGACTATAATCTCTTCAAATATTTTCTCTGGTCCTTTCTCTCTCTCTTCTCCTTCTGGGACCCCTATAATGCGAATGTTGTTGTGTTTAATGTTGTCCCAGAGGTCTCTTAGGCTGTCTTCATTTCTTTTCATTCTTTTTTCTTTAGTCTGTTCCGCAGCAGTGAATTCCACCATTCTGTCTTCCAGGTCACTTATCCGTTCTTCTGCCTCAGTTATTCTGCTATTGATTCCTTCTAGTGTAGTTTTCATTTCAGTTATTGTATTGGTCATCTCTGTTTGTTTGTTCTTTAATTCTTCTAGGTCTTTGTTAATCATTTCTTGCATCTTCTCAATCTTTGCCTCCATTCTTATTCCGAGGTCCTGGATCATCTTCACTATCATTATTCTGAATTCTTTTTCTGGAAGGTTGCCTATCTCCACTTCATTTAGTTGTTTTTCTGGGGTTTTTTCTTGTTCCTTCATCTGGTACATAGCCCTCTGCCTTTTCATCTTCTCTGTCTTTCTGTAACTGTGGTTTTTGGTCCACAGGCTGCAGGATTGTAGTTTTTCTTGCTTCTGTTGTCTGCCCTCTGGTGGTTGAGGCTATCTAAGAGGCTTGATGGGAGGCTCTGGTGGTGGGTAGAGCTGACTGTTGCTGTGGCGGTCAGGGCTCAGTAAACCCTTAATCCACTTGACTGTTGATGGGTGGGGCTGGGTTCCCTCCCTGTTGCTGTGGCGGTCAGAGCTCAGTAAAACCTTAATCCACTTGACTGTTGATGGGTGGGGCTGGGTTCCCTCCCTGTTGGTTGTTTTGCCTGAGGCAACCCAACACTGGAGCCTACCCGTGCTCTTTGGTGGGGTTAATGGCAGACTCTGGGAGGGCTCATGCCAAGGAGAACTTCCCAGGACCTCTGCTGCCAGTGTCCTTACCCCCACGGTGAAACAGAGCCACCACTTGCCTCGGCAGGAGACCCCCCAACACCAGCAGGTACGTCTGGTTCAGTCTCCCCCAGGGTCACTGCTCCTTCCCCTGGGTCCTGATGCACACATTACTTTGTGTGTGCCCTCCAAGAGTGGGGTCTCTGTTTCCCCCAGTCCTGTCACAGTCCTGCAATCAATTCCCACTAGACTTCAAAGTCTGATTCTCTAGGAATTCCTCCTCCCGTTGCCGGACCCCCAGGTTGGGAAGCCTGACGTGGGGCTCCGAACCTTCACTCCAGTGGGTGGACTTCTGTGGTATAAGTGTTTGCCAGTCTGTGAGTCACCCACCCAGCAGTTATGGGATTTGATTTTACTCTGATTGCACCCCTCCTACCGTCTCACTGTGGCTTCTCCTCTGTCCTTGGACATGGGGTATCCTCCTTGGTGAAGTCCAGGGTCTTCCTGTCAATGATTGTCCAGCAGCCAGTTGTGATTCTGGAGCTCTCGCAAGAGGGAGTGAGTGCACGTCCTTCTACTCCGCCATCTTGGTTAATCTCTCCAAGTTAACAAACATTTATTGGGCTGTTGCCATTTTCCAGCTTCAAGTATGTTTTCTGCTATTAAGGGTCTTATAGTCTATCTGGAGAATAAATAAATGAAACTGGAATAGTGTAATTTTTTCTATGATAGCTTTTCGTAAGTTTGGGGGTATGGGCATAAAGGGAACTATCTACATGGTACTGAAATTTTCAGAGTTGTTTTCCAGAGGCAGTGTCTCTGGAAGTAATTTCTAAACAATGAGTAGGGATCATCCATACTATATGAAAGAGAGAGGAAGGGTTTTTTGTTTTTTTTGTTTGTTTAGAATAGACTTGAAACAGTATGTGCCCTTTGTGTTATTACAATTAGTTTCATAAACCTAGAGAAAATGCTACATATATAGGAGATATTGGAAATAAGGCTGGGGAGGTAAGCATTAATTAAATCATGAAATAACTTGTCTGCAAATCTGTTGTGCAAATTGTTATAAATCTATAGAGAATCATTAAAGTATTATAAGCTCAATACACTGTGGTCCTTCTTGATGGACCAGTTTCTACAATGTGAACATGGAGAGTAGACCAACTTAAATGGTCACACAGTAGGGAAAACACACCTCGATAGAACCAACTGAAAATTTCCTTGGAATAGTTTTCAACCTCTTTCTCTCTCTCACACACGCACACATACACTAGTGACAGTTGCCTAAGCCATTTATTTTTAAAATAAAGAACACAAACATCTTATTATTTTCCTTTAATAAATATCAGAAATCACAAAGATAATCAAGGACATTGTAAGAAATTAGTTTTTAGCCTTAAAACTGACATGTTTTTAGTTTCACAATAACTACTGTTCCCTCCTATTTAACTAAAGATGTTATAAATTGATAAAATAATAAAACAATTATAAAATACTTGAAAAGGCAAGTATTTATACACACTCAAATACAGAACGCTGAGTAAGAACCAAGAGATCATGCAGAAACTGATCTGTTCTGGCCTTAAATCTATGTATGTTCTTTTAGAAGGAGTTAAACTTTCTTCTGTAAATCCTGGACAAGATAACTCTACTTTCACAGTGTTGTATGCAGATTAGAATATTCCACCAAGCCTCAAGTTATTGGGTCGCAACCTCCCAGGGAAATTGAGCCTGTCACTTTCAACTTGTCCAAACAATCTAGTGAAGTCTATGCAATGAGAAACCTCAGACTGGCTAACAGGACACCTCTGTGGCTGAATGAGTTAATACAGCTTCGTAAAGTGCTTACACTCTGTCTCTCACTGGAAAACCTGGTTCATTGCACATCCAGAATGTGCAAAGCAATTTCAGTCTGCAGACAACAGGCAGATAGACTGCCTTGAAGACAGAAGTCCCTTGTTTACAGAGAAAACAAGTACAGAAATGCAGCCTAAGGCCAAATGCTCACAAACTGCCTGGGCAAGCTTTAGGGAGTTAAATCCTCAAACTAACCTGATGTCCCAAGAGGGCAGATTTTGGTCTTAGAATTTATTAAAGTGTTCATGGTAATTAATTGTGTTCAATTGAAACAACAATTTATTTAGCATGGATTATGAAGGCCTTTATAGGCGTAAGCCATGAGGGAAAGAATTAACTTTGATATAACCAATAAGCATTAACATTGAACTGAAGATCATACTACATTGTAATGCTATACAGAAAATATTGGAAAGGCCCAAAGTAACTTGGTGCAAAAAGTAAACCTTAACAATACAAATGTTTCTGTTTATATTTTTCAATTATTTCCCCAAAATTATTTTCCATATTTTCCTAGAATAGGGATTTGTTTTCTTTTTTATTTTAAATGATGTGGGGATAAATATAACTCTCATTTGTATACATTTAAAATTATACACCTTATGTCATTGAAATGAAACAAAGTATAAAACAAGGTATACTACCCTTGTTTCTTGGAATAGTATCTTACAAGCAGGGATAAAATAATAACTATCCTAGATGACTTGTATTTGAGAAAATTTCAAATTTTATCTTGTTTCCTATGTAAATCTTTGGGTATGTATATTGCTGCATATTATATTCTACAATGATTTCTTCTCTTTCCCTTTTAATGTATCTTTTCTAGAAAGTCAGGATCTCTTGAGTTTGGGGAAAGGCAATCAACTCAGAATCATTCAACAGTACAGAACATTGCAATGTTTATGGATTGAAAACACAGCCAGCTGGGAAGAGTTGGATCTCTAAAAAAAGTGATTTAACTTAGAAAATGTTTAAACTTTAGTCATTGGAGATACAGACTTGTGTGTGTGTGTGTGTGTGTGTGTGTGTACTCATATGTGTGTATGCATATTTGCACATACACATATATGATTGTTAAAAATGGCCTGTTTATCCAAACCGTAAACTTGGCATAAATCCTTGCGGATTTATTTATTATGTAAATTGTAACCAGTAAAGTTTTTAAAATTTGAAGATACTGTTATTATAAGCTTTTCTCTTTTAGAAAAGAAATTTGTCTCTATCTGAATCAAGTCTATGAAATTTGAGCCAGTGTTAAATGAACTACTTGAAAGATACTTACCTTGAGTATCTTCTTTAAATTTCCACCCGTGGCCAGTAAAGAGTGGAGATAAGAATAATTCTGTCTTTAAAAAGAGGTGGAAATTATTCCAGTCTCATTGAGGAAAATAATCTTCTTGTATAGAGAAACTCCAACTGAATCAGCATTTATGGAGAACCTACAAGTGCAAGTAATTCTGCTAGACAGTGTGGGGATCCAAGGAGAAATGAAACAGCATCTCCAGGAGCAGTGATTCTTAACTTTCTCTGCATATAACAGTCATCTGGGGAGTCTTTCATTTTAGTCTTATGACCTAAAATCCCAACATTTAGGTCATAAGTAAATCTCATTAAATCGGAATTTCAGGGGTGAAACTTGGGAATCAGCTCTCCCAAGTGACTTATGTGCAGCTCACCCAGAAAAATACTGTACTAGAGGGATTCTTCTCAAAATTTAATGGTCTTCTATGTCACTTGGGAATCTTGATAAAATGCATATTCTGACTGAGTTATGTCTCCGGGTTACCTGGGAGTTTACATTTTAACACATTCCCAGAACCAAATTAGGGCAATATGGCTTTCTGCTGTTTCTGCTGGTGATTTTTCTTGTATCAAATTATTAATTTTTAATTGTGAAATCTTTGTTTCATTTAGCAATTTATTTGTGGAAGTTATTTGATACAATAATGATGAAATCCTACAGAGGTGATGTATCAATATATTTCAAGTACCTGGTACCTAGTACACAGCATGTGTAGAATCATTTAACATTTACTTGGTTGCTTTATGGCTTCTTGTATCATCCAAACTGTGAATGTCAGCTTCAAATCAATGTGTAGACCTGCTGGAGGATACAGTTTCTCACAGATTTCCCTTATTTTTCACTCTATTTTCCAAGAAAATTTATTGCTTCACTTGGGGTTCTGAGTGTTTGGACAGTAGTGCACATGTAATAATTTCTGTAGCTAAGATGCCAGCTACTTACCAAACACTTCTAATACTTTTTCCTGAGCACATAATCTAGATATACTTTCCTCCTATCTTAAATGTAAGTGTAGCTATGTGGTGAATTTGTGTAAATAACATGTTAATAGAGGTGACATCTGGCAATGCTCATAAAATTTCTACATACAGCCTTCCACGCTTTTGTTTACCAACATTTGCAGTGTTCCTGAGTAACTGTGCGAAAAACATACATCTTCCACCATCACTCACCACTACCCTGCTCATATGAGAAAAAACCTTGGAGTTTTTGAGCTATTACACATTATGAAACTAAGTATGATATTCAACTCCAAATCTTGATTGGTCCTGAGGTACAATTTTTGTCTCTTAGGTACCAGGAATCTGTTTAAACCTTATGGGTTGAAGAGTACACTCCCCAAAAGATGTGTTGAAGTCCTAACTTCTGGCACCTGGCAACCTAGCCTTACATGGAAATAAGGTCATTGCATTGTAATCAAGTTAAAATGAGGTCATTAGAGGGGATTCTAATCCAATGTGACTGGTGTCCTTATATAAAGAGACACAGAGACAGCAAAGCACAGAGGGAATATGATATGAATAGAAACAAGAGGAAAGCCATATAATGACAGAGGTAGATATTGGAGTCATGCAGCTGCAAGCCAAGAAACTCCAAGGATGCAGGCCACTACCAGAGCAAGGAAGAAGTAAGGAAGGAGTCTATCCAGAGTCTCAGAGGGAGCTGGGCCCTGCTGATGCCTTGACTTCAGACTTCTATCCTCCAGAACTATGGGAAAATACATTTCTGTTAAGTCACCCAGTTTGGGGTACTTTGTTACGGCAGCCCTTGGGAAAAAACACAAAGCTGAAACACAGTTTTGCATGTTTGAAAATGCCCTGAGGACCTCAGCAAGTTCAGTGATCAGTTTTCTTCTCAATTAATCTGATTTCTTTTCTATTTTGGCCAAATGATTCCTTCCTAAATCTTCAGATTTATACACACACATATATATAGCCTCCATCTTTCCTCATGATGATAACTGAGAACTAAAACCATCTATATCTACTAATTATTTAGTCTGATTAACAGGGCTTCACTATTTCCCTGTCTCTATCATTGCACATTTACGATTCCAGGCAGTTGTCAATAACTTAATTGTTCATTCCCAAAACTTCCAGAGAACGCCATTTGAATAAACATAAAACTATTCAATACTTCAGTAGGTAACATGAAATGGCAGTTTTACATGCCAAGACTGGCAATCCCCTCACCTCTTTAACTGGGGAGAGGAGAGGGAGAGAATGAGCCACCTCAGTCTCTCTGAAACAGTGCTGTTCTCCTTTCTAAGTAAATCGAGTAATGTTTTCTTTTTTTTTTCCAGAAGAAAGAGAGATATTGGGAAAATGTATTTGCATATTCAGATCAGTCATAGTAGTTTGTCATTAATTTAGCATAGACCTGCAACATATCAGAGCAACTGAATATAAAGTGGAATAAGTTTGAACTCATCAAGTTTTGGGATGTAGTGTAATGTTTCAAAAATATACCTTTCCATGATATCTAAAGCAGAGCCTATCTTATTATGGCAAATTTTTATCACTGTGTTACAGGTTGAATTATTCGCCCCCACACCCCCCACAATTCATATGTTGAAGCCTTAACCCTCATTATCTCAGTATGTGACTGTATTTGGAGATCGGGCCTTTAAAGAGAATTACGTTAAAATGAGGCTGTTAGGCTGGCTCCTAATCCAATCTGACTGGTATCCTTCTAAGGGGAAATCTGAATACTCAAAAGAGACACCAGGGATGCATGAACATGGAGGAAAGGCTATGTGAGGACAGAGTGAGAAAGTCGCTATCTGAAAGCCAAGGAGAGAGCCTCAAAAGAAATCGAAGCTGCCAGCACATTGATCTTAGACCCCAGAACAGGAAGAAAATAAATTTTTGTTGTTTAAGCCACCCAATTTGTGGTATTATGGCAGCCTTAGCAATCAAATACACACTGCTTACCAGCTAATTGACTGTTTTTATTAACAGCATCGTTTAGTATTTGATTTTATCATCTTTAATTATGATAATCCTGATTTGGCTTATTGCAAAAAAAAAATAAGTTTATTTTTTAAACACTAATTTGCATTTGTATTTAATAATATATCTTAAATGTGATTTCATATTAGTACACTATTTTACATTACCATACAATATTCCACTCTTTGAAGATAGTGTTCTGTGTTTAATCAATTCTACAATGATAGACATTTAAGCTGCTACCAGTCTTCTGTTATTATGCTGCCATGAACTACTTTCTATACATACCTTTGCTCAAATGTGTCAATATCGCTGAAGATCATTTAGTTATTAGAGTTGTTTGGGTCAAAGGATATCTTTTTAATTTTGACAAATATTGCAAATTGCAATATCGGTTGAGAATTTACAGTCTCATATACATTTCACTAAAGTTTCTGTTTCCCAAACTCTCCAAATTGTGATTGCCACGTAATAGTTTTATTTATCAATCTGATAGTTGAAAAATGGGTTGTGTTTAATTCATAGTGAAATTTATTTCATTTTTACTTCCTTTTACTTTACTTTAGTATCTTTTGTGTACTACCAGTTTGTGTTCTTTGTTCATTTTTCTATTAGGTTGATGTTCTTTTTCTCATTGATTATATGAATTTTTCATGTATTAAAGAAAGTAGTTTTTTTCCATTGGTTGCAAATATTTTTTCCCCAGTGAAGTATTATTTTTATATTGGTTGCATGTAGTTCTTCTACAGCTGATCATTTTAAATTGCCCTTATGTTTGGTTGAAATAAAAGCAAAGAAAATTAAAAACATAAATGCTACATTTCACAAGAAATCATTTGCATATTACGTTACATATTTCGATTTAAAATGAAAGAAATTTATATTAGACCACGTGGTGTCTTAAGGGCATTGACAGGATTTTTCTACCTTTGAAGAATATAGTACAGTTATATTGTGATGAAAAACAAAAAGTCTTCACTGGAGAAAAAAAAGTATTATCAATAAGTTAGTTCACTGAACAGAACTAAATATGTTTGTTTTCCCATTAACCATCCAGTGGTAGCTTTTAAGATCGACACAAGGAATCAAAAAATTAAAAATATTAAATATTTTCTCATCAGAGTTATCAGATGATGAATTTTGAAAACTCACTCTACATTTTTATTATTATTGTTCCTTTTTCTACCACCCACAATGAAAAAATACTCTATATGTTATTTAGGGTCCTTGTCTAATTCACTAATATATTGTCGGCACCTAGATAGTGTCTTGGATAAAATAGGTACAAACTTATCATTGTTAAAAGAAGAATTGATATTTATTGAACATTTTTTTGCTCCTCTTGTGAATAACCTTTTTCTGAGAGTTTAAAGTTATATTTGTACATTAAAATATTTGTCTCTTCACTGGAAAATTACACTTTCTTTAACATATGGACCTTAAAACTTAACCAGAAAAAGAAGACAATGTTTCCTATAAACACTGTCATATAAAACAAATGTCTTTACTTAACACAAAAATGGAATTCACTTAAGCACACATATGCTTCAAATTAGTTTCATTTTGACAAAGTAAATACTAATTGAAATAAAAATCCACAGATAATTTCTGCATTTACTCTCCCTAGAACTACTATAGAATGAGGAAAATTTTAAGCACTGGGAAAACAGAAAAAAGAATAACACATGGTGTTTTTTATTTTTTTTAATCTCAAACAGCTCAGAATCTGCACACTGAACAATAGATATGAATAAACACTTGCAGTACAGCAAAGATAACTGTCAGTCACTGATCATTTAACAAGTGCTGTATACCACTCAAAACATTCATATGTATTTCCTTATTTAATCATTAATACACTGTGGTGTATTATACTCCCACTGTATAGATAGAAAAACTCAACAACTGAGAGCCAAGTAATTTGCTGGTGCTACAGAGTTTTGAAGTTTTACACCTGGTACTCAAACATAGGCTATCAGACTTCATTCAGTGCCCCTCATCTTCAGTGCCCCAGAAAAGCAAAGAAAAAGCTTAAAATCTGCCAAGAGGTGGAGGAAGTATTAGATCCAGTGGAATATTGTTATATGGCTTTCTCCTTAGAATCAATAAAGATTAGGTTAGAAGAAAATAAAATCACATGTTTAGAGTTCTGAAATTTAAAAATTTGTCAGTCCAAAATTGTCCATCTAGTGGAAAAATTCTTTAAAATGAAGCTAAAACAAAAGCATTTTAAGAGAGAAATGCCTTAGAGAATTTGTGTCCAGCTGAAATGAACTTTAAGAAATGGTCAACAAAGTTCTTCAGAATAAAGAGAAATCATACCAAGTAGAAATCCAGATCTGCAGGAAGAAAGGAGAGTACCTGGAAAGCTAAAATTGAGGATAACTATAAATTACCTTTTAATCACCTTTTATGAGGGGATGTATGTATGTGTGTTCGCATATATTAAAATTCTTTAAAATATTATTGACTGAAGCAAAAATGATACAAATATATTCTGGGGGTTATACCACATGGAGAAGCAAAATATATGAATACAAAAATACAAAGGACAGGCACAAGTGGAATTACACTACTGTGAGGTTTGTATATTGTTGTTGAAATACTATAATAATATTTGATGATTCGATATGATAAATTAAATATTTGTCCTATAAGCTCAAGAATAACACTGTCCAATAGAACTTTCAGTGATGATGAAATATTCTATTAATCTATGCTGCCTAATCCTGTAACCACTAGCTACATTTGATTAGTAAGCATCTAAAGGTGGTTAGTGCAGCTACAGAACTGAGTTTTCAATGATATTTAATTTTAATTAATTTAAATTTTGATTTAAAGGACCACATGTGGCTAGTGGCTAGCTATTGGACAGTCCAGCTCTGGAGCAGTCACTAAAATAAAAAAGGAAAGAATTATAGTCCAAATGTTAATAGAGCAGATAAAAAGAAATAATAAAGGATACTTAATTATTCCAAAAGATAGGGGAGGAATAAGGAGAAAAAGGAACAAAGAATTGCTATAACCAAACCCAACAATTATAAAGATTTTAGACTTAAACACATCAATAATTTGATCATGTAAATAAATACTGCAATTAAAAGATAAACACTTTTAGACTAGAGAAGAAAGCAAGAATCCAAGGGTGGAAAAAAGAAAAAAGCATAGAAACACAAATTTTAAATATAAATACACAAAGAAATTGCAAAATAAATATCAGGAAAGTACATACCAAACATAAGAATGCTGGTACAGCTGTATTTAATAAGAAAAAGTACTCTTTAAAAACTCACCAGTAATAAAGTAGAGCATTTCCTCACGATAAATGTGTCAATTCATCAAGAAGACATAACAAAACTAAATTAGCATGTACCTAATGGCAAAGATTCAAATATATGAATCAAAAAATGACAAATCCACAGCCATAATAAGAGATTTAAAACTCTCCACTCTCAGTAACTGATAGATAAGCAGAAAAATAATTAGTAAGAAGAAAGGAGTTCATCGACCTAATTAACATTGATAGAATACTACATCCCAAAACTGCACAGTCACTTTTCTTTCAGTAAGAATTGAATAACTCACCCACACAGATGACATGCTGAGCCATACACTGTCTCAACAAATTTCAAAAGATTGTTGTTATTTAAAGTTTGTGTTCTGAATACAATAGAATTAAAGTAGAAGTCAATAACGATAAGATGTATAAAATTGTCAAGTATTTGGCAATGTAGCCATATATTTCTACATAAAATATATGTCAACAATTGACTACATGAGACTATGGAAAAAGTTTCAAACCAAATATATGGAGGAAGAAGATAAAATATTATCATGAAAGATATCAGAAGAAAAAATAGTTAAACGTAAAGTAAACCCCCCAAAGGGTGTAATTATTTCTATTATATAACTTTTTTTGAATTATCAGGGCAGTGAAATATTACAAGGAATTTAAAGAAAAATTAAAATAGAGCTAGGAAGTATAGACTAATTTTTCAAAGACCATTTTAGTTATGTGTTAGTGGATAGAATAGACATAGTATAATAGCTCAAGGAAAATATATGAGCTCAAGGAAAAACTATGTTTGAAATATGTAACATTTTTAGAATTTAAGATCCCTGAGTGATTTTGTATGTAGATATAGGGATAAAAACCATTTGGAGAATGATTGGATATATACAAATCTTGAAATGGTAAAGACTGTTTAAATGAATGATTCCAGAATGTGAGGTTGTTTAGAATGAAGACCATGTGTAGAAGAGTTAGCTTACCTAGAGTTCAGATAATATTTGGCTTTATGATAGCAGAGGAGATAAAGACAGATAAGAATAAGCATACATTTGGAAGTAGAATAGAAGAAGTTGGAGAGGTTTGAACCTAGTTTCTTAAGAGATATGTGCTCGTCAGCTGAGATGTTTTGAGCAATGGATGAAGGAGAGCAACTTAATGTAATAAGAGGGATTCAGATTTAGCAGCACCACTGTGACATGGGAGCAGTAGCTGTTTAAAATCATACAATGGGGGTTATATAGACAGAGTGAATCCTCTGGCTGTAGGACAAAGCTAGATTATCCTATAGAAATTCTCTCAAAATTAAGGAAAAATGTACATAAAAGTATCATATAAACAATCATGTCAAAAATTTTGTTTTGGGGACTTCCCTGGTGGCGCAGTGGTTAAGAATCCGCCTGCCAATGCAGGGGACACAGGTTCAAGCCCTGGTCCAGGAAGATCCCACATGCCGTGGAGCAACTAAGCCCGTGCACCACAACTACTGAAGCCTGTGCACATGGAGCCTGTGCTCCGCAACAAGAGAAGCCACCGCAATGAGAAGCCCGCACACCGCAATGGAGTAGCCCCTGCTCGCCGCAACCAGAGAAAGCCTGTGGGCAGCAACAAAGACCCAACGCAGCCAAAAATAAATAAATAAATAAATTTTTAAAAAAGTTGTTTTGATCTTGTAAAGAAGTATCAATCTTCCTTAGAAAGATTATAAAATGGACAGCGTTCACCACATATTTATTTCCTATCCCTTCATCACTGTATTTTACAAAGGTAACCAGTTTCAGGTCCTTGAGGATAATTTAGCCTAAGATGGATTTTGTTTTAGTCCAAAGAACATTGGCATAAATGTGGGTCTTGGTGGTTTATTTATATATAAAAAATATACATACACACACACACACACACACATATATATGTTTTTAGTTTTCAATGCTTAGTTATTGTTATATTTAACATAAAATTCCAATTTTCAGCTTTTCTCAACAAATTCTGAAGGCCTGCAAACATGAGCTCTAAAATACTCTTAATTTTCATAGGGGCGATTGTTCGGACAAGAGCAGGAACTACTGCTTTTAGATGGAGCCTGTGTTCTACTGTTTAACACAATTCTCACTGCTCACTATTCTGCCTAAGTGTCAGTTACTTCTCACAGCTCTTGAAGTATTGCTTGTATCATTATAGATTTAGGAAAGGGGAAAATATGTCTTGATTCATTGAGTTGTAAAGGACATGTGTAAGATAAGACTTAAGTTTTATTAACAGGCAAAAAAGTAGATCTGTAAAAATGCTAATATACACACATATTGTATATATGTACATACATATATATGTGTATTCATGCATACATCATATATATACACACACACACCACTTTGGTCAACAAATCCCTTCATTCATTCATGTTACTTGCATGGTGCCATTGTTACAATTTTTTTTTTTTTTAATAAATTTATTTATTTATCTACTTTTGGCTGTGTTGGGTCTTCATTTCTGTGCAAGGGCTTTCTCCAGTTGCGGCGAGTGGGGGCTACTCTTCATCGCGGTGTGCGGGCCTCTCACTGTCGCGGCCTCTCTTGTTGCGGAGCACAGGCTCCAGATGCACAGGCTCAGTAGTTGTGGCTCACGGGCTTAGTTGCTCCGCGGCATGTGGGATCCTCCCAGACCAGGGCTCAAACCCGTGTCCCCTGCATTGGCAGGCAGATTCTCAACCACTGCGCCACCAGGGAAGCCCTTTTTTTTTTTTTTTTAATTAATTTATTTATTTATTTATGGCTGTGTTGGGTCTTCGTTTCTGTGCGAGGGCTTTCTCCAGTTGCGGCAAGCGGGGGCCACTCTTCATCGCGATGCGCGGGCCTCTCACTATCGCGGCCTCTCTTGTTGCGGAGCACAGGCTCCAGACGCGCAGGCTCAGTAGTTGTGGCTCACGGGTCTAGTTGCTCCGCGGCATGTGGGATCTTCCCAGACCAGGGCTCGAACCCGTGTCCCCTGCATTGGCAGGCAGACTCCTAACCACTGCGCCACCAGGGAAGCCCCTACAATTTTTACTTTAAATCTATGTTTAGATAAAACATATATAAGTTTATACAGAGATAAAAGTAAGTTTGCCAAAGACAACAATCAATAAGATGACAGCTATTTATCTTTTCTGTCTTCTGTGGACACTGGAATGTTGCCTGCAATAGTCAGGCTACATTCTTCCCACATATCAGATTAATGCAAATATAGAAGAATTTGAATTTAGAACATTAAGACGGCAATAATCTGATTAAGAAGCCTTAAACCAAAGACTTTTACAGTTTGCACCCAAATCTAAGTATTGCTAATTAACACTCATTTCTCAGATGTAATATAATTGGAATTTGTGAGGGATGAAGACCTAAGATCTTTACATACTTCCAGTGTAAAAAAAAAAGTCCCTAAGCATAAAATATCCTCAAATAAATAGTAGTAGTAGTACTAGTATTACTAGTACTACTACTACTAAATATCTAATATTCAGAAAATGTTTATGTCACTAGAGATGTTCAAAGGCTTTCTATAGAGTAAACCACTGAATATTCAAAAAATTCTTTGAAGCAATTACAATTGATCTGTATTTCAAGTAAAAGAAAATGGAGAATAAATAGGTTAAGAGGTGTACTCAAGTCAAACAGAAAGTAAGGAGTAAATTCCAGGTTTTGAACTGAGACACCCCATTGGGAAAGCCAAATACAGGTTCTCTCTTTGAGTCATGAGTCTTTGCCCAGACTTTCTATGAAACCAGCCTATTGGATGGAGGAGCCCTATCTACTAGTGTTTTGGGCAGATAAAATTTCCCAGATTTATTCATGCCTCACTGAATGTTTAACATCCCATTATATTCCAGGATCACCATCTTATTCACTCTGAAAAAGACCTAAAAAAATTTCCAAATTCTCCCCTTTTGGTGATATTGCCACAAATAGAAAATAATTCCAGATGTTTCTATAGCCCACACCCTTCTGCCCCCAAGTATGGCCCTCAAGGCAGAGGAAGGAACAAGGTCCCTGAGCTTGATCTTTTTAATTTGCCCTCCTCTTTTTCCCATGTTTACTTTTCCATATTCCTATATCCCATCTTCATATCCCCTCTTTTTCTTTGTTGAGGTGGTTTTCCTACTTTCCCCAAGAATATGATTACAGAGCATAACAGAGGAAAAAATGACCAACAAAAAATATTTTTAAATATCCATGTATATATAGGCTGGTCAAATCATTGGTCATCAAGGTAAAAGATAATCTCCCCATAAGAGTCTGGAAACATATATGCCTCAATTCAATTCCTCATCATGACATGTTAGACCAAGTATAGTTAAAATCACAAATGCTAAAAATGTGTAAGGTGGAGATGTTCTGCACACTCTGTGACATGTTGCCTGCTTTTCACATTACTCTATGGATTACTCTATTTTGAGCCCTAGCTGTTCTTGCTAGCTGCCTTTTTAAAATCTGTTCTTGTAGTTCTCTGCTGTATTATGGTAATAGTGAAGGTTTTAAACTAGGGAACTAATAGAATGACCGGGGACAAAACTATGACATTTTCTACATGGAGCATGAAAATAGAAGTCCTGGTTTCCTGTGCAATCCAATTTAACACGCTTTCACCCAATACACATGTGGACACCCCCACAGCACATACAAATGGACACACTCCCCTTTTGGCTAAAGACAATCAGTGTTAATATCAATTCCACCAGTCAAATGTGGGCTACCAAAGCATTTTTGTGTGTCTTATAGTTACTCACTCTACTGTTTCTATTAGATTTTGTTTTGAGTATCAATGCTGCATAAATAAACACCAAAAAATGTAGTTGTAAAAAACAACCGTTTTCACGTGCTCAGAATTTTGTGGGTCAGAATTTAGGCGTCACAACAGAGGACTCATCTCTGCTCCACAGAGATTGAGCTTTGGTAGTTCAAACAGTTGGAGATGGCTGTGATGGATAAAATGGGGCCACGTGTCTAAGGTCTTAGTTGTGGCTGTTGACTGATCCCAAATGTCTTATTCACTCACCTGTCTGACACCTGAGCTGTGGGCTGGAGTGGCTGGACCAGCTGAGGTTACCTGAGCAGCACATCTCTCATCTCCCCTCTTTCTTCTCTCTTCTCTCTCTCTCCACTCTGACAGTCTCAAGGTTGTTGAATTTTTTAGAGCGGATGGTTTCCCCTAGTGGTAGCATTCCAAGAAATCTGCATAGAAGCAACAAGACTTCTTGTGAAATAGCTTTGGAAATTCCAGAATATACCTTTCGACTCATTTAATTGATGACATAAACAATTAATGCAAGCCCAGATTAAAGAGCAGTAGAATTAGACTCTACCTCTTAATGGGAGAAGCAGCAAGAATTTATGGTCACTTTTTTTTTTTTTAACCATACAGCAAGCAGTGTTAACTGTAGTCATCATGTCATAATGTTGCACGTTACATCCCCATTACTCATTTATCTGGGGGTGCAGATATCTCTTCAACATAGTGTTTTCATTTCCTGTGGATGTATTCCCAGAAGTAGAATTGCTGATCATGTATGATAGTTATATTTTTAATATTTTGAGAAACCTCCATACTTTTTTCCGTAGTGACTGTATTGACTTACATTCCTACCAACAGTGCGGAAGGGTTCCCTTTTCTCCACATCCTCTACAGCATTTACTGTGTCTTGTCTTTTTATGATAGCCATCCTAATGGATGTGAGGTGATATCTCATTGTCGTTTTGATTTGAATTTCCCTGATGATTAGTGATACTGGGCACCTTTTCATGTACCTGTTGGTCTTTCGTATATCTTCTTTGGAAAAAATGTCTCTTCAGGTGTTTTGCCCATTTTTTAAGTGGACTTGTTTTTGTTTATTTTGTTTTGTTTCTGGTTTTGTTTTCTTTTCTGTTGAGTAGTATGAGTTCTTTATATTTTGGATATTAACCCCTTATAAGATAAAGGATATGCAAATATTTTTCCCATTCCATAGGTTGTCTTTTCAGATTGTTGGATGTGTCTTTTGCTGTGCAGAGCTTTTAGTTTTTTTATGTAGTCCCACTAGTTTATTTTTATTTTGTTGCTTGTGCTTCTGGTGTTACATCCAAAATGTGGCCATCATTAGTACATGACAGACTTGGTTGTGTGTAAGTAGCTCAGAACCCACACTGTTGAAGAAAAGTATAATAAATTGATTACACAGTTGTTGCAGTTTAATCCATGACAATTATACCGAAATACTTCCACAGGTTGACTGCTTGGCCTTTTTCTATTCCCAGCTTCTACTGTTGGTTTTGCATTATTATTGTAAACACATGACCCCACAATTAAGGATTTCCTACCCTCCTCCCACACTCTACAATGAAACAAGCTTTATCTCTTTTGAAACTGTCAGTCAAAGCTAGTCCATTTTACTGTAACTTTATACCCAGAGTTCTGTAGACACCAGGTCTTTGGAACTATTTAGCAGAAGTAGGTTATTCCACTAAACATGCAAAAGTGTTCTTCTTATACCATATCCTTTTTATCTTAATAAAATGCCAGAGTCACAGAAGGTCTCAATAAGGATGACAAAATTTAGTGAGCTATAGGAAAATAAAAGCAAAAAAAAAAAACCAAAAAACAGCGTGAGAAAAAGAGTGAAACAAATAATATAGTAATGTTGGATGTTATTGTCTGCTATTACATGTCAACTTAGCTAAAATAACATTAGCTCAAAAAGGACTATTATAATATCAACTAATTTAACACAATTTTTGCACATTTCTCAGTTGTTTTCATTTTAGAAATACATGAAAGCAAAATTTTTGTAGGAAGAATATTTTAACAGATTTCAAAAAGCAGGCTCTTTCAAAGATTGTCATGCAATTTCTTGTTTTTTAGAGTTATACAATTTCTTAGTTTAAATTCCTCTGGGTGGAGTATTAATATCCAATTGATGGAAGGAGAATGAAATAGAGGAAAGGAAGTACAACATATTCCCAATTCAATTTAATAATATTTTTATTCACAGTTATTATCAAGATAATACTCCAGAGATTTGTTAAACTATTTTGGCAAAACATTTTAAGTAGCACAAGAACTGTATGCATGATACTGCAAAACAAATTATATGACTTTCCAATTGATAAAATATTAATAGATTTAGAGACTTTAAACTCTAGACCTATGGGGATAAAAGGAGAAAAATAAATATTATTATAATAATATTCATTCTCAAAGTCTTTATTATCTCATTTTTATAGAGTTCAAAATGGATAAATATAACCTAAACTTTAAATTATGGGTGTTCTTCACTTTACCAATTAATAACAGTCAAAATTACAGAATTCAATTATTAGCTGTTATGTTAAGTGTTCTAGTAGTTTTTCTTAAGTGATTCAGTATTGTTGTGCCATTGGCCCATTTATTTTAACCAGAAAATGACATGCTCACCATGTGAGAGTGAAAAATTAGAGAATAGATGGAAAACAATAAGAATTGTATAAATTGTCCTTCTCACTAGTAGAGCAAAATGCATTTGATTCATAGACATGAAAAAGAATAGACACAGAGATGCAGGAACACATACACACACATATATATTTAACCCACAGTTAAATAACTTGACAAAATAGTTATATGTCTCACAATTGAGAGTCGATTAGAAAAATTCTATAATAATGTGTACATCAGTTAAGAGATTCTTGTTTGGTTTTTCTACTATGAAATAAAAATCAGAAATATTTTTCAGCATAATACAACTCTTCCATTTCTTTAACAGTTTTCAGCTATTAGAAACAGATGGTGTTTTGGCGGTAAACATAATTAATTCCGTTTTATAGAATTCACTTAATTAGAATTGGGCTCCATGTCTCACATGCATTGGATTGTTTTACATATTGTTTTTAATTCTGCCAGCTGTCATAAATGCATACTTATTTTTTTAATTCTTAAAAATATCATTTCTAAAGAGGAGATAATCTATTCATTTTCCTGAATAAGTTGGAAATGAAATACATTATTGCAAATTTGAATTTTATAGACTGCTATAAGCAGACAAATTATTGTTTCAAAATGCATGGAGAATTCAGAGTATATACAAGTTCTAGAACATATTACCACTTTACATCCCTTCAATTATGTTAATGTTTTTATTTTTCATTTGTAAAGTATTAATTGAAATATTTTATACTTCTAAGATTTAAAAAGTACTAATCGTGACAAAACACATGCTTAATAGACCATGAAATCTTTCTCAATTTATTCACTTTTTATTTTTAAAAATGTTGCCAAAGTAGATTGAATACAAGAACCAAATAAACTGATGAAAAGTGAAAACACTGCCCGTTTCCAATATATTGGTTCTACATAAAGCTTCTCAATGAAATGATTAATAGTTCAAACTTTGTGTGTGTGTGCACTTGTGTGTGTGTGCGTCTACCTCCTGCTGATCACTTTCAGTATTCAAATATTATCTTGCTGGATTAAAAATAATAACATAAGTTGTATTAACTCAAATTGTTTACATTTTATAAACTGTACTTTTACCATTTGATATTTTGTTCATATTCCAAAGAACAAAACTTTGTCATGGGGCTTCCCTGGTGGCGCAGTGGTTGAGAGTCTGCCTGCTACTGCAGGGGACATGGGTTCGAGCCCTGGTCTGGGAAGATCCCACGTGCCAAGGAGTAGCTGGGCCCGTGAGCCACAAATTACTGAGCCTGCGCGTCTGGAGCCTGTGCTCTGCAACAAGAGAGGCCGCGACAGTGAGAGGCCAGTGCACCGCGATGAAGAGTGGCCCCCGCTTGCCGCAACTAGGGATAGCCCTAGCACAGAGACGAAGACCCAACACAGCCAAAAATAAATAAATAAAAAAAAAAAAAAAAAAAAAAAAAAAACAACTTTGTCATGGCTATAAGGTCTACTTTACCTGTCATGGATCATCAACAGAGGGTTATTGAATACTTTGAGCATACTATTCTTTTACTCTGGAAAGTACAATTAATAGTTTTTCTTTAGTAATTCCCTATAGTAGTGGTTTCTAATAAGTACAAAAGCTATGGTTAAAAGTTATGTATTTTGTATCCTAACTAGAATTACAAAGACTAAAGAATATTTTAAATTTGTTTAAAATAGCTTAAGCTTAATATTTTCTTTCTTTTTTTGCTTTCTGTATGCTTTAAAAAATTTTATTGAAGTATAGTTGATTTATAATGTTATGTTACTTTCAGATGTACAACAAAGTGATTGAGTTATACAGACATATATAACTATTTTTTCAAATTCTTTTCCCTTATAGGTTACTAAAAAATATTGAATATAGTTCTCTGTGCTATACAGTAGGTACTTGTTGGTTATCTATTTTATATATAGTAGTGTGTATATGTTAATCCCAAACTCCTAATTTTTCTCTCTCTCCACCCCCGCTATCACCTTTGGTAAGCATAACTTTGTTTTCTATGTCTGTGGGTCTATTTCTGTTTTGTATGTAAGTTCATTTGTATCGTTCTTTTAGATCCCACATATAAGCGATATCATATGATATTTGTTTTTCTCCATCTGGCTTACTTCACTTTGTATGATAATCTCTAGGTCCATCCATGTTGCTGCAAGTGGTATTATTTCATTGTTTTTTATGGCTGAGTAATATTCCATTGTACAAATATAACACATCTTATTTATCCATTCATCTGTTGATGGACATTTAGGTTGCTTCCACATCTTGACTATTGTAAATAGTGCTGCAAAGGACATTGGGGTGCATTTGTCTTTTCCAATTATGGTTTTCTCCAGATATATGCCCAGGAATAGGGTTGCAGGATCATAAGGTAGCTCTATTTTTTAGTTTTTTAAGGAACTTCCATACTGTTCTCCATAGTGGCTGTACCAATTTACATTCCCACCAACATTGTGGGAAGGTTCTTTTTTCTCCACACCCTCTCCAGCCTTTATTATTGTAGACATTTTTATGATGGTTATTCTGACCAGCATGAGGTGACACCTCATTGTAGTTTTGATTTGCATTTCTCTAATAATTAGCAATGCTGAGCATCTTTTCATGTGCATTTTGGCCATCTGTATGTCTTCTTTGGAAAAATGTTTATTTAGATCTTCTGCTTATTTTTTGATTGGGTTGTTTGTTTTTTTGATATTGAGCTGTATAAGTTGTTTGTATATTTTGAAGATTAATCCCTTGTTGGTCACATCATTTGCAAATATTTTCTTCCATTCTGTAGGTTTTTTTGTTTTGTTTATGGTTTCTTTGCTGTGCAAAAGCTTTTACATTTAATTAAGTCATGTTTGTTTGTTTTTGTTTTCATTTTCATTACTCTAGGAGATGGATCCAAAAAGATCTTGCTGGGATTTATGTCAAAGAGTGTCCTGCCTATGATTTCTTCTAGGAGTTGTATATCATCTGGTCTTACATTTAGGTCTGTAATCCATTTTGAGTTTATTTTTGTGCCTGATGTTCTAGAATGTTCTGATTTCATTCTTTTACATGTAGCTGTCCAGTTTTCCCAGCACCACTTATTGAAGGGACTGCCTTTTCTCACTGTATATTCTTTCCCCCTTTGCCATAGATTAATTGACCATAGGTACATGGGTTTATTTCTGGGCTTTCTATCCTGTTCTATTGATCTATATTTTTGTTTTGTACCAGTGCCATACTCTTTTGATTACTGTAGCTTTGTAGTATAGTCTGAAGTCAGGGAGCCTGATTCCTCCAGTTCTGTTTTTCTTTCTCGAGATCACTTTGGCTATTCAGGGTCTTTTGTGTTTCCATACAAATTAAAACATTTTTTCTTCTAGTTCTGTGAAAAATGACACAGGTAATTTGATAGGGGGATTGCATTGAATCTGTGATTGCCTTGGGTAATATGGTCATTTTTACAATATTGATTCTTCCATTCCAAGAACACAGTATATCTTTCCATCTGTTTGTGTCATCTTCAATTTCTTTCATCAACGTCTTATAGTTTTTGGAGTACAGGTCTTTTGCCCCCTTAGGTAGGTTTATTCCTAGGTATTTTATTCTTAAGCTTAATATTTTCTTAGAAACAGTTCTTCACAAGTTGTGGGGATTAGATTTAGGTTATATTTCCACTTACCTTACGTACTGTCAAAAAAAACCAAATTAAAGATCATCATTATTAAAAATTATGGCCAAATATTACAAATAATAATTTAGGCCCCGAAGGTAATATTCAAATTGTTCTGACAAATTCCCTTGATAATAATACATTATAATCAATAGACATATTTTATATCCCTTTAGCACATGATTTAATGAAACATCAAAAAAGCATCAGTAAAAGTTACATTATTCGTATTGGTGATTATTTACTTGACTCTGGTATATCAATATTTCAGGCATAAGATAAACTTTAATTTTTTCACCTTCATTTAAAGTAAAGCATTTTTATCATCATAAAAGTTATGGCAGCTCATATTTCCACTGAATATTAGTAAAGCTATCAAGAGAATATCTGTAAGGTAACAGTTAGCTATGAACTTCTAAAACAATCACATCATGAAGTATTTTTAGATGTATACGAAAGAATGTTTTTACATTATTTCAATATTCAGCTTCAGCTCCCCTCTTGCTCCATCATTGATTATTTAAATAAATATTTTTCTTCTCAGATTCATTTATCTATTCCAAAATCACAAAAGTCATACTATATGACCATAAGTAATTTTGAAAAGCCCCACTACATTCTTATTGATCTAAAAGGCTGAAAGCATGTACCAGACTACACACATGCCAGAAAGACATAGAGAAAGATAAAGCACAAGTCACTGACTTCTGGCTGCAAAAATAAGGCTGTCTTGTAAACTGTCTGCAGTTCAAATGTGCACCTTCTTACACAGATCCTCTTGTTAAAGGGTGGAAATCATACAGTCAAAGCATTTAAAGAAATGTGATCAGTCACTGACTACCTACTAAATTATACTGGCAGACATTAACCTCAGGAAGCAGGCTGAAAATAAAAACCAGTCCAAAAAAAAAAGAAAGAAAAGAAAAGAAAAAAAGCAGAGAACCCAATAACCACATGCTACAGGGAATAAAGTATCTACAAATTATTCCAGGAAAGTTGCTAAATGATACTCAGCAACAGGGACAAAAATAACCTTTGGGGTAGAAGAACTTGATACCAGAATTGTTACAATATATTATGTAAAATCTACAATGCAATTTTTAACAATAAATTACATAGCATGTAAAGAAATAGAAAAGTTTGCAAAGAAAAAATGAAAGGAGATAGAAAGTTTCCCTGAGGAGGTCCAGATTTTGGACCTAGTAAACAAAGAATTTATATTGTTAGCATTATAACAGATGACATGATACTATATATAAAAAAATCCAAAAGATGCCACTAAAAAACAACTAGAACTCATCAATGAATTTCATAAAGTTGCAGTTACAAAATTAATATACAGAAATTGGTTCCATTTCTACACACTAACAATGAACTATCAGAAAGAGAAATTAAGAAAACAATCCCATTTACAATCACATCAAAAGAATAAAAGAACTAGGAATAAATCTAAGGAGATAAAACACAAACAGATGAAAAGATATACCATGCTCATGAAAGAATCAATATTGTCAAAATGACCATACTACCTAAGGCATTCTACATATTCAATGCAGTTCCTATCAAAATACCAATGATATTTTTCACAGAACTAGAACAAATAATTCTAAAATTTGTATGAAAACAATAAAGACCTCAAAAATCCAAAATAATCTTGAGAAAGAATAAAGCTGCAGATATTGTGCTTACCTGACTTCAAACTATACTACAAAGCCTCGGTAATCAAAACAATTTTGTTCCAGCACAAAAACAGACACATAAATCCATGAAACAGAATAGAGAGCCCAGGAATGCACACACATTTATAAGGGCAATTAATCAATAACAAAGGAGGCAAGAATATACAATGAGGAAAAGACAGTCTTTTCAATAAATGGTGTTGAGTAAACTGGACAGCTACATACAAAAGAATCAAACTGGACTACTTTTTCACACCATGTACAAAAATAAACTCTCAATGGATGAAAGACTTAAATGTAAAACCTGAAACCATAAATTTCATAGAAGAAAACATGGGCAGTAAGCTGTTTGACATCTGTCTTAGCAATATTTCTTGGATATGTCTCCTCAGGCAAGGGAAACAAAAGCAAATATAAACAAATGAGACTTCATCAAACTAAAAAAAAAATTGCACAGCAAAGAAAACTATCAAGAAATCAAAAAGGCCACCTCTGAATGGGAGAAGATATTTGCAAATGATATATCTGATAAGGGGTTAATATCCAAAATGTACCAAGAACTCATACAACTCAACATCAAAAAAATAAACAGTCAGATTAAAAAATGAACAGAAGTATTTTTTTCAAAGAAGACATACAGGTAGCCAAGGGACACATGAAAGGATGCTCACCATCACTAATCAATCATCAGGGAAATCAAATCCACTTCACACCTGTCAGAATGTCTATCATCAAAAAGACAACAAATAACAAGCATTGGCCAGGAGAAAAGTGAATCCTCGTGCACTGTTGGGGGGAATGTAGATTGGTGCAGCTAATGTGGAAAACAGTATGGAACTTCCTCAAATTAAAAATAGAACTACAGTATGATCCAGAAATTCCACTCCTTGGTATTTATCTGAAGAAAATGAAAACACTAATTTGAAAAGATACATATACACCCCTATGTTCATCGCAGCATTATTTACAATAGCCAAGATATGCAAGCGAAGTGCCCATCGATAAATGAATGGATAGTGATGTGGTATATATAAACAATGGAATATTAATCAGCCATAAAAAAGAATGAAATCTTGACATTTGCAGCATGGAGGGACCTAAAGGGTGAAATAAATCAGACAGAGAACAACAAAGACTGCATGATTTTACTTACATGTGGAATCTAGACACAAAATAAACACAACAAAATAGAAACAGAGTCATAGATACAGAGAACAAACAGGCGGTTGCCAGAAGGGAAGGGTTGGGGGATAAGAGAAATAGGTGAGGGAGATTAAGAGGTACAAACCTCCTGTTACAAAATAAATGAGTCATGGGTATGAATGCATAGCACAGGGAGTATAGTCAATAATTATGTAATATCTTTGTATGGTGACAGATGGTTTCTAGACTTATCTTGGTGATCATTTTAAAATGTATAGAAATATCAAATGACTATGTAGTGTACCAGGAGCTAACATAGTATTGTAGGTCAATTACACTTCAAAACAAAAAAACAAATGAACTCACCAAGAAAAAGATCAGATTTGTGATTACCAGGAGTTTGGGGTGGGAGAAGGGGAAACTGGATAAAGGCAGTCAAAAGGAACAAACTTCTAGTTATAAGATAAATAAGTATTAGGGATATAATGTACAGTATGATTAATATAATTAACACTACTGTGTGTTACATATGAAAATTGATGAGAGTAAATCCTAAGAGTTCTCATCACAAGGAATAATATTTTTCTTTCTATTTATTTTGTAACTAGATGAGGTGATGAGGTGATGTTTAACTAAACCTATTGTGATAATCATTTCATGATATATGTAAGTCAAATATTTATGCTCTACACCTTAAACTTATACAGGCCTGCATGTTGATTATATCTCAATAAATCTGGGAGAAATAAAAGTTGACATTATAAATATCTTCAAAGAAGGAAACTGTGTATGAAGAATTAAAGAAAAATATGATGGTGTTTTATGACATTGGTGTCTCACCAAATAGAGAATGCCAATAAATAGAAATTATGAAAAAGAGCCAAGTAAAATTTGGGAGTTGAAAAGTACAATAATTGAATTTTTTAGAAAAGATCACTAATAACTAAAGGGATCAATAAGAGCTAGAATCAGCAAACATGAATACAGGTCATCAGAGATTATCCAGGCTGAGGAGTAGAAAGAAAGAAAATGAAGAAAAATGAGCAGAGCCTCACAGAATTGTAGAACACTATCAAGTGTACCAACATGTGCATAATAGAAGGCCCAAAATGAGAAGAGAAAGGAGCACAAAAATACTTAAAAAATTGTGGTGGGAAACTTTCTAAATTTGATGGAAAATATTAAATCTACATATTCAAGAAGCTCAATGAGGTACAAGCAGGATAAACACAAATAGGTCCACCAGACAACATCATATTGAAAAATGTTTAAAGACCAAGACAGAAAGAAGACTTTGAAAGCAGCAAGAGTAAAATGGCTCATCATATACACAGGAACCCCAGTTAGCTGACTTCTCATCAGAAATTACAGAGGCCAAAAGGCAGTGAGACGACATTTTTAAAGTGTGGAAAGAAAAATGTATGCCATCTCAAAATTCAGTATCTTAGTCAATGCTCCTTCAAAATTGACGGAGATATTTTTTAGTTAAACAAAAACAGAGAGAATTCATTGCTAGCAGACCTACCCCATAAGGAATACTAAAGGAAGGTCAAAATGAAAGGAAACCAGACAGTAACTCAAGGCCATGCAAAGAAATATAGAGCACCAGTAAAGCTGACAACATAGTTATTAAAAAAGGTAGTATAACCATATTTTTGTGTCTAATTCTTTTCTTCTATCAGTTTTAAAAACAACTGCATAAATAATTATTATAAATCTCTGTTGATGGGCTTAAAATGTTTAAGGATGTATTTTGTTTGAGTAGTAGTACAATAGAGGGAAAACAAGCCACAAAACCACAGCAGAATACATATTCTTCTCAAGTGCACATGAACATTACATGGATAGACCATAAATTAGACTATTATTATATAATAAGCTATTATCATATTATATTACTATAAACTTATTATTTTATAATATAAAATAAATTTTAAAAGATTGAAATCATACAAAGTATGTTCTCTGATTACGCTGCAATTATATTAGAAAATAATGTAAGGAAATTTAGAAAATTCAAATTCAGAAATATGTAAAAAATTAAAAAATAAACTTCTAAATAACCAATGGGTCCTACAAAAAAATCACAAAAAATATTGGAAAATATCCTGAGATGAATAAAAATACATACACAGCATACAAAAATGAATAGAATTCAGCTAAAGCCATGCTTAGAGAGAAATTTATAGCAGTAAAAGCCAATATTAAAAAAGAGGAAATATCTCAGATCAATAACCAAAATTTCCATCTTAAGAAATTAGAAAAAGATGTGCCAACACTTCTAGGATATTGGTTCTATCTAAAATGTTCATAAAACGTTTGTTCCAAACCAGAAGGTCCTTGATATTTGGTTCTATCCAAAGTGTCCTTAAGATATTTGGTTAAAGCCAAAAGTTTCTAAATATTTGCAGGACCATTTGATCCTGTCCAAAACATCCATAAGACATTTGGTCCATGTTAAAAGGTCCTTGATATTTGGTCATATTTGTTCTTGTCCAAAACCATTTGGCATGAACCAAATATGCTCACGGATGTTTTGGATAGAAGGACCAAATTTCAAAGACATTTTGGTATGGGACAAATGTCTTTTGGACATTTTGGATAGGACCAAACGTCTGCTAGCCATAAAGATACTCAAAAAGAAATAGAAAATCTGAAAAGACTTTTAAAAAGTAATTAAATTAATAATAATTTTAAAAAAAACTTCCCACAAAGAAAAGCCCAGAAACAGGTGGATTCACTGGTTATTCCTAGTACACATTTCAACAGAATTAATAGCAAACATTCTCAAACTTTTCCAAATAAACTGAAAAGGTAGGAAAACTTCCCAACTCTATGAGACCAGTATTACTTTGATACCCAAAACAAATACATTGAAAAAGAGAAGAAGACTATAGACTGATATTCCTTATTGTTATATAAATAAGCCAAAGACGGTTTCTGTGTTTCTGTATGTTGGCCCTGTGTTGCTTACTTCTTCATAGCAAGCTAGGACTATTAGTTCAAAAGCCTGTTGGCAACAAACTCTATTTTTTACATACCCAATTGTTTTAAATATAGCTCAAATAAGCAGGTTTTTAGCCATTTAGAGCCTGCCTACTTTGCATACTCCACAATCTGCACCTCAAATCTTCTGTCCATAGATAAGTAAAGCCCTGGGGATATGAAAGACCACAAGCCACTGCTGCCCTTAAGAGTTCTTTGACCCAGGGACACACATCATGCCCCTAAGCAACATCCCCGAGACACATAAGGACCCTCTCCAACTCTCCTTTTTCCCAGGAGGTCCCCTTCCCTCTTCTCCTTCTGGCTGGTGGCCCTTTACTGTCATCTCTAAAAGGTCTCATGCTGTCAGGGGCTTATTCTCATATGCAAACCTGTGCAAGTGCCACTAAAGTAAAACTCCTATGCTACTGCCACTGGAATGGTCTTTTTCTTTGATTAACCCTGAAATTCCCAAACTTACTATAGTTAAATATATAGATTTAACAATGCTCAACAAAATATTAGCAGACCAGCAACGTGTAAGAGGTAATATACACCAACATGTGGGATTTATTCCCAGAATGCAAAGGGGATTCAATATTTAAAAAACCCACAATTTATTTTATACACCACGTCAGTAGAATAAAGGACAGAAATCACATTATCATTTCAATAGAAGTAGAAATAGCATTTGGCAAAACTTAACACATTTTTATAATAAAAACCCTCAAGACACTAGGAATAGAATGGAACTTCCTTAATCTGGCAAAGGCCATATATAAAAATCCGACACCTAACATCATAATCAATGGTGAAAGACTGAAAACTTTCCCCCTAAAATCAGGGACACTATCAGAATGACCACTCTTGCCACTTTATTCAACATTGTACTTGTGGTTCTTGCCATGGAAGTTAGATAAGAAAAATAAATAAAATTCACCAATGTGTGAATGGAATATGTAAAACTATATTTGCAGATGGCTTGATTTTGTATCTGGAAAAATTCTAAGGAATCCACAAAACAATTAGCATTCATAAACAAGTTTGCCAGGTATACCATAGAATAAATATCAATATACAAAATCACTTGGACTTCATTCAAATTTAAAGCCATTATGTTTCAAAAGATACAATCAAGAAAGTGAAAAGACACCCCAAATAATAGGAGAGCATTTTTGCAAATGGTATCCTGATAATGTTCTATTGATACTATCCAGATTACATTAAAAAAACTCCTACAAGTTAACAATAGAAATGACAAATAACAGAAGTTTAAACAGGTCAAAAAATGTGAATGGACATTTCTCCAAAGAGTATATAATAATGACCAACAAATACATGAAACATTTTCAACATCATTTATCCTTAGAAATATTCAAATCAAAATTCCAATAAGATACCACTTCCCACACACTAGGATCCCTATACTCAGAAAAAACAAAAACCAAAAAACAGTAATAAGTATTAAGCATATGGAGAAATTTGAACCCAAACATTGCTAGTAGAGATATAAAATGGTGCAGTCACCTTAGAAGGCAGTTCCTCAAAAAATTAAACATAGAATCACCATATGATCCTGCAATTTTACTCCTAGGTAAATATTTAAGACAATTGAAAATATATGTTCACTCAAAAACTTGTACACAAATGCTCCTAGCAGCACTATTTGTAACAGCTCCAAAGTGAAAACAATCCAAATGTGTGTTAACAGATGAATGGCTAAACAAAATGTTGTATATCTATACATTAGAATATTTTCTAGCAATAAAAAATAATGAAGCATAAAAAACATATCACGACACTGGTGAACCTTGGAAATATTATTCTGAGTCAAAGAAGCATACCTAAAAAACTAAATTTTGTGTGAATCTCTTTAGGTGAAATGTTCTGAATTGGCAAAGCCAAAGAGACGGAAAGTAGATTAGTGGATCTTGTGACTGGAGTTGGGGGAGGTGGTAACAGGAATGGCCACTGTTTGCTAATGGCTATGCAACTTTTTTTCTGAGAGTTGAAAATATTTCAAAATTAGATTATAGTGATGGTTGTACAACATGTGAATATACTAAAATACATTGAATGGTATAATTTAAATTGGTGAATTGAATTGTATCTGAATTAAATTTTGACAAAACTGTAAAAATAAATCCCTTTGTTTAAAATAAAAAGATCCCCTCCAACATTTAAGGTGTATGATTTTGAGCTCTCCTTTCAAATAATTTAGTCTTCTTAAAGAACATACATAAAAATAAAAAAAAAAAAATAAAGAAGAAACCAAATAAATCACATATATATTTCCATGCTTAAAAGTTTACCTTTTTCATACTACTTCAATGATCTTTGTAGACAAATTGCTTAGAATTGTATCCTAGCTCATTATCTACCTGCTCTGTTTAACTTGGTTAATTTTGTTAACCTTCCTGTGCCTCACTTTCTAACCTTTCAATTCAGAAAGTTCTTATAAAGACTAAATAACTCAGTATATAAAGTGAAAATAACAATATCTGCCAAGAAATAAGGTCTGTGTAACTGTAGATGTTATATACTATTATCACACAGGATTATATTTATACATATAATTGTTATGTAATTGTGATAACCACTTTAATAGAAGCATAATCTAATTAAAATTTATAAAGTTGGTAGCTTTGAACTTTTTTCACTTGAATGTATACCAAAACTAAGCTTATTTCAATTTATATAACAAACAGTCATTGCTAGTTAAGGTTCTAGTAAATAAAATCATACAGAAAAAATAGAAGGATATAAACGAAGAATTTGTGTAAGATTGAAAACCAAAAGTGTAGGCTAATAGATCAGTGGGAAAGAGATGTATGTGAAATGTTCAATAACATTTTTAACATTTTAAAAAACATTTTTGTAAGAAATATTTTATTTAAAAAATGTTTGTATAAATAAATGCTTATGTTTAAATGAATAACCATTTGTAATCTTACTGATCTTATTTTCTATAAGCCTACATTTTCAGAGAAATAGAGAAAACATTTTAAAACTAAGGCACTTTATTTAACAGGGTAGTGTCAGTTACACTTGGGTTGAATATATCTTTCTAAATCTTTAATACATTTAATATAAAAAGTATGAGAATACTGGCCCAAGGAAGAATGAACAAACTTCTGTAGCCATTTACACATTTTTCTTTTCTTTTTTAACATATGTCTGCGAAACCGAGGAGTGAGAGATAAGAAGGGATAGTAAAAGACTGAAACAGAAAAAGAAAAAAAGGAAATTAAGCCACCATTAGAACTTTGAATATATAGCAGTCAACTAACTAAAAATGAAATTCCTATGGCCTTAGTCTAATTCACTGTTTTTATATGTATCAAATAAAATACAGAGTGCTTTGCATGTATTGATATGTTTGGGTTGTGTATGTCTGTGTGTGTGTGTGAACAAACAAGAAAAAAATCCTCTGAGTTATAGGTCATTACAACCATATGATTTTGTACTTGTGAAATATTTTCAGATTCCTATTGATTCTGTCACTGAAGAGGCCACTGAACCTATCACATGAGTAGAAACTGCTTCTGAGTGAAAAAGATTTATCTGGGCAATTACTACATTGACTAAGAAACAAGGAGGTGAGTCTCCTCTTAACACAATTGTTGTTTCATTGACTAGTGTTAAGTGAGAGACAGAGCCTAAGGACACAGGAACAATTATCCTCTCATGGGAGCGAAGCATGATGCTCTGTAAAGACTTGAATTCTAGAATAAATCATTGGAATAGTGTTGGCAGCAGTATGGATCCACTGTTCGAAAAAAAATTTATCCCTAGTGGTTCCCACGTTGAATGAAATAAATGCCCAGCAATATACAGAGCCAACCAGCATTCCTCAATGGAAATTATTTTAGTCACTGTTAGTGTGTTTTCATTTAAACTACATCCAAGAGATTGTTAATTGATACCTGGGAATATATTAATGTCCCAGACAGCAAGTAGTTAATTTTATAGCTTTACATAATTTTTTTTTCTCTCTAGTAATAACTGATTTTAAATCTAATATACCAAGGCCCACCAAAAAAATCTTACATAATTCTCAAGTCTGAATTTTATAAGCCCAATTTTTCAAAACAAGTGATCATTATTAGAAGTTATATTATCTGCAGCAGCTAGTCTCAATGAGAAAACACATATACTCTGGTGTTTATTTTTTCAGTGTCAGTATGCTGTTCATTTATTCTTATTACATGATGAATACTAAGAGAAACATAAACCGAGTAGAAGAAATCAAGGTCACTTATCCATTCTTCTGCCCCAGTTATTCTGATAAGTGATTCTGGGAAAACAGCTACATGTAAAAGAATGAAATTAGAACACTCCCTAACATCGTACACAAAAATACACTCAAAATGGAGTAGAGATCTAAATGTAAGACCAGGCACTATAAAACTCTTAGAGGAAAGCATATGAACACTCTTTGACATAAATCACAGCAAGATCTTTTTTGATCCACCTCCTAGAGTAATGGAAATAAAAACAAAAATAAATAAATGGGACCTAATGAAACTTAAAAGCTTTTGCAAAGCAAAGGAAACTACAAACAAGACAAAAAGACAACCCTCAGAATGGGAGAAAATATTTGCAAATGAATCAACAGACAAAAGATTAATCTCCAAAATATATAAACAGCACATGCAGCTCAATAGTAAAAAAACAAACAACCCAATCCAAAAATGGGCAGAAGACCTAAATAGACATTTCTCCAAAGAAGACATACAGATGGTCAAGAAGCACATGAAAAGCTGCTCAACATCACTAATTACTAGAGAAATGCAAATCAAAACTACAATGAGGTATCACCTCACACCAGTTAGAATGGGCATCATCAGAGAATCTACAAACAACAAATGCTGGAGAGGGCGTGGAGAAAAGGGAACCCTCTTGCACTGTTGGTAAGAAAGTAAATTGATACAGCCACTATGGAGAACAGTATGCAGGCGCCTTAAAAAACTAAAAATAGAATTACCATATGACCCAGCAATTCCACTACTGAGCATATACCCAGAGAAAACCATAATTCAAAACGACACATGCACCCCAATATTCATTGCAACACCATTTACAATAACCAGGTCATGGCAGCAACCTAAATGCCCATCAACAGATGAATGGATAAAGAATGACGTGGTACGTATATTCCATTGTATATATGTAGTACATATATACAATGGAATATTACTCAGCCATAAAAAGGAACGAAATTGGGTCATTTGTAGAGACGTGGATGGATCTAGAGACTGTCATACAGAGTGAAGTAAGTCAGAAAGAGAAAAACAAATATTGTATATTAACGCATATATGTGGAACCTAGAAAAATGGTACAGATGAACCGGTTTGCAGGGCAGAAATAGAGACACAGATTCAGAGAACAAACATATGGACACAAAGGGGGGAAAGCGGCGGAGGTGGTGGTGGTGCTGTGATGATTTGGGAGATTGGGATTGACACATATACACTAATATGTATAAAATAGATAATTTATAAGAACCTGCTGTATAAAAAAATAAATTAAATAAAATTCAAAAATTAAAAAAAAAGTTATTACAGAAGTGTGTCAGGCAGTTACAGATTTTGTGATGTTGGTCAGCTGTTAAAATTCATAACTTGTGATTTCTTTCCTTGGTTGAAATAAATATATTTTTTTATACCTGAAAGAAAAAGAAATCAAGATTTTCTGTGAATTAAAAGCTACAAAATTAGTTTTGTGTTCGCATATACTTCGCCTTCCCAGACACAATGTTTATGACCTTCTCTTTTCTTTATTCCACAACCATGATTTTAACCCTTTGCCCCGAATCTTGAGACAGAACCATTCAGTTTCCCAGTGTTCTCCACTATAGAACTGTCTCAAAATCTGGTCCCTAAAGTCACCCCTTTTATGTAGCGGCTTAATGCTAAAACCATAGAAAATATAAAAGCTCAATTTTCACTTATTTATTATTCTTTTCATCAAACAACTGTTTGTCATGCATCTATATGTGCTGAGAGCTGAACATACAGTGACGAGTGCATCATCTCAAAAAAGAGTTTCAAAGTACGTGCATCAACCATTTCTTTCCCAAACATTCGTACTCTTATTTTAATTTGACTGCAGTGTAAACTAAAATGCATGTGTCTTCCTCTCTCTCTCTCTCTCTCTCACTCTCTCTTGTACATGCACACACACACACACAATAATTTTAAGAATGGTCAGTATTTTAATCTGAAAATGTTATAATACTATTAACACATACAAACACACACACAATTACATTTCTGCATGTAATTGTCAACATGTGTATAATGTTTGCTCTATGATAGGCATTGTCATAAGCACTTTAACTATGAACATAATCTAATTCAGATTTATAAAATTGATGGTTTTGAATTTTTTTCACTTAAATGTATAGCTTTAATATACACTAATAGTTTTAAAAGCAGGAATAGCTTAAAATGTTGACAATTGTCCTGGCAGCTGGTTTACTTGTAATTAAGGTGTAAATCTGACAATGCATTCAAAGTGAAATAATTATTTTAGCATGTGATCTCAAAGAAGTAAACAAACATGAATACAGAAAGGGAGAGGATATATTTTTCCTGATAAATCTCTACTTACTTGGTGTTTTAATCTATGAACAGATTTTGACTTAAAGTGCTAAAGTTTAAATATTAATATTTAGTATTTCTAGAATATAACAACATTCCTTGTGAAACATACAAGAAAATATATCAGATATATCTATATTTAAAGCTACTCTGTCTTTATTTTAATTATATTCTCAATTTTTAACAAATATTTGGGAGCTTTTGATTCAGACTGTTTTGTTTCAAATTATAGCTCCGCCATGTATTTGTCTCAGAATCATGTGCAAATTAGTCAGATGTGTAAACCTCAGTTACATAATCTGTAAAATAGAGATAATAATATGAAACTGATAGAATTATTATGAAGCTTGAGATAATACAAAGTAATTAGCACAGTGTCTAGCACACAATAATACCTCACTAAGTGATATATATCATTTGAGAGCATATTAGAAATAGACCAATATTTCATCCTACAAGTGAAGTACATTCCAGTGAGAAAAGTAGGGAAATGTAATTCCCAATACCACATTTCTGAGCCTTATGGAGCTATGAGTCTATATTTTCATAAGACTAACAGCAAATTTGGAAAATTCTTGACCATAAGTTATATTTGAGAGTGGAGGGATATACAATATCCTTAGAATTAGAAAATATTTACTTGAGTTCCCTTCATCACTGGTTCCCTTCAAGATTTTTCTCAACTATGAGATATTATTTACTTACTAATTTTCTTAGAGTATGGAGTCTTGCTATTCACTTCTTGACAGTAATACATTTTTGTTTCTATACTAATAAATAGGACCTTTTATATTTAACACAGCTTTCACTATCTGAAATGTTTACATATTTTAAGTTTTTATATCCCCCCAAATATGTGATTAACTCCTATTTTCAGAAAAACATTGCTTTATCAATTATATAGATAGGTGTGATTTTCTTTATTAAACTGTATTTTATTCAAAGCTATAACTGGACTTACTTTTTGTTTTAGAGTTTTTCCTGTCATTAAAATAAAATATTTGCTCAAAGATGGAATAGCCTGTGTACTGTTAGTGAAAATAAACTTGGAGGTGTAGGAAAGAAAAATGTTCCTTGGGTCTCTTAGAGTCCCTGGCTGGGTCTGAAAATTAAACTGACAAAGACAAATTAACAAAAGAAATGCATGACGTTTTTTAATGTAAGTTTCATGTGACATGGGAGCCTTCATAAGGTAATGAAACCCCAAGAAACAGTTAAATCTGAGTATTTTTATGCTAGATCTAATGAAGAGTGGATAGTCATGGAGAAATATTGTTAGTCAAGGAGTGTGAGGTAAACTGGGGAAACTTAGCAAGGCCTATTAGGATTCTTCGCACCTTGCTTTGTCTTGGGAAGTAAGGGTGTTCCTTCCTTCTCTTCAGTTACAGGGAAGGCACCTCTTACCTGAGGGTTTTACGACTTTTTTCAACAGAGAAAGGTCAGGGGAAGGACAGCGTGGCCTTCCTGCCTCTGCTATGTTTTCAAGCTCCTTCAGCTTAAAATATTCAGTATGCCAATAAAATACACTACTGTGTCCTGAACCTTGTCAGAGGAGTGTGAACTGTTCACAGTCAATTATTAATTATTGAAAAAGAAGTTTCAGAAAAAGTGACAATGTTAATAGTAAATGTATCATGACAAATTTTTATTGTGATTAGGGATACATTAAGCTAACAATTATAGCCCTGTTATTAAAAAAATTAATATAAGACGCAAAGTTAATTTTAAATGAGTTTTAAAGAAAGGTTAAAGTGAGATGTTAATAGATGTTAAAGATGAAAGTATTTTGTAATAAGAATGATAAACAATCAAACTTGTCAGTTGGAATTTACAAGTTGATTTATTGTAATCCTGCAAAGAACTCATCAAAATTATTTAATACACCATGGAAAATAACTGATAAATAACAAAATTATTTAATCCACCATTCCTTTGAGAACAATTATACCCAGAAAGCAGAAGAAGAGCACATTTTAAGAAAAAGATATTAGGCAAGTAGGGAATATCATGAAGACCATCTCTATTTTGTCAAAAATAAAATGCCGTCAGAATTGGGACTCCTTGGTGATATATGATGGAACTGTAATTGAACTAAATCTAGAGTACATCCAGAGTTGATCACTGTGAATGAATTACAGTTCAATATGAAAGAACTATACTGGAGCATTGCTGTGAGCATGTACACATGTCATATCAATGAAAGGTACCTTATGATAAATAATCAGGGTTATCTGTTCACTGAGGATTCGTTCTAAGCCGTTCTCTCTAAGGGTGAGTTGGAGAGAGTTTTGTGTGTAAAAAAAACCATTCATTAATTCTATGTTATGTGAATAACATTATTTTTATGTTATGAAATAACCACTAATCCTTGATAGTATGACTGATATTTCACAGAGATCATATTGACAGTCATAATCATTTTTCTAAAAAAAAAAATCTGAAAAAATTGTCTTGCTCTCTTGCTTTTGACTTTGAAACAGAGTAGAAGGAATATTGTGTTATAACTAACAAGGTGAATTAACACTGGGTTTCCCCTTAGGTAAAATCATTTATCTATTCACTTTCAGTAAGTAGGTGTAATGATATACTAGGAAAATGTACATATAATACATGGTTGTAATTAAGTATTTTATTTACTGACAAATTTATTTTCAAAGATTTACTTTCAAATATATGTAGAACAAATGGCATCTATTTCTAGACTTATTTATAAATTAATTATTATGTATGGTAGGTGGACTCCATGGAACCATGGGGTATTTTTTTATATGACATACGTTTGATTCATTTTTATAAGACACATGGTGATAAGCCAAAAAGAAAAGAAATGCAAACATTTGAATGACCTGCAGGGGAAACAGTCAAATTACCTCACCTTCCCTTTATAGTTAGAAGACTGTGGATATAAAATTGTCAGGTACATATAGAAGTAAGTACAGGAAGATTTTTTTAATGCAATGGGGTCAATTAATTGGAACTGAATACTTATTGAACATTTATTGATCTTGTACTAGAAACATATGATATGAAAAATGACACAGTTATATTCCTTAAAACACATAGTTATGTAAGGCAAACAGCAAAGTGAATAGGCAATTACAATGGAAAGGGATAAATGTTATGGCAGAGAAAGTCCTATAGGAGCTTTAAGAAAATACTAACAATACAACCTTTGCAAAATTGGAAAAAGAAAAGAACTTTAAATTAATACACACACACACACTCACACACACACACACACACACACACCTATAGTTTGAGACTATGTTTCAAGATAAAAATTATAGCAGAACAGGAATCAGGAAACATTTGTTATCATCATGATTTTGCTGTATTTGACAAATTCCTTTATTACTCCAGTTGTCCTCAGGTTTTAGAAGTTATTAGATTAGGAACATACCATTTAAATATAAGTTTTTAAGTAAAGTGAAAAAGAAAAAGTTGATGTGAATGAAGGTTTTTCCCATGAATATAATACTCATTTTTACTGCACCAAAGCTGCTCTGCCATTAATATCATCTTCTGTACTTATTAGCCAAAAGTAATGTTTTCAACTGTCATACCTAATGATAAATTTTAAAAGCTTACATTTGTTGAACACTTTTTTGTGTGCAAGGCAATTTTCTGAAATCATTACATGTAAGAACTGACCAAACACTCACAAAATGCTTTGAGGTTGGATCTGCTATCATTCCCATTTTACAAGTAAGGAAACTGAGTACAAAGAGAAAAACTTCCCAAAGGTTCTGTGACAATTAATGGGAAAAACAAGATTCACGCTAAGTTTAGGAACAAGTTGTCCTAAACTACAAGCTAATAAGTACACTAAGATATTATATTTTAAATTTTTCACTAGGGCTCTTAGACCAGACAACACATATTCACACTGGTTCGATTAAATCAATGTTCCAAGCACAAGACCTTACTTATAGGTAGCCAGTATTACATTGTAGAATAAAATTATTTTAACCAAAGACCATTATAATGATTCTTCCAAAGAGATGTTGCAGGATTTTCAGGCTATAATATGATTATACAGATGAACAAGCAAAAAATAAGAAAATAAATTTCATATAACCACACTAGTATTAGTGTGGTAGATGCAGTTATTAAATGTATAATGAAATATGTGAAAAAGTTTTAAAAATAGATTATTATCCTTTAAAAAATATCTAAAGCCATTATTCTTATTGGAGAAATAAAAAGTGTATTATTCAGCAAAGGAAACCATCAACAAAATGAAAAGACAACCTACAGAATGGGAGAAAATATTTGCAAATGATGTGACTGACAAGAGCTTAATATCCAAAATATACAAACAGGCCATACAACTCAGTATCAAAAAAAACCAAACAATCCAATCAAAAAATGGGCAAAAGATTTGAATAGACATTTTTCCAAGGAAGGCATACAGATGGCTAATAGGCACATGAAAAGATGCTCAACATCACTAATTACTAGAGAAATGCAAATCAAAACCACAATGAGGTATCACCTCACACCTGTCAGAATGGCTATCATCAAAAGGTCTACAAAAATAACAAATGTTGGATAAGATGTGGAGAAAAGGGAACCCTCAAATGTAAATTAATGCAGCCACTGTGGAAAACAGTATGCAGGTTCCTCAAAAAAACTAAAAATAAAACTACCATATGATCCAGCAATCCCACTCCTGGGTATACATCTGGAAAAAAGAAAACACTAATCCAAAAAGATACATGCACCCCAATGTTTATAGCAGCGCTATCTACAATAGCTGAGATATGGAAGCAACACAAATACCCATCAACAGACAATTGTCTTAAGAAGATGTGGTATATATATACAATAGAATATTATGCAGTCATAAAAAGAATGAGATTCTGCCATTTGCAACAATGTGGATGTACCTAGAGAGTATTATGTGTAGTGAAGTAAGTCAGACAGAGAAAGACAAATACTTATCTAGAATCTAAAAAATAATACAAATGAATATATACAGGACAGAAACAGACTCACAGACATAGAAAACAAACTTGTGGTTACCAAGGGGAGAGGAGGGGGAGGAGACAAATTAGGGGTATGGGATTAACAGATGCAAACTACTATACATAAAATAGAAAAGCAATACGAATTTACTGTATAACACAGGGAATTATGTCCAATATCTTATAATAACCTATAATGGAATATAATCCTCAAAAATACTGAATCACTGTGCTGTACACCTGAAATTAACACAATACTGTAAATCAACTATACTTCAATAAAAATTAATTTATCTAATTAAAAATGTACATTATTATTCAATGCCTCTTTAAAAAGGCCAAAGAAAACACCTGTGATTTCACATATGATATTTCATTAAGAAAAAAGAATGTTATTTTACCACTTAAAATTATGTACAGCCTAGTTTCAGTACTGCTTCTGTTGTTAAAAAGCTGTGAGACCTGGGACATCATTTAACTTCTCTGAGACTTTGTGTGCTGATCTGTAATGGGGGCCTAGGAATCACAAATTGATCTCTGAGGTTCCCTCAGGCTATGATAAGCTATGATTATATGAAATTAGCAGAGTTTGAATAGAATGAAATCAATAGAGATAAACATGACAATTAGTGCATTCTAATTCAATATTGAAGGAAAAGAAGAAAGGTGGAGTACTGATACTACTACCTGACTTCAACACTTACCATAAAGCCACAGTAATCAAGACAGAGTGGTATCCATGAAAGAATAGACACTTGACAAAGGATCAAAGACAATACAATGGAGCAAATATAGTCTTCAATGAAAGGTCCTGGGACAATGGACATCTACATACAAAATAATGAATCTAGACACAGAACTTAAACCCTTCATAAAAATTAACTCAATATGGACCACAGACCTAAGTGTAAATTGCAAATCTATAAAATATATTCCTATAAGATAACATTGAAGAAAACTTAGATAACATTGGGTATAACCTTGACTTGTTTTTCCTTTCCATTTTTTAAAAAATTTTATTTGAGTGTAGTTGATTTACAATGTTGCATTAATTTCAGGTGTACAGCAAAGTGATTCAGTTATACATATACATATATTTGTTCTTTTTCAGACTCTTTACCCATATAGGTTATTACAGAACATTGAGTAGAATTCGCTGTGCTATATGGTAGGTTTTTGTTTGTTAGCTATTTTATATATAGTAGTGTGTGTATGTTAATCCCAAGCTTCTAATTTATCCCTCCACCGCCATGTTTCCCAATGTAACCATAGGTTTGTTTTCAAAATCTGTGAGTCTGTTTCTGTTTTGTAAATAAGTTTATTGGTATCATTTTTTTAAAATTAGATTCCATATATGAGTGATATCATATTATATTTGTCTTTCTCTGACTTAATGTCATTTAGTATGATAATCTCTAGGCCCATCCATGTTGCTGCAAATAGGTCTTGACTTTTTATATACAACACGAAGGCATGATCCATAGAAGAAATCATTGGTAAGCTGAGTATCGTTAAAATTAAAAAACAACACAAAACTTGTGCTGTGTGAAAGATAGTGTCAAGAGAATGACAGAAAATCCACTGACTAGGAGAAAATAGTTTCAAAAGACACATCTGATAAAGTACTGTTATTCAAAATTTACAGTGAACTCTTAAAACTAAAAAATAAGGAAACAAACACTCTAATTAAAAAAAAAATGGGCCAAAGACCTTAACTGACACTTCACCGAAGAAAATATACAGATGCCAGATAAGCATATGAAAAGTTGCTCCACATCACATGTCATCAGGGAAATGCAAATAAAAACAATGAGATACCACTGCACACCTATTAGAATAGCCAAAATTCAGAACACTGACAACCCCAAATGCTGGTAAGAATGTAGAACAACAGGAACTCTCATTCATTGCTGGTGGGAATGCAAAATAGTACAGACACTTTGCAAGACATTTTGGTGGTTTCTTACAAAGCTAAACATACTCTTACCATACAATCATCAATCATGTTTCTTGGTATTACTGAAAAGAGTTGAAAATTTATATCCACACAGAGCATGAACACAGATGTTTATAGCAACTCTACTCATAATTGTCAAAACTTGAAAGAAACCAAGATTCCTCAGTGAGTGAATGAAGAAATAAACTGCAGGACATCCAGACAATGGAATATTATTCAGTGCTGAAAATAAATGAGCCAGCAGACCATGAAAAGACATAGAGTAACCTTAAATGCATATTATTAAGTGAAAGAAGCCAATCTGAAAAGGCTACACACTGTGTGCTTCCAACTATATGGATTCTAAAAAAGACATAATTATTGTGTATTTAGCAAGAGTTCTACACTAAAACCTATGATCATCTCAATAGATGCAGAAAAAGCTTTTCACAAAATTCAACACCCATTTATGATAAAAACTCCCCAGAAAGTGGGCACAGAGGGAATCTACCTCAACATGGTACAGGCCATATATGACAAACCCACAGCCAACATCATTCTCAATGGTGAAAAACTGAAAGCATTTCCTCTAAGATCAAGAACAAGAAAAGAATGTCCACTCTCACCACTATTATTCAGCATAGTTTTGGAAGTCCTAGCCACAGCAATCAGAGAAGAAAAAGAAATAAAATGAATACAAATTGGAAAAGAAGTAAAACTGTCACTGTTTGCAGATGACATGATATTATACATAGAAAATTCTAAAGATGCCACCAGAAAACCACTAGAGCTAATCAATGAATTTGGTAAAGTTGCAGGATACAAAACTAATGCACAGAAATCTCTTGCATTCCTATACACCAACAACGAAAGATGAGAAAGAGAAATCAAGGAAACGTTCCCATTCACCATTGCAACAAAAAGAATAAAAAAACTAGGAATAAACACACCTGAGGTAAAAGACCTGTACTCTGAAAACTATAAGACACTGCTGAAAGAATTCAAAGATGACACAAACAATTGGAGAGATATATCATGTTCTTGGATTGGAAGAATAAATGTTGTGAAAGTGACTGTACTACCCAAAACAATCTACAGATTCAATGCAATCCCTACCAAATTACCAGTGGCATTTTTCACAGAATTAGAACAAAAAAATTTACAATTTGTATGGAAACACAAAGGATCCCGAATAGCTAAAGCAATCTTGAGAAAGAAAAACAGAGCTGGAGGAATTAGGCTCCCTGACCTCAGACTATACTACAGAGTTACAGTAATAAAGACTAAAAATAGAAGTACCATATGACCCAGCAATCCCACTACTGGGCATATACCCTGAGAAAACCATAATTCAAAAAGACACATGCACCCCAATGTTCATTGCAGCACTATTTACAATAAGCAGGACATGGAAGTGGCCTAAATGTCCATTGACAGATGAATGGATAAAGAAGATGTGGTACATACATATACAATGGGATATTACTCAGCCATAAAAAGGAACAAAATTGTGTCATTTGTAGAGATGTGGATGGACCTAGAGTCTGTCATAGAGAGTAAAGTAAGTCAGAAAGAGAAAAACAAATATCCTATATTAATGCATATATGTGGAATCTAGAAAAATGGTACAGATGAACCTACTTGCAAGGCAAGAATAGAGATGCAGACGTAGAGAACAGACATGTGGACATGGGGGTGGGGAGGAGAGGGTGGGACAAACTGGGAGATTGGGATTGACATAAATACACTGCCATGTGTAAAACAGAAAGCTAGTGGGAACCTGCTGTATAGCGCAGGGAGCTCAGCTCAGTGCTCTGGGGTGACCTAGATGGGTGGGATGGGGGTGGGTGGGAGGGAGGTCCAAGAGGGAGGGGCTATATGTATACATATAGCTGATTCACTTCATTGTACAGCAGAAACTAACCAACATTGTAAAGCAAATATATCCCAATTAAAAAAAAAATAGTCAAAGGGCACAGGGCTGGGGAGTCTGTCCCTGGGAAGGCCCACAAAGTCCTGCTCTGTTTCAAAATGTGGAAACTGTACTCCTATATTGCCCATTTTCTCCTCCACTTGTAATGCTATTACTTGTACACATGTCTATATTTGAAATAAATCCATTGTTATAATTATTACTTTATATTATCTTATGTATTTTAAAGAAACTGAGAGAAGAAAGGAAAGCATATATAAATTTTGTTTTAAAATAACATTTTTATTTACCATTTTTTGCTCTGTTCATTTCTTGTGGCTTTTTTGGCTAATGGGTGTCATTTGTTTATACCAATACAGCTTTTTCCCCACCCACCTGTTCTGTGTTATTTTGTTATTGTCAAATATATTACATTTCTATATGTTATGGGTCCAGCAGTACAATTACATAATAAATTGTTTTAGACAACTGCTTTTTAAATTAGTCATGAGAAGAAAGGAGAAGCAATGTGCAATTATAGTCTTTTGTAGTTACCTATATAATTATCTTTAACGGAACACATTATTTTGAATTTCATTCTGATGTCACTTGCTTTCACCTTGAAGAACTTCCTTTAGAATTTCTTGTTACATGTGTCTTTAAGCAATGAATTCTCTCTACTTTCATTTACCTGGAAATGTCTTTAACATAATTTTGGTAAATTAGTTATAATTAGTATAAGATAGATAACAGAATCTTGATTGACAGTTTTTTGTTTTATTTTTTACTTTCATCACTTTGAATATTTTGTCCCACTACTTCCTGGAATCTCTTGTTTCTGATAATAAGTCAGCTCATTTCTTACTGGGATCCCCATATATATAATGACTTGTTTTTCTTTTGCTGCTTTCAAGATTTTCTCTTTGCCTTTGACTTTTTAATACATTAACAATAGTGTGTCTGAGGGTATATCTTTTTGCTTTCATCTTGTTTGGAGTTTGTTGAGCTTCTTAAGTGAGCAAATTAATCTTTTCATCAATCTGGAAAGATTTCAGTCATTATTTCCTCAAATATATATTTTTTCTTTTTATCTTTCTTTTTCTCTCTCTTCTCCAGCCCAGTTACACATAGCTTCTCTGGTTAATGGTGTCCAACGTTTCCTTCAAGCATTATTAATTTTTCTTCAGTCTTTCTTCTATGGGTTCTTCAAATTACATAATCTCTATTGATCATTCTTCAGTTGTGCTTATTCTTTTTTCTTCCAGTTCAAAACTCTTGTTGAACTCTTCTTGTGAATGTCTTATTTTGGTTACCGTATTTTTCAACCGCAGATTTTTCATTTTGTTATTTGTAATAATGTCCGTGCCTTTGTTGATGCTCTATCTGATGATACATTGTATTCATATGTTTCTTTATTTTTGAAGCATAGTTTTCTTTAGTTTTCAAACATATTTGTGAGACCTGCTTTAAAACTGTTGTATGCTGATTCCACCCTCTGGTCCCCTTCATAGGCAATTTCTACTGCCACTTTTTTCCCCCCTGTATTTGTGTCATGCTTTTATTTTGTTGTTTATTTGCATGAATTGTAGTTTTTAGGTGGAAAAAAAGTGGACATTTTAGAATGTAGTGTAGTGTCTCTGCATATTGACTCTCCCTTTCCAGAGGTTGATTTGTTGTTGTTTGCTTAGTCATTTTGTGTTGAATGATTTTGCTGAACTAAATTTGTGAAATCACTTTTCCCTGCATTTTGAAGCTACTGATGTCCCTGTTCAGGTGATATTTCCCTTTTATCTTTTAGGCAGGCTACCTATGGGTCATCCCTGAATTGGTGTTAGCTGCATTTTACAAAAGTTTTATTTAAGCTTTCTTGGCCTTTTCGATTTTACCATTTGCTGTTAGATGTGTGGCTTATTTTGTCCCCAGTTTCAAAGACCGTTAGCTTGGAGGTACCCTCTCAGATCATTCCTAAGAGGGTTTAGCCTTGGATATGCATTCAGTCTTCCAAACTGCCAGGAATGAGAGTGATTTTGTTTTTAATTCTGAATTTTTGAATTCAGCTATAGGAGCAGTTTATAATTCAGTCAGTGTTTAGCCAGAGGTTTTCTTTAAACCCCTTGTGTCAGTGGCTCTTCCACTATGTGTTGTTAAGTCTATTTGTGACTTGAAGATGCTTTCAAGTCTGCACAACATCCTGCTCTCTTCCTGAGAGAGTTCAACCAAGTGCATGTACACAAGTTTCCCATTTTCCAGGGTTGACTGTGATCCCTGAAGGCCAGTTCTTAACTTTCTCTTCCCTTCATTCTCTATTAAACTTCTGGCTGTTCTACCACTTTGCTTGTGTCATAGACCTACCAGCTTCCTCTTATTTTCTCTCCAAGATCTTTATTTTTTTTGACAACACCCTTAGGCATGGAAGTCTCTATTCTCGGATGCAAATAAAGTCAGCCCCCTCAGACAGATTTTTTTCTGGAATGACACCGTCTCTCTATGAGTTGACATTGGGTAGTTGTGGCAACCACTTTCTCAGCTTGCTTCCTCTCTCCCCAGCATGGAACTTCTGCCCTAAGAACGAGTGAGTGGGGTCCCAGTATTCTTGGTTTGACATGCCTGGGTAAGAATTTCCACCATATAAGTGGGGACTGGGTGGGGGAATGGAGACTTTGTTGTATCAGATATACACCTGCATGGATTAGAGCCTCCGCAACATGGTGCTGGGGCAGTAAGTGAGAAACTAAAGCAGGCTGCCCCTTCCAGGATGAAACCACAACCCCAGAATGAAAACTGGGAGGAGCCCATCCTCTTGGTATTACCTGCTTGCAGTAGGGTGTTCTGTGTAGAGCTTCTGTAACTTGTTGCTAGAGAGTCGTGGTAAGGGATGAGATCACGGTTCAAAGGCACAGACTCTTGCCATTCTTTGAAGGGATTTATTATATGACCTTGAATAAATGTTCCTTTATTTACAATATTTCTTTAGAACGATTTCAGAATACTTTCTAATTATCATAGTTAGATCAAATAAAATTTATTTAAAAAATATATAGTACTTTTTAGTTTAAATTTTATTTCTCACAAATCTGATTGCTTTTAACTTTCACAACCTGCTAAGATTCTGTTATTGTATTTTAAGAGGGAGAAACTGAGGATCAAAGAGGCTGAACATTTTGAAATAATTGGACAGAATTAAGAGTCAGAGGTAAAAGCAGCATTATGCACAATGGCCAAGATATGGAAACAACCTAAGTGTCCATCAATGGATGAATGGATGAAAAAGATGTGGTATATATATATATATATATATGTATATATATATATATATATATACAATGGAATATTATTTAGCCATTAGAAAGAAAGTAATCTTGTCATTTGCAACAACATGGATGGACCCTGAGGGCATTATGCTAAGTGAAATAAGGCAGACAGAGAAAGACAAATACTGCACAGTATCACTTATATGTGGAAGTGGAATCTAAAAAAAAAAAAAAAAAGAAAAGTGCTTGCTGGGGCCTGGGGTTTCCAGAGAAATAAGGAGGGGGTAGTGAAAGGGTACAAACTTTCAGCTATAAGATAAATAAGGTCTGTATGACATAGTGACTGTAGTTGATAACACTGTATTGTATAATTGAAATTTGCTAAGAGAGTAGAACTTAAATGTGCCCACCAAGAAAGAAAAAAAGATAAATATGTGGGGTGATGGATATGTAATTGACAGATGAGGGAAATCCTTCTACAATGTATATATACGTAAAATTACCATGATGTTCACTTTAAATATCTTACAATTTTATTTGTCAGGTATACCTCAATAAAGCTGAAATTTAAAAAAAAAAAAAGAGAGGTAAATTTGAAACTAGGTTTTATGCCTTTTCCTTGCACTCTACAGCTAGGCCACTCTCTTATATTTTGTTCTAAATTATCTGCTTCACACCTCTATCAATAATCTTGAATTCTAGTCTTTTAAAATATTTCTGCCTTCACCCAACTCTCCTGAGTAAGAACTAGTGTGTAAATTAAAATGTCTCTTCCAAAGAAAGCCTGTAACAACTAAATTGTTTAGAAATTGGGGAAATGTCTACTCTCTTGCCTACAAGATCGTATTCCATTTATCAATTGCAATTGTTTAGATCAAAGTTGAGGGACACATGAAATTCACTGTGAAGTCTGCAAACTGCACAGCATGTGGCATTTATTTCTTCAGTTTGTTTCAGCACAAAACCTTGAAATTTGCCCTTGTGTTCTGAACAGATTTCTAACTGGCACTATTGTTTTCAATGTGTGTTTAATGTCAAAAAATAAACAGAGACAATTTCCTTGAATAAATATTCTGATTGTTTGGAAAAGATCAAAAACATTAACAATTCTTGTAATGAGTAGAAAATTGTGCATTGTTCTTTTGAACACAAACATTTTCTGACATAGAACTATGCCAGATCTCTGTTAGGAATACTGTGCCTATATTTTCTCTAAGTCAGTATTGTGCATATGAAGTCTTTATTATTGTACATGAATTATTTTATATCTAACTGAAAGTCCAAAAAATAGCCAATTATATCAAAGGATCAGAATAGAAAATATTTTTCCATTTCCTGGGAATTTTATTTTCCCCAAACCTCATCTTTGCAGAGTCTACAAATTCTTCTTCCCCAGATTAAATTTGTTTTCAGACATAAACTCCAAAATGATAATTGGAGAATTATTGACCTAACTGGAACTCTAAAGTGCATATAATTTATTTTTCTGTTGTGGTAAAATTAGTCCTGATCCACAGCAGGCGTCTGTCAAAAAAATGAAGGAGAACGAGTTGCGTGATCTAACTTTCTTTGATGCTTATTTCCATTTAGTGATCAGGAGCTCATTCTGGTTGCATGCTTCGTATATTTCTAGAATAAAGCACATTCATCTCCCTAACTCTTTGTACTTTCAAATGCCATTTTATCCTCAAACTTCTTGACCATATCCACAAAAGTAAACTCTGTAAACTTAACGGTATTATTGAAAGTTGAGTGACCTAAAGAGCCCATGAACAGGCTGACATTATATCCAAAAATAACCCTGTTATTTATGGAACAGTTTTGGGGGGCTCTTTAACCTGACAACTAACTTAATAAAATATTTTACCACCGTAGCAGAATGTTAAATTGTCGAAACAAAATGGTCAAAAACACGCCAGGAATATATTGTCATAAATTTATTCTGACAGAAAATTGTCATCTTTGACACATTAGATTTTGGAGAAAATTTATACATAATCCATAAATCTGTGTATCTGACTAGTAGTATAAAAAGTCCTGTCAAAAATTAAAGGTAGTAGGGGCTTCCCTGGTGGCGCAGTGGTTGAGAATCTGCCTGCCAATGCAGGGGACACGGGTTCGAGCCCTGGTCTGGGAGGATCCCACGTGCCGCGGAGCAGCTGGGCCCGTGAGCCACAATTGCTGAGCCTGCGCGTCTGGAGCCTGTGCTCCGCAACGGGAGAGGCCATGATAGTGAGAGGCCCGCGCACCGTGATGAAGAGTGGCCCCCGCTTGCCGCAGCTGGAGGAAGCCCTCGCACAGAAACGAAGACCCAACACAGCCAAAAATAAATAAATTAATAAATAATAAAATTCCTAACAGTGAAACAATAATTACCCCCAAAGGAAAGAACATTTAAAAAAAAAAAAAATTAAAGGTAGTAAATAGATATATTAATAATTACAAACAATAGTTAATAATAAATCCTTGTAAATTAAACATTATTATTTAAAGGTGAAAGCAAATTAGCAACCACTCACAGGCCTATTAATACAAGTGAGGTGGGGTGTGTGTGTGTGTTTGAAACTACTGAATAGTATATGATAATCACTTTATATCATAATGCATTATATAAGTTCTAATTATAGCCTCTATAACCTTTTTGCAAATTTATTTTCTAAATGATAAAAATGTCATTATATTCCTTAGGGTAAATGTCATTAATCTTTACTAACTTATATTTTAAACTAATTTATAATCCATGTTATTACATACTCTTTATAAACTTTATAAACTATTATATGGTTAAATATTGCTTTTTACTTTGAAGATAAAATAAACAGAATTCTATTTTAAAAAGAAGAAATGAAGCAAATTACCTTTGTGTAGGCATCAGTCCTTCAAACATTTGTGGAAACTAAAAAATAATAGATTTTCCCAAAAGTACATTTTTAAGTTATATAATACTACTTATATATTACACTGATTGCATATGGAAGTCAACAGTAATCTTAAATATTTTAAATATAATTATTACACTTAAATAGAACATGACTATGTTAAATAACATGTCTAAAAGATTGCATATTTGGGAATTAAACTGAGTTTTGAAGCAAGACCTTCTTTCAAAACATTAACATTTGTGTTTATCTAAACCAAAAGAGAGTAATAAATGTTCATTAAGAAAATAAAATGCCTAGAATACATAAAGTGAAAAGTAACAGATTCCCTAATTTTAACCTTCCCTATACTTATCTTTGTTTATGACATTTACTGCCTTAAGTTAAACATAGATATTTGTAAGAAAAGTTATGTCCTGTATACCTAAGTATCTCTGAGGTGCTTGTGTATATTTGTGTGTGTGTGAATGTGTATATATGAATGTATACACATATGTGTTAGAGACAGAGTTATGTAAGATGATTACTCCATATGAGAATATGAAGCTCAGTCTTTTTCTTTTCACTAGTTATGTAATATTTTATTGTTTGAAGTCCCATGAAGTAAAATAACTTATTTTATCTTCAAAAACTATATAGTGTTAACTAATAATATATGATTTAAAAATAAATCACAAAGAGAAAAAATATGCAAGGGACAGTACGGCAAAGCAAATGTGCTAAAGTGTTTTTACTATATTTCAAGTGGCTATTAGATGAATTACAGCAAACTCTCTTTTGAATTCACTCTTATGCTGAAAACAATTTAGAGAACATCATTCAGGGATTAAAAAACCAATACATAAACAGTTGAAACTGAGCAGGGAGCTCTCAGGTTATATAAATTCATCATTGTTGGAGTTTGGGGAGCAAATGTTAATGCTGTTGTGTAATGCAGGTCTTTGAACCTGTGTAATACTCCAAAGTGTTGGAAGTAAACCTGAGAGACCCTCATTAACTCACGATTCGATAAGGGACAAAACTCAACTGCTCAACCGTGGTAACTTTATTTCTCCCTCACGTAATATTCCAGAGGTGAATGTTAAAACGTTGGCAGAGTTTCTCTGCTCCGTAAAATTATCCAGGAACATGACGTGTCAGATTAGCGTTAAACTCAGCCGTAAGGCTGTGATTTCCTTCACTAGGGTCTATAATCTAACACGATGAGAGCCACTTTTTCTATGTGATTGGTAAAGGTTATAAATAGGTTATCAGTGGAAGTATACCTTTATACAAATCGAGTGCATTTAAATTGACAACATGTATCAATATTTGATATTGCAGAGAGTGCCTTGATAAAGTGATTCCACTTAAAAAATTTCACGTAGAGGAAAATCATACAGATGTATTCACCTGTGAACAATAACGTGGTATAGCAGTGGTTATAATAATAAATATAGATTTAAATTTTTAGGTGTTGGTAGTGATTTAAAACAGCTTTATTTTTTACACTCCTGCCAATAAACTTGAAAGAATGCAGAAGGAGAGATTTCTGAAAAGTAATTGTAAGAAACAGACAATTTAGAACGTTTAAAAAATTCTAATGGAAATAAATGTTATTTTTATATCTTTTTTTCAGATGTTAAAAAGCCAAAACCCAGAAGTATTTTAAAATGCATAATATTTCATAGCATGCCTGTATATATATAATTTATGTGTCTCTATATATGTATATTTATAACAATCATATTTACTAGAAATCTGAGCAAATGAGAAGAATAATGAGTAGTGTTAGAGAAAGGGCATGACTTATAGAAACACTTATCTCAGTTTGAATCCCACCTCTGACCTCTACCATCTGTGTGATTTTCAGCATGTAATTGATTTCCCTCATTTTCAATTCAATCACAAGAAAAATCAGTTTAGTGAAGACTACACTTGTGTAACCATGGGTATTAAATAAGGCAATAGTTCTGAAGTACTCAAGACAATGTTAAAAATTAAGTGGTCAATGATGGTAGCTTTATTGTCTGTTTTCTATTGTTATTATAATTATTATTTTCATATATTTATTAAAGGGATATTTGAAGTCTTTTAACCCAATGACTGTGCACACGTCCCTTTTACCGAGATTAACTAGGCTCTGCTAGAACAGTTTTAGAGACAGAAACACTACGTTTTAAAAAGTTGCCTTATCTATAAATGTTATAATTTTATATAATTGTTGCTATGCTAAATATATACATCAGTAAATATATTAAAAAACTATGTTTTTAGCATTTATTCAAAATTCTTATGCTTGCCTAACAATTTATGAGCAGTAATTCATACACTTAAACTATTTTATTATTTAGAATAAATTCAAAGATAATTATAATACAATGTAATCAGTTTGATGGGAAAGTGTACAGTTATGGATTTCCTTTGGAAACCGATTAAATAAGATACACATATTGGAAATAGGAAGCTTATACGTTACAGAATAAGGCTGATATTTTGTTCCATTCTTGAGAAATAATGTTTAATAATTGAGAAAATGGCAGGGCTGCGCCACACCATATTTCCATTAAATAACCTATTTTTTTTTAAGGAATTCCTTTATTTTTATTATTTATTTATTTATTTATTTATTTTTGGCTGTGTTGGGTCTTCGTTTCTGTGCGAGGGCTTTCTCTAGCTGTGGCAAGCGGGGACCACTCTTCATCGCGGTGCGCGGGCCTCTCACTATCGCGGCCTCTCTTGTTGCGGAGCATGGGCTCCAGACGCGCAGGCTCAGTAGTTGTGGCTCACGGGCCTAGTTGCTCCGCGGCATGCGGGATCCTCCCAGACCAGGGCTCAAACCCGTGTCCCCTGCATTGGCAGGCAGATTCTCAATCACTGAGCCACCAGGGAAGCCCCTAAATAACCTATTTTTAAAATGAGATTTTTGCTTATTAACATGTTAAATCTCAATTTTGGGGGTGAGGGATTAATAAGCTTTGGCAGTAGCTACCCAACTATCTTTAAGGAAAGCATCCATATAGAGGAAGACTTGATTTTAGTTTTCTTAAATACAGATCTGCTAGATTGCTTCCTTTTTGCATATAGCTAGAATATAATTAAAATAGATAATTAGAGAAAGTAATTACTGAGTTCTTCTTTCAGCCCTTGCACATTCATTAAGGATTATATATAAATCTAAATTAGCCTAAAAAGTACAGTAGTTGACAGCTCAAAATCTATCTTGAGTTAAAATATTAAGAACAGTCATCTTTTCTCATAAATATCTGTGTTTAATTTGGGACCATGCAAAGTTATATTAATTTCTATAATCAAGGTTTTTACATACTGCAAAGTAATAAACCATGAACTAGAGGAACAATCTGAGTTTATATTTTATATTTACTTTAAATGGGGAAACAGAGACAGCTTTGTTTCCTTTTTTCCATCTTACTTGTATTTTCAAATCTCAAATGTTGTGTTAAGCCATTATTTCCATAACAGAAACTATATGCAAAATGATACCTTTTCTACCTTGGTCTGTTCAAACTATGTAAGCTGTGGGCAGTTTCTCTTTATTAAATGGAGAGACAAACAGTGAAACAATGTGAAGTATTACTACATTATAGCCACTGACTTTCTGTGGGTAAACTCAAAATAGGATAATTTCATAGGATTTCAACCCAGATCACCAATCATAAAAGTCTCTAGCATTAGTAGATATTTACAGCCCTGAGCTTGATTACAGAGTAAATTGCATGGTTTTATTTTAATGATCATAGTCTTTCTAGTCTTCACCCTTTATTCTCATCATTGATGCCTGCCTAGGTATCTAATGCCCACCAATAAATGAATAGTTTTTAATTGAAAGATTATCTTGGTGGAAAAATGGAATATTGAAATGGAATAAGAAGTTATGTTAAAATTAGGATTTAGTTTTTTCAGTCATAGTTTATTATATTAGAAAATTCGGCTATTGGTTTCATATTGTAAGGAAGGCAGATATATGTCAAAATCTACAAATCTACAAATTAAGGTATACAGAAATATGTTTTAAAATTTGCCCTATTGACTTAAATTTCAGGTTTCCATCTGTTTTACCAAATATTAATTCACAGTAACCTTTGGGTTAATCACTCAAGAAGATGGAACAAACAAAAGTTTTGAAAGACACTTGCTATACGTAATATCAAGGCATTGTACAGCCATGGTAACCAAGACAGTGTGCACAGGGATGAACAAAGAGACCAGAAAAACAGAAAAGAGGGCTTCCCTGGTGGCGCAGTGGTTGAGAATCTGCCTGCCAAGGCAGGGGACACGGGTTCGAGCCCTGGTCTGGGAAGATCCCACATGCCGCGGAGCAACTAGGCCCGTGAGCCACAATTACTGAGCCTGCGCGTCTGGAGCCTGTGCTCCGCAACAAGAGAGGCTGCGATAGTGAGAGGCCCGCGCACCGCGATGAAGAGTGGCCCCCACTTGCCGCAACTAGAGAAAGCCCTCACACAGAAACGAAGACCCAACACAGCCATAAATAAATAAGTAAATAAATAAAAAAATTAAAAAAAAAAAAAAAAAAAAAAAAAAAAACAGAAAAGAAAGTGGTCAAAAAGGCTGCTATGTATGAATTTCTGATGTATGGTGAAAATAACATTTCATATCCCTGAGGAAATCAAATATAATTCATTAAGTGGACTCAGAAAATAAGTTTAACTACCAGATTGGAAAAAAAAAATAGTGTCATAATCTAATTGTTGATGAGGTATGGAACAATGGACGTATGCACACGCTGCTGAGGACAAATTTGTACTGCCATTTAGAAAACAGTTTGGCATTTCATTACCTTATAAAGCGGAACTTGTACATACGTTCCTTATTATTCAGCAATTGTGCTTCCAGGATATATAGTCTTGTATACCAGAAGCCATGCACAGTATGTACTGTTCATAATACAACAACAACAACACACACACACAAACTGAATATCTGTAAAACAGATATTGACTTAAGTGTAGTCATACAATGCAAAATTAAACAATATATTATTGGGCATATTTACCTATGAGACAAATGAGTAATGTTAAGCAAGGCATTAAATAACACAAAATTCAGAACAGTAGATTCTACTAAAAGGAAAACAGAGCACAAATGTGAATCAAGACTCACTTATTTCTTCCTTTCTTGAGGAATTTGGTCAGGACACAGGCATTTCTTTCTTCAGATTGTGCAGTTATATATTACATTAAGTTTTTGGCGTGCATGAAAGCAAATAGAAATGAAAATACCATGAAAACTGGAGCAGCAACTGTTTTTAAAGCTAAACAAATGAAAAGATCAAATAGAATTTTTTAGTTTCAGATAATGGATAAAAGGAGGAAATCTAAATTATTTTACGTGGAAAATATTATTATTTTGATGACTTGATTCCAGTGAAGCAAATTTTTATTTCTGAAATGAGTACTTGAGGTATATGTTCACAGTTTCACATGATTATTGTCCTAATTATGTCTAAGAACTAAAAAAAACCCCTCAGCATCCTACATTAATATACAAAAGAAAGGGAAAAAATAGAAGCCCTAGTTACTGTGAATCATTCTTGTTTTGCAACAAGTCAATAAAGAAGTACCCTCTCAATTAGGAGGACAATCTCAGTTTACCATCCTCATGGTGGGCCCCTCCCGTTGACTTCATTCCAAGATGGAGGAGAATACAGAGGCTCATTTGTGACAGATTGTCTTTTCTTAATCTACAAAAGTTATTGGTTAATTTATTTATTAGAAATAAATTATAAATACAGGCTTATCTAGAGTTTACTACCACATTTCAGTGAAAATATTCTAACACATATTTACCAAAAATATGATGATATGCACTAGATATAGTGATAATTTTTCTACTGAAGTAAAATTAAAGGCAAATCTGGTATGACTTCTACATATTAATAGATCACTATAACAACAAAAATTCTAAGATTAAGAAAAGGATTTCTATTGGGGCATAATTCATTGATGCTTGTCCATCATTCCCTACTCACAAAATATATATGTAATTTTAGAGATGAAATGGGTTGAAGTAAATTATTGTTAATTGTATTTTCTTATATTTATATTTATTGGCACTGAAAAAGTAATAGCCTAATTTTCTTCAGGCACCACTAGTTAATATTTTTATATGGTCATAATGGAAATATTGAGTTTTATTATTCATTTAATAATTCTAAGAGTACACAATAGTTCAGGTAGCAATATGAAAAATGAGTAATATTAAGCTCTAACAAAGATAACATTGGTTATACAAAAACTCATTTAAAAATTAATCAAATAAGAGTGTTAATAGAAATTTATCAAGTAGCCTATAATATAAGCCCAAACTAATTTATAAAGAAACAAGGAGAAATATATTTTAAAAGATTAATCAGAGAGATACTTTCTTCTTTACCTGAAGGAAGATTAGAACAGGTACTTAATGCCCCTTGAAGTTTAAGATTTTTTTTTCCTTTAATACTTGAATGTCATAAAAATGAACTGGATTTCATACTATTTTTCTTAGAATAGAGGCTTAAAAAGTGGCATTTCACCAGAAAACCTCTTTATAGAATCCAAAGAGTAATGCATCATCGACAGAGAAAGATTCAAATAAGATTAGCATCTCCCTTTCTTTTCAGTTCACATTGTAATAACGTCAACTCCTAGTCTATTCTTCCAACATCAGTGACTCCCTTCTCTGAATTCTTTTGCTGGTAATCTCTGTAACCTCCTTTAGAATTCTTCTGCTCCTTCATTTTACAGGATTATAATTATTTCAGTTTTCTTAGATTACATTCTTTAGCTAGATTTTAAGCCCCTGGAGAAGCATCCTCTGAGTTAAAAGGATGATCTTCACCCAACCTTATGGTGAGCCCCACCTCTTGACTTCCTTTCTAGATGGAGGAGAGAGCAGTGGCTTATTTGTGACGGATTGTCTTATCTGAAGCTATAAATATCGACTGATTTATTTATTAGGAGTAATACTTGTTATCTGGAGGTTCCTTTCCACATTAGTTAATGTAGGGTTGCAGATACTTACCTTTGAATATGAAGAAATGCATTTGAATATAGAAGCAATTTTCCCACTGAAGTAAAATTTAAAGAATAATTTGGTATTAGCAGAACATTGTGCAGGAAGAAGTTTAATTTTAAGCAACTGATTTATTTTGAAGCATAATGCATTGCTTCCTTTCAGTTTTCCCTAATCACAATAACATATATATTTGTAGAGGTGGAATGGGTTGAACTGTGTATTAGTCACTATTAAATTCAGAGGACAAAGAAAATAGGCTATGTCTGGTTAGACCTGAACTTGAAATCAGCCTTAAAAAATGAAGAGAATATTCAGTATTAGAAGAGAAGGAAGAGACTGCTGAAAATGAAATCAAAGATACAGGAGGCAGTAGTAAATTCAAGGGAGGGAAACAAGGTAAAGGTGGCCACTTAAGTAAAATCAAGAGTTTATGTTATTCATTCAGACTAAAAATATTTTTAGAGCACCACCTTTTGGGAGACAATTTTCTGTGGGTCGCTTATGTTTCTGAACATCTTGCAAGCAAAAGCACTGACAGCTTTTGTTCCAGACTGTATTTTCAAAGCAGCCTGTAGAGTGAACCACCCTAAAAGATAGAGATGGTGTCTTTCTCTAGAGCAGAGAGATTTGTCTGCTGGCCACAATAATAAAGTTAATGTCTCTCTCTGGGTCAAAGGTTGGGCAGGTTTGATTGCATCACTGGTAAAGATTGGCATTTTCTGAAATTGGAGTTCTTTGGATGTGAGCAAAAACACTGCATGTGTTACACTGAGCTAGGCCCCTCTGAATCACTGCTGTGAGACCTGGGACGCACAGGGAACCAGAGCAAACATGGAGCTCAGGATGTCTGTTTTGTTATGCGTAAAAAAAACAAAAACAAAAACCAAAAAAAAAAAACCTTTATCTTTAATGCAGGGGTCTTCCGTAACTTAAAAGGAGAATAAAATCTCAGTCCCTTCACAGTTCTTGACACCTACTATGTTCTTGACATTTTTTAGGCCTTGGGGAACATAAGCAAATAAAATAGACCATAATTTCTGCTCTATCAGAGCTTGTATTCTAAGGATGCAAAGTTTTAAATTCTAGGGATTCAAAATTTTAAAAATAATAACTAAAATAAATAAGATATAGAGCATGTAAATAGAATTTCTCTAAAATAAAATTTTATTTAAAATTTTAAAGAAGTGAGGGTAAATTTTACATAAAGTAGTGCCCTGTGAAAATGTTGTGATGGTCGTATACTGAAAGATATTTAACAGAGGACAGGGGTAAGTGTGGTGGGACTAGAGCCTAAAATTAATAGATTACCGCATATTTTATAGGCAACTAGGAACTCCTTAGTGGCTTATATCTTAAAATTAGTAATCACAGTGAAGATATAGACAAAGTTATGTAATCACTTGTGTTTCATGGAAAGTGGTCTAACTACAGTTGTAAAAAGGGGTTAATATAAAATTAGACAAATAATTGTGATACTGAATTTGACAGAATCATGAAAAATGATGAAAAGCCTTGAAGTTAAAACTGTGGTATTGAAAATTATTAATCTGCAAATTGATAACATAAATGAGAGAGGGCAAGATATCAAGAGGAGACTTAACTTTTGTTTTAGGAACCTTGAGTGTGGGATGATAGTAAGACTTCCAAGCGAAAAGGTTCATGAAACAGTGAAAAGTCTGGCCCTAGAATTTAGAAAGAAATTTGAATGCCAGATAAGGTTTAGGATCATCCCTAGAGAATTGATTTCTAAAGCTGTGAGAATAGATAAGCTCTCAAGGATGGTTACAAAACTGAAAGAACAGATGGCCAAAAACCTAATGCTGAATCACCCGCATTTTCAGAGCGTTGTCAAAAGTAATCCAAAAGAGAAATAGAATTGGAGAAAGAGAAACAGAAGAAGGATGAGGGGATTCAAGGTAGCACAGGGCCCTAAATACCAACACAGACAAGAGTATCAACAAGGAGGGAGCAACTGTGTTGTACAGAGTGACCAAAGAATATCAAAACTAGAGAAGAAATTATAGATGACCTTCAATTTTGTAAGGGTAGAGGCCATAGAATTCATAGAGATAAAAACAAGATAGTTTTAAAACAATTTTTGTAATGTTATGTATAATTGTTATTTTTATTGAAGTATAGTTGATGTACAATATTATATGTTACAGGTAAACAGTATAGTGATTCACAATTTTTAAAGGTTATACTCCATTTATAGTTATTATAAAATATTGGCTCTATTCCCTGTATTGTACACTATATCCTTGTAGCTTGTTTTGTACATAATAGTTCATATCTCTTAACCTGCTATCCCTATATTGCCCCTCCCCCTCCCACTCCTTATTGGTAACCACTAGTTTGTTCTCTATATCTGTGAGTCTGCTTCTTTTTTGTTTATTCACTAGTTTGTTGTATTTTTTAGATTACACATATAAGTGATATCATACAGCATTTGACTTTCTCTGTCTGACTTATTTCACTTAACATAATACCCTACAAGTCCATCCATGTTGTTGTAAATGGCAAATTTTTATTCTTTTTTATGGCTGAGTGGTACTCCATTGTATATATATACCACTTCTTCTTTACTCATTCATCTGTTGATGGACACTTAGGTTGCTTCCATATCTTGGCAATTGTAAATAATGCTGCTTGAACATTGGGATGCATGTATCTTAAGACCAGAAACCATAAAACTAGAGGAAAATGCAGGCAGGACTCACTTTGACATAAATTGCAGCAATATTTTTTTGGATCCATCTCTTACAGCAAAGGAAATAAAAGCAAAGATGAACAAATGGGACCTAATTAAACTTAAAAGCTTTTGCACAGCAAAGAAAACCATCTACAAAATGAAAAGACATTCTACTGAATGGAAGAAAAACATTTGCAAATGATATGACCAATAAAGGATTACTACCCAAAATATATAAACAGCTCATACAGCTCAATATAAAAAAAACAACTTGAGTAAAAAATAGGCAGAAGACCTGAATAGATATTTTTCCAACGAGGAAATGAAGATGGTCAACAAACACATGAAAAGATGATCAACACCGTTAATCATCAGGGAAATGCCAATCAAAACCACAGTGAGATATCATCTCACACCTGTCAGAATGGCTATTATCAAAAAGACTACAAATAACAAATGTTGATGAGGATGTAGAAAAAAGGAATCCTTGTACACTGACTGTGGGAACATAAGTTGGTGCAGCCACTGTGGAAAACTGTATGGAGGTTCTCAGAAAACTAAAAATAAGACTACCATATGACCTGGCCATTCCAATCCTGGGTATATATTGGAAAAAAGCAAAAGCACGAATTCAAAAAAATACATGTTATGCATAATTCTTAAATTAATTTGTAAAAATATTATGTTTACAAGTTATCTCTAATTTTTTGACTAAAATAATTTCATTACATATGAAATGCTTGATACATAAAATGTCATTGAAGTAAATCTTACTCTTTTGTGTGTATAATGTATTTCAACATTAAAATTAATAATAATAATGCCTAACTATAATTTAATTTCTTTTCATTAAGTCTTTTCTGTGCTGAGTCCTGAGGGATGTTTACGAGTTTCTTTAATTCACTCAGTTATGTTAAGTGGTTAATACTATGAAATGATTCAGTATGAGCAAAGGGATAGAACTAGAGCAATAAAAATTCTCCAATATTTTTTCTTCATTTTTTATATTTCATTAACTTGCTGTGCGTCTTTGGGAAATAAAAGGTATTTCCACCTCAATTTTTCAGTTTGTGATATAGGAATAATAATAATACCAACTTCAAACTTATCTAGAAGGGTACAGTTGATTTTGAAGCAAATGGAGAAAAAAAAAAGAGTGAAGCAGAAAATGATTTGAAGTTTCATTTCAGGAGTGTTAAATAGTTTGGAGTATTTTTTATTGTATTACTTGGTTTAGTTTCACCATTTCATTACATTAAATGGTAATATGAAAAATACATATTTCTCTAAAATACATGTGGGATCCTAAGCCTTCCTCTGTCTACCCTAATTCTGTCTAGGTTTATGAATAACCACTGAGTTCATTAGACACTACTGATGTGTGCAAAATAATTCGATAGTTCACAACTTCATATATTTAACTTTGTAAAAAAAATCTTTTAAATGCTGTTAGAGTTAATGTCACTTTTATGTGCCTACCATCTTTTGCATCAACTCAAATAAAAATTAAAGTACAATGCTTTGTTTGAATACTGACTTCCTGGTAAGACTTCTGTAGAATATTATGCACTCAATGTTAAAGAAAGGAAAACAAAATAATGTTATAGATTATTTACTGTGATTTATGCCACCACTGTGGTATCATAAGCATGTTAAAAACTTAGCCATATCACTTTCATTTATTTATTTCATGTATTTGATTTCTGAACGAAAAAGTAATTAAAAGAGATAGTCATAAAATGAAGATTTTTTTGACAATGCAGTGAAAGTTGTGAGAAATTAAATCTGTGGATTAATATTTTATAATTTTGAATCACAATATGAATGTGGAGAATCACTCTTTCCCATCAAGTTTGGAGTCAGTTGAGAAGCAACAAAGAAAGAATTAGCAGACGTAGAACTATCATATGCTTTTGTTTTGTTTAACTGATAAAGATCTAGCTTATATGAGATTTAAAAAAAAATAGTTTTCATACTTATTATTCTTGAAATAGCCCATGCAAAGGAATGTTTACAATTGTAGAATAGACATTATTTACCCATGTTTATACTCTCTACTACTTTGGGGTGTGTATATGTGTGTGTGTGTGTGTGTGTGGCGGGGTGGTGGAGTGGGAGTGTCCCTAACTTCAGCTAGTTGAGAAATCTGGATGAAGACTCTGACCCATACCGGTTAACATATCCTACTCCTAAAGAAATACTAAGAGTGGTGGGTGGTGGAAGCAGCCAGGAGGATATAGCAAAATCCTTTCTCATAGATAACAGAATACTTGAGAAATGGATCATCCAATTCACTTTTAGGTGTGTTTTTTTTTTTTTTTTTTCAAAATTCATTCCAAAATATACAACACCTAAAGTCTAACTTTCCTTTTGGAATGCCAAAGAGTGACAACTGTAAATTCTCCTGGTTAGCATATTTAGAAGGTGATGTAAGTTTTATCTTCCCATTTTGTCAATAATATACTCCATGTATAGAAGACCAGATTATATAACTGGCAAATATAAATTAGCTTCTACTTGAACTGAGACACCCCAAACTACAATAAACAATCTCATTTTCATTTCATTAAGATAATATTAATAATAATCAAAAAGATAAGCTTGGTCAGTTCTGAAATATCCTATCAGCCAGTTCACAGTGATTTCTCTAGCCTTTAAATCAAAACTCATCGTTTCTGCATGACCACTGCCACAAATACTCATACACTGAATAATGAAAGTTTTATACTATGAAATTATTATGACTTTATTATCTACTTGTTTCATATTCCCAAATTAAAAAAATTTTATGACCCATATAATAGTACCTTGAGAATAATAGATAATTAATAAATATTTGGTAATTTGAGTTCTAAATATTTTTTTGTTTTATAACTAACTAGTGGAATAGTGTAGCCTCTGCTTGAACTGAGGATATCAAGAGTTGAATGATAAGGAATTTGAAATACCTCTAAGTTTCTTCACTTTCTGTGTATAAATTGCAATTCCTTTTGCATTTCAACCTATTACATAATTTCTTTATGACACTGCCCCATCACCTTCCAAAGGGCTGATAATGACATTTGGCAATTATTGATATAACGTCAATACTTATCTCTAAATAAAGTTAAATGAAACATATATTGTGTACAAAAGGATTGAGGTAAATACTTTTGTTGACACTGCTTTATTTTCAAGATAGTTGCATTTTATTTTAGGTTCTGAGTCAAATTTTGATCCTGTTCTTGGACACAATCCAGTTTCCATTATATAAATAGTCAAACACTGTAAATTTAATAGTGAAAATACTATTAACCCATCTCTTCCTTTTTTTCCTCTCTCAGGCTAATTTCCAAAATATCTCAGGACTTCTATTCATAGGGTATAGGTATATTATTGTTACATCATGCAATCAATTGGTTTTTCTATTTGTACATTTCCTACTATATAATTGCAGTGACCAAATAATTCCTTATTTATTTCAGAGGACTACACATGTTAGTTTACTGACATACATCTCTTTTGGATTCCAGCTCTGTTTGAGTATGACTCACTAAGGAGCAAAGGGAACCTACAGAAGGAAAACTAAATAAAGGAGAATAAATGAAAATATTAGGGAAAGTATACAAAACACAAAGGGTTGCCAAAGAAATCAGAAGAAGAAAGGAGAGAAAAGGAAGATACGTGTGTAAGAAACAAGCAAAGAGGAAATCTTCACAAAGGGGAAGGAAGAAAGATGAAATCAGAGAAATTATATATTTTTGTAAAACCTTTAGGGCCCTTGATGTTGCTGCTAATAAGTGATCTCTTTTACATATTCCTCCAAGTACAACTCCAAATTTACATCACTCCATTTTAAACCGATCTTTGATAATGATTGTTCGTTTCAACCAGATTTTCTCAAAGTTCTTTGTTCAGAAGTTTGTCTGTATCCTCTGCTGATTGACAGTGAATCTGTACCAGGTATGACTCGAGTCAGCTGACAACTACTTACAATCCAAGGTGCCATCAAAGTAAAGTTCTGTTTAGTTATAAAAAAGAAAAGTAGTCTAACTCCAGACAGCCTTCTCTTTCTTTCTTAGTAACAAGCAGTCGAGGGGCAGAATGCCAGCCTAATGTAAGCCAACTGTGAACTACTGGGAATGTGTCAGTATCTATCCTTAGCAATCACCATTTCAGATTTGAAAAAGGGAGCCTGTTTTAATATTTTAAGTACAGAAATTCACGTGTGAAAAGGTGAGTTGAAAGAGGATATTCTTTTTCCACAATATTAAAGACAATATGGGGATTTACATTAATGATTTTTATGTAAAACCTGAATCTTTTGGTCTTTGAATTCCAAATGAGAGCTAAAGTTTGGCAGTTTGCATTTTTTATGATGCTATCAAAAATGTAATAGCATCTGAGTTACAACACCTAATGCATTTAATTTCAATCAAACTCATTATAGATGGATCTAGAGATAGGAGGTAAATCTAAGTGCTTGTTTGAGTTGGCCTTAAAGAAACTACAGGAGAACATACACAGCAAGTACAAACTTAAGAATGCAAATGTGTACAAAAATACAACTCTAAATTTCTTCTCCTGAACTTAATGCTAACATGAGCGTCAACTGTAACCAGTATGTTAATTCAATGTAAGAACAATCTAATAAGAGTTTTCTCAGTTAACCTAGCTTTCCCTCTTCCCTTTCTTCACAGGGTAGATAAAAATTATGAAAAAGTGGACAAATGGTCAGCACATTGACAGAGGAGCTGCTGATATTTGTTCAATATATTTCCTTACGTTCATCCAAAGAGACATATATGGTTGGGACATCATGTCATCTGGTTCTAACATTGTTTTCTCAATGCATTGTATTAGCTGAGATGTCCTTGATCTGCTGTTATCTTATATATATATATATATATATATATATATATATATATATATATATACACATACATATATGTATTAATTTTTAATGGAGTATAATTGATTTACAATGTTGTGTTAGTTTCAGGTGTACAGCAAAGTGAATCAGTTATATACATAGATCCACTCTTTTTAAGATTCTTTTCCCATATAGGTCATTACAGAGTATTGAGTAGAGTTCCCTGTGCTATACATACTGTAGGGTCTTTATTTGTTATCTATTTTATGTATAGTAGTATGTATATGTCAATCCCAATCTCCCAATTTATCTTTCCCCACCCCTTACCCCCTGGTAACCATAAGTTTGTCTTCTATATCTGTAACTCTATTTCTGTTTTTCTTCTATTTGCTACAACTTTCCTCCCTCAAACTATGAAGCCTCTCCAAGCCCCACTCTTTTCTCATCTTTATCCCCAGGTTAAAGGTCTTTCAGTGTCAGGTAACAGAATACCTGTTGAAAAGCAAGTTAAATAATAAGGTTTTGATTTTAAAATGTAATAAGATTTTCATTTCTCTAATAATTAACGATGTTGAGCATTTTTTCATGTGCCTCTTGGTCATCTGTATGTCTTCTTTGAAGAAATGTCTATGTAAAAAATAGAATAGAATAGAATAGAATAAAAAATAAAATAAAATAAGAAGTGTAGGAGTAATTGGTCCTATAATTAATTCATCAGAATGAAAATGTCAGTACTGTGGATGACTTTAATTTACTGCTCTGGTCCTTCCCGTTTATACACAGATTGGATGTTACAGTTCCAAATATTATCTAATCTTATAATACCAGCAACCGAGGGACATGTACCATAAGGACATTGATGAGACACCAAAAGTTGTGCTTAATGACCATAACTTAGCCTGGCTTCATCTGTCATACATCACCAAACACGTATCATTTAACTTATTGCTCTAAAATATTAAATTTGTTATCAGGGAACTGCAAATTATAATCACATTGAGAGAGCTCTTTTTTTAAAATTAATTAATTTATTTTATTCATTTTTGGCTGCATGGGGTCTTTGTTGCTGCACGTGGGCTTTCTCTAGTTGTGGCGAGCGGGGGGTACTCTGTTGTGGTGCACGGGCTTCTCACTGCGGTGGCTTCTTTTGTTGTGGAGCATGGGCTCTAGGTGCACAGGCTTCAGTAGACGCAGCACGTGGGCTCATTAGTTGTGGCACACAGGATCTAGAGCGCAGGCTCAGTAGTTGTGGCGCACAGGCCTAGTTGCTCCGCGGCATGTGGCATCTTCCTGGACCAGGGCTCGAACCTGAGTCCCCTGCACAGGCAGGCAGATTCTTAACCACTGTGCCAACAGGGAAGTCCCGGGAGAGCTCTTAACCCCTATGAAAGTGGTCTAAATTGGAAATAATGACATCCCCAAGAGAAATGAATATGTGTATAAAATAAATATAGTCTTATACAGAAAGATTTATAGAAAAGAATATTTTTCATAATAGCCCAAGCTGGAAACAATCCAAATATTCAGCAAGGAGAAGGGATAAGCGATAAATGGATTGTGATATAACAATACCATGGAACCCTACTGAATAATCAAAAGGGGAAAAACAAAACCATATTTGCAACAACATAGGTGATCCTAACAACATGCTGAGCAGAAGAAGCAGAGAGAACAGAATACTCGCTGCATGATTTCATCTACATGAAGTGCAGACAGGATGATAGTTCAAATAATAGTTGAGGAATTGTGAAGGTGAGGGCTGACTGGGAAGGGACATGATAGATTTTTTCATCTAAGATGATGTAAATTGCCTGTATCTTTGTACCAGGGTAAGTTATTCAGGTGTGTGCAAATATAAAAACTCATCACACTGTATGCCATATATAAATTTTACCTCAATTACCAAAAAAAAAGTGACATACTGATACAAAACTATAGTTTCTGAAAGATGCTCTGGTTTTTCTTTACATTGGACATGCATTGGATAACAGGACCCTGAACTTCCTAAAGTGAAAGAGAAAGTTTTGATACAAGTCATAAAAGAATAATGATGATACAAAACTTTCTCTTCTAAACTAAATGAAAAAATGCTTCTTTGAACTTCAGTGATACTCCAGAGCCTATCAGAAGATGATATGGGAACACCATCTCAGTTAATAAATAACACCTCATTAAAGCTAACAAAAGCTGTCATAGATAAAATTTGCTAATAAATATTTTGTTAATTCATTTTATTATTTGGATTTTATTGTCTATAAATAAAATCTGACTCATTAGACATTTTGCCTTATTGCATATTACAGGTCTGAATATGTAAATAGGATAGGAAAGCATTTGAGAGAGCCCTGTGATTAAATTCAAAGAAGCATAAGACTATAACTTGAAAATTATTTTATTTTGATAAGCAGAATTTTCTATGTAGTATTAATCTGTATCTTTTTATAATTATTAAGTAATATTTTTTTAAAATGGGAATTAACTCCAAAAACATAATCAAATGCAAGATTATATTAGAAGTATCTACAGAAACATGTTTTTATATGTATGATATTTATGTATCTATCAACAAAAAAGTCTCATGTTTGACTGAAACACAATATTTTGAAATGACTTGAGAAAACAGAAAAGGGATCCATTTATTATTATTATTATTGTTATTATTATTACTAAATTGAATTCTTAGATTTTTCTACCTGTAACTTGTATACTCTTTCTCATTATGACAGCTTGCCTTTTAATTTGATAACTATGCATACACTTATTGAAAAGTACATATTCTTCCCACATAAATAACACTTTTTAAAGTCTACATTTCCTCCACTGTCATCAAATTTATCTTCCTCCCCTCACCTCAGTATTTCCACATTTTTCTCTATTTTTCTTTCAGCTGCAAACAATAAGTCTGTATGAAGATTAAATGTAGAAACACGATGTAGGATTACAGAAGGAAACATAAAATAAATTTAACGATGGCAAATTCACAGTGTTTAATAATGCACTTTATTAAATATATGATATTTCAATTTTACCTTCTCATTTTAAGAGAGTAAAAATAAGCATGTTCTCAGATTATCAAAAAAATGTAATCCAGAAAATTTGTTCTTGCTTTATTAATCATTTTCCTTTAAACAAGTATAACATTTAATTTACCCATATGTAGAAGTAAACTTAACCATTTACCAACTGGTGTGATAAACGAATCGTTCATCTTCTTTGAAATTCCTCCACAGAGAGGTGATCCTACGTGATACGTAACATATTTAACAGATCAGTCATTACACTGTATTCAACTCAACTGTTTACTTGCATACTTTTCCTACTAAATCACAAATTTCCTAAATCCAGGACCTAAATTCAGGGAGCACTCTTAAATTACAAACTTTTATTATTCATTTATGTATCACTATTACCTATTTTGGTACGTGGGATATAGTTAATAGTCAATAAATATTTTTAACTAAGAAATATTTCTTACCCAAACTGTTCTCTAACCATCAAATTCTATTTTTTTTACTTTGATTATCTTAGCTCAAATATTGTCAATTATATATATATATATATTTTAATAGGATCGATGTCTTTTTTTTAAATTAATTAATTAAGTTATTTATTTTTATTTTTGGCTGTGTTGGGTCTTCGTTTCTGTGCGAGGGCTTTCTCCAGTTGCGGCTAGCGAGGTCCACTCTTCATCGCGGTGCGCGGGCCTCTCACTGTCGCGGTCTCTCTTGTTGCGGAGCACAGGCTCTAGACGCGCAGGCTCAGTAGTTGTGGCTCATGGGCCTAGTTGCTCCGCGGCGTGTGGGATCTTCCCAGACCAGGGCTCGAACCCGTGTCCCCTGCATTAGCAGGCAGATTCTCAACCACTGTGCCACCAGGGAAGCCCCTGTCAATTATATTTTGATTTAAGTTAACAAGATTTCCAATTTAAAAAAATTTTTATTGAATGAAAGATTCTTTAAATTCTATAGTGCTTTACAATTTTCAAAAGTTTCACACAGATGATTTCATATAATTCGATAATAACCCCCTTTGTTTTCTCCTAGTCCTATATTGCCTCTCCCCTCTTCCCTCTCCCCACTGGTAACCACTAGTTTGTTCTCTTTATCTGTGAGTCTGCTTCTCTTTTTGTTTTATTCACTAGCTTGTTGTATTTTTTAGATTCCACATATAAGTGATATCATACAGTATTTGTCTTTTTCTGTCTGACTTATGTCACTTAACATAATGCTCTCCAAGTCCATCCATGTTGCTGCAAATGGCAAAATTTCATTATTATTTTTATGTCTGAGTAGTATTCCATTATATATATATGTCCACCACATCTTCTTTATCCATTCCTCTGTTGATAGAAACTTAGGTTGCTTCCATATCTTGGCAAATGTAAGTAATGCTGCTATGAACATTGGGGTTCATGTATCTTTTCGAATTACTGTTTTTGTTTTTGTTTTGTTTTCTCAGATATATATCTCCAGGAGTGGAATTGCTGGATCATATGGTAGTTCTAGTTTTAGTTTTTTGAGACACTTCCATATTTTCCACAGTGGCTGCACCAATTTACATTCCCCCCAACAGTGTACAAAGGTTCCCTTTTCTCCACATCCTGGCCAACATTTGTTACTTGTGTTCTTTTTGATGATAGCCATTCTGACCGGTGTGAGGTGATATTTCATTGTGGTTTTGATTTGCATTTCCCTGGTGATTAGTAATGTTGAGCATCTTTTCATGTGCCTGTTGGCCATCTGCATTTCCTCTTTGGAAAAATATCTATTCAGTTCTTCCACGTATGTTTTAATCGGGTTGTTTGGTTTTTTGATGTTGAGTTGTATGTCCGATCCATGTGTCTAATTTTTAACATAAATAATATGGGAATTTAAAGGTCTGTCAGTTTTTATACAGCTTAGTTTAGTTATCTGTTTTCCTTCTAACATCTTGAGTTAAATAGAAGAAAATGGGCATCTTAATAAAGTGTATGATAATGGAAAAAAAGAAAAGTGAAGTTTTCAGGCATGTGTGAATTTGGGCAATGGGTGGATTTTTAAAATTATTTAATTATTTAATTGATTTATTTTTGGCTGCACTGGGTCTTTGTTACTGTGCGTGGGCTTTTCTCTAGTTGCAGTGAGCAGGGGCTACTCTTCGTTGCAGTGCATGGGCTTCTCATTGTGGTGGCTTCTTTTGTTGAGGAGCACAGGCTCTAGTCATGTGGGCTTCAGTAGTTGCGACACATGGGCTCAGGAGTTGTGGCGCACAGGCTTAGTTGCTCTGTGGCATGTGGGATCTCCCCAGACCAGGGATCGAACCAGTGTCCCCTACATTGGCAGGCAGATTCTTAACCACTGCACCACCAAGGAAGTTCCAATGAGTGTAGCGCTATTTTATTAAGTCAAAAAGAAATTTGAAGACAGAAAGTAACTAGACGAAATGTAAGTCTGTAAAGGAGACATAGGAGACCACAAAAAACAAGCATCCACTATTTGACATTTTTGCCTGGAATTATGTGGTTGTTCTCGCTTCCCTCTGCCCCTTCTACCTCCTGACTCACTATTTACTACCACATGTAGATTTGTCTTCCTCTGTCTGTTTTTCTTTTTTTCCAGTGAAGCCCAGCCCAAATTCTAGCCACAATACATACTTCAGTGTTCTAAAGAAAATAAATAAATACAAATGCTCACAAGGGTTGTTAAAAGTATGTTTTTTTCTATACCACATTTTCAAATATAGTGTTATATTTCTTCTAGGGTTTCCCTGAAGTAGTGTTTTTCAAATATGGCTGCTTATTTCAATAACCAAGGGAGATTTTAAAATGCAATGAGATCCACACATCAGTATATTTTTTAAAGCATTCCTGGTAATTCAAATGCACAGCTATCGCTGAGAGCTATTGCCAAAAATCAACTAAAACAGATGAGTCATTTAGTGGGCATTTCATACATAACTGATGTCATCTTCAAAATCAGGCAAGAAAATGATTTGTTAGAATGGTTTCCATATATGAACTGAGATAAAAGCATTTACCATGCTTACTTGAAAAGAAGAATAAAATATCAATTTCCAAAACAAATATCTCAGGAAAGCACCTTAGGAAATGCAGGGAGTTTGCTGCTTATTAAAAAAATCTCCTTTTTAAAATCAAGGGTATTCCATTTGTCCTCTTCTCCCCCTGTTTCTCTTTGCCCCAAAATAGCACAGGAGGTACAAGGCAGCAACCTATTTTTACCTTACTACTTGTGGAATTCTTAAAAAGAAAACATGACTTATAAGATAAGTGGTACTTAATGTTGCAAAGCATTTTTGTAAAAATGTGATATTTGTATTTGAATAACTTTAATTTGGAAAATAACTTTTATTTTTAAATGCCTTAAAAAGGAAATTAATTTGATAAATTCAAGTTATGAAAAACAGAAATTGATAAGAAAAGTGGTTATAAGAAGTGAATGCAATACAAAAATGCTTTTTAATACACTTTTTTTTCTTTTTCTTAACACAGATTTTCCAAGGGCGAAGGTTCTGCTTTCCCCAGAGCTAAGAGGATTTGATATCTCAATTTGGCCTAGAGAGCTAAAGTTCTTTATTCTATATTTTAGGAAACTTCCAGGTCAGAGACTCTTACTCCAGAAATAAGTACTGTATGTATCTTCTTAGCGAGATATCTAAGATGACCTCATTTTGTGCTGGTTCACAATGTGATACATGATTCCTTGTACTTTGCCACAAATTGTTTAGTTTCTCTTCTAAGACTCATTCAGTCCCAAGAGTTTGGTTTTATTTTGTATGAAGGAATCCTGGATGCCAGAGAAATTCAGGATTTAAAGATACTTCTTTTTTTCTATTCTTATATCAAGACCACATGCTTAACTCAGAGGCTATTGATATTTAAGACAAATAGATTCACTTAGTCTGCTAGTTACTGTTTCCCTGACTTTGCATCTCCCTGAGGAGAGTCTTTACTCTCAATTCCTCCTGATGTGTGGAAGTGAAGGAAAAGGCCTTATTTAATTGATTTGCTGAGACCTCCACATTTTGGTGAATTAGCCAGGCACCGTGAGAAATAGATAAGGAATAACTTTAGGGGAACAGTATTACATATTAAGATTAAGGATCCTTGTTTATCACAAGAGCTGGTTCTAAACGTGTACCAAATGAGTTTGAGCTTAGTGGTTTATGGTTAGTTTCTACTGACTACTTTTTTTACATGAGTGCTTGACTAGTTTTAATTGCTGAGCAAACAATATCTAAGTGAGCAAGGACCGACTGTTTTGGCAAGAATTTGTGAATCTGATTTTGACAAGCCCTAGCCAGGTACTATTGAAATAGGGATTCAATTATAAGGAAGAGAGAATTTTTATATATCTATACCCCTTAGATATCTACGGACTTGGTTTCTTAGCTGAGTGCAAAAAGCCATGTTCAGTTTGGAGTTTTACAATACTGGCCAGTGCTGTCAGACAAGCAGCCTCAAACTTACTTAATTGCTATGTTGTCTTTGACTGTTCACAGGGCCAAAGGAAGGAACTGTGAATAAGCTAACCTCTTGGATCCATGTGGCTTTTTTTAATAGGCAAAAATTTCCAGCACTCACATGGTCTCTAGTTAACTAGCTGCATAAACTCTGAATATGGCTTTAGGTAGTAGACATCAAAACTTTCATCATCCACAGAAATGAAAAGTAGTACCTTTTATAAACAGAAAAAACAATGTTAAGCAGTGGGGCCCATCTAGAATATGTGATATTCTTTGATGGAAATTGATAAACAACTTGTTGAAATTATTACAAATCAAATACTTAAAAGGAAAATTTTAATACATATCTATAATAATCTTGAAATCATTTTGCTCCAGAAATCAAGAAAGAATGGGAGTGATTTGAATTTAAAATGTCATTACTAGTATCAGAATGAAAATGAAGAGAGAATAAAATAAAAATAAAATACCAAAAAAATAATACTGTTTTATACTTATTTACCTGTTTTAAATTTAAAAATCTGAGAATACAAGAGTTGGAGTGACTGTGGATAAAAGAGTTTTCTTGATGTTGAATGTATAAACTACTCTGAAAAAAACCCCTTGGATTTATATCATTAAGTTGAACAGTTATATATACATTATGATATTGTAGTTTCATCCTTATATATACCCAATAAAAGCTTTAATATCTGTGTGCCTGGAGACATCTAAAATATAGGATCACTGAATAACATTGTATTCGAGTGATGTACTGGAACCAACCCAGACTCTGATCCAGTGGGTAACCATATTATAGAAAATTCACACAGTTAAATAATTACACAGCAGTGAAAATGAAGGGGTCACCTAAGTGAATATTAGTAATAAATATTGTGTTGTGAAAGCAAGTCCCCAAAGACTATTAATAGAAGACAATTTTATATAAATTTCAAATATAAGTAAAATAGTATATTTTACATATATATTGATTAAAAAATAAAGCAGGCTATGATAAATCTCAAATTCAAAATAAGGATTACTTTTAGGAATGATAGAATAGAAGAGGGACTGGCAAATAGACAAGCATTGTTGACAGTAATTAATGCTCATCTTTGGCAATGTGTCTGTGGCTGTTCATCCCATCATAAAAATAAGTCATGTTTGGCAAATGATTCAAGGAAACTGCAGGGAATTCAGTATAGTTGGGGTAGAAAGCTGGAGAGATCGGAAGTGACAGATTAGCTCTTCTTGGGTCTTGAGCCTGCCAGCTTTTGGAGTAGAACTTACACCATCAGCTCTTCTGGTTCTCACAGCCTTCAGACTTAAACTACAACTGTACCACCTGCTCTGCTGGGTCCCCATTCAGCTTGTTGACTGCAGACCTTGAGACTTCTCAGCCTCCATAATCATCTTTATTGGGATATAATTGACATAAAACATTGTGGAGAGAGCAGTTCCCAGCTCCCAGCCAGCCGGGAAACAGTACCTCGGAGCCATAGCCACAAGAAACTGGATTCTGCCAACAAACTGAATGAGTTTAGAAGCAGGTTCTTCTCAAGAGCTTCCAGTTCCCCGACCGGGGATCAAACCGGCTCCCTCGGGACTGAAAGCTCAGAGTCTTAACCACTGGACTGTCAGGGAATTCCCCAGAATACCCAACTTCTTACCACCTCTGACACCCTCGTTCAAGCCACCATCATCTCAGGCTTATCCGTTGAGAGGGACTGAGGGTGGAAACATCCCAAAGCAAGGAGCCCACTTAGCAACCAGATCTTAGATTCTGAGTGCCAAGAAATCTGGCAGAGACCATCTTCATCAAATGACTCAAGTAAACAAAGTTAACATCACAAGGAATGCAACAAATTGAAATTGTGCACCCCCCGATAGGATGCAGTAGGAAGAACACAGCATCAGTTGCGTGATATTCCTGCCAAAGTGCATCACTTGGGACCTGTGACTTACGCTAGTGGCACCTCCAGTGGAATCCTGTAGGACATAATTCATTTTCCACATGGATAGGAATTATCAAAGCAAAAACTGCACTAGATAGAGTTATAGAGCCATGTGGCTGACAGGGTCTTGGTGCTCTGGCCGGGTGTCAGGTCTGAGCCTCTGAGGTGGGAGAGCCGAGTTCAGGACATTGGTCCAGCAGAAACCTCCCAGTCCCGTGTAATATAACTCGGTGAGAGCTCTCCCAAAGATCTCTGTCTCAACGCTAAGACCTAGCTCCACTCAACAACCAGCAAGCTCCAGTGCTGAACACCTCATGCCAAACAACGAACAGCACAGGAACACAACCCCACCCATTTGGCACAGACATGCCAAAACACACCACTGGATGCAATCCTGCCCACCAGAAACACAAGATCCAGCCTCATTCACCAGAACAGAGGCACCAGTACCCTCCACCAGGAAGCCTACACAAACCACTGAATCAACCCTACCCACCAGGGGCAGACACCAAAAACAGCAGGAACCACAAACCTGCAGGCTGAGAAAAGGAGACCCCAACCACAGTAAGTTAAGCAAAATGAGAAGACAGAGAAATACACAGCAGATGAAGGAGTAAGCTAAAAACCCACCAGAACAAACAAATGAATAGGAAATAGGTAGTCTACCTGAAAAAGAATTCAGAGTAATGATAGTAAAGATGATACTAAATCTTGGAAATAGAATGGAGAAAATATAAGAAATGATTAACAAGGACCTAGAAGAACTAAAGAGCAAACAATGATGAACAACACAATAAATGAAATTAAAAATTCTCTAGAAGTAATCAATAGCAGAATAACTAAGGCAGAAGAGCAGATAAGTGACCCTGAAGATAAAAGAGTGGAAATAACTACCGCAAAGCAGAATAAAGAAAAAAGAAGGAAAAGAATTGAAGAGAGTCTCAGAGACTTCTAGGGCAACATTAAACGCACCAACATTGGAATTAAAGGGGTCCCAGGAGAAAAGAAAAAAAGAAAGGGACTGAGAAAATATTTGAAGAGATTATAGTTGAAAACTTCCCTAAAGTGGAAAAGGAACTAGTCAATAAAGTCCAGGAAGTGCAGAGAGTTCCATACAGGAAAAATCCAAGGAGAAACCCACCAAGATATATAATTATCAAACTATTAAAAATTAAATACAAAGAAAAAATATTAAAAGCAGCAAGGGAAAGCAACAAATACTATACAAGGGAATCTCCATAAGGTTAACAGCTGATCTTTCAGCAGAAACTCTGCAAGCCAGAAGGGAGCGGCAGGATATATTTAAAGTAATGAAAGGGAAAAACCTACAACCAAGATTACTCTACCCAGCAAGGACCCCATTCAGATTCGATGGAGAAATTAAAACCTTTACAGACAAGCAAAAGCTAAGAGAATTCAGCACCACCAAACCAGCTTTACAACAAATGCTAAAGGAACTTCTCTAGGCAGGAAACACAAGAGAAGGAAAAGGCCTACAAAAACAAACCCAAAACAATTAAGAAAATGGTAATAGGAACATACATATCGATAATTACCTTAAATGTAAATGGTTTAAATGCTCCAACCAAAAGACATAGACTGGTTGAATGGTTACAAAAACAAGACCAATACATATGCTGTCTACAAGAGACCCACTTCAGACCTAGGGACACATACAGACTGAAAGTGAGGGGATGGCAAAAGATATTCCATGCAAATGGAAATCAAAAGAAAGCTGGAGTAGCAATTCTCATATCAGACAAAATAGGCTTTAAAATAAAGACTATTACAAGAGACAAAGAAGAACACTACATAATGATCAAGGGATCAATCCAAGAAGAAGATATAATAATGGTAAATATTTATGCACCCAAAAAAGGAGCACATCAATACATAAGGCAAATGCTAACACCCATAAAAAGGGAAATCGACAGTAACACAATAATAGTAGGGGACTTTAACACCCCACTTTCACCAATGGACAGACCATACAAAATGAAAATAAATAAGGAAACAAAAGATTTAAATGACACATTAAATAAGATGGACTTGATATTTAGAAGACATTCCAACCAAAAACAACAGAACACACTTTCTTCTCAAGTGCTCATGGAACATTCTCCAGGATAGATCATATCTTGGGTCACAAATGAAGCCTTGATAAATTTAAGAAAATTGAAATGGTATCAAGTATCTTTTCTGACCACAACTCTATGAGACTAGATATCAATTACAAGAAAAAAACTGTAAAAATTACAAACACATAGAGACTAAACAATACACTACTAAATATCCAAGAGATCACTGAAGAAATCAAAGAGGGAATCAAAAAATACTTAGAACAAATGACAGTGAAAACACAACAACCCAAAACCTATGGGATGCAGCAAAAGCAGTTCTAAGAGGAAAGTTTATAACAGTACATTCCTACTTCAAGAAACAAGAAAAATCTCAAATAAACAACCTAACCTTACATCTAAAGCAGTTAGAGAAAGAAGAACAAAAAAAAAAACCCCAAAGTTAGCAGAAGGAAAGGAATCATAAAGATCAGATCAGAAATAAATGAAAAAGAAATGAAGGAAATGATAGCAAAGATCAATAAAAGTAAAAGCTGGTTCTTTGAGAAGATAAACAAAATTGATAAACCATTAGCCAGACTCATCAAATAAAAAAGGGAGAAAACTCAAATCACTAGAATTAGAAATGAAAAAGGAGAAGTAACAACTGACACTGCAGAAATACAAAGGATCATGAGAGATTACTGTAAGCAACTATATGCCAACAAAATGGACAACTGGGAGAAATGGACAAATTCTTAGAAAGCACAACCTTCCAAGACTGAACCAAGAAGAAATAGAAAATATGAACAGACCAATCACAAGCACTGAAATTGAAACTGTGATTAAAAATCTTCCAACAAACAGAAGCCCAGGACCAGATGGCTTCACAGGTGAATTATATCAAACATTTAGAGAAGAGCTAACACCTATTCTTCTCAAAGTCTTCCAAAATATAGCACAGGGAGGAACACTCCCAAACTCATTCTCCAAGGCCACCATCACCCTGATACCAAAACCAGACAAAGATGTCACAAAAAAAGAAAACTATAGGCTAATATCACTGCTGAACGTAGATGAAAAAATCCTCAACAAAATACTAGCAAACAGAATCCAACAGCACATTAAAAGGATCATACACCATGATCAAGTGGGGTTTATCCCAGGAATGCAAGGATTCTTCCAGATACACAAATCAATCAATGTGATAAACCACATTAACAAATTGAAGGATAAAAACCATATGATCATCTCAATAGATGCAGAAAAAGCTTTTGACAAAATTCAACACCGATTTATGATAAAAACCCTCCAGAAAGTAGGCATAGAGGAACTTACCTCAGCATAATAAAGGCCATATATGACAAACCCACAGCCAACATTGTTCTCAATGCCAAAAAACTGAAACCATTTCCACTAAGATCATGAACAAGACAAGGTTGCCCACTCTCACCACTATTTTTCGACATAGTTTTGGAAGTTTTAGCCACAGTCATAAGAGAAGAAAAAGAAGTAAAAGGAATCCAAAGTGGAAGAGAAGAAGTAAAACTGTCACTGTTTGCAGATGACATGATACTATACATAGAGAATCCTAAAGATGCTACCAGAAAACTACTAGAGCTAATCAATGAATTTGGTAAGGTAGAAGGATACAAGTTAATGCACATAAATCTCTTGCATTCTTATACACTCATGATGAAAATTCTGAAAGAGAATTTAAAGAAACACTCCCATTTACCATTACAACAAAAATAATAAAATACCTAAGAATAAACCTACCAAAGGAGACAAAAGATCTGTATGCAGAAAACTGTAAGACACTGATGAAAGAAATTAAAGATGATAGAAACAGATGGAGAGATATACACGTTCTTGGATTGGAAGAATCAACAATGTGAAAATGACTATACTGCCCAAAGCAATCTACAGATTCAGTGCAATCCCTATCAAATTACCAGTGGCATTTTTCACAGAACTAGAACAAAAAATATCACAATATGTATGGAACCACAAAGGACCGTGAATAGCCAAAGCAATCTTGAGAAAGAAAAACGGAGCTGGAGGAATCAGGCTCCCTGACTTCAGACTATACTACAAAGCTACAGTAATCAAGACAGTTTTGTACTGGCACAGAAACAGAAATATAGATCGATGGAACTGGATAGAAAGCCCAGAGGTAAACCCACACACATATATGGTCACCTTATTTTTGATAAAGGAGGCAAGAATATACAATGGAGAAAAGACAGCCTCTTCAATAACTGGTGCTGGGGAAACTGGACAGCTACGTGTAAAAGAATGAAATTAGAACACTCCCTAACACCATACACAAAAGTAAACTCATAATGGATTAAAGACCTAAATGTAAGGCCAGACACTATAAAACTTTTAAAGGAAAACATAAGCAGAACCCTCTGTGACATAAATCACAGCAAGATCCTTTTTGACCCACCTCCTAGAGAAAGGGAAATAAAAACAAAAATAAACAAATGGGATCTAATGAAACTTAAAAGCTTTTGCACAGCAAAGGAAACCAGAAACAAGATGAAAAAACTACCCTCAGAATGGGAGAAAATATTTGCAAATGAAGCAACTGACAAAGGATTAATCTCCAAAATATACAAGCAGCTCATGCAGCTCAATATCAAAAAAACAAACAACCCAATCCAAAAATGGGCAGAAGACCTAAATAGACATTTCTCCAAAGAAGATACACAGATTGCCAACAAACAGATGAAAGAATGCTCAACATCACTAATCATTAGAGAAATGCAATCAAAACTACAATGAGTTATCACCTCACACCTGTCAGAATGGCCATCATCAAAAAACCTACAAACAATAAATGCTGAAGAGGGTGTGGAGAAAAGGGAACCCTCTTGCACTGTTGGTGAGAATGTAAACTGATACAGCCACTATGGAGAACAATATGGAGGTTCCTTAAAAAACTAAAAATAGAACTACCATAAGACCCAGCAATCCCACTACTGGGCATATACCCTGAGAAAACCATAACTCAAAAAGAGTCATGTACCACAATGTTCATTGCAGCACTATTTACACTAGCCAGGATATGGAATTAACCTAAGTGTCTATTGACAGATTGAATGGATAAAGAAGATGTGGCACATATATACAATGGAATATTACTCAGCCATAGAAAGAAATGAAATTGAGTTATTTGTAGTGAGGTGGATGGAGCTAGAGTCTGTCATACAGAGTGAAGTAAGTCAGAAAGAGAAAAACAAATGCCATATGAGAAAAACAAATGCCATATGATAAATGCCATATGATAATGCATATATATGGAATCTAAAAAAAAAAAAAAATTGTTCTGAAGAACCTAGGGGTAGGGCAAGAATAAAGAAGCAGATGTAGAGAATGGACTTGAGGATACGGGGAGGGGGAAGGGTAAGCTGGGACGAAGTGAGATAGTGGCATGAACATATATACACTACCAAATGTAAAACAGATAGCTAGTGGGAAGCAGCTGCGTAGCACAGGGAGATCAGGTCTGTGCTTTGTGTCCACCTAGAGGGGTGGGGTAGGGAGGGTGAGAGGGAGATGCAAGAGGGAGGGGATATGGGGATATATGTATACATATAGCTGATTCACTTTGTTATAGAGCAGAAACTAACACACCATTGTTAAGAAATTATACTCCAATAAAGATGTTACCAAAAAAAAAAAAACGAATAACCCCCCAAAACAGTCATTTTTTAGAAAATAATTAATAGTAAAGGTCCATTGTCTGTAGCAATGAAGTTAATATGTAATAAAGATTTTGATCAGTCCAGTTTTATGCAAAAGACAAAAGGGGTTGGGCAAACATATAAACAAAAGAAACAAAAAAAAAAAAAAGGAAAAAGTTCAAATTAACCAGACAGAAGTTTGAAGATTAAATAATAAATGAGCAGTGTTCCAGATAGAGAGAACAATATTTGATTACAAAATAAAGGGAAACACTTAACACAGTTTCTGTGTATCAGATACTGTGCTACATGGTTACATGCATATTAACTTATATGCATTACAGCAACTCCACACCCCTACCCCCATTTTACTGAAGGAAGCATGGGCATAGAAAGTTCACATAACTAGGAGGTGGGAGAGTTTGTGCACTTCACCAGTCCACCATCACAAGACAACAACTGCTAGATTGTGTTATGAAAAAAAAAATTCTTGTCAGTAAACAAAGATAAAGTAGAAGGAAAGAATACCAATGTCCAGTAAATTGTGCCAGTTTTTCATAGAGAGATAACTGAGAAGCAGTTAAGAATCTAAAATCTTAATCAAACCCTGCTAGAATGATTAGGAGAGTAAGAAGAGAAGGGAGATAAGAGCATGTCCCTTAACTTCAGATAGACATTGCTGTCATAGGAGAATATATACTCAGTGATTCAAAATCCAAATACCAGGAGTGACCAGGCTTTTGGAAAGGACCCATGCAAAGGTATTGAAGCTCCCTCTCCATGGAGCTAGGGTAACTGTGAGCCCTGAAGTCAGTTTAATTAATGTGGTCCTCTAGCTTTTTTAGGGCCTTTTTAGGGGAAGTACTAAACTGCCCACAAGTGGGAGATTATCACATCCTGATGGATGGGTCATGGACTTGTTGGTTAAACCCAGCGTATTAAAAGAGGAAAATATTGGAGTTAAAAAGAGGGATCTCCATTTCCATGTCTTCAGGTTTTCATGTGGAAGTATTCTTGTCACTATGATTCATGACTTCTCCCCTCCTTATTTACTTCTCCTTATTTACTCCTTATTTACTTCTCTCCCTGAAGGATAACTTCCTTGGCTCTAGTTCCGCTATATCAGGAAGCTGAAAGTATTGTTACTCTACCTAAAGCAGTACCTAACCTTTCTGTACCTAAAGCAGTAGCGTTGTAAGTCATAATCACACCGAATATTGTAGCTTTTAAGTTAATGTTTTAACATCAGTTTTCAAGCAACACAATATTTAAATTGCATTTTGATCCAGCAATTCCACTTCTGGGTATGTACCCAACAGAACTGAAAGCGGGGACATAGGGACATAAATCTATTTTTTTTACAACCGTGTTCATAGCAGCATTATTCACATTAGCCAAAAAGGTGGAAGCAACCTAAGTATCCATCAGTGGATAAATGGATAAACAAAATGTGGTATATATACACACAATAGACTATTATTCAGCCTTTAAAAGGAAGGAAATATTGACATATGCTAAAGCATGGATGAATCTTTAAGACATTATGCTAAGTAAAATAAGCAAGTCACAAAAGGACAAACACTGTATGACTCTATTCATGTGAGGTACGTAGACTTGTCAGATTCATGGAGACAGAAGTAAAATGGTGATTTCCAGGAGCTGGGAGAAGTAAGGAATAAAGAATTGTTATTTAAAGGGCACACAGTTTCAATCTGGGAAGATGAAAGAAATTTCTGGTGGTTGATGGTGGTGATGGTAGCACAAAATGTGAATGTACTTAATACCACTCAACTGTACACTTAATAATGGCTAAAATGGCAAATTTTATGTTATGCATATTTTACCACAAAAATTAATTAGTTAACTAATTTTAAAAATCTTATTAGATGAAGCAATAAATGGACTTTCTAGCACATTAGTATTATGTGAAGGCTCTGAAATCATTAGTTTGTAGCTTTTGTTGCAAACATTGTAAGTTCATCCTTCTCAGAGCTTTCACCCAAAAAAAAAGCCTTTCAAAAAGACCTTTGTGGGGCTGGAACTGCATTGTCTTTTTTTTTTTTTTTTTTTTTAACCACAGTTATTTGAAAAGGAAAAAAAAGCAGCACTACCATCTAACTTGTTTGTTTATTTCTAAAAGTAAATAATTAGCATATTCAAATAATTCTACCAAGTTAATTTGAAAGCATTTTTCCAGTAAAAGTTTCGATGATTCACACCTAAGTGTAAAAGTAATAGATTAGCTCTTTGGAATTTTTCTCATGTTCTACCACTCATACAAGTTTTACTTCAAAACGCTCATATGTTTCTCTGACCAGAATTAGATTTCAACCATGCAGTACAGCCAGACATAACTCCAAGTAGAATTTTTCAAAACAGAGCCACAGGTTATGTATCTATTAAAGGATTAGTTTGATGTGAACAAGATTAAACTAAGAACTTATCAAATCAATTATAAATAAGAGTAGTAAATGATATTTAGTTTTGTTTTTTCTATCTCATGAAAGCATTGAATTAAACAGGGGAGATGTTTGACAATATATTAAATGTGACACACTCCAAAAGTACATTATAATTTATAAGCACTATTTTTTGTGTCTTTATGTATTTATGTGTGAGGTTAGGCATGTGTGTGTGTATGTGTGTTTCTCCAAAATTTAATCCAGTTATCTTTAACTGTATCAAATAGCATGAAAGAGACATGTTATTTTTTTACCTACTATTTATATATCTGAATAAAACGCAAATAAAAGCTGAAGAGATCAATCTTTTTAAAAATGGAAAGTAATCCTTTCTGCCTCCAAATAAAATTGAATTACAACATTCTTCTTATCTTTCTAGGTGTCCATGTTGCTTAAAGATTGTAAGTTAAATTTAAAAAGTAGGCAGAAGTTTGTATCTAGAAAATGACATTTTCACTGTAATAGTCATCATTATTGTAATGCTTGTAAAGTCCAATTAATGATAAATGTCAAAATCATAAGTGGATATACTGTGTACTGTAGGAGGGCTAAGATTCACAGAGAGAAATCTACTTTGGAGAGGTAAAAAAAAAGGAAAATTATGATGGCTTTTTTTCTAGGGAACATTCTCTAAAGACATATGACAAAGGTGTGCATTAAAAAACCAAATTTAAAAAGAGTAGAATGAAGTGGGATATTTTAATCTATTTTCTACTTTTTCAACCAGTGTTTCCCTAAGACTAATAGTACCTTTTAAAATTACAGTAAGACTGTATATAAGGATATGTGACAGTGGGAATACTTGAATTAGAGGAAAGTAAAATAAAATAAAATGAAATTGAATGTTAAGCAAATAATCAAAGTGAGAGTCTACACATGTCAAAAACTTTAAATATAGTATCATATTTAATATTCCATTGTATTCTAGTACAGGTATTATTAACTCCCTTTTAAAATGAACAACAGCAGCAAAAAATTAAAAGAGATTAAGTAATTTGCAAAAGGTATATAACTTGTAATATAACTAATACCAAGTGCTTGCTTATTCACTGACTCCGCAGCCCCCCTGCTGGATAAAGGAGGCAAAGCACATTGTAGATTATGTATTTGATGAAGTAGCATTTTTTTTTTTTTTCTGTGAAACTGAATTCAGTTTTCAGAGAAAAAATGTGCAATATAAACTAAGAGATTTTAGAATGCCAGCCAAAGGTATCTGGGTTTGTTGAATATTTAGTCTTGGCTAAATAGTGGCTGAGTAAGCGCCAGGGCATGGGAGTTCAGTTGAGGTTATAAAGGACAATATGGGGCACCATCAGGGGAGCTTAAACGCTCAATTCCTCTGAGAACCTGTGTGACTAAGAACTTGGATTCATAGAGTTAATGGACAAGCAGAACTTTAAATAATGTGTTGGGAAAAGTACTGTCAGGTCACTTTGGGGTTGTGAAGTTACAGAAAGCAAAGACACTGTTCCAGGACCTGCCATCTGTAGGTCACGTTGACCTTCCTGCTCGGAGGCCCTCATTAAGGGTCTGCACTGTGAACACATCTTAAGCCTTCTGCTGGGGAAGGGTTTGAGGAAAAGGAGCACCTCTTGATCTTTACGGAGTCATTAGAGAGACTGAGTGGTTACAGAATATGATGGAAGAAATAACTCTAACAAAACTCAGATGTTTTAAACTTATAAGATTCCAAAGAAAGAGAAGAGAATCAAGGTCATTGCCCAGGATACAAGATGACGTAGACACAGAGATGCAGGGCCCAGATGCCCCTTTAAGGAAGGACTTGCTGTCAACTCCAGGAAGTCAGTCACTAGACAGACTCCAGCTGTCAGCTCCTTTAGGACCTTGTCTCCTCAGTTACCTTTCCAAGGGCCACATCCTTCTAAGAAGCCTGCATTCAGTGGTTTTTTAAGTAGGCAGTATAAATGATCGGAAATATCAGCTCCATGTGGGCTTTCTGACCAGCAGTCTTCACCCCAGAGCTTCCTGTGAGATTGGCTCAGACTTTTCAGGCCTGTGAATGCAACTTGATTCCTTCTTCTGCCAAATCCGGATTCTGACTCCTTCTTTTCACAAGTGTGGATCCTTGTTAAATATTAGGCAGGCTCCATCTCAAAATCGGCCTCTGGAAGACCCAACTGGTAAAATCAAGGCTCATAGATCAAAGAATATGTTTCCTAAAAGTTAAAAAAAGAGAAGCGTTTAACCATGATTGATATGCAGTGTTTTCAGAAGAAGGTTAATCTTGGAAAAAATAGCAATCCAAGCTCCAGTTTATGAATCCAATCCAAGCTCTCAGGTTATAAAAATCAGAAAAATCTCTGGTCCTCTTCAGTGGTAGAAACATTGAGACCAGAAAGAGAAGACCAGAAGTCAATTTCAAATCTATCATTTGTTTAATTGCTTGATCTTGGGCAAGTCATTTATCTCATTAAGCTCCAGTTTCTTTCTTGGTGAAATGCCCATTATATAGGTAATCAGAGTACATCTTTTTTTTTTTTTTAACTTTGAAACATTTGGTATTCTACCTTCTCTGTTCTGGTAGCCTTTGTTAATTATACCAGAATGTTCCAGCAACTAGAGAAATGGATTGTTACTCAATAAATGATTGAGATGAATTGTACACAAGATATGACATTAAACCAACTGATTATTAACACTTCTGCTATATTTCAGAAAATAAACTTCTCCCCAAATTCCCCAACTCTACCTGAAGTAATTTTGACATTTTTGCCAAAGAACTTAGTGTATAAATGAACTATTTTCTTCTGATTAAATTTAGGTCATTGGAACAGAGTGGAATTTATTTATAAGAAAACCACAGAAAATATTATTTCCCTCTATGCAAAAGTGTTGAAAATCCCACAAGACTTCTTCTTTTAAAGTATCTGGGAAGTATCACCCACATTATGATGACTCTTTCAAGCTTCCTGAATAAATTGACAGTTTTTTTCCTTTGTCCATCCAGGGTACATGTGTCTATTTCTTGCAGGACACCTGAGATGCATTGTATTTCATTGTTTTAATATCTATTTCCTTCTGCTAGACTATAGGATCTTGAAAGCAATGGCTACATGGGCTCTGTATCCCCAGCACATTCCAAGTGACTGACACATATAATAGACTAAAAAGATGAGTAATGGTAAATTGGTTATGAGTGAGTTGGGTATATCCTATAATCAAATATGTGGCTTTCAAATTGCTCTCAGCTGAGTTCCTTAAAGGTCCTTAGTTCATAGTTGGAGAGGGAGAAGATGGAAGACCACTCCCTTTCCTTACTCCAATCACAAAAGAATTATAAACATTTTAAACCAATAAGAGCATAGGGTCACTGCACGTTCATGCACATATTCTGCCTCTACTGCTTCCCAACAGTGTGACCCCATGAAAACTTTCTGAATCTCAGGAAATTTATCTTTACAGTGGGTTTAGTAATCTCTGTCTCACAAAGTGATTTTGAAGAGCAAGTGAAATTACACATGCAAGCCCTAACATGGTACCTAGCACACAGTATGCCCTGGCAGTTATTTCTCTTCTCATCAAAAACAATGAATAAAAAAACTGCATCTTGTGGTGAGTTTCCTCCAAATCACTAGGAGGTGATATAGCTACCAAGATCATTTTAGCAATAGAATCTTGGATTCTAGATAGTCTCTCCTATGTAAGTTTATTCTGGCTCTCAGAATCTTAGGCAATTTATTGATGCTATAATGTTTGTCACATCATGTGATCTAGGACATGGACTTCTCCCACAAAGCTCAAACTGAGGTTTTCTGATCAAAACTTATAAAATAAAAAGCACTTCTCTCAATGCACTATTTCACAACCTCTACTCATTTTTAACTCCCTCCCAACAAAATGATTAATAAGCCTGCCACTACACAGTTACACACTAATTCGGAAATGATTGTTTTAAAAATGTCTTATTTTCTCACTGTGCACTTTTTGTATTGCCTGTCAATAATGATGCATCTCTAAAATTATCATAATAAGACTGACTTCATAGGAATTTGAGAAGTTAATGAGACAATGGGTTCAAGGATCTTAATAATGCAATACTTTAGTACATTTCATCTGTATGCTTGAATACTACAGTACTGTTACTAGGAAACTTACTAATGATTTTATTTAGCTACCCTTCCCAAATCCATGAAGTAAACAAATATTGAATTACAGATATTCTACATACTGGATTAGGGAAAACCAATTGTACAATAGTAACAGGGACTCTTATTTTTAAAAATCTAGATTTATGTTGCCTCCTTCTTTGAGACACTTCCATGTTATCTTCTTCTCTCTTTGTTCTCAACTATTTATTAGGATGAGTATAATGAAATGCATAATGATACAATATGGCTTTACCTCCTAATATATACAACTCAACCAAAAAAAATCCAGAACATATCTCCCAGTAGTGATCTAAATACTTTGTGAAACAAGGGCTTCTAGGAGTTTTACGGTTTCAGATTTCACATTTAGGTCTTTATCCATTTTGAGTTTAATTTTGTATGTGATGTAAGGAAATGTTCTAATCTCATTCTTTTACAAGTAGCTGTCCAGTATTTCTAGCACCACTTATTGAAGAGGCTGTCTTTTCTCCACTGTAAATTATTGACTCCTTTTTCATATATTAATTGGCCGTAGGTGTGTGTGTTTATTTCTTGGCTATCTATTCTGTTCCATTGATTTGTGTCTGCATTAGTGCCAGTACCATACTTTTTGATACTGTAGCTTTGTAGTATAGTCTGAAGTCTGGGAGGGTGATACCTTCAGCCTTTTTCCTTTTTTTCTCTCAAGACTGCTGTGGCATTTCAGGGTCTTTTGTGGTTACACATAAATTCTAGGATTATTTGTTCTAGTTCTGCAAAAAATATCATGGGTATTTTGATAGTGATTACATTAAATCTATAGATTGCTTTGGGTAGTATGGTCCTTTTAGCAATATTTATTTTTCCAATTCATGAACACAGGATAGTTTCCATTTCTTTGTATCATATTCAATTTCCTTTATCAAAATTTTATAGTTTTCGGAGTATAGGCCTTTCACCTTCTTGGTTAAGTTTATTCCTAGGTATTTTATTCTCTTTGATGCTATTTTGAATGGGATTGATTTTTTGCTTTTTCTTTTTGATTGTTCATTATTATATAGAAAGGCAACAGATTTCTGTATATTAATCTGTATCCTGAAACTTTACAGAATTCACTTATTAGTTCTAATATCTTTTGGGGGGAGACTTTACGGTTTTCTATATACAGTATTATGTCATCTTCAAATAGTGACACTTTTACTTCTTCCCTTTCAGTTTGGATGTCCTTTTCTTTGTCTGATTGCTGTGGCTAGAACATCAAATACTATGTTAAATTGAAGTGGCGAGAGTAGGCATCCTTTTCATACTCCTGAAATTAGAGGAAAAGCTGAAAGCTTTTCGCCATTGAGTATGTTAGCTATGGGTTTAACATAAATGGCCTTTATTATGTTGAGATATGTTCCCTGTATGCCTACTTTGATGAGAGTTTTATGAAGGGTGGATGTTGAATTTTGTCAAATGCCTTTTCTGTGTCTATTGAGATGATCATGTGATTTTTATCTTTCCTTCCATTAATATGGTTTATCACATTGACTGACTTACAAATATTGAACCATACTTGCATCCCTGGAATAAACCCCACTTGATCATGGTGTATGATCCTTTTTACATATTGTTGGATTTGCTTTGCTAATATTTTGTTGAGGATTTTCACATCTATATTCATCAAAGGTATTGACCTCTAATTTTCTTTTTTTGTGGTGTCTCTGGTTTTGGTATCAGGGGAATAGTGGCCTCCTAGAATGAATTTGGGAGTTTTCCATCCTCTTCAATTTTCTGGAATAGTTTGAGAAGGATAGGTGTTATCTTTTCTTTATATATTTGGTAGAATTCCCCTGTGAGCCATCTGGTCCTGGACTTTTGTTTACTGGGAGTTTTTTTTATTACATTCAATTTTAGTACTAGTGATTTGTTTGTTCAGATTGTCAGTTTTTTCCTGATTCAATCTTGACAGGTTGCATGTTTCTAGAAATTTGTCCATTTCTTCTAGGATGTCCAACTTGTTGACATATAACTGCTCAGAGTATTCTTATGATTTTTGTATCTCTGTGATATCAGTTGTTATTTCTTCCCTTTCATTTTTTATTTTGTATATTTGGGTCCTCACTCTTATCTTCAGGATAAGCCTGGCTCAATTTTGTTTATCAGTTCAAAAGGCCAGCTCTTGGTTTCATTGATCTTTTCTATTGTCTTTTTGGTCTCTATTTTCTTTATTTCCTCTCTGATCTTTATTATTTCCTCCCTCTGCTGACTTTGGGCTTTAGTTGTTCTTTTTCTAATTCCTTTAGATGGTAGGTTAGGTTGTTTCTTTGATATTTTTCTTATTTCTTGAGCTAGACCTGTATTGCTATTCCCTCTTAGAACTGCTTTTGCTGATTCCCATAGATTTTGGAGAGTTGTGTATCCATTTTCATTTTTCTTGAGTCATTTTCTGATTTCTTCATTGACCCACTGTTTTTTCAGTAGCTCATTTTTAATCTCCACATGTTTTTACTTTTCCCATTTTTCTTTCTGTAATTGATTTCTAGTTTCATACCATTGTGGTCAGAAAACATTCTTGATATAATTTCTATCCTCTTAATTTTGTTAAGACTTGTTTTGTGGCCTAGCATATGATCTATCCTGGAGAATGTTCCATGTGCACTTGAAAAGAATGTGTATTCTGCTATCTTGGGAAGAAATGTCCTAGAGATATATGTTAAATCCCACTGGTTTATTATGTCAATTAAGACCACTGTTGCCTCATTGATTTTCTGTCTGAATGATATTTCCATTGATGTAAGTGGGGTGTTAAAATCCCCTTGTATTATTGTATCATTGTCAGTTTTTCCTGTAAGCTCTGCTAATATTTGCTTTAATTATTTAGGTGCTCCTCTGTTGGGTTCATATATGTAAATGAGCATTATATATTCATTCCTTTATCATTATATATGTTCTTTTTGTCTTTCTATTATAGACTTTGTTTTAAAGCCTATTTTGTCTGATATGAGTGTTGCTACCCCCATTTTCTTGTCATTTCCATTTGCATGAAATATCTTTTTCCATTTGCTCATTTGCAGTCTGTGTGAGTCTTTAGCTCTGAAGTGAGTAATTTGTAAGCAGGACATAGATGGGTCTTGTTTGTATTTTTTGTTTGTTTGTTTGTTTTTTAATCCAATCAGCCACCCTATGTCTGTTGATCTTTTGATTGGAGCATTTAGTCCATTGACATATAAAGTGATTATTGATAGTTATTCACTCACTGCCATTTTATTAATTGTTTTCTGGTTGTTTTTGTAATTCTTCCCTGTTCATTTCTTCTTCTCTTTGTTTCTTCACTGGTGGTTTGATGATTTTCCTTAGTAGTATGCTTGTGTTCCGTTCTTTCTAGTTTTTGTGTGTCTATTGTAGGTTTTTGATTTGTGGTTACCATAGGGCTCATATGTTGACCTATAACTATAGCTGTTTTAAACTGGTAGTCATTTAAGTTAAAACACTTTCTAAAAGAAAGAAACACTTTTTTACTCCTCTCTCCTACATTTTGTCTTTTTGATGTCACATTTCACATTTTCATGTTTATTCCTTCACTGCTTATTATAGTTATAGTTACTTCTACAATTTTTTGTCTTTTGTTCTATCTTATTTAAGTTGATTGAGTGTCAGCTCTTACTATATATTTGCCTTTCCTAGTGTGATTTTTTCCCTTTCCTATAGATTCTTAATTCTTGTGATAGCCTTTTCTTTTCCACTTAGAGAAGAATGTTTAACATTTCTTTTAGGATAAGGTTAGTATTGATGAACCCTTAATTTTTGCTTGTAGGAGAAATTCTTTATCTCTCCTTCTATTCTAAATTATTATCTTGCTGGGTAGAATATCCTAGGTTGCAGGTTTTTCCGTTTTAGCACTTTGAATAGACCATGCCACTCCATCTGGCCTGCAAAGTTTGTGCAGAAAAATCAGCTTATAGTCTTATGGGGGTTCCCTTTTATATGCCTGTTTTTCTCTTGGTGCCTTTAGAATCTTCTCTTTAACTTTTGCCATTTTAATTATGATATGGTATGAGTTTTGGGGGGTTCATCTTGCTTAGGACCTTCTGAGCTTCCTGTACTTGGGTATTTCTTTCTTTCTTCAGATTTAAGATGTTTTCAGCCATAATTTCATCAAATACATTTTTGACCCCATTCTCTTTCTCTTCTCTTTCTTGTAGTCCTATAATACAAGTGTTGGTATGTTTGATGTCATCCCAGAGATCTCTTTAGCTGTTCTCATTTTTAAAATTTGTTTTTCTTTTTACTGTTCTGATTAACTGATTTCTATTATTCTGTCTTCCAGATCACTTATGTGTTCTTCTCTATCACATGGTCAGATGTTCATTCTTTCTAGTGTGTTTTTTTTCAGTTATTGTATTCTTTAGTTCTCACTGATATTCTTTTTCTCTTTTTTTAAAAAATATTTTCTAGTTCCTTGTTAAAATTCTCATTGTTCATCTATTCTGTTCCCTAATTCAGTCAGCATTCTTACTACTAATGGTTTGAATTCTTTATCTGGTAAATTGTTTATTGCTGTTTTATTATTTATTTTTTCAGGGTTTTTCTCTTGATCTTTCAATTGAGACCAGCTTCTCTGTCTTTTCATTTTGCTTAACCTTATCTGTCTACATGAATTTAGGTGAAACAGTTACTTACTGATGTCCTGAGGGGGTGTCCTTGTATGGGGTCATCCCTATATAGTCTGTGTGTGGTCAGTGCCTTTGGTGGGAGACCTGGATTTGATGTGAGCAGAAGTCACATCTTTACTCAGCTTATGCTGGCAGCTATCACTTCTGTAGGAGGTGGGGCTGGAGATGGTAGGGCTAGGACAGGAGCCAGGTGTGAGGCAGGGCTTCTCCTGTGCTTAGTTACCATCACTGCCCTATGGAGTGATGGTACAGATCCCAAGCTGATGGAGCAGAAGCCCTGAGTGTTGGGTTTGAACTGGCTCTTTTCCCTTCAAGTGTGTGCTTATCTTCTCTCAGCAGCAGGAATCCCACCCCAGAGGGGAATGGCACTGGAACAAGTGGGTCCTATGTAGGGTCTCAGCTCATGACATGACACAGGCTGTGGCGAGCTGGCCACAGACAGTGGTCCAGGCTGCCTCTGATATACCACCTATGTGAGCACCAGCCATGGCAGCCCCCTTTGAGTCCAAGTCTCCTTGTGCTTCATAGCCAATTGATGAGTCCTCCCACTCTCTGCTGACCTTGTCTTGTGGAGCCACACTGCAGGGTAGGCAGGGCACACATGGGTTTCTTGGGGGTTATCAGGACGTGGGCCATAGGAGTCCAGCCATAACCACTTATTTTAATTTAAATAGAATAAATGACTCTTCAGAAGCACTCTTTATTATTTTATTGAATTATTCATTTCAATTAAATTATCAATTACAACAATATGGCAAAGGAAATTGTTGATTAATCCTAATAGTTACTTTAATGTAGCCTGGTTGAGAAGCTTTGACAGCAAATAGATATTACCATGTATAACACCTACATTGGAAATGTATTAATATAATACTTATCTCTACACAAGAAGTAGTTTCCTTTCCTTTTATATTTTTAATAGATGTGAGTCACACAGCTTTATTTTTATATAATGAACTCTGAGTTCATGGTTGTGATGGTTCTCCCATAATAAAATAAGGCTTCAGAGAGGAGCCATTTTTCTATAGTAGTAAATAAAATGTTTTAAAAATAATGAAAAACTTGCCTGAAAGTTTTTTCTTCAAGAAGATATAGAACATTTATTTATACTTTCATTTAATATGCCACCTAGTAGCCACTATCTCTATAAATAGATGAGAAACTTGAAGGCTTATTTACTCAAAAAATCTCTGAAATAACTTGCAGAAAGATTATTCTTATAAACTGAGCGAATATTTTGAGTAACTCTGTTGAAAATAATGACATTAAATTTCCTTTTTAGGTCCATGGCCTCTACTCTTCAGATGTTCTTTCCCACATTCAATCCTCTCTGCCCTTTATTTCTGAATGGCAAATGTCCTTATAATGTGCCATTTGTCGGCACCAACTCTCCTGAGCTTCCTTTAATCTCTGCAGCATTAACATTAGCTAAATTACATGTGCTAGGGTTAGATTAAAATTGTGTCTTTATTCATCCAATCCAAACTGATTGTTTTCCAGAAATGATTAAGTCATTTTCAGGTATTATTTACATTTTTAATTCCTCTAAATTGCATATTTAAGACACTTTATAAAGAAATTCAAATATATAACTTCAAAAATAAAAAATTGTTAATAAAATCTACTTTTTATACAGTTTAATATGCATAAAAATAGATTTAAAAATACATTTTCAGAGTAAGAGAATAGATCACTTGCATGTACAAGTGAACAGCCTTAAAAGATGGAGTAGTTTACCAAGAAGAACATAAGATTGATTATGAAACTTTTTGGATTCTGTTCCTAACTCTGCTGTTGCTTGACTTTGGCAAGATCTAAAATATAGTCAACTTTTCACTTGCTTCATGCATGTGAACTAAATTAAATGATTCCCCTCCCACCCATATGGTGGACTTTCTGCACAGATGCAGTTAGTATTACATGCTGTGCAAAATCCCAGCTGTAAATGAAAACGGTGCTTTCATTTATTTTCTATTGTTTTTAGTTTTTTGGAAAATAAGCTTAAGAAGCAAATGAAAAACAAAAAACAGAACCAGTGTATTGGCTCATTCTACAATGAAGTGATGAAAGATAGAAAGGGCTGGAAACAAAAAGGAAAAACACAGATACATTTAAATGAAAAGAATGATGAAAATGGTAAAACTCACAATATTTGCAAGCTTCTTAAAATGTATGTTCTTCAAAAGAAATGTCCTCCAAAAGCAATATTCAGAAGCCCCAATTTCCTCCAAAATTCTATGGAGGATAATGTGTTCTGAGGGAAAATATGGTGCTCTGTTTACTTCCAAAGAGTATAAAAATCTGAAAGCAAGGTAGGGAATTTGTAGTACCTCAAATATATAGGAATTAGTATTTGATTAAAGCCATAGGTAATTATCAGCTTTAATATTAATTTCTAAAAGAGGTGGGTTTAAAATAAAACTAACTCCTTACAGTAACTTAGGTCTTCAGGTGTTTTTATGAGGAGTTTCTGGTCAGAATTTCTTTGGTTCCAAATTCCTATATGTTTCTCAGTAGAAAACCAGTTATACAGATTCTTCAGGCTAAAAGCCAATTTGGAAGGATTCAGCATAGATATGTGTGTGTACAAAACAGCCAGAGACAGAGAGATGTGCCTGAATACAGATGTGAATTTTAGAAAATAATGCACACAAAAACTCCATTGTTCACGATCATTTTTTAGATAAAGTCTTTTCTGTAGCTAGGAAATCAGTTCTATCACTGGCACAGCCTGTCTATCTCTAGCTCTGTCTCTGTCTTTATGTTTATAACTCTATTATTTCTATGCCTATCACTTACTTGAAACCTCTTGAGTCGGTCTCCCGAAGTAATTTGTGTAGTTGCAAAGTGTCTGGTCTGTAGTCCTTTAGGAAATTTTATCTTCCTCAAGATATTTCAACAGCATATAATAATGAAACTTTGATGAAATGAATACATTTCATTTGAAAATAAATTTTTTAAAAGTTCGTATTTCTCCCAAGTTCAGCCTCCTACCTTTACCATAATAGTGCATAATAAGGATTAGGCAAAATTAACAAAAAAAGGTATGAACTTTGTTGTCTGTTCTCTTGACTCTCCTATGTAATTCACTGTACCTAAAGTGGATATTTGATACCATGTGATATATATTGCCAATTCCTCCCTAGAGAAATCTTAACTATATTCAAATTGCCTACATTTCAGAGTGAAGAATCTTACATACCCTTGCAAATGTTCAGCATCCTTATATTAAATAATAGACAAACACTAAATGTACATACATTATATATTTAACAATTTGTTTAAAAAATTCTGGGCTAGACCTCAGTCACAAGCAGAGACTGAAAAAAAATCTAAGGAATTAGATTAATTAATTAGTTAACGAAAGGAATGCTGTATGCCACTGAATTGTGCTAATCATGCATAAAGTAATGTCAAACGTTGTAAACATTAGTGTTCTGGTTATCTATTGCTGTTTATACAACTACCTCAAAATTTAGTGGCTTAAAAAAATCATTGTTTACTTTGATCACAGACCTGCAATTCTGGCAGTGCTGGAGTGGGATGGCTCCTCTTTACGCCACAGAGTGTCACTGAAGTGGCTAAACTGTGGCTGGAGAATCTATTTCCAGGATGATTTGGTCATATGGCTGTGAGCTGAGCCATAGCTGCCAGCCATGAATCTTGTCTTCTTTCCTAATGGGCATCTCCTTGAAGCTATCTGGGGCTCTTCCTAGGATATGGCTGGGTTTTAAGAAAGATTATTGCAAAAGACAAGAAGTGGGAATTGCCACTTTTCTAAGGCCTGAGCTTAGAACTTGTCACAGCATTATTTCTGACATTTTCTGTCTGTCAAAGTAGTCATAGAAGTCTCCCTTATTCAGGTAGAAAGCATATCAACTCCACCTCTGGGTGGAAAAATATCAAAGAATTTGTAGTCAGCTCTAATACTTACTAATACTTTAATACATACTTAACATATCCCTTTTGCTTTAATAAAATCAAAAGAAAATCCAATTTAAAATACAATTACTGTGTAGCTCTCACTCAGCAAGGCTCAAAGCTAATCATGCCATTGCTTGTAAAATTTAAAGTGTATGTTTCCTTAAGTTGTTTATAAAATTGAACGTAATAAATTTTCAAACTGATGTCTGACTATCAAAAATACTGTGGTAGGCCATAATCAAGGCCACATTAGTACCAAATGGGCCAGAAGGAAATATTCCACTGAAGTATGAAAGCAAAGACTTGCTTTTTTAGTAAAGATAGAATCCCTATGTTAGCTGAAAGTAACAAAGGACAGCAAGTCCATTGTTTATTTTTTTCTGACCTGTTCAATTTTTCATTCTACATGGGATTTATTCAACAATGAACTTTACCTCAGTCTCCTTCAGGATGGCACTTATGAGGCACCAGGAGCTATTTGCCCCACGTGCATCCTCATCTTGTGCATTCTTTGTATTATATTCCTTATTTACCAGGACAGCGGTAAACTGAAGTGACAGAGAGTTTAGCTAAGTCTGAGTTATCATTCTTGCAGTTTTTGAACCCTGATTAGGCTTTGTAGTCTAGCTCACAAACTGACAGAGCTGTCAAAGGCAAATATTCCAGCCTCATGAAAGAATTTGATGCTGCAAAAAACAAGAGCCCTTTGGAGATCATATTTTAATAATCAAAGGGCAAATATTATTTCCTCTAGTCTCAAGACCATCTCTGAAATATATTTCTCCAGTACATACAAAAAATAATATACTTATTTGAATTATAGACTCAAATCTTTAAAGCAGAAGAGATATTCAATACTAGTGATTATTAAACCTATACTTTGCAAATGAGGAAAATACTGTGCATTGTAGGAGCTTGTTTCAGCTACACAGCTCATTAGAAGCAGAGTAAGAGTTGAGACCTAGGCTTCTGGGTCTCCAGTTTAGAGCTTTCTTTATGGTTATTATACATCAGGGTTTTCTACTAAAATAAGCCATCAGTATAAATCATGTGGCAGACTATTTAAAATCTTCATTTTATTAGCAATTGTATAAGGAAATCTCTTTTGTTGATTACCAGAATTACACTGAAAAAAGCAATATACATTAATAAAGAAAGCATGGAGCAGATATCTGGCTAAGACTATAGAATGTTATGTTTCTGCTACTGAGACATACAAATGCTGAATATAATATGTAAAAATATGTATAAAGTGTAAATATATACCAATATGTACTTATAAATATACAATTTGCAATATGTGTGTGTGTGTGTATATATATATATATATATATATATATATATATATATATATACAATTTATAAGAGAAAGAGGGAGAGAATCAAGCTTGAAATTAACAAAGGGAAATGTTCAGATGCCTTAGCAACAGGTGATGTGGCAGCTGTTTGGCTTGTGTTTAAGGTAACCTAGTTTGCCTGGGATATTCCAGTATATCCTTATTATCTGGATTAAATAATATCGCCCTCTTATACTCTCAGATGTTTTCTGGTTTGGGTGCAAAGTTACATTGTCACTACACATATAGGGTTGTGGAATACAAACATGCTGGGTTTGTTTCAATACCCATAAAGTGATGATGGATACAAGGCCATGGACCGTGACAAAACCAAAATGATCCTAACCATGAGTGGGCAAAGACACTGCCAACTCTGACCAGGAAGCCAACTGAAGTGAAAGATGATGAGTTAAAAAGAGTGTCACCTGTGGTTAAACAGAAGCCTAAGTCTGAACTCCAAAATTTCTGGTGATAAATCCTCTATTTAAAGAACTAACATAAAAATCATTCAGACATAAAGGGTTTCTATAGCGACATATCAGTCTTGATTCCATCATGAAAACAAAGTCATTTTAATGAAATAATTGGTTTAATAAATGCATTGAGATTAGATGATTGTGGGAGAGCTGGAGCAGCTACAGTTCAAGGAATTGTCACCAAATATAAAACCATTGCTGCTGGGAGGTAAGAGAAACAAACCTCAAAGTCTTCATCTTAAGCATTAGATTGGGTGGTTCTCATGGGCTGGACTGAATGATTGGAAGCTCCTATCAAATGCCTCAGTCAGCAGCAGGGAAATAGTTCTTTGCACTTGCTGGCTGAGAAGCTACAGTGATTCTTCAGTCTGACCACGAGTAAGGAAGAAAATACCTTTTAAATATTACATGAGTTCTCTTACTGGTAAACTGTAGCCCAGAGTTTTAGAGGAAATGGGGTTCTGTAAAGGAAGTTCCCTGCTTCTCCTCTGCCATGCAGAGAAAACCAGAAAAGGGGGATGAGGTGGATGCTAAATTGACATTGGACAACCCAGCACAGGCCCCACAGAGATGAATGCACTCTCATCCCCCATGAAGACTTCTACAGCCCAGAGAACACCTGACACTCCTTCTGAAGACAATTCCTTTGGAGAAAGGCTCACACAGAAAACTGAAAAGCATGTACATGAATCTTTTTCTCTGAAATTGAATTTGCAGAATTAAAGTGAAAATTCAGATCCAGAATCTAGAGATTCAAAATGATCTGAAAACTTATTTTACAATAAACATAGTTAAATTATTCAGAGATAAAAGATGAAATAGAGTTCATAATGGGCCTAGAACATTTTTAATATATAAATCCCAGAAATAAATCATATCTGCATTTAAATTTAAAAGTGATAGAGAGATAATTAGTTACTCATTATTGTTATTAGTTAATTATTTGGCCAACAGATCTTAGGAAAACACTAAGGACACATCACAGTGAGTTTAAAGATGATGATTGAAAGAAAAAGAAGAAAAAGATGATGATTGAGCCAAGCAGACAGAATAAGAACCTGGATATATGTCTAAAGGAACACCAGAGGGTGAAGAAAAGTGATAGGGAAGAGAATCTATAAGTAGAATGTGATTTCATTTTTATCTAGAAATATAGAAATTTTTATCTAGAAATATAGAAATTTTTATCTAGAAATATAGAAAATGTGTTCTCACATTGAAATAGTAGAGTGAAATCTGAGTAGGAAAAGTAAAGCAATCTTCACTTTCAGAACATCAAGAGTAAAGACATACTTTTTACACTCACACACACACACATATATATCCATACATATGTGTGTGTGTGTATTATGGTAATAATTGAACAATTTTAAGATAAATGGTAACATCTAAATTCATTTACAACTTTACAACTTTAACAACTAGCCATTTGACCTTAAAAAAAAATCACATAATCTTTTCAACCTTAATTTACTCATCTGAAAAGTAAATCAATAGCACCATTGATTCTACTCAATAAAAAAGAAGCCATACTATTTTAAAGTTACTTAAGAAACTGTAGAGGAATATGCGCTGCTTGTTAGCTCCATCAATGATTTGAAAACTTAAGGCGCCATTCTATATCTTTCATCCATTTAATCATTGTTTCAAATATTAAAATGACCATCGATATGAAAAACTAGAATAAGAAAATTATTGGAATGTGTTGGGAAGGAAGTTGTAAAAGTGGGTGAATGACAGTTTTTTAAAAAGTCTTCTCATTTCCATTAAAGCATTCTAAATGTATTTAAATGATGCTATTATATGGAATAAAATTCTGTAATAGAGTACAAGTTCAAGATCAAATACTGCTTTCAAGTATAAGAATTACCTATGATGAAGACTGATGGTTTCAGGTTGTTCTGACCTTCTTAGAATTAGATCTAAACAAAGAAGTCTTTCAGCTTTGGAGACACCATATAAAATTGTCACTTTTCAAGATTTAACTGAGTTATATGGAGGTGGACATGCAGAATATTACCTGTATTAAGCTAAGCATATACTAATGGTTTTATTTTAAGAAAGAATGATGATTTGGAAAATTAAGGCTAAACACAAATCTTCCTGCTCTGTTAAAGATAGTTGTATAAGTCACCTTAAATCTTCAGGACATGGCAGTTATCAGTAAATCAATAAATGAAATAAATAATTGCAAACTCGAAATTTTAGAATGGAAAAGGGAAAGAAAAAAAATGTTTTTGGTTTTGTTTTGCTTTTTTACAATGCATATTCCAAAGTGAAACCTCAAGTATTTTATAAAATATAGTATATAGTATTTATAGAAAATGTTTCGGTCAGAAAAAAAATCAATGTATAAAATATGATGAATCCTCAAAGAACAGATCCTTTTAAAACCAAATTATTTTATTCAAGCATAGAAAGAAGCTTCATAATGAAAACAGCAATATGAGTAATTTTCTATGGAAAGGCTCCAGAACCTTTTCCCCCAAAGAGGTTAAAATAAATTGGGACCATCTTAATCAAGGTTATAACGTCCTTGAGGCTTATCTTCTGACAGAATCATTTACTTTTCTGTTAGCAATTATTGTCTGGGGCTTTTCTACTTCCTCACAGTCCCCAGTCTATAAGTCAAAGAATGATCTAATATTCAATTATTTGCACTTTAAAAAAATAGTCTAAGCTCAGAATTGAGTCACAATTAGGTATAAACTAATATAGCTTTAATATTTCTGGTTTATGAGTGGTCTTCTAATTAGAGAGTGAGCCTTTACAATGCTACCTTACTTCCATTGGAAAGCAGTGAGAATGGGGTATCATAGAGGAGAGAGGAAGCCCAGCCCTTGGGCTGGTATCTCGAAGAATGGAGATTTCCCAATGACCAGACATCTCACCCAGCAGCTGGGCTCACTTGACTATACTTTCAATGAAAATAGCAGAATGTATTCAATATTTCCTTGTTCCCCAAGATTTTGTTCAATCATAAGCAATACTGAATGTTGATTTGCTATGTATTACCAAAACAAGTTGATGAGATAAACCTGAATTCATTTCTTGCCATGGTAACAGAGAACACTACCTCAGGAGAGGGGCAAGAGATATTCATTGAGATTTTAAAGCCTGGTTTAAGGTGGGTCCTTTAATGTGAAGACTTGGTTAGGATTGGGTAAGAAACATAATAAAATTGTTTAGGATTGTGGACACAGTAAGGAGAGAATTTTGAGGCAAGTAGGACAAAGGGTCTTGACATGTACCTTTCAGTAAGTTACTGGAATGAAAAATAAAATTATTTGTAATCTTATCATCTCAGGCAAGAGTTGTCTGTGATACTAATGTGAAGTTGATGACGTCAGTGGAGGAGTAAAGGCAAGAGTTGGGCAAGAGTTGGGCAAGAGTCGGGCAAGAGTTGTCTGTGATACTAATGTGAAGTTGATGAAGTCAGTGGAGGAGTAAAGGCATGTTAATGTAGACAGTAAACTGTGCGATGGAGTCTCAGCTCTCAGCAGGGAATTTCCACAGAACAATATCAAGACTGATGAAGCAAGACAGGAAAGCAGACTCCAGAACAGAGAAATAGCAGACTCAATGAAGAGCAATATTTAAGCACAAAGAAAAACAAAATGATATGATTGGATCTTAAAGGAAGTATGGCTTTAAACATACACATACAAATAGAGTAACATCAGAGAATAAAAATAGCGTTTTTTTGAAATTAAAAGAAACTTCAGTATGTAGGCTAAATAGCAAGATGGATATGGCTGAAAAGTAAACTAACAAGTAGGTGTATTTAAGTGAGGATTGCTTCCAAAGGGAAAAGGGATTGTGAAGTATGAAAAAAGATGTAAGAGACTTGGGAAAATCATATTAAGTTCCAACATCCAAAAAGCTGGAATGCCAGAAAAAGAAAACCAAGAGAATACTGAGGAATCAATGATTCAAAAATCAGTTTCTAATGCTCAGTATGGTGAATATAGACAACAATATTGTATTAAAACCATCAAACTTGATAAGACTAGATCTTAATTATGCACGCCTCAAAAAAGAAATGAAGATTATTTAATGTGAAAGGGATGCTAAGTATTGTTACAATGGCTATCATATTACAACATACAGATGTGTCAAATCAAACTATTGTACACCTTAATTGTATACAATGTTATACGTCTACATATTTCAAATAAAATACAAATAAAAATTTAAAAATGGGGTTCACCTGAGGATGTTTTAAAACAGACTTAATTATGCATTTTTATCCTAACCAACTATTTTTTTTTTAACCTCGAATAAAAAACATTTATGGGGGGGACCTTCAAGATGGTGGAAGAGTAAGACGTGGAGATCACCTTCCTTCACATAAATACACCAAAAATACATCTACATGTGGAACAACTTCTACAGAACAACTATTGAATGCTGGCAGAAGAACTCAGACTTCCCAAAAGGCAAGAAACTCCCCACGTACCTGGGTAGGGCAAAAGAAAAAAGAAAAAACAGAGACAAAAGAGTAGGGATGGGACCTGCACCTCTGGGAAGGAGCTGTGAAGGAGGAAAAGTTTCCACACACTAGGAAGCTCCTTCACTGGAAGAGACTGGGGGTGGGGGGTGGGGAGCTTCAGAGCCATGGAGGAGAGCACAGCAACAGGGCTGCAGAGGGCAAGGTGGAGAGATTCCCACACAGAGGATCCATGCTGACCAGGACTCACCAGCCTGAGATGCTTGTCTGCTCACCCACCAGGACGGGTGGAGGCTGGGAGCTGAGGCTTGGGCTTTGGAGTCAGATCCCAGGGAGAGGACTGGGGTTGGCTGTGTGAAGACAGGCTGAGGGGGCTAGTGCACCACAGCTAGCCAGGAGGGAGTCTGGGATAATGTCTGGACCTGCCTAAGAGGCAGGAAACCATTGTTTCAGGGTGCGTGAGGGGAGGGGATTCCTTCCTTGTCTGCCCACAGATGGCAGAGCACCGCCTAAGCCAACTCCAGAGATGGGTGCAAGCCACTGCTATCAGCTCGAACCACAGAGATGGGCATGAAATGCTAACGCTGCTGCTGCCACCACCAAGAATCCTGTGTGCAAGCACAGGTCACTATCCACACCTTACCAGAGAGCCTGTGCAGCCTGCCACTGCCAGGGTCCCAAGATCCAGGGACAACTTACCAGGAGAACACACTGTACGCCTCAGCCTGTTGCAACATCACGGTGGCCACTGCCGCTGCAGGCTTGCCCCATCCCAACTTTGACTACTGTACCCTTCCCTCACCCTGGCCTGAGTGAGCAAGAGCGCCCTAATCAGCTTCTGCTTTAACCCCCACCTGTCTGGGCAGGGAACAGACGCCTGAGGGTGACCTACACACAGGGGTGGGACCAAAACCAAAGATGAACCCCAAGAGCTGTGTGAACAAAGAAGAGAAAGAGAAATTTCACCATGCAGCCTCAGGAGCAGCAGATTAAATCCCCACAATCAACTTGAAGTACCCTGCACATGTGGAATATTGAATAGACAACAAGTCATCCCAAAATTCAGGTGGTGGACTTTGGGAGCAACAGTAGACTTGGGGTTTGCTGTCTGCGACTGATTTGTTTCTGATTTTCATGTTTATCTTAGTTTAGTTTTTAGCATTTGTTACCATTGGTGGATTTGTTTATTGGTTTGATTGCTCTCTTCCTTTTTTTAAATTATTTTTTATATTTTAATAATTTTATTTTACTTAAAAAATTTTTTTTCTTTCTTTTTTTTCTCCCTTCTCTTCTGAGCTGTGGGGCTGACAGGGTCTTAGTGCTTCGGCCTGGTGTCAGGCCTGAGCCTCTGAGGTGGGAGAGCAAAGTTCAGGACATTGGACTACCAAAGACCTCCAGGCACCAGGTAATATCAATCAGTGAGAGCTCTCCCAGAGACCTCCGCCTCAATGTTAAGACCCAGCTCCACCCAACGGTCAGCAAGCTCCAGTGCTGGATGCCCCAAGCCAAACAACTAGCAAGACAGGAACAGAACCCTACCCATTAGCAGAGAGGCTGCTTAAAATAATAGTAAGTTCACAGACACCACAAAACACACCACCAGATGTGGTCCTGCCAACCAGAAAGACAAGACCCAGACCCACCTACCAAAACACAGGCACCAGTCCCCTCCACCAGGAAGCCTACACAAGCTACTGAACCAACATCAAACACTGGGGGCAGACACCAAAAACAACAGGCACTACGAACGTGTAGCCTGCAAAAAGGAGACCCAAAACACAGTAAGTTAAACAAAATAAGAAGACTGAGAAAGATGCAGCAGATGAAGGAGCAAGCTAAAAACCCACCAGACCAAACAAATGAAAGGGAAATAAGCAGTCTACCTGAAAAAGAATTTAAAGAATGATAGCAAAAATGATCCAAAATCTTGGAACTAGAATGGAGAAAACACAAGAAACGTTTAACAAGGACCAAGAAGACTTAAAGAGCAAACAAACAATGATGAACAACACAATAAATAAAATAAAAAATTCTCTAGAAGTAATCAATAGCAGAATAATTGAGGCAGAAGAATGGATACGTGACCTGGAAGATAAAATATTGGAAATAACTACTGCAGAGTAGAATAAAGAAAAAAGAATGAAAAGGATTGAGGATGGTCTCAGAGACCTCTGGGACAACATTAAATGCACCAACATTCAAATTATAGGGGTCCCAGAAGAAGAAGAGAAAAAGAAAGGGTCTGAGAAAATATTTCAAGAGATTATATTTGAAAACATCCCTAACGTGGGAAAGGAAACAATCAATAAAGTCCAGGAAGCACAGAGAGTCCCATACAGGATAAATTCAAGGAGAAACACACCAAGGCACATATTAATCAAACTTTCAAAAATTAAATACAAAGAAAAAATATTAAAAGCAGCAAGGGAAAAGCAAAAATAACATACAAGGGGAATCCCCATAAGGTTAACAGCTGATCTTTCAGGAGAAACTCTGCAAGACAGAAGGGACTGGCAAGACATATTCAAAGTGACGAAAGGGAAAAACCTAAAACCAAGATTACTCTACCCAGCAAGGATCTCATTCAGATTTGATGGAGAAAGTAAAACCTTTACAGACAAAAAGGCTTAGACAAAAGCTAAGAGAATTCAGCACCACCAAACCAGCTTTACAACAAATGCTAAAGGAACTTCTCTAGGCAGGAAACACAAGACAAAGAAAAGACCTACAATAACAAACTCAAAATAATTAAGAAAATGGTAATAGAACATACACATCAATAATTACCTTAAATGTAAAAAATGTTCCATCCAAAAGACATAGACTGGCTGAATGGATGCAAAAACAAGACCCATACATACGTTATCTACAAGAGACCCACTTCAGACCTAGGGACACATACAGACTGAAAGTGAGGGGATGGAAAAAGATATTCCATGCAAATGGAAATCAAAAGAAAGCTGGAGTAGCTATACTCATATCAGACAAAATAGACTTTAAAATAAAGACTATGACAAGAGACAAAGAAGGACACTACATAATGATCAAGGGATCAATCCAAGAAGATATAACAATTGTAAATATTTATGCACCCAACAGGGGGCACCTCAATACATAAGGCAAATGCTAACAGCCATAAAAGGGGAAATCAACAGTAACACAATCAGAGTAGGGGACTTTGACACCCCACTTTCACCAATGGACAGATCATCCAAAAGGAAAATAAATAAGGAAACACAAGCTTTAAATAATACATTAAACAAGATGGACTTAATTGATAATTAAAGGACATTCCATCCAAAAACAGCAGAATAAACTTTCTTCTCAAGTGCTCATGTAACATTCTCCAGGATAGATTATATCTTGTGTCACAAATCAAGCCTTGGTAAATTTATGAAAATTGAAATCATATCAAGTATCTTTTCTGACCACAATGCTATGAGACTAGATATCAATTACAGGAAAAAACTGTAAAAAATACAAATACATTGAGGCTAAACAATAAACTACTAAATAACCAAGAGATCATTGAAGAAATCAAAGAGGAAATTAAAAAATACCTAGAAAAAAATGACAATGAAAACACGGTGACCCAAAACCTATGGGATGCAGCAAAAGCAGTGCTAAGAGGGAATTTTATAGCAATACAAGCCTACCTCAAGAAATATCTCAAATAAACAACCTAACCTTACACCTAAAGCAATTAGAGAAAGAAGAACAAAAAACCCCCAAAGTTAGCAGAAGAAAAGAAATCATAAAGATCAGATCAGAAATAAATGAAAACGAAATGAAGGAAACAATAGCAAACATCCATAAAATCAAAAGCTGGTTCTTTGAGAAGATAAACAAAATTGATAAACCATTAGCCAGACTCATCAAAAAAAGAAGGGAGAAAACTCAAATCAACAGAATTATTAGAAATGAAAAAGGAGAAGTAACAACTGACACTGCAGAAATACAAAGGATCATGAGAGATTACTACAAGCAACTATATGCCAATAAAATAGACAACCTAGAAGAAATGAACAAATTCTTAGAAAAGCACAACCTTCTGAGACTGAACCAGGAAGAAATACAAAATATGAACAGACCCATCACAAGCACTGAAATTGAAACTGTGATTAAAAATCTTCCAACAAACAAAAGCCAGGACCAGATGGCTTCAAAGGAGAATTCTATCAAACATTTAGAGAAGAGCTAACACCTACCTTTCTCAAAGTCTTCCAAAATATACAATAGGGAGGAATGCTCCCAAACTCATTCTACAAGGCCACCATCACCCTGATACCAAAACCAGCCAAAGATGTCACAAAAAAAGAAAACTACAGGCCAATATCACTGATGAATATAGATGCAAAAATCCTCAACAAAATACTAGCAAATAGAATCCAACAGCACTTAAGGTTGGATCATATACCATGGTTACGTGGGGTTTATCCCAGGAATGCAAGGATTCTTCAATATATGCAAATCAATTAATGTGATACACTATATTAACAAATCAAAGGATAAAAACCCTATGATAATCTCAGATGCAGAAAAAGCTTCGGACAAAATTCAACACCCATTTATGATAAAATCTTTCCAGAAAGTAGGCATTGAGGGAACCTACCTCAACATAATAAAGACCATATATGACAAACCCACAGCCACAGGTCTCAATGGTGAAAAACTGAAACCATTTCCTCTAAGATCAGGAATAAGACAAGCTTGCCCACTCTCATCACTGTTATTGAATATAGTTTTGGAAGTTTTAGCCATAGCAGTCAGAGAAGAAAAAGAAATAAAAGGAATCTAAATCAGAAAAGAGAAGTAAAACTGTCACTGTTTGCAGATGACATGATACTATATATAGAGAATCCTAAAGATGCTACCAGAAAACTACTAGAGCTAATCAATGAAATTGGTAAAGTAGCAGGATACAAAATGAATGCACAGAAATCTCTTGCATTCCAATACAACAACGATGAAAAATATGAAAAAGAAATTAAGGAAACACTCCTGTTTACCATTGCAAGAAAAAGAATAAAATACCTAGGAATAAACCTACCTAAGGAGACAAAAGACCTGTATGCAGAAAACTACAAGACACTGATGAAAGAAATTAAAGATGATACAAACAATTGGAGAGATATACCATGTTCTTGGATTGGAAGAATCAACAATGTGAAAATGACTATACTACCCAAAGCAATCTACAGATTCAGTGCAATCCCTATCAAACTACCAATGGCATTTTTCACAGAAACAGAACAAAAAAATTCACAATTTGTATGGAAAAACAAAAGACCCCAAATAGCCAAAGCAATCTTGGGGAAAAAAAAACAGAGCTGGACGAATCAGGCTCCCTGACTTCAGTCTATACTGCAAAGCTACAGTTATGAAGACACTATGGTACTGGCACAAAAACAGAAATATAGATCAATGGAACAGGATAGAAAGCCCAGAGATAAACCCACGCACATATGGTCACCTTATCTTTGATAAAGGAGGCAAGAATATACAATGGAGAAAAGACAGCCTCTTCAATAAGTGGTGCTGGGAAAACTGGACAGCTACATATAAAAGAATGAAATTAGAACACTTCCTAACACCATACACAAAAATAAACTCAAAATGGATTAAAGACCTAAATGTAAGGCCAGACACTATAAATCTCATAGAGGAAAATGTAGGCAGAACACTCCATGACATAAATCACAGCAAGATCCTTTTTGTCTCACCTCCTAGAGAAATTGAAATAAAAACAAAAATAAACAAATGGGACCTAATGAAACTTAAAAACTTTTGCACAGCAAAGGAAACCATAAACAAGACAAAAGGACAACCCTCTGAATGGGAGAAAATATTTGCAAACAAAGCAACTGACAAAGGATTAATCTCCAAACTATACAAGCAACTCATGCAGCTAAATATCAACAAAACAAACAATCTAATCCAAAAATAGCCCAAAAATCTAAATAGACTTTTCTCCAAAGAAGATATACAGATTGCCAATAAACACATGAAAGGATGCTCAACATCACTAATCATTAAAGAAATGCAAATCAAAACCACAGTGAGGTATCAACTCAAACCGGTCAGAATGGCCATCATCAAAAAATCTACAAACAATAAATGCTGGAGAGAGTGTGGAGAAAAGGGAACCCTCTTGCACTATTGGTGGGAATGTAAATTGATACAGCCACTATGGAGGTTCCTTAAAAAACTAAAAATAGAACTACCATACAACCCAGCAAACCCACTACTGGGCATATACCCTGAGCAAACCATAATTCAAAAAGGATCATGTACCACAGTGTTCACTGCAGCACTATTTACAATAGCCAGGACATGGAACCAACCTAAATGTCCAACAATAGATGAATGGATAAAGAAGATGTGGCACATGTATACAATGGAATATTACTCAGCCATAGAAAGAAAAGAAATTCAGTTATTTGTAGTGAGGTGGATGGACCTAGAGTCTGTCATACAGAGTGAAGTAAGTCAGAAAGAGAAAAACAAATGCCATATGATAACACATATATATGGAATCTGAAAAAAAAAAAAAAAGGTTTTGATGAACCTAGCAGCAGGACAGGAATAAAGACGCAGACATAGAGAATGGACTTGAGGACATGTGGACAGGGAAGTGTAAGCTGGGACGAAGTGAGAGAGTGGCATGGACATATATACACTACCAAATGTAAAATAGATAGTTCGTGGGAAGCAGCTGCATAGCACAGGGAGATCAGGTCAGTGGTTTGTGACCACCTAGAAGGTGGGATAGGGAGTGTGGGAGGGAGATGCAAGAGGGAGGGGATATAAGGATATATGTATACATATAACCGTTTCACTTTGTTATACAGCAGAAACTAGCACAACATTGTAAAGCAATTATACTCCAATAAAGTTGTTTAAAAAAAAACCCAAAACATTTATGCTTCACCAAGCAATGTTTTGCTATTTGTAAAAGCAAAACAAATAGTTGAACTGCTGAGATGCCCCTGAAATCATAGTCTCTGACAGTTCTAGGAAATGTCCCTTACTTATGCAATGTGCAATATCTTGTATCAAAGATGGTCCAGTCCAGGACAGAAGTCTCTTCTTCAACATTTCCTTGAGGCCATGAGTACTGGGACGCTCTCCATGTCTGAGTGACCAGAAAATTTTAGGATATAAAAGCCTATATATCCTGGCATGTATAAGTTCTTCCATTGTCTGGAATTCTCTCTCCTATGAGTGTACAAAGTAGACTGATGGCAGATCACTTGTCTGGAAACTTTATCTAACTTTTTTGATGTAATCTTTTTCCAGTTAAAGATTTTTTTCTGAGTAGTTTGGTGGAGTGATCTCAGTTAATTTTAATAATGTTTTCCTAACAACATCCATGTTGCCCGTTACCACAAGATCTATTGTTCCGTACCTTTTATTTCTACATCTGGATGTAAAGTACCTTGAAAAGGATGCTATCAAAACGAATCCATTTTACTAAGAAAGGTATGCATGTTCCTTCAAAGTGGTTATTCAGAAAAATAAGTACCACCTGTCAAGTGCTCATCACCAATGACACAAGCTAGTTATATTGTTATTGTGGGGCAGCAACCACAATTCTGTCTTTGAGCAGGTAAAGAAAATCTTACTAAAATGACCTTTTATTACCAGCTTTGTCCTCTCTTTAGGTTTGTAAAGATTGTTAGCTATATTCACAGAAGAAAGAAGCATCCTGCCTGGTTCTGGCGCCCACCGTTACAGCCAGGCTTAGATAACATCTGCTAATTTTGATCTGAATAAAATCATCTCATTTTATTCATTTTCTTTTTTAGCACTAACATAATACCTCTCTTCATACACTTTATCATAGAGGTTACATACTAAATGGAAAGAAGGTGATGCATTTTCATTTTTTTCTTCATCATTGTCAAACCAAAACAAATCTGGATTTACTAAGGAGAAATTGTATTTGGAAGGATTATTGCAAGGGTGAAAAGGACTATTGTAATAGGGGACGGGAAGTATTATAACAGGAAGAACACTCTGATCATAAGGTTTTCGAGCATCTCAAGGGTTAGGCAAAAAGAGTTTTCTTTTATAGAGAGAAATGAACAAGGTTAAAAGGAAATGCCTGACAGGGAGTAAGATGAAAAGGTGGCCTGATCAGATAGGAGATCAGAGAATGTTTTACTCTGAGGCCAGCCTATTCTCAGGAAGGGCTGTTAAAGAAAAGTTGCATGCTGCCCAAAGATAGGGACCTGGGGAAGGTGAGAAGCTTAACCAAAGTTGTTTTGTTTTGTTTTGTTTTAACAAACATTTTGTTCTGATTGATCAGTGGGGACAAGCAGTTCGGCATCTAATTTATGAAGCAAAGAATGAGAATTTGGAAGGTGTGGATCTGGTTTTGTTATAGGAAAACGAGGGGAACATCCATGATTCTTATCTAAGTCATGTTGGGAAGGGTGGGTGATCAGAGTAGACCTTTTCGTGGAACACAAAAGGGTGGGGGGTTTCTTAACCTTTGCTGTTTTTCAGAAACACAGGGCTCAGGTAAAATTCAATGTTATCATCATAAAGAACATTTTAGATAGGCACCAGAGATGCTCAAACTATGTCTTGAAATTTCAAAGCACAATTCTATAAAATCACTTACAGTCATCCTGTGAGGTTAGAAGTCAAATATTTAGAGGTTCTTCTTTGAATAAAAGCCTGAATCTGGCTGTTACATTTATTGTTTGTTCTAAGTGGCATATTTATACATACAACAAAATAAGAATGGCATCTGTTAGTATTTAAACACCTGAAAACTGTAATAATTCTATATCTAAAACTGGTAGTGTTTTTATGGATTACATATGATATGAGTTTTGTCAACACAGAAAAACCTAGAATAAACAACCAGGCCTTCTATTTTCTCACTCAAAATGTAGCAAATGAGTAGATAATTACTCCAAAGTTACATATAGACTATAACTCTTAAAATAACTGTAGAATATAGAATATTATGTAGACTATAGAATATTATTCTATAACAAAATTTCCAAAGCTCCAAGCTATATATTTTGAGTGTGGCCAGCCTTCCAATGCTGATTCTGCAGTTTGTTGCAGAATCAATAGTTTTGTCACCTTCGTAAGTTATTAAGTCCTTTGTGCCTTATTTTCTACATCTGTAAATTGATTACACCAGTGCTCACTAAATTAAATGAGAATGGGAATGTAAAGTCCATTCATTGCATGTGGATTAAAGTCCCAGTAAAACAAAACAGCAAAAAAAAAAAAGGGAGAATTTTTGAATTAATAAATTCCTTTATGAATGAATTCTGGTAATATGAATAGTCAATACATGATACCTAAATAAGAACTGGCAGTTGATCAAGAAAAGATGCTACACTTCTGAGTCTACTCACCTACTCAACTCTGTTCCTTACTCTTATAATTTTTTTCCTAGAATAAAATCCAAAGGCATTCCATCCTCATATTTTTTAAACTTTATGAAATATTTGTTCTATTAGAACTAAAAAAATATGACAGATACATGCAGTTTTAAAAGCAAATCATTTTCTTGTCATACCCCTAGAGTTTCTTCGACTAACATAATAATAACTGAGTCATTATTCCTCTGAGAACTGAAAATGAATGTTCATAAATGTGTTTCTAAAAGCCATAATAACAAGGACTTTAAATGTCACATTTACTTACCTTTTTTTTCTGCCATGTAATTTTAATATATCGTTACATGTACTATGCATGATCTCTTTCTGTAGCATTATCTGGAAAATGTTGAATTTTTCTGTAACTGAGCCTGGAAGAAAAATCTAGAGGAATCTTTGAGACTAATAATTGTGTAAGAGGTGCTATGATTCAATGCTGGGGAATTTTTTGTCTTTATGAGCATCCTTGATAATATTATTACACTGTTTAATAAGAGTGTCAGGGAGCAATGGGGCGAACATATAATCCTTTAAGAGCAATTAACAAGAAAGTTTTGATGGCTTACTTCTTCCTTGTATGTATGTTTCTGTCAGGGAGATTTCACTACTAGAGTATAGCACATCTTTTTTGGCAGCAATGATATGAGTCTGTTAAAAATTAAATTGGGCAATAACAGCAAGAGAAAATGGGACTATTCAAGAGCTGTGCTCAATTATCTGAGGGCTCTAAGAACAAAGTGAAGCAGCTGCTGCTAAGGAAAGAATCAGCAGTAGTTGCCAACACGCAGCGAAAAATCAACCCGATCATGTGGGCAAACATTTTAACACAGTATCCACTGTGGAACCTCAGCTTACCCTGTATTTAACCCTGGACAAAAGCCATAAAATCCAACAGACGAAAATCTCTGTTAACATTGTATATGGCAAAGCAACAAACTTGTGATCTACAGCCCTTGATATCTGTTGTTTTGGCTATTGTGTCATTTTCTACCTGGTCTACCAATTAGGGGGTGAAGGCATTAAAAAAAAAAGTAAAAGAAAATGCACGAGAATTAGTTTCCCCAACGTCATTTTTCTCTACCACGTGCCTAAAATGAACTAAAGAAGCCTCAGCTGAAAGTGGAGTGGGAACAGGCCTGTAGGGGGAGCTCTCACACCCCACCACGCATCGTCAGTTGCTCCAAATAGGAAGAGACTTAATCCTGCATCTCTGACAGGAAGGTGCCTCTACTCTACTACCAAGCAGAAAGAAAGAAACTTCTTTCCACCCCATGACGGCCCAGTTAGAGACTAGCAGCCCAACCAATGAGAAGTCGCCATATTTTTGGACTCCCAGCTTCCTCCAATGAACTCTGTTTATCACAGCCCCTCTCAACTCCCCTCTTTACCCTATAAAAGCAGGTTCCCCCTTCTTGATCTCTGGATTTGCCTTTGGTCTGCCATACCTTGCGTCTCCCAAATTGCAATTCCTTTGGCTATTCCTGCATAAACTCACTTTTACTGGTAAAATAACGGGCTATTATATTATTAAAGTTGACACTTGTATAGACAACGGATACCTACCCATCCGTCACCACTTAAGGTGTCCATAGTAGGTTTGTTTATAATCTGCTTTGTGGGTTGGAACAATGAAAGAATGAAATCCAAACCCTTAGAGGTTAAGCTTAAGTACATTTATCAGATCCATAGCATTAAATTATTGTTGTAGTTCATAAAGTCAATGTCAAGTGCTTAAAACTTGCAAATACACAAACACACAAAGTGGAATTTTTTCATCTTGAATGCTGGCATTTCTATGTCCTCAACAATAACATTTCAACATTGTCGTTTTTCAGATTAGTATACCAAGATTCAAAGAGGGTAAGTGAATTTCTAGAGTTGCAACAATTAAAAGTACCTACCTCAAAGGGTTGCAGTATAAATTAACTAAATAGGTATGACTTAGAAATACTTTATGATGGTGTTCAGCACATAGAATGTGCTTAGAAGTGTTTGCTCTTATTATGACCACTGTTTTCAAAAGATTGATTTTTTTGCCTTGCATTGCAAAGCTTGAAACGCCAGCTATGACTAAAGCATCAACTGCCCTTTTAGAAGAAATGGAAACACTCCAGGACTGACTTTCAGCCAGGTGCTCTGCACTTCCTGGAGTGATGCTGGCCACAAAAGCAATGCTCCTAGAAGATAATGCAGCACCACATGATTGCAAAGTCAAGGAGGTCTACCCCCCAGAAACACTCAAAGGATCTTGATTTAGATTTGACCTGTGCTTGACAGCATTATTGGTATGAAGCAGGCAAAGTTCCAACCAATGGGCAGCCCAGACAATGGAGGGGAGATCCTGGGGATGTGAGGATGGCCCCACAGAACACCCTTACTCAGCTGTGTCATTCCTGACATCTGGACACAAGCTGGCTTCAGGACTTGAGTCCAAGCTTACACATGCCTTAAGTTACAAGTGATGGAAGAGAGGCAACTGAAGCCATGCTACATTTTTATTCTTATAACGACTTCGTGTTGTCTTTTGATGTTTACAAAACATTTTTTTCCAAAATATTATCTCAGTAGTTCCCTATAAAAAGAAGGGGCAAATATCTTTATTAAATAATCATAATGTAAAAAATAGTATTAAGAGGAAGGTACAAAGTCACATATCTCCTCTGCAAAGTCATTTCCAATCCTACTCCTCTTAAAAAAAATAGAGTAGCAATGCTAAAACCACCAGTCTCAGGCTGGATAGCCAGGCAGTCTGATTATAGAGATATTTGTTAATATTATGGGCTTCACGGTTTGAAAATGCCGCTTCCAACAGGGGTCAAACAAGTGTCACCAGCAGAAGCTTGTGTTGGGTTGAGTGAGTGAGGAGTTGAAGGGTGCTTGCCCTTCTAAAGGGGTCAGCTGCTCCCAAGATCCAATGCTGGGCTGATACCCTAATGGGATTTCAAGATCTTCTGAAATTCTTCCAAAGCTAGAAATTCCAATTTCAATGTGAATTCTCCCTATTTTAAAATTAGATAACTAATTTAATTTTGTAAAAACACTACTTCAAACACAGAAATCCACAAGTGAGATTCTGCTATGTCCAAACCCTTTATCCCAACAAGTGGGAACTTTAAATCAGAAAGCAGTCTTAGAAAAAGAAGTGGGTAAGTTTTATAGCAGCACTAGGTGGTAGTGGTGGGCAGTATAAATGCTGTTTAAGCACTGAGGGTACGGTGTTGCTACCAAGGGGTAGCTTAGTCATGTGTGGTGACATTTGTCTCCCACAGTCTTTAACTCTGCCAGTAAAACCACCTCTAATATATATATATATATATATATATATATATATATATATATACACCAACTATTTTATAGGAACATTTTGAAAGATACTACAGTTTCAAAACTGGTTTAAATTTTGGAAAGATTTTAGAGGCTATTAAAAACTAATACAATTAGATTTAAGTGAAAAATACTGAAAAACTTGTCATTTTTATGGTTACATTCACCATAATTGAAAAAAGAGTTTCCGTGGTCTGAGAAGGAGGCAAGGAGAGAATTCGTGGAGAGGGGAAATGGGGACCATATACTGTGATGTCAATTTTGTTGGGATGGTTGATTCAGATTTAACTTATACACTGCTTTTTTAATAACTAATTTTTTTAAAAAACTAAAAGCTAAAGTAGATAAAACATGGACAAGTGATTGAGAATACTATGAAACTAAGTTACGATTAATTCAGTTCTGTGCAACTGAGGAAAAAAATATGTCACAAAAGCATAAAGGCAGTGGGATAGTCATGCAAACACAATTTCAGCAGATATCCCTGACCTCTACTCCCAACTAGTCCCTAATTCCTTCCTCTATGAGACTCTGGTGCCAATAAAGAGACTAGGAAAGTGGAAATACATCCATAGTTCACGTTCTGTCTGCATTTTGTAGTTGCAAGAACATATTTCTTGGAACACAAGGAAAGGACTATATTTCCCTCTTGGAATGAACAGATAAAAATTACTTTTATTTCCCCCTATGCTGAATCACATTAGTCTATCCCTAAACCAAAGCACATACCTCTCCTCCAAAACAGAGTTCTTAAGACCCAACTTACCTATAAAAAATGCTTCTACTAATAAAAGTCAAGATAACCATCTGGGGATATGTAGAGCTTAGCTTTTGGATTGGATATAATTGTTTGAAATCCAGCTACAATTTATATTAGCCCTGTGACTTTCAACAAGTCACTGTATCTTTCTGTGCTTCACTTACATTAAGGCAGGTAACAACAGTGCCCTGCTGGACTCTGTCCCTGATAGGGTTTTATTATACCTGGGTACATTTGAAATCCTGGTAGGGTAGCATGAAGGGAAGCTGATTTGCAAGTGGCTGTTTAATTTTGTTTTTAGCAGGTGAAGGGGCAGTACAGAGGCAAGAAAATGGGGAAGATTTGTTGAATCTACACAACACCAAGCCCAAAGTGTGAGTGACAGACCCTACAGCGATATTAGTTTCAGCACAAACTGCCAAGACCCACATTGGCAGGGCTTGAGCATTCATTCACCTCTTTCCAGAAAAACAGGATACGCTGGAATTCTGTAGCTCTATGAGTGATACGTCAGCAGAGAGCAGCAGAACAGTGGTGGAGACCATGCTGTTTAGCGGATGATACCAGATGCAGGTTGGACACATGCTTGGCCTGTTGTCCAAAGAAGATGCCCAGTAAGAGATGGAAGATTCCCAATGAAAGAGGTACTGGAATAGTGTCTTTTAGCAAGGTCAGAATTCTAACGTGAATACATGTAAGGGTACCACTAGGAATGCTAAGAAGTGTGCATTTTGACATTGCTCTTTTAATTTGAGCAATTTAGGCTGTATTTCTAACCATCTCAATTTTAAAGCAGTGTACTAATCATTGACAGCTAAACATGTTCAGCAAATCAAAAAGTTCTCTGTTAAAAAACAATATTTTAAGGCCTTAGAAGATAATTCTTTATCTCCTGATATTGGTGTTCTCTTTTGATACAATCTATTCCTACGGTATAAACCTTCTAGACCAAGTGGCTGTTGATAACTTGATGTTTTTAATGAGTGGTAATGCAGGTGACATGTAGCAATGAAGCCATTTGGTACTTTTTATTATTGCCAAGAAATCTTGATTATTAACTTTGTCCCCTAATTACTTTCAGGAACCATTAGCTTTCAATCCAAGCACATTTTTCCTCAAAAATGCCAACCATGACAGGAGCAAACCTCCTCCCTTAAAACATGTTACTCTTGCTTTCTTTAAATATGCCAAAGATGAAAGTCAGAAGCTCAGATAATGAGTGAAAAGTTGGCTTAAAAACCTAGTTATTTTGTAAAATTAGCAATAATGAAATCAGGTAGTGTCACAAAAATGTCAAGCATCCAGAAATCTACAATGAAATTTTCTGTGACACTCTCAGAAATAGTTCTTCTGACTGGTGGAAACACATTCACAAACTGAAATCTTCCCCAAGCAAATGGAGCAAAATCAAATTCATTAGTGTTTTTTTTTTTTTTTAAACAGATCTTAAATTTTATTTATTTATTTATTTATTTATTTATTTATTTTTGGCTGTGCTGGGTCTTCGGTTCGTGCGAGGGCTTTCTCTAGTTGCGGCAAGTGGGGGCCACTCTTCATCGCGGTGCGGGGACCGCTCTTCATCGCGGTGCGCGGGCCTTTCACTATCGCGGCCCCTCCCGTTGCGGGGCACAGGCTCCAGACGCGCAGGCTCAGCAGCTGTGGCTCACGGGCCCAGCTGCTCCGTGGCATGTGGGATCTTCCCAGACCAGGGCTCGAACCCGTGTCTCCTGCATTAGCAGGCAGATTCTCAACCACTGCGCCACCAGGGAAGCCCATTAGTGTTTTATATAATTACATAGAACAGTTGTCAGGGACGTGCTACGGTGTGTGGCACACAGCTCATGCCCTTTAAAAATAATGGATATATGAATGGATAGATAAATAAATGAATGAATAAACGCTATAATCAGTCAAAATATTTTGCTGCAAATAAGATTAATGGACTCCAGTTAACTTAAGTGGAAAACAAAATCATTGGAAAGATAATAGAAAGATCACAGAATGGATGGAAATCTTAGTGAAACTAAGAGATGAAAGCTAATGGGGAGAGTGACTCAGCACTCAGCAGTAAGAAGCAAATCTAAGGACACATCATGGAAACAACTGGCTGAGATGTTATGTGATGTAGCTGTAGATCAGCTGGTTTTACCATCAATGACCTCATGGTGCTCCCATCTCTGATATGAGCATCAAATATATAGACTATTGGCCACACTCCCAAGTCATCTGGGCATTGTCTGGCCCTTTGGGATTCTATAGTAGAAAGACAAGACCCATACTCTCAAGGAGACTCATACAGGAAATACTGCTCCAGTAGAAAGTGAGTTTAAAGGCAGTAAGAAAATAGCAAAATTCACTACAGTATTGTAGAGTATGATATCATCTTTGTTTTTGATATCTCTATATCTATACATATGGTAACTGATTAATTCTGATTAAAGGGCCATGAATGAGTTTATTTGCTTGTTTTCAGTTTGTCTGTATTTGTATTTATTAAAAACAAATAATTGGATTAAACTATCAAAGAAAATATAGAGAATTTTCTACTTTAGTTTACTAATTCACACATTCTTTTACTCAATGATTAATTCAATAAATGTTTATTGAATGACTATTATATTTTAAGGGCTATGTCAGAAACTAAATATTGCAATGAACAATATTCCTAACCCTTATAAAGTATACAGTAAATTAGAAGAGAACACATTACACAAATCCATAAAGAACTACACATTTGATATGGAAAGAGACCATAATTAGTTAGCAATATAAAGTCTAACTGAGGAAGTGACATAAAAGGTGATGCCTAAAGAATATAAAGAAAATTGGAGGTAGACCAATCTAGGCCAAGGGCACACTTTTCTGTAAAGAGCCATATAGTAAATATTTTCAGCTTTGCAGGCCATATGCCCCCCCACCCCCTTGCAATTGCTTAAGTCTGCCTTTGCAGAAGGAATGCAGCCACAGACAATACACAATAACCAAATGAGCACACCTGCTTTCCAGTAAAACGGCACACTCTTGGCCCATGGGCAGTAGTTAGCTGACCCTCTAGCTGAGCAAAGAGCACATTAGGCATGTATGAAGCCCTGAAGGCACAAAACCTAAATAGATAGTTTATCAAAACACAGGACATTCACTGAGAACTGTGCCTGAAATAGGAAATGCATGTTAAATACTTGCAACTGTATTCATATATCATATTGACTTAGAATTACAGTTTTAAACTAAGGTTTTTCAGACTTTGGTTTAAAAAGTTTTGGGTTTTGCGAAATAAATGGGAATTCTTGCTGTTTTATCCCATGGTATAAAAATACTATAAATGAACTTGAAATCATAGGTTATATGAAAAGTAGAAAAAATATGTCAATCCATCCTACTCTGTTGTTTTGATTTATTTATTCTAATTATCAAGATGTAAACTTTATAATTTGTTAGAAAGCTTTGCATTTTTTATTGGTTTTCAAATCCAGTGCAGCAGAGATGCATGTGCTATTTGGGATACGCAAATATGTGCAATATTCCCTCTGTTTATGATAATATCTCCTGTCTCATTTATTATCTTGTGTATTTCCTATCCCCCACCATACATGCACACATATGTTTTTCATTAAGCTTATGACAGACTTTTTGAATTTACTTTTTCCCCAGAACTAGATTTTATTTTTTATCTTTATTCAAAAATGTTTTCCATTTCATTAATTTCAGGTCTTATCTTTAATTCACTCTTACCTCAGTCTTAATTTCCAAGTGGTTAAGATAGTTTTGTGACCTTTTAAAATTTATTTTTAACTTTATTGGATTATATTCAAAGATTATTACCTATAAAACTTTTACCTTTCTGAATTGATGAAGCTTTTTGTGTGGTAAATACAAGTTTCAAGGACATAGAGAGATTTTTGAAAGATGTACTTTTTATAGATATTCATTAAATCATGATTAAGATTAATTAACTTCTTTTTTTAATGTTAGCATTGCTTAATTTTCAGAGTGGTTTATAAAAATCTCATAATCAAATTGATTTTGTCAAGTTCTTCTTGGATTTTTAATAATTACATTAAGTATTTAGCTGATTTCTTATTATTTTATGCATTTATGATGATCATATTTTTCCAGTGTGCCTTTTTTATATAAAATGTTTCATTTTATTTTAATTAGTAAGTTTTACTTTAAATTCCACTTTGACATATTAATACTGCCATTGTTTTTTCTTTTTAACTTGCATTAACCTAATATCTCTTTTACTATCTCTATTCTATCATTTTTAAGATATTTTAAGTGTATTTATTGAAAAAATTAACATTTTTATTTTTAAACTTGCATATTAAACCTCTGTCTTTTAAAAAGATAATTTATTCCATTTTTAATCATTTGTAATTAATTAATATACCTGATTCTTGTCATAAGCTAGGAGTTATTTCACATTGCTCTTCTTCTTTTTTCGTTTAGCTCATGTGTTTTCTGGTTTAAGAAAAAAACACTTTGTTATTTCCCTTTGATCATTAAGAAAATGTGTTGTTTTTATTTTATTAATGGTTACTATTTTTCCTTACCCTGCTCTCCTCTTCAGAGATTTCTTTTTTTTGTATGAAAAGAAAATAAAAAGTAAAGTAAATAAGATAACCCAATAAAAATTTTCCCAACCCAAAACCCCTAATTCCTCCTTACATTAACTTCAATCCAAAATTTAAAATGCATGGTTTGCCTTACTCTTCCTTATATTTTCATTCCATTGCTCTTCCCTCATACCACTATGAGAACTTGGACAGGAATACAGACGCAGATGTAGAGAAAGGACTTGAGGACATGGGGACGGGGAAGGGTAAGCTGGGACGAAGTGAGAGAGTAGCATTGACATATATACACTACCAAATGTAAAATAGATAGCTAGTGGGAAGCAGCTGCATAGCACAGGGAGATCAGCTCAGTGCTTTGCGACCACCTAGAGGGGTGGGATAGGGAGGGTGGGAGGGAGGCGCAGGAGGGAGGGCATATGGGGATATATGTATACATATAGCTGATTCACTGTTATACAGCAGAAACTAAAACAACATTGTAAAGCAATTATACTCCAATAAAGATGTTAAGAAACAAAAAAGCTTTATTTACTCTCACTCCCCATCTCCAACTCAACCCCTATTTTCTGGGTTTTGTTGAAGTCATTTAATGTTTTTATTTGTAATTATTATTATAATTACCCAAAGAATGTCCTTTTGGTTTCAAGACTCTAGAAATTTAACACTTAAGTTAATATTCATTTAGTATACTTCTCACCACTGACTCTTCATTTTTCCTAATTTTGAGTGTTCTTGTTCTTTGATGGAGTAGTTGAATAATTTTTCATGTGTTTTTTGACATAGATTACAGAAGCTATGCTGTTTAAATCCTTGCTTAACTTCAAATATCTTGACTTAACTCATGAGTTAGCTCTGATAGTTAACTGCTATTTTGGTGGGCATACAGACCTTGGAGTATAGTCCTTTTCACTCAGTACTCTTTAGAAGCTATTCCCACTGATTTCTAGCTTCCAATGAAGTAAATGTGAATTCTGTTCCCTGAACTTTTTTTTCTCCTTTTTGATAAGTTTTTCTGTATAGGCAAGTTTTTATTTCATCAAGTCATTTAATGTTGCAATTGAGTAACTGCATTGCTATTTTGTTCATGTCATGATCCACTTTTTCTAAGCAGCTCCATTTTGCTGTGTATATTATTTGTTTCTGCAGGTTGAACTGTCTCTAATACAACGTCCTCCTCTGGGATGGGTAGTCAATTTATATATATATATATATATATATATATATATATATATACATACACATGGCCACTAGGTTCATGTCTTGTCAATGGATTGCCTTCAACTTCACACACAGCTAGGTGGTGGTCATGTTTTCAACTCCATAACCATGGTAGAACAGGAAACCAGGTCATTCTGCTCCTTGAAGAGGAACATAAAAGAAGGAACCTTACTCACCATGTTTCTATTTCCATATCTTCCTGTGCAAGTAGAACATGGCCAAGTCTTCAATGACTTCTTACAGTAGAGGAAATAACACTGTGATAGTTAAGTTTATATCACTTTGACTGGGCAGTGAGTTGCCCAGACATCTGATTAAACATTATTCTGGCTGTGGCTGTGAGGGTATTTCCGAATGAGATTAACATTCAAATCAGCAGGCTGAGTAAAGCAAAGAGCCCTCTCCAATTAGGGTGGACCTCATGCAATCACTTGACAGCTTGAGTAGAACAAAAGGTAGAATAAGGGAGAATTTGTTTTCTCTGCCTAATTATCTTTTAGCTGGGACACTTGTCTTCTCCTGTGTTCAGGCTCAAACTGAACTTATGCCATTCTCCAGCTTTCAACAACAGATCTTGGGATTTCTAAGCATCCATAATCAATTATGTGAGTTAATTCCTTATAATAAGCATATCAAGTATAAGCATAATAAGTATACTTATGTGTACATGTTTGTTTGTTTGTTAATATATTCTTATATCCTATTGGTTCTGTTTCATTGGATTACTCAAATACAACTTCCTTACCTTCAAATATCTCTTATGATCAAACTCTCTGCTGGCTAGACCTACCAATATCTAGGCCTTATCCTGGGAACTTCTGTGCCACTATCTAGGCCTTCGTCTGGCCCTTAGACACTAAGGCTGCACATGTTTTCCTTCCATCCTCTTAGGATGATGAAATGAATACATGTCATGCAGATAAATGCATGTCCCTGCATCTGTATTCAGGAAAAGAATATAACTCAAAGGTAGGAAGGAAGGACAATGGAAGTGAATTTAGGTCTTTCTTGATACCTCCTCTAAGAAAGACTGAATTGAACATCTAAAATAAGACTGTGGTACTTTAAATATTCATAATACTTTGATTAAGGTATGCCTCTAGCTCTTTGAGATATTCAATCCTGAAAATATCCGGGATGGAGATACCATAGTATATGTAATGATAACATCTAATAATAGTATGATGACTAACATTTATTGAGCCCTTTTATAATGATAGGTAATTTATATTTATTATTTATTTTAATATTCACAACACCACCATGAGGTTGGCTCTACCACTTTTCCTCATTTTACAGCTGGAAAAAAAGCTGAGCTTTAGAGAATTTAATAATATATCAGACAATAAGTAAATGAGCAAGGACGAACTGATGCCTTATTCCAGTTTTTCTGCTCATAATCACAATACTATATTCTAAGTAATGTAATTCAAAGAGAATGAGAAAGAAATAACCCTGTCTAAAACATTTCAGCTTTTATACTCATTACTCCTACTTTCTGACTCTTCTTACTTTGAAATTTCCTTATCAAGAATATTTGAGTAAAGTAACTATGCACTAAATTTCAAAAGGCAATATTATTATTTAATTAGCAAAAACTTCTGTGACTTCACTAGCACAGGATACGATTAATTACAGGTAGCTAAAAGAACAAGTTTAACTACAAAAGCCTTATATACCTTGTATATCTCATAAGAAATTCTATCTGTTTACAGTTGCAATATGATGTACTAAAGAAAGTTTATACTTCTTGAACAAAATTTTCTAATCATTTATTATAGAAAACAATGCAATGATTTCTATGACAATTCAATCAGGCATATTAGTACAATATATTAAAACCAAGAGTTTTTTCTCCATATGTACTTTAATTGAACATTGTTTGGATTTTATAGGAGGAATTTTTACATATTTGATGTAGTCAAGGTATAGAAGGCACCAGTTACTGAAATTTGACTCTATAAATATAAACTATGTTGCTTAAACTTATCGGTGCACTTAGAAGCAATAAAGCAATGGTTCTGTAGAGCTTTTCTTTTTCTAAGAGAAATGTGTAACTAAATAAGCTACCCATTTTTTTAGTATTTTAATGTCTTTAAATGGCAGAGTGATTTTTATATTCTTATGAGCTTTCTTTTCCATTTCTTTTGGAGAATCATAAACATGCAACATTTATGGTGACATGTAATTCTTAGCTTGCATTTTATTATCTTTCTTGTGATTAAAAACTATGTTTCCAGGACTATCCCATTTTTATGGCTCATTTCAAAATTATATTAGATAATTTAATTACAAAATGGTATATGATTGCTTCTTTCAAGTGACTTCATAGAGATATTACTATGATTCTTTTTTTGGTTTTCTTAGAGGAAAGGAAGTAGTAAAGAATAATATGTTAGGTGTCTGTCGATAAAATAAAAATCATCCAATGTTTTAAGGCCAAATAATTGAAACCAAGTACACAACAGACTGATACCTTGAAGCATATAAAATAAAATTTGAGATTTAATATTAATAATAATTACTTTAAAAACTGAGAGATATGTATAATCTGAAGAGATTAGTTGCTTTGGGAATAGAAAATAGACAGTTGCTCTCAACAGTAGTTCAGGTGCAGAATCACAGAAAGTGTTATGGAGAATGATAGATAAGGAGTAGCAATCTCAACCTTAAGCTTTTTAGTTTTGATATTTGAGTGACTACACCAGTTGGAAATATAGGGACAGTAAAATGATGAATAATTTCTGGATGAGAGAAAATAAGTTCAGTTTTATATTTTACCAATTCAGTGTGACTTTTGACCATTCATAGAGAGATATCAGGTAAATATTTCAAAATGTGAATGTGGAACTCAAAAATATTTTTTTTCCATATCAAATGTTCAAGTGTTCAGATGGGATAGCATAAGAAATAAGTAACCGGTTTCAATGAGTTATATGTGGATTTTAACAAAAACAGCTAGAGACAAGAGGAGAATGCTTTTGGCTGAAGTTTGGTAGTGAAGGAAAGAAAAAGGCAGTACCTAATTTTAAAGGTATAAGATATAAAGATAGTAAAGATAGAACAATGTCCCCGAGAGAGGGAGAGGAGAAGAGTTGAGTCATAAGATTAAGAGGAAAAACTAAGAAGTTCATCCAAAAAAATAAAATAAAATAAAATAAACAAATGAACAAGAAGAAGGTCTTAGTGGTAAACTTCTAGTTAAGAATACGAGATATTATCTGTTGATTTAATTACTAGATTAGTAGATATTAAGTTATTTATAAACTACAAGGGGCATGTTAGTAGTATACTTTAGGAAGGTGAAAATAGTTTAAAAACTGCCTTGAAAAGAAAGCAAGCAAATTTTAAAAGAAACAGATAGATTGACCAACAGTATTAATGACTCATCTAATAAATTCCCAGTGCATATAATCCTGCTGTGTAGCTTTATCCAGCACATTTCCAACTGGGAAGAGCTGTGCTCTTACCTTAAAATCAATCCATGTGGAGGAAGGAAGTGGAGGATGTAACTCCCCAAGAGAAAACCATAAAGCTCCTAGCGGTTAATTTAATGGAAAATTTTCATGACTTTGGGATAAAGTATGGTTTCTTGAACATGGTAAAAAGTTCTAACCATGAAGAAATTAAACAATATTTAAATTAGGAAATCGTATTAATCAGTAGCTCACGTTAACATGTGAAGTGCAGAACACGGAGTTAGGATACATTGTCTGCCTATTTAATCATCAAAAATCTAATCTCAGAATATATAGAATTATTCCATAAATAATAAAAATATACGAGTCAAACTTAAAAAGGGGCAAAAGCCCTTGAACAGGCATTTCAACAAAGAGGATATTTATGTATCCCATAAATGGATGAACAAGTCCAAAATCTTACTAGTTTCTTGAGAAAATCAAATTAAAACTATGAGATAGCACTACACACCTACCTGCACATCTGAAAATTTAAAAACCTGATTAATACTGAATGTTGCTGAAGATGAACAGCAGTTGAAACTCTCATACCTGCCAGCAGGATCACACATTAGTACAAACAATTTGGAAACCTCCTTGGCATTAACTGCGAAACCTGAACATAGATACACCAGATCATATAGTAATATTATTCCTAGGAGTATGCCCAACAGAAATGTGTACAAAATCATGAGCTTAAATACTAATAGCAGCATAACTCATAATAGCCAAATTGTGCAGATTCATTTCCATCAATAGCAAAATGTATAAGCAGTGGTATAAATAGTATCACACAATGGATTGCATTACAGCAACGAAATGAACAAACTATAGACAATGAAGGAACACATTGTTCCTTCACAAACATAATGAGTGAAAAAGCCAGTAAGAAAAGGGACCTTAACGTGTGATTTTATTTATATAAACTAATCTATGGTCATAAACTGAAATTCTGGCAAAACTATGAAGACAGAGAAAAGATCAGTGGTTACCAGGGTTTAGAGGTGGGGGAAGGATGAAAAGGTGGAGCAGAGGGGATTTTTAGGGAAGTGAAATTATGTATGATACTGTTATGGTGAACACATGACATGCATTTGTTAAAAACCATAGAACTATATAAAACAGGGAACCCTTATGTAAACTATGGACTTTAGTTAATAATAATGTATCAATATTGGTTCATCAGTTGTAACAAATGTACCACACCAATGAAAGATCTTAATAATTGAAGAAACTGTAGGCTTGGGGAGAGGGAGTACATGGGAGCCCTCTGAACTTGCTGTTCCATTTTTCTGTAAACTTAAACTGCTTTAAGAAACAAAGTCCATTAATTAAAGGTAAAAAAAAAAAAAAAAAAAAAACCCACAGAAGGACAAATATGTTTCCAGGGCCCCATCAATCACTTCTTTAGCTGCCAGATTCCTTGATAGAGGCAAAAGATTCTCTCAAAACAAACACTGAACTAAGAAGGAGCCATGGATTTGAGCCTTTCTTCCACCAATTAGATGAGTGTGACTTTAGGACTTTCATCAAAAATTCTTCAGCCTTCAATTTTTCAAACTATAAGACATGATTAGTTATATAGTCTGTTTCTTGATCTAGCTATGTTATTGTTTATTGCAATTTTATTTGACTAATGGAATGTTTATAGCTTGGGAGCAGCAAGATTAGTTTACTGAAACATAAATAGTAAATTCATCTTTTCAAAGGAGTACAAAGACAGTGGTTTTGTTACCAGGGCTGGTTGTTTTGAAATGTGTGTGTGTGTATGAAAGAGATAGATAATTTTCCAATTTGAGCAGTGAATGAAGAAGTAATAGTTTTAACAATATGGGGCTTTGAAAAAATTTTAAATATGATGAAATGTGTTATCAAAACTGTAATTACTAGAAATGTAAAGAAATAAAAGCCTATTATTTGTTGCTAGAAAACTACTTTGGTAGTGTGAAGAGTTATATTTTTCTTTATTATTAATTGAATTGTATTATCTGCTTTTAAATCATTTATTTGTCCTAAAAATAATAGTTGAGATTCAGTATAAAAAGGAACAATACTCAATTATAAGACTGACTTATACATGTTTATAATTTGCATCAAGATCAATACATATGCAGATCACAAGTTAAGTATAAATGTCTCCTCTTTTTGTCCATTTCAGTGTGTGGTTAAAATTACTTTTTAAAGTTCTGAATTAATGCATCTAAAATACTCAAAAAAGACACAGGGTACTTGTAAACATATTTTCAGATGCAAATTATCTGCTTCTTCCACTAAGAATAGATTTTTCTAACCTTTGAGGATCTTTATAGATCATTCTTTAGACTTCCTCATAAGTAAATTTAAGGCTGCATCTTTAACTAAAAACATGTAAGCACGTATTTCAATTACCATTGTGTTGTTAGGTATATATGTTTTTCTTCCAGATTCAGTCATTACATGGCTTGCTACTCATGCTGTTGTTAAGCTTATGAAAAGAGATTAATGAAATGACTGTCTGTGCTTTCTCTTAAGTTAGAATGTGCTTCATTCTCCTCCCTGTGTTTGATTGAAAAATAGCAAGATGATAATCTAATGCAGTATTCGTAAAATAGCAGATTTGGAGTCACTTGCTCTGTGGATCAGGATCCATTCAAGAGGTTCAGGCTCGGCTGGTTTCAGATGGAGCCCAGGAATCTCCTTTTTGAAAACTCCTCAGTGACTGTTATGCATACTAAAATTTGAGAGCTCTAATGAATAGGAGGAAAAAAAAAATCTATTTTTCTCTTTCCAAATTACATTTCGAAACAAGTACCTTATTGGAAAATCCAATTTCTAGTTATTCAAGACATATTTAATAGAGCTTCCTATATATATAAAAAACTGCTGTATAAACATAAACAAGGATTGAATAAGTATTACAAGAATACTTATGGAAAGGTCACAGACCAATAAATTCTACAGGAAAAGACCAATTAACAGAACTAATTCATGGCCAAATTTCCTTTGCAAAAAAAAAAAAAAAAAAGATACTGTTTTGATGCAGATTTCAAGAGGTCCTGTAATTAACCCTTGTGGAGGATTTTTAGCAAGTAAACCAAAATTCTAAGAAAGATAATATTTACACTAATGTTAGCCACAGCAACAATTGCAAACATTTTAAGAATGTTTCATGTACTGTGCATAATGTAGATCATCTGTTATTGAATTCAGTGAGGTATGTATTATTAGTTTTTCTTTCATTTTATAAGTGATATATTAGCGAGATTAAATAATCTTCTCAACGTCATATAGTTTGTGAAGCCATTAGTTGAGCAGTCATCAGATGCCCTTGTCTATGTGCTATTCTGTCTCCCACTAAATAGGCAGAAAATTTCTTCCAAACAGAAGAGAAAAACTTCTCAAAACTTCTAAATTGTTGTTATGTACTTCTAAGCTACATAATGGCAGGAATCTTTAGGATCTTCCTGGAATTGTGAAAGAATATCAGAGAGAAGGTTGAAATACCAAACCATGCTCTGCTTAAAGAGAAATCTTGAGGTAAATATAGATATCTCAGTCTTAACACTGCCCCCTTCAATCCACCAAACCATTTCAAAAGAATGAGCTGTGTTTTGTGAGGCCCTCATTACGTGAAACTTCCTTATACTATGGAGTCTCACAAAGATCTGATCAGAGAAGGTTGTCACACCTTTGAAAGCAACTGAACACATTTTGAGGGAGTATAGAAAAGTCATTGTTAATAGATTTAGTCATTAGTTAAATATATATATGTATTTTTTCATTAATGAATTATATTTTGTGCCAGCAAGGTGAAAGGTATAGTGTAAACAGTGTTTTGAGTAAAATAGAGGCATTACCCTGAAGGAAATTGTCTAGTTAGTATAATAAACAAAATTAGATAAATAAACAAAATAAATAAAGACTCTGAAATAACCAACTAGATGATTCAATAAAGTCACATGGTCAAGGAAAACCTGTCTGGGAGATTAATTTACCATGATTAATATGTTAAAAGACTTACTAGAAAAGGTAGATAACATATATAAGAGATGAATATTTAAGCAAAAAGGGAAATTTATAAGAAAGGATCAAATTGAAATTTTAGAAGTAAAATCTTGATAGCAGCAGTGAAGAATTTCTTCAACCATCTCTAAAGTAGGCTGGAAAATATGTCAGTGGAAATTATCTAAACTGAAACACAAAGCGAAAAAATATTGGAAAAATTATTTTAAAAATCTATGGGACAATATCAAACAGTCTAACATAATGTAATTAGAGTCCAAAAAGGAGAAGAGAATTATTGATAGAACAATTGGACAGAAAATTAGTGAAGATACAGAAGTTCTGACAGCACTGCTAAAAAGAAGAGAAAGGGAACAAAGAACAAATAAGACTATAAGTAAACAACTAAAATACAATAAATTTAAATACTATAGTATTAACAATCACATTAAATGTAATGGTTTAACCTTCCATTTATAAAGCAGTATTAGCCACACTGGATTAAAAAGCAAATACCCCAAATATATGCCACATGGTAAAAAACCCCACATTAGAGTACAGGGGGCGACATGCCCCAAAATAGAAAAATAAACTCAAAACTCCACCCCTCCATAAAAGCAATGAAAAAACTGGACAAAAGGGATCAGAATAAATTTTTTTGAAGTACAGATATTAACTAAAGACTTGCAGCAAAGCAGAGAGTGCTTATTCAAGAAAAGCAGCTACACTGCCAGTAAGCACAGTCAGCTGTGTGGTATTTTAACTTATGCCGGTTTGATCCTCCTTCTCTAGTTTAGCCATAGTCCCTGAAAATAACAGCTTGCATTCCCAGTACTGAAGTGGACACTACAGACCTCATCTGCAAATTATTGTACTCATTACTTTTTAAAATCTGCCCAGTCATTCCCTGGAAGACCAGCTCAAAAGTTTTGCCTTTATTTCACCTGACTCAGAACTGACCCAGTGCTAAATCTGCTTGCATGGGTCGTTTGTCAAAAACATTTACAGGACAATGTTTTAGACACAGCTGCCAGTGGTGATAGATAACAACTGGGGCAAACAAACGACTAGCTAAAAGACATGGGAGAACTGAATGGTCAATGAGATGTTCATAAGGGCTTTGAAAAGCTCCAACATATTCCTGGGAAACCAGAAGTCCACACTCATGCCCAGAGCTGTGCATGTGCTCAGGAATGACCTGAACAGGTCCTCAGTGCTCAACTGTCTAACCTTGAGCCCATGCGGAAGCAGGAAGTGAAGGCCAAGGCAAAGTTGTAAACTGCCTGACTGAGTGCTGAAGGGGCACCCAAATATACACAGAGCCACTCAGCAAACACTGGAAGGGTTTTTTGGTTCCAGATATTTAAGGAAATTGTCTCCAATCATTAGCTGACTACTAATCTAATGGAACAGAGACGCCAATAGCCAAACACAACAAAAAATACAGACTTTACAGAATTAGTTTACAAGTCATTAAATAAACCAAAAACCAAAAACCAAAAAACCCAAAATTACATTGGGAGCAGCAACAAAACAACATGACAAAGAAGTGTATTCAGTTTCCAAAGCTGTCACAATATAATATGTAAAATGTCCAGTTTTCAACAACAACAACAAAAAAATTGAGGAGTACAAAGTAACAAAAAAGTATGACCCATACACAGAAAAAATGCCATTAATAAAAACTGTACTTGAAGAAGCACAAACATTTGAATTTCTAGAGAGATACTTTAAAGCCAGCTATCCTAAATATTTTCAACAATGAATGAATACCATGTCTAAAAAACTAGAGTATGAGAATGGTATTTCACCAAGTACAGAATATCAATAAAGATACAGAAATTATAAATGGAACCAAATTGAAATTTTGAAGTTGACAAGTATAATAATTGAAATGAAAAATTCAGTAAGGGGTTCAATAGCAGATTTGAGCAGAAAGAATCAGCAACTGAAGATATGAGATTATCCAGTCTTAGAAAATATAATGAAGAAAAATGAACAGAACCTGAGACCTGTGAGACACTATGGAGCATATCAACATATGCATAATGAGAATCCCAGAAGGAAAGGAGACAGCAAAAAGGGAATTCTGAAGGAATATTTGAAGAAATGGTCAAAAACTTCCTGTTTGATTAATAATATTAATATTGCTCATTCATCTGGCAAACCAAAACAGGGAGCACACAGAGGGATTACATACTGTAGCCATATTGGATTTATGGCAGGAATGCAAGGTATTTCAATATATGAAAATCAATCCATGTAATACACCATATTAATAGAATAAAGAGAAAAGAATCATTTTGATAGATGTAGAAAAAGCATTTGACAAAATTCAACATGTATTCATGATAAAAACACTCAACAAACAAGGATTAGAAGAAAACTTCTTCAATCTGAGGAAGGGCATCTGCAAAAAACACATGGCTGACATTTTAGCTAATGGTGAAATATTGAAGGCTTTCCACTTAAGATCAGTAACAAGATAAAGATGTGTCTGCATTTGCCACTTCTGTTCAGTATTGTACTAGAGATTCTAGCCAGGGCAATTAGGCAAGAAAATGAAATTAAAAAGAGATTGGAATAGGAAGAAGCAAAACTATTTCTCTTTGCAGTTGACATGACACACACACACACAGAACTATTAGAGCTAATAAATTATTTCAGCAAAGTTGAAGAATACAGGGTCAACATACAGAATCAGTTGTATTTCTATACCCTAGCAATGAACAATGTGAAAATGAAATTGAGAGAACAATTCCATTTACAATGCCATCAAAGAACATAAAATACTTAAGAGTAAATTTAATCAAACTTGTAAGACTTATGCACTGAGAGCTATAGAATATATTTTAGTAAAGAAATATCCTAATGGCAAGTAAACACATGATTAAATGTACAATGTAATTAGTGAGATGCAAATTAAAGTCCCAATAGGATACCACTACAGAACTATTACAATTAATTTAAAAAAATACTGACAGCATCAAGTGCTGACAAGAATTCAGAACAACTAGAATGCTCGTACATTACTGATAGGAATGCAAAGTGGCACATCCAGTTTGGAAAACATTGGCAGTTTCTTAAATGGTTAAAACATATACTAACTATATGACCCAACAGTCCCATTCTTAGGTATTCATTCAAGAGAACTAAATACACATATCCACACAAAAATCTATAGTTGAATGTTCACAGCAGTTGTATTCATGATCACCCAACGCTGAAAACAGCACAAATGTCCGCCAAATTTTGAATGAGTAAACAAAATATTGTTCATCTACACAATCTTACTCAGCACTAAGAAGGAGTGAATGATTGATACACACATTAATGAATCAATGCAGTACACTGAGTAAAAGAAAGCACTCAATGTGTTGTATAGCTCATGATTCTATTTATGTAACATCTGTAAAATATAAAATTCAAGAGACAGGAAAAAGTTTAGAGGTTGTCAGAGAATGGAGTTGGGGGGAGAAAACTGACTACAAAGAAACACAAAGAATCTTTTTGAAATGATGGAAATCCTCTATACATTGACTACAGTGGTAGTTACACAACTATGTACATTTTTCAAAATTAACAGAACTATATACCTAAACGGAGTAAATCTTATTGTATATAAATTGTGCCTCAATAAAGCTGACTAAAAGTAAGTACCAATGAATAATTAATATCACCTGCAAAAAACAATAGGTCTTTGTTTTGTGCTCACATTCTGTCCAGGTAAGATATGCTTTTTCAAATCTGCAGGCTTTCAAAATTTATCTCCAGGTCAGATGGTATTTTTGAGACTCTCACCCATGTATTCAATTACATAATTGTTATTTTCACTGATATGTTCAAGTGGTTCAAACTCATCATATTTAAAACAAGTCATAATCTCTGTCATCTCTGCCTCAAACTTGCTTTACATTTTTTGTTTCTTATCTCAGGTAGTAGGGTCAATTATTCAAGCCAGAATTCCTGATACTATGCTTGTTTCCTTTTACTCCCTTTCGCTACATTTGGTCAGATGCAATCTGTATCTAGCAGATAGTAGAAATGCAAAATATATTTTTGAATGAATGAATAAATTAAAGAACTCTGCTCCTGGGAATAAAATCAATATTTGAATGATACTAAGGAAGCCTGTGCCTCCAGATAAGCATCATGAAACATTAGCTCTGCTTTTAGAAGCAAAACAATGCAATTAAGGGCAGAGTATGGGAGGAGGGGTCAAAATTATTCTGCTGCTGAGATGCACAAGTTAAATATCTTTAGAGAAATGAGAATAGATTGATTGAAGCAAAACTGTCATAAACTCTTCCATGTTTATCTCCTTAAGTTTTATGTTCTACATCCTGGGTCTTATTTATACTTCTTATATCTGCCTCTACGTATAAATTCATAACTGCCTTGTTCTCTCATAGGCACTCCATTTCTCTATATTTTATGCCTGACTTTGCTAAATCAATTAGGTTCAATTGAATTTAGCTAAATAAGTCACAAAACTAAACCCAGAAGACCACATTAATAGAGACAGACTGCTGCATTTACTCCCGATGAATATTTAGTAGTATCCATATTTCCTCAATCTGTAAGCTTATTTGATTTATTATGTAAGCCTGTAAATAGAATAAAATTGATTGGTCTTAAAACAATAGGCACTCTTATCTAATGGGAAGAAAAATGTAGTAAACTGAAAATAGTGGTGTTTGTGAGACTTATCTTGGTCATTCAAAAATAAAATTTAAATAGGAGTCCTATAGGGATGTGACAAGCCTTCCCTGCCTCTCCTTCCTCATCCCATTTCTATAGAGATCAGCCTGCACTTATAAATTGAACTGGAGCTGCTTATGACTTGTTCTTACAAACTCATGATGGCTAATGGCTAATGGGTAGTACCGTGGCTGCAAAGCACTGTCTTTGAACAAAATAGTTGTGGGACTTGAGGATACCTTTTGCTTCAAAAATACACCAAGTTTCCCAGAAGAACTGGGCAACAAAGCTGAAAGATAAAGGAAGGTCAAGCACAAAAGAACTAATAGGATCTCAGGGGAAGAACGTTGCAGCTGGAGGTTATTACCACTCATGACTAGTCCAGGAGATATGTTAAAAAAAAAAATCAGAACTTTTTCAGCAGGTAGAATAAATAAACTTACTCTAGACCATGTTGATCTTTCTTTTCCTTCAGATAATCAAGACTGCATCATTTTCTTCCTTCACATTGCTTTAGTCATACCTTTAATTTTTCCAAATGCTCCCTCAGAGTAGGGTACTTGCAATTTGGGTCATTGACAGATTTTTAAAAACCCTAAAGTTGGGACTTCCCTGGCGGTCCAGTGGTCAAGACTCTGCGCTTCCACGGCAGGGGGCATGGGTTCGATCCCTGGTCAGGGACCTATGATACCGAATGCTGCATGACACAGCAAGAAATCCTAAAGTTTCTTTAAACCTAAGCACTGGATAAAACAATGAATACTTTAAAATAATGTATAGCATCAGATTATTATGTATGGTCTATGTCCATAGTTTTCTATTGACACTAAATAATAACATACTTTAGGAAACTCTGTTAGGCCATTTTTCATGGATTAATTAATTTAATCGTCTTTCTTGAGCATGTATTATTACTATTTTTCATGAAAAAATAAGATACTAAGAAAAATTAAGAAAACGCTGATTCATCTGACACAATTCCTTCTTATCACTTAGAGGTGTTTAGACAAATTAGACACAGATTTTATTAATCAGCCATTACCACTGTACATATGTAAGTAAAAATATAAGTTAAATTAATTAGTTCAGGTATTCCTAAAATGTATTAACATTGAGAATCCAATTATTAATCACTTTTTCACCCAGATTTATCATTGATAACATTATCCTTTGTGTCAGTAAGAGTTTGCAACATTTCTTTGAAAAATTTATAAACTATCCAGAAGTCACTGTCAGTGTGCTGTTAAACTAACTTTATAAAAACACCACTCTGAGATTATTGCTCTACATGTTTGATTTGCCAACTCCCTGAAACCTGCCCCAGACTAAGTCAATCCTGAGGATAAAAAGAACGTCCCAAGGGTGTCATTCAGATTATCATCCGTGCCGCTGCCATCCATTCTACAAATTTTCAAGTTGGATATTTTTTACAGGCAGTGACAATTATACCATGACTATTCTCCAGCTGACATCAATTTTAAGACAATGTCAATTATAAGATGCATAGTGACAACAAAGACGTTAAACTCAGTGCAAACGCATATCATGCCCAAAGATACACAGCTAGTAAATGGTCAAGCCAGGATTCAAATAAAGGCCTTTAGACACAAGAACCTACACTGTTAAAGACTTTTAATTAGACCTATTTCACATATGCATTTGCATATTAAATATTATGGATGGAAAATAGAAATTTCAAATAAAATTGCTGTAATCTACTTAATTTCCCAGATTAATTTCTGATGTACTTCTCTAAAACTGCTATCCTATTACCTTTAGCTATACAGCACCTAACTATTCCAGCTGTGTCAAACTACTCATCTATTCTTCAGTCCACAAATTCTTTCTTTGTGCACAAATGTATTAGTTAGAATATTGATTGCTACTGTAACAAATAAGCCCCCAAAATAAAATTGTTTCATAAAGAGTTGTATATACCAATTTTGGTTGAGAGTTTAGGTAAGTCTTCAGGGGTCACAAGTTGATGGAAGAAATCTTCAAGCCATGGTTTCCAAGATTATTTCATCCTAAAAGCCAGAACAAAGAATTATACATTGCAGGTGCACAATACTTATGGAATGTATGAATAAGTGAATGGATTTTATGTTCATTTATCTTGAATAAAATATGAAATTTTTATTCTTGATGGAACAACCCCTCCTGAGAAGTCATACTGAAAGTATATTGAAAGCGTATGCTTTTCAATGAATAACTACTGCTGATCCAGTTAAACCAGAGTAAAATTGGAAATCAATTGTCACTTTTATTTTTACTAAAGAATATTTTCTCATAGGACAGAAAGGGCTTAGTAGATTGGAGAGGATGAGAATGATGGTGAAGTGTGAATGACTACCTAGTAGAAATGAGAGCAAAAAAAGATTTCTAAAGACATAAAAGAGTATGTCATTCAAGGATATTGTAGATCATATAACAGATCATGTAGATGAACTACAGAAAAATGGTGATTCCCAATATATTGGTCTTACCCGAATCAATGAACACTCCTAAAAGTTTTACCAAAAAAAAAAAAAAAAGCAAAAGTTTTTCTAGAGGTATTATAAGACTGTACAATTATTTTTTTCAAGGTCTGACAACAGATAAAAATTCTGTCTAACAATAATTAAAACAAGAGAAATGTATGCTTTTCAGTGTACATTAACATATGTTATCCCACCGTAGATTTTCACTTGATTCTTTAAGTTAGGACAAAAGTTATAATGGTTTTACAAATAAGAAACCAGGACTCAAGTTAAACCATAACTGACAAGTTCAAGAATTCAACTTTGTGGTCTTCCTTTACATCATTTCCATCATTACCTTTAAGAAAACAAGTCATAAGTGAGGTCATTTACTTACTTCTGCTAGCCAGCTGTGGTGTAAGAAGGCTACATGTATCCCTATTAATCTGATTCCTCAAACCGAAGATGGCCAAAGCTGTTTCACATATTTCACTCACCCAGATGTAAATAAACTGCATTATATGTGCCCTCTCTCATTGTGGTCTATTTGAAGTAATCTGCAGTGTGCAGCCATGGCTTGCCAGACTTGGCCAGAACTAAGCCCTCGCTGTTTTTGTCTACTTTTAACAGCCTTTTGACTATTTATCTCTGACATTGTTTCACATTTGCTTCAATTCAAATATTTTGAATATTCAAACTATTCGCCCTAATCCTTCTGTTTATTTATTGGATATTCATTGCCTCTGAGTTTTCAAACCATAGAAGCAACATAAGAGCTTAAAATATCATCTCGGTCCTTAACTTCCCAAGGAAAGAGTCATGTCTTTAAAGGACCGGTTTACTCTAGTTGTTCTGAATAAACTTCCAAGGAAGGAGGTTATCCTATTTTGAATTTTTTCACTGAAAAGTTGGCTTGGTTTAAATGCCTTCTTCCAGTCATTTTGTGGTGATATGAATAGAATTGTCCAAAAATATCCATGGAAGTTCACTATGAATTTCCTGGTCAATGAACCGGTTGAGATAGTTGGGAGTTCCGCCATCCCAGCCCCACCTTCTCTCGCCAGATGGGGTTATGCCCAATTGCAGCTCCCCGTGGCACAAGTTGTTGCTGTTCCTTGACAAGAGAGGATGTAACATCCCATGGGCACCAAGCTCTCCATGTGCTGTGCAGCTGGTATTCCCAGACCACTTCTGTCAGTAGCTGGCATCAAAATTCCAGACTGCATGAGACCAAGCTCCCTTTGTTCTTCCAATTCACAAGCTACTTTCTCACACTTGCTCCAAATAATGAAGAATAAGGGAAGTCAGTGTCCCTCCACTAGAACATAAACACCCTGTATGCCCAAGCACCCCGGCCCTGATAAAATTCTCTCTGTGGGGGAACCTCAGCTTTCTCTTCGCTTGCTGACCTGGCCTTGCAAATAGGACTTTGCAGCAGAATCTCCATAGAGGAAAGGTTAGAGACCCAGAAGAAGCCCACTTTGCACAGCACAATACTTTGCAAACTCTTCTGAGCCCTAACTAACTAATCAGATAAACATCCAGGCACAGAATGAGTGACTCAGAAGCAATTTTCACTAAGCATTATGTCTCTCACCTTCTAACCAGTATTATAAAAACTAGCATAACTCCTCATTTCTCTTGAAGGTACCAATTTCTTTTGTTTCCCTAGATCCTCTATAACACAGGCTTAATTAACCTGAAATAATTATTTTAACTTAAGCAGAACTTCCAGCTGTTTTTGAAAAATTTCTACTTCAAATCTTATAGCATTCTCTTATTTTTCATTGGGCTATTTAAGGACTCATTGATAAATATTTTTTACTAATTCTGTTTATAAAAATTTTTTCCACCCAAAAAGATGCTTCCTTTATTTAAAAATACATATATAAATTCAAAGTTGTATCATTATTACCATTACTATAATAATAACTTGATTGTGTAAAAGTATACATTTTACTGCCTTGGTGTTTTTCTGTTATAGACATCATATTTTCTATATTATATCCTAATTTCTGAAACAAAGAATATTACCCGAAGTAGAAAGAACAGAGAACTATAACTGAATATAAAGATAAAACTTTATCTTTATATAAATATATATAAATATATTAATGATACCATATTTTTGTATTCTTAAGTTCACCATAAAGTTTTCATTGTTATTTTAATATGTAATTGATCCTTATATGCATTTTGTATGTCTAATTACAAAAAAAGGAAAATATAACTGGTTATCTCTGAGTAGAGGGATTACAGGTGACTTTCAATTTTATCGATGGTCTACAGTTTCTAATTATTTTAGATAACTATATATTATATTATATATTATATATTAAACTATATATATAACTATGTTATATAGTTATATATATAGTTATATATAACTATATATAACTATATAACTATTATATAACTATAACTGTATATATATAACTATTTTATATATTATATAACTATATATTGTTTAAGAACATTAAAAAGTCTTAGAAATTCAAAGGTGACATCTGAATAGTTTTGAAAAGGCTTTTTCACTAGGTACTATTAACTATTTATAGGAAAAATATTGTCCAACTCAGAGTCTCTGGGAGAAGTATATAGAATGTTTAAGAAGAAAGTCATACCAGATTGCTTATACTTTTTAAAAAATCTTAATGAGAGGAATCAGTCATCTTCCAGGGTCTTAATTTCCACATTTAGGTACTCACCAAGTACATTCACTAACTTTATCACTTTTTAATATCATAATTCTATTATTACCTTGGCCTTTTCACTTGGTAAGATTACCTTTTTGATACCCATCATGACAATTAAGCCTTTGTAAACTAGCATATGTATGACTACGACTCATTGTTTTCTATGTGCTGGGAACAGTATTTCTATTGGTCACAAGTGCAACAAAAGTTAAATTTAATTAGCCCAGTTTTAAAGTAAAACACATTAAGACAGGTGTCATTGCAAGAATTCCCAGGGTCACCTACAAGTTAGCAACAGAATCAAAATTTAGATCCCCTTCTTTTTCCAGGGTCACTGCCTTGCCCAGGTCCAGGGAGCACCTTGGTAGTCGAAAGGAAAGGCACTTACATTCCATCATACACCACAGGTCTCTGCTCTGGCTGTAGAGCTGCTGTCAATTCCTTCTTTATATACCAGGCTGCCTCCCAATTCCTGACAGCCAAATGTGGTGAATGGTTTGGCCTTGGAGCATACAGCTAAGTCTACAAGTGATCACACTATGTCTTCCCTCTGAGAATTCATAAATGAACAGACAGACAGCTGCTTTATCATGGTATGAGAGAGGAAGCTACTAATGTAAGATTGCACTGTCATTACTCTTTTTTTTTTTTATTTCCTACTCCCGAGTTAAGTTTTTTTTTTTTTAATTTTATTTATTTATTTATTTTTGGCTGTGTTGGGTCTTCGTTTCTGTGCGAGGGCTTTCTCTAGTTGTGGCGAGCGGGGGCCACTCTTCATCGCAGTGCGCGGGCCTCTCACTGTCGTGGCCTCTCTTGTTGCGGAGCACAGGCTCCAAACGCGCAGGCTCAGTAGTTGTGGCTCACGGGCCTAGTTGCTCCGCGGCATGTGGGATCTTCCCAGACCAGGGCTCGAACCCGTGTCCCCTGCATTGGCAGGCAGACTGTCAACCACTGCGCCACCAGGGAAGCCCTCATCACTCTTTCTAAGTCAGAAAAATAACATAAAAATGATAAAGTTGACTTGTCTGTGGATTCATTTTTATACAATTTTATTTGAGAAGAGCCACAATCAATGAAAGTTCTAGCATTCATATTTTGCCAGTCACTGATGGATATTAAGGTTGCCTCACCTTTGCTGACTTTGTTATGTGAGAGGCTAACTTCCCTGACTTCAAATCATCACTGGTAATTCACCATGATGGTGGGGCTGTACATCCTGGCCCAAGGGAAATTTGTCTTCTGTTTGATAAACTGAGATTTCTCAACACTCCTGTAACAGCTGAGTGACCTCCCTTGTTCTGGAGAGAAGCTGCCCTTGTTTAATCTCCTCAGGCGATTCTCCTATTGGCCTAAATGAGAGTCTAGTTGCTCCTTCAGACAACACGAAGAGATACAGTGGTGGTGAAAACGAGGGAGGAAAAGAAAAATAAATGGCATAATTTGCTTTCAAATAAAGCCTCAGGTAAAAACACTAACTGCCTTGTGCTTATTTTTACAGAAAAAACAAACAAACAAACAATTGTTTCAGGCAATTACACGAGATGAAAACCGGGGGAAAAAAGCATATACAGCAGCTTAATACTACTCTTACTCTTTCCTGAACTACTGTGTTTCAATCCAAGAATTTTACCTCCAAAGAAGATATTCTAAACATTGCTATCTTTTTATCCTGATGTGTTATACATAATGGAATCACATTGGACTAAGAATTTAATGACATTAATTAATTCTAAGGGATTTTAATAGCTCTTGTGTATTCCTTTTTTTTTATATTCAAAGTATTTTTTTTTTCATTTAAGGCATTGTAGAAATAATACAAACAGCCATATCAGTAAAATGAGAGTTAAACATTGTTTGAAAAAATAAACCTTTTCTCACAACTAATTATTTTCATAGAACAGAATTTATTCATATTTACTGTGGCAGTGGGCTTGTCTAGAATCAGGATAGAATATATTATCTGGAACAAAAATATTCATGAGTATAAGGAAGAAAGTACCCACGTTGACCGTGTTAGATTCCATGGGAAAAGCAAAAGGGATTAGACTAAATTTCAGAGCACTTAACATCTAGCGATTTTAAATATACTAGACAAATTTGGATGGGGAAAGGTACTGGTATTGAACAAAAGATCTTGCTTCACTGAAACCACTGATAACACCATTGGTGTCCCTCTGAGTCAGAAGTCTCTGCCTCTCGTGTGTTCTTCTCATGCCTCTCCCTCCTGCCCAAAGGATCATCCTAGACTTCAGTGTAATACACACACCAGACCATCTTGAGATTTCCCATAACAAAAGTTAACTATATACAAGTTTTTTTTTTTTCTTTTTCTGTTGAGGTCCCCTCACTTTGACAACTCGTCTACTTGGAAAAGGTCAAAATATGTCTAGATGAGTTCTACCATGGCCACTTCACTCAGAAAAGTGCTCATTTTGGCTGAATCAAACTTTGGAAAGAAGGGTGGCTCTCACTGCAGCCTAGAAAAGAGATTTTACTATCATCACAAACAGCTCCAAGCTGCCTCTCATCTTTAGATTTATCCAGGAGTCAGGCTCCGTTCCAAGAGTTCAAGTTGTCCCCTCCCCAAATTCTTATTATGGTCTGCTCTTGTTTCATAGAAACACTAGACCTACCCTTGTCAATGAATATCGGGCATCCTTTTTCCTGAGATACACTAATACTTCACAAGTCTCATAATTCAGTCCCACTATACACTTGTGGCTTGAAGTTACAGAAAGGATAATTGCACAGCAATGGCTAGTACTATCTTTAAAGAAATCATCCGCCTCTCACAAATCTCTTTTCTGCTCGCGTATATTGGCTAAATGTGGTTGCTGGATAAGAATCAGAGAACCTGTTGTCGATCATTGCTGAGCAAGTCCTGCTAATATGCTTTTAGAACCTCCCTTTAGAATGTCACGGACACTCCCTCACTTTGGGGCTTCAGCCAATATTTTGCACTGTTATTAAAAAGTTTGGCATTTTGTTTTGCTTTAGAGAAGGACTAAATCTCTTTAAAAAGGAATTCGTTTTAGAAAACATACTAGGAGGTTTGCAAATGAACCTAGCCAGAAAAATTTATAACTCACAATTCAGGAAAAACAGAGAGGTTAGGTACAATCTTTTCCATCAAAGACATTATAATTGAAAACTAACAGAGGAAGGCAGGCACCATAAGTCAAAGGAAACAAACCAATCTTTTCATTGATTTATGTACAAAATTCTTATTGAACTCCTAAAGTAAAGATCATGACTGAAGTGAGTACAGAGTCTACAGATAAGACCCAACTCATTTACCTCATATCGTTCATACATATGGGATGTTTTATGTTATAAATATACCTATAATATACCTGTTAGGTACATATATATATACATATATATATATATGTATATATATATATATGTATATATATATGTATATATATATATATATATATATATATATATATATGATAGGTGTATATATATATATAGAGAGAGAGAGAGAGAGAGAGAGTCATCAGTCCATCCGTGTGTGGGAAGGATTGGTTTTCCAGGACCAATACCAAAATCAACAGATGCTTAAGTCCCATAGTAGGCCTTTCATATGTACAGACTCCGCATCCACAGATTCAACCAACCACAGATCCTAAAAATAGTACATGATCCACAGTTGGTTGAATTTGTGGATGTGGAACTCATTGATATGGAAGGCCAACTGTGTATTTATTGAAAAAAAAATGTATAAGTGGACCTGTGCAGTTCAAACCCAGGTTGTTCAAGGGTCGAATATATATATAGTGTTTTGGTATCAGTCGTGTATAGTGTTTATATACATATATAAACACCCCAGGTTTGGTTGTTATTTACTAGAAGGACTCAGCATATAGTCCTACTCAAGGCTATAATTTATTATAGTGAAAGGATAAAGCAAAATTAGCAAAGGAAAAAGTGTATGGGACATGCTATAGACTGAATATTTGTATTCTCCCCAAATTATATGTTGATGCCCTAACTCCCAATGAGATGGTGTCTGGAATTAGGGGTTTCGGGAGGTGATTAAGATTAGATGAGGTCATGAGAGTAGAATCCTGGTCAGATGGAATTAACACCCTTATAAGAAGAAATACCAGACAGCTCTCTATGTCTCTATCTATCTGTATCTATATCTATATCTATATATCTATATATCTCTCTCCATCTCTATCTCTCTCTATATTTATATATCTCTCCCCCATGTGAGGGTATAATGAGAAGGTGGCCAACTACAAGTCAGGAAGAGAGTTCTCACCGGAACCCAACGATGCTGGCACCCATCTCTGAGATTTCCAACCTTCAGAACTGTAGTAATTTTCTGTTGTTTAAGCTACTCTGTCTATGGTACTTTGTCATGGCAGCACAAGCTAACCAATGAAGTGCCTTTTCAGAGGAAACTAGGTACAAGCTTCAAAGAGTCCTCTTCCAATTGAGTCACATAGTATGTGCTTATTTCCTCCAGCAATGCGCTGTGACAACATGTGTAAAATGCTGCCTACTAGAGAAACTCATTAGGGTCTCAGTATCCAGGATTTTATGGAAGCTGGTCCTGTAGGCACCCTCTGCCTTGCATGTTCCAAAATTCCAGATTCCCAGAAGAAAAGCAGGTGTTCAGTATAAACCATATTGTCTGTACAAATAGTCTAGTCATACTAAGCCATTCTATTTAGTTTTGAGAATGGTAGGAACCCGCCCTAAATCTCAGATGCCAGCCAAGGGCTGATCTAGCAAATGGGTATTTTGAAGAAGAGCAGTCTCAAGCCTGCTATGTTAACTCTTTTCTGCATGTAGCCCAATCTGGGTTGCACCAGGTAGAGAAAACTAAGGAATTCTACAGAGGAAGAAAAGTAAATGTTGAAAGATGAAGCTTTGAATGGGGCACTGAATATAAGAAAGAAACATTGCAGCATCAAATTTCTGAGAGCTTGAGGAACACTGACAGTTAATGTAGGTTTTTGGGGGCTACCCTTGAGAAGATGCCTGCGGTGAAAGCCAAGACTGCAACATTACTGGAACTTGACTGGTAACTGGCATTCGATGAAGAGTTTGACAGGAGAGAAATTGCCAGTGAGACATATGTGGAGTGTGAGACCATCTGGCATAAGAAGTTGAAAAGAATTTTAGTTTTGTAATAATATGAAAATATTATTTTCAAAAGTCAGTGCAGAGGGAGACCAAGGAAGGAGACTCAGAAAGCCAGGCAATAAACAAGGACATGTAGTTGGGACTCACCTTACTTGGTGAATAAAGCCGGGTTATTTTAGCCTCAACCCAGGACTTTCAAGGAGCCTGAGAGCTTCCCTCCAACCAAGATTCTCCATCATTGTTAGAATAATTCAGGTGGAAAAGGAGAAAGTCTTAACACACAAACACCTACCCTACCTACCTACCTACACACACACACACACACACACACACACACCTGTTTGTAGCATGAGTTTAAGATGGTGTCTCATTAAACTGGGTAAAGCAGACAGCCACAGAGCAAAGCAGATTGTTATGTTGGTGGCCACATTAAAGCAAGTAGAAATTGGAACACTGCTAACTTCACCTTCTACAATCATCACAGATGCATGTAGAAAATTGGCCCAGAACACAGTGAGGAGGTTGAAAGTTGCAACATAAAAAAGACAGGCAAGAAAAATTCCATTCCTTATAAACTTTTATATTCTGATCACCCTGGTCTTGGAATGGCATAATTTTCATGAATTAATAGATTCATTAAGTTAGTACAATGCCCTAAGGCAGGGAACTATAGCCTCAGGGATATTTCATGATGAAGGCTGTGAATGAAGACTGTGGACAGTGGAGAAAAAAGATGTGTTCTAGTATTGGATTCTCTATTCTAATGCATTCCAAACAAAGGATTAATACTGAAATCTGATTTAGGGACCACATAAGCTGCAGAGGACATTTAAAAAAATGCAAATCTCAGGAGAGTTTTGCAGCCTTTCATACCTAGAGAGTGTTCTTTCTAGGGCACCATGGTATAAAAACCTACGTATTTGGTCTTTCTCCTTGTTTCCTGACACAGAGCTCCTACAACCCTCAGAATTCCCTGAGTGATAGGAGCATCTAATGTTATTGATAAAGAGTCCTTTACAACACCTGAGTTTATGCCATATGGATTAACTCATGGTGGGACCCCTAGATAACTCCAGCAATTGGGTTGGTCACCAGGAAGACCAATCACATGATTGGAGGGTTGGAACTTTCAGCCCCACCCTCTGACCTCTGGAGAGCGTAGGGGGACTAGATACTGGATTATAAAAACTTTTGACCAATGAGATTTGGAGAGCTTCTGAGTTGGTGAACACATCAATGTGCCGGGAAGGTGTATTACTAGGTGAAACTCTGCACCCCCCATACTCCATACTTTGTCCTATGGAACTCTTCCATTTGGCTGTTCCTGAGTTGTATCCTTTATATTAAACAATAATTGTAAATAGAGCACCTTCCTGAGTTCTGTAAGTTGTTCTAGAGAATTGTCAAACCTGAGGAACAGGTCATGGAAATCCTCAAATCTATGGTTGGTCAGATAGTAGTATGAGTCACCTGGGACACCCATTTACACCTGGTGTCTGAAGTGGGAGCAGTCTTTTAGGACTGAGCCCTTAGCCTGTGGGATCTGGGTTCCATACATATATCATAACCATGTGGAACATGTAAAACATATATGTTAAATAGATAGGTAGATAGATAGATGAATAGATAGATAGAGACAGATGATAATCATATTGCCATAAAGTTATCTAAAATATACCCCCTCTTAGTATTGTATTTGAGTTCTTGTTGCTCCACATTCTCACTGATACTTGATACTATCTATAGTTTTCAATTTAGCCATTTAGTTGAATAGTAGTATCAACTTGTGGCTTGAATGTATACTTCCCTGATGACTAATAAGTTTGAACCATACTTCTAATGTTCATTGGCCTTTTGAATCTTCTCTTTTGCAAAGTGTTTAAGTCTTTTGCCCATTAAAATAATTTGTTTACCTGGTTTTCTGTGATTTGCAGAAATTATTATTTTGGCAATGAGATCTTTACTAGCTATATGAATTATGAATATCATTTTCTACCTTGTAGTTTAATTTTCTCTCTTATTGGTGCCTTTTGATAAACCAGAGTTCTTAATTTTAATGTAGCTTGATTTGTCTTTTTTGCAAGTTTTACATCCTTTTTAAAAAATTATTGTCTGCTCCAAGATCAAAAAGTTGTTGACATGTATTCAGATCACAGTCATTTTCACACTTCACTGAAGTATCACCACTGTTATAAATTAGGAGACATCATATGATTTGTTGTACTTCCAGAACCTATATCCTATCCATATTGGTTTTTCTTTTATTCTTTCATCTGAACACAATGTGTTAAGTATAGCTTTATAGCTTATTGTAGAATTACATTTGCTACTATAATATCCCTAGGTTGTTCTACTAGAAGATTACTTTGTCTTTTTTGGCACTTTGCATATCCGTATGAATTTGTAATATGTTTACTAACTTCTGAGAAAAAGCCTATGAATATTTGGATTGGTATTGCCAATATATAAATAAATTTGACATATTTACAATATTGAGACTTCATAAACAAACGTTTATTTTAGGCATCAGTAATTTTTAAAATATTTTATAGATTTTAGTATGAAGTCCTTACAAACTTCTGTTTGATTTATTCTTAGATATGTGATTTTTTTGTTGTCTTGTAAGTGATATCACTTCTTAAATTTCCAATTGTGTTGTTCTTTTTCTGTAGAAATACAATTTTTTGATATTGATCTTGGATCCAATAGCACATTCATTAATTTAGTGTAACAATTCATAGAATATTTTAGAGTTTTTAGTTGTCATGTTATCTTCAAGAAAAAAGTTTTAGTTCTTTACTTTCAGGTTTTATCATCGTATGCCTCTCTCTTTTTTCCATGCTTATGTTCAGACTCCCTATTAAAATATAAAAGTAGAAATAGTGAGTGTTCTTTTCCTCTTCCCCCTCTACAAGTTTTCAACTTTTTAAAAAAGATCACTGAATATATATACCCTCTATGTTTTCTGTAGATATTTCTTGTCGTTTTAAAAATTTCTCTTTTTGTCCTAGTTTACTAAAAGATTTTTCATGAAAGAGTGTTGAATTTTAGTCAAATGCTTCTTTTTGACTTCTGTTGATATATATATATATATATATATATATATATATATATATATATATATATATAATTTTTTCTTTCTCGAGTGTTCTTGACAGGATATAGAATTCATGGTTTGGTCAGCCTCATAAAAGTAGATAGGAAAGGTCACCTTCAATGTTTTTCTGTTTTTCAGAGACTTTGTGCAAGATTAGAGTTATTTATTTTTAAATATTTGGATAAATTTACTATTAAAGCCATCTGGTTCTAGAGTTTCCTGTGGGAACTTTTTAAAATAACAAATTTAATTTCTTTAGCAGGTGCTTCACTACTAAGATTTTATATTTCACCTCTTCAGTAAATTGTAACTTGTGGAGGCACTTATTCATTTTAACTAAATAATAAATTCCTTTGCTAGAAGTTGTTCATAGTGTTCTTTTGTTATTTATACTATAGATCTATATTTATGCCATCTTTTCCATTTTTATTTTTGTTATTCTGGTTTTTTTTCTCTTTTTTGCCTTGATCAATCTTGTTAAGGATTAACAAATTGGTTAATATGTTCAATCTTTTCAAAGTTCTAACTTTTCACTTTATTTTTTCTATTCTACAGTATTTTTCGAATTTCCTTCATTTCTGTTTTCATTTTTATTATTCTTTTCTTTTTTCCATGCTCCTCCTTCTTGAGATACAAAGTTAAATTGTTGATTTTCACCCATTCTTCCTTCTCAGATATGCATGTTAGGCTATAAGTTTTTCTTTAAATATTATTTTATGTCTCACAAGTTTTGATCTGTTACATTTTATTATAATTCAATTCAATAATTTTCTGATTTCTATGCTGATTCATTCCTTGATCCATGAGTTGTTTAGGAATGTATTAGTTAATTTTCAGGTAGTACACCTTTTTCTAGTATAGTTTTATTGCTGATTTCCATCTTAATCCCATAATTAGAGAACATACTTTGAATTATTTCAAATATTTTAAAATTTCAACATATTTCAGTATTTTAAATTTTGTTGAAGCTTTGTTATAGTTCACGACGTGGCTGATTTTGATGAATCTTACTTATGCACTTGAGAAGAAAATAAATTCTATTGTTGTTGGGTGAGGGTTCTACATATATATGTCAGTTAGTCCATGTGTTAATTGTGAGGTTCAGAAACTTTTTTGTCTTTCCTTATTTTTGAATGATTTTCTATCAATTGTGAAAAGATACTCCAGATAATTGAAGTCAAAAAATTCCAGATAGATATCATTTAAATGAATTTTTAATATTGTTTCACATTATTCTAAATTGTATCCATCTTTGGGAGGATTCAGTTGAGCAACCTATGTTTTGGCCATTGAAGTAATCCTTGAATGGATGACAGTAATCCATTTATAGCATAAGTTTATACTAAACACACATATTGGGCAGCTTTCCAGAATACCCCATTAATCCTTTTTTTTTAAAATAATAAAGTGTTTCCAATAAATGCAATCAAGTGAAAACACGTTTCTTTCATAGATAAATATTATTTTTTAATCTAACACTATAGCATTTTGTAGATGTATATGCTTAAGTGGTAAGGGAGTATGATATTTTGATAAGATCTATCTTTATATTTCAACATTTTGAAAAAACCCTTTAAATATTCTTTCTTGCTAGTTACCCTATGAATCACAGGATGATTTTCTTATTTTTAATTATTTTCCTAACCAAATATTCTTAGATTATATTTGGGGTTAGCAACTCGTCAAAAAAGGAGAGAACAAATTCTTTAAAAAAAATGTAATCCCTAAATTAGACAGGGGAATCTGGTAGCCTAAGGGCAAAATTTAGCCCTTAGACATTTTTTGTTTGATCCATGGAATTTTTTTAAACGTCAATATTTTTAAATTGAGAGATGTTATATAAAAATGGTAATGTTAATTCTTTTGAAATTTTAGAAATTTGACAAAATCAATGCCATAACTTTCTCAGCACCCTACAGCCTCCGGTTTTGGAACAAGCGTCTTTATCCTAGTAGCTTCACCCTCTTAAGTTTCCTGCCTGGAAAATGTAGAGGGATATTTGTGAGTCCTGCCATAAATAATATTCTGTGATCTTAAGCATCCTAATAATCATCATTCAGTCCACATCTTGTCAACTGAAGTGTGTTTGGGGGTGCTGACTGGGTGGTGAATATTGTAGGTCACTTTATGGGGTTGGCCAAAAAGTTCGTTCGGATTTTTCATAACATCTTTCGGGCAAACCCGAATGAACTTTTTGGCCAATCCAATATAATAGAAGTTGTGGAGAGCAATTGGCAAATAACATGCAAAGGAATATGCATCAGATTTGTAAAATCAGATGCTTGGAGGTTATTGTAACAAAGTTGTTTACTGAAATTTTAATTAAGCTAAAGTTGTATCTGAGAGTTTTTAATTAAAAAAATATTAAATACAGATGAATAACACAACCCTAGTAGTGGTGACATGGCATCAGAAATAGTAGTAGCGATAGATAACAAACCTAGACAGAGAGACTGGGATCTAATTATTGCCTTTAAGGAGTCTTCCTCTTGTCGCCAATCTCCAGATCTTTGAAGCAGAGGAACAAGAGAGAATTCCCCACAATGAGCAATATATGTACATGTTATGTGAGTTACTCGCAGTGACCAGGAAGTTCAGTGCTCAAAATCCAGGGTCTATGCCACATAACGCCATTTAATGTTAACAGAACTTAATGGTAGTTTCTGGAATAATGACATTCATAAAAAAAGTGCCATTTTCTGGAATCAGAATATTAGTTTAGAGGGAACCTGAAGGAAAACTGACTTGATCATAAGTTTCTAAGCCATGTGAAATCAGAGGTTATGACATCATTCTACCTGGAAATATTGTTAATCCAACTGTTTAAGATAGGGATGTATTTTCAGAGAGGAAGGGGTTAAGCTTCCCAGCAGCTATGGCAGATTAAATAGCTATTGACATTCATTTTTAAGGTGAGAAATAATTCACTGTGGAAGCTATTTGCTTCTTTAAGTACAGAGACACATCTAGGACAATTGAATTTGAATGTATACTAAAACTGAAAGAAAATTAGTTGCCTGATTTCTCTGAATCCATGTACATTCTGGGTTGTGCTTTGTCTGAACAAAATCGAGTAGCAATATTTTAAATACCAGCAGCTCTCTCTTCCACTAAGAGACCAAGTCATGGTTTAAATATAAGATGGAAAGAAACAATTGAAAAGAGTGTAAAGTTTAGATAACTAGACAGAAAGCTGAAACACAGAAGAGGGTTTCTTTTTTTGGACCTTATGGGTAAATATCTTTCCTAAACCAATGTGATTAAATTTATCTGCCAGGAAGGAAAAGAATAAAAAGTGCCTAGTACCACAACTTTTGAACAACACTATAGTGATCTTTGGATAACAGTACTCATGTAGCTTAAAAATTCACTGGAATACATAGTTTCTTCCACCTTGATTTCATATAATTCACCAATATATATACATAGGAAAAGTTTTTATGATTTACCAGGACTGTATTTGCTCACCCAAAGATTCTCTGGATGAACTATTGAAGGTTTCCACAGATGCCTGCATCTTATTCTTCACCTACCTTGAACTTCCAAATTATTCCCTGTGAAGAAATACTATGAAAACATACACAGATGGCCTTGAAACTTAAATATATAATTTGAATCCCCCCCCACCTAGAAAAAGAAATAGTTCTGGTTGAAGCCTAGGATGGCTAGTTATCCAAGGTCTACTTTATAGCTTTACTTAGAGCCCATTAAATTCAATATAGACAGAATTTTAAAACTAATACCAAATAAAGGCAAATGACATAATTTTAAGCATTTAAGAGAACTCATCAAACAGTTTCTACTGTCATACTCAAGCACATTCTCATTCTAGGACAATTATTCTTTAGGTCTTCCTGTTTTTAGTTTTGTTATTGTTAAACAAATCTAAAAACAGGAAGACAAATACTGAAGGAATACAAATACTAAAGGCAATTGCAAAATGAGTAAGTATTCCTCTAACCTAACTCTAAGGAAAATAATTTATTGGGATACAACTTCATTTTCATATGAGAAATTTTCATTAATTTTTTTGGGCCTTTGACATATGAACATGTTGGGAAAAGGATGTGGAGCCTGGGGGAATATGTCTACAATAGTGCAAGGGTGCCTTATTATAATATTTTTATGGAGTTTCCCATAGCGTCTTCCCTTCTAGTCTTTAATCAACATTCTATTTGTATCATACTAACATTATTATCCCTTGACATGATGAAATTTGATGGCTGCTCTTTTAATCAACATTTCAAGATTTTTTGGAACTTAATGCTTTATCATGTATAGCTTTGAAAATCTACACATGCCCACAGTTGACTTTTAAGACATTTTAGTAGGAATAAATGTATTCATTCAACCAACATTTATTGAGATCTTATAATGTGTCATGAACAAAGGTAAAAAGAACTGGAAGAGCTAGAAAAATAATCAAACAACAAATACAAAAATTAAATATACAATTGGTATGATACAGGTAAGAAGTAGTATTCATTCACCTCATTTTTTACAGTTGAGCAGAAATTAACATGGGAAAGAGGTGGAGGGACTGTTCCTGGAGATAAAGATACAGAGGCGTTAGGAGAATGGAGCAACCTTAGAGAATACCAAATCAACTGCTATGGCTGGAGCAAGGGTGTGGGAGGTGGATTGCTGGGATATGCGTTAACCAGGTCATCTGAGACCAGATCTCGAAATACCAGGTGAAAAGCTGTATACAGAAGCTATTGAATAATTTAAATGAGAGTAACCAAATAAGAGTGTTTTGTTTTTGTTTTTTTGTTTGTTTTTTGGCTGCAACACGTGGCATGCAGGATCTTAGTCCCCGACCAGGGAGGGAACCCGTTGCCCCCCAGCAGTGCAAGCACAGAGCCTTAACCACTGGACCGCCAAGGAATTCCCAAGATTGTATTTTAGAAAAATTATTCCAGCAGCTGTCGTAAGCATGGATGAATCGAGGAGGGAGAAACAACAGGTAGAGAGAAATGAGGCAGTGATAAAGGGGATCAGGAGAAAGTAAGAAGTATATTATAGGGATAACAAGTAGAATAGAAAGGATTTGGATGTGGAGAAGAAAGAGAAATATAAAAAATTTCTTGTGCAGATAAGCTCACTGGGTTTAGCTGAATCTCTCTGAGACAGAATACAAAGGAGGAGGACTACATTTTGGATGGAAGATAAGGATACTGGTTTTAGATAAATTAATTGAGATTTCAGTATGGTTCCCTAAATTGATAATTAATCAGTTGTGGTATTCAAAATATTTAATAACCGATACAGCAAAGGCTACGGTTAATCAGGGTAGATGTTGGCGAATTCCCTGGAGTAGGGTCCTAGAGGCTCCCTGACATGCTGGACACTGGGGAAGGGAAAAGGGGCTTAACTGTGGATGGTAAGAAGGTCTATCATACCCAGGTTGGAGCAAGGATCCCCAGTCCAAACAAATGATAATTAAGGGTATGGGACAGCAGCTTTAAGTAGCTCATATAGTGTATTTCACATGTCTGCAGCCATACCAGTGCACCAGGATGAATATCAGTCCCGGATATGTGGACTTGCAGATTAGGAGAACAATCTGTATTAGAGGCAGATGTTCGGGAGCCTTTTCCCTTTGCACTAGTGACCAAAGTCCTTTATATGAATAGAATTTCTACTCTTTCTATTGTATTATTCAATAATGCTTTTACTCAATTTCTCACAGGCTTATTTCCCAAAGAACAGGGGATATTCCTTTCTCCATGCCTTGCACTAAATTAATTAAATGGTTCTTTTATATAAAAGTGTCAAAGAAAGAATAATAACAAAACCCCTCCAAAGACAGACTTATTCATAGGGAGTTTTAAGCAAGTTTCTTTTAATTTTCTACTTGGGTTAATCATTAGACTAGATATCATCTATTTTGGCTTAATAACTTCTTTTCTTTTTCTTCCATTTTTAAGAATAAGAGCTGGGATATCTGTACTCACAGCATGCCTCAGAGTGTCAAGTAGTGAGGAGTCTTAGATTTTACCCTCCTTGCAAGTAACAAGTGAGGCTGCCGCTGTTTTATGGATGCTAGCAGAAGGCGTGACACTCCTGGGTCAAATAATTTTATTAATCACAACAATTCCAGTAGCCAGAATATCAGCATTTTTCTTGAGCAAGTTCCTCAAGCTCCAGTTCCCACAGGGCATGGCAAAGATGGCCAGGTGAAGCCTGCACATGAGTGAATTTTTTAATAGGAGAGAAACTCTGAGCTTAGGAAACCTAATCTTTTATCATAGGTATTAAGCATGATTTATCTTTGTTCTAGACATAGACACTATTTTACTGTATTGGACAATTAACAAATCTGCTGTTTGTGTTGAAGGGAGATATTATTTCTATCTTTCAAGGCTCTTTGCTGTGTGAACATCATTGAAAGTAACCATGCCCAAGATATGCAGGAAAATAAGAGATCCATAGAGGATTGTCTCCCAAAAATACCTGCCCCTCATTTTTTACAATCTTGACTTCTGGGAAATTTTCTCATAAGAACACCTCTCCATTGACTCTTTTGGTTAACTTGACAGTCAGTGGCTGGGACAAAATCTGTTCCATTTTTCTCCTTCCCCATTTAACTTAGGCTGTTATCAACATGACTCCAAGCAGCAGGATGAGGCCTGCCTGTGGATTTCAAAGATGCCCTGGCATCCTGGTCTCGACTGGCTGAACAAATCCCATAAACCATCAGTGTCTACGTTAGAAAGCCATGTGCTATTCTTAGGTTTCTAAATTTGCCATTCCACATGGCCTGAGACATGGATCCAGTACCCCAGGATTTATTACCTATTACACAGACTCCATCCTTGCATGCAAAAAAGAATTCTAGGGCATATCTAAATTCAAAACAGACCAGTGAGTTGAGGATGACCTGAAAGTCTTCCAGGGCCAGAGGAGTATTTTCTTAAACACTTGAAGGTCACTTATAACCATATCTAATGAGCAAGTCACAATGTTTTTGAAAAGGAGGCAGGTAAATACCTGGTTTCCACTCAAGAACTATAGTTAGAAGTCCCTAGTTGAGTCTGAATAATTGGGTTAGTACATGAAAGACAAGGACATTTTTATTGAACTTGCAAAGATCTACGGTGTTCCGCACTTTGGCCTGAGTGGTCCATGGTAGTATATTCAACCAAGTGGTCATTATTTTTTATGATCTAGGACTATGCTGATTTAACATGAAAATCTAGGTAATTTACCTGGAAATAAGTGTGAATTCCCTAGGCTCCCTTTTGTCCGGGCTGTCCCTCAGAGTATATACCAGAGGCTGACCTGAGGTTGCCTTTAGGGGAAAGAATGAAGCACCACACACAAGAGTGGTAAGGACAGGAACCTGAAAATGGGTGCATATATCCCCAACTTGTTCATACTGATCATTACCCAGGAAGCGACTGAGAGTAGATTATCCCATTCTGATTACAGTCTCACTCAGTGACAAAACTTCCTTACTAAGATACGTGAACAAAAAGGAGCTAACGTGGTAGTCAGAAAACGTTTTACATCAATTTTGGAAGAGACGTTTCTAATATGCAAACATACCAGTTGTCTGAAAATGGTAAAGAGTATGGAAGATCCGTTGAATATCTTGAAAATCATTTATTGTTAAGTGGTTTTTGTGACAAAAGCTTACCATTATCAGATTTCAAATGGTCCAGAGACTGAAAACATGGCACATATTATTTTCAAGGGCTGAGCTGGTATGGCAGAGTCAGCAGATTGGACTAGAGCAGCAGCCCTCTAACCTAAAAAAGGGTCAACAGCAGTAATACATGACATTTCTAGCTCCTGGGGTCTCCTACACTATGTGAGTTGGGTCTTCCAAGTATAAAGGCAAATGGAGGCTGGCAGCTATTACATAAAGAACTCACATGAACTTGACTTCTCTCATTCTAGTACATTCATAATTTCAGCCTCCATCATGTTCTTTCCCTATTTAGCATGCATGTTAATTTGCTAGGGCCCTGTAACACAATACCACAGACTGGATGGCTTAAACAACAGAAATTTACTTTCCCACAGTTCTAAAGGCTAGAGATTCAAGATCAAGTTGCCTCCAGGTTTAACTTCTTCTGAGGCCTCTCTCCTTGGTTTGCAGATGGCTGCCTTCTTGCTGTCTCTTCAAATGTTAGTCCTCTGTGCACATGCCCCTTTGGTGTGTCCTTGTGTGTCCAAATTTCCTCTTCTTAGATTAACCCTAGTCAGATTGGATTAGGGCCCACCTACATGACTTCATTTCACCTTAATTACCTCTTTGAAGCCCTTATCTCCAAATACAGTCATATCCTGAGGTACTTAAGGATAAGGCTTTTGAATTTTGGAAGGATGTGATTCAGCCCATAACAGCATGTTTCCTTAAATATTAGTGTTCTAAAATGTCCATCTCATCAGGGTTACTACCTCTCATGTGTTAGTTGTCAGCAAGATTTCCCTAACTTCCATGGAATGGACTCAGAAAAAGGAGAATTTTAGAAGCCAAGATTCAGCAACGGAAGAAAAGGTATGCTTTGCCCAATTTATCATCCCTCAGAGGACATGTGAGGGACAGTTTTGGGCACACAAGATGGGTTTGCAATCCAGTAAAGGGACCTTGCTAGAGTAAGCAATCTGATCCATGGGGAAGCACACACAAGTTACAGATTTGGGTGCCAGGCTGCCTGGATTGGCTTCTGGCTGCTTTCAAGAGTTGTCTTAAAATAGAGACATCTTTGAAATTGAATCTCTCTCAGTTCCACAGGAGAGTGAGAGATGACCCTGAGGTAGTGTCTCATAAGACTCCCGTCGTCTCTTGTTCAGAGGGGATCACGAAACAATCTTCTAAGACTCAAACGACAGTGTTTCAATCTTTGCCCCCATGGCCTATGGAGATACGTATAACGTTGTCAGGGCACCACGGTAGCGCCATTCTCCTCCAGATGCCCTTGGATCATTGTCCATGTGGCCCATGGTAAAGATTCAGGGTCCTTTTCAGAAAATCCTACTTTTTGTAACAGATATAGTACTTTGTGATAATCAACATCCGTCTGATTCTTATGCAAGAGGAATGATTTCTGGGTATTGGTTTGATTGCAAGATGGAACTTGTATATTCTGTAGACGTAATTTGATCCCAGAGTAGTAAAATAACTCATTTTAAGAAAAAAAAAATTAAGTTTAAGGTTGAAGACAGAGATGCATTAATGGGGATTTCCTGTTATTTCTGTCTTTGATCTTACTGACCGCAAACATTCCTGACAGGAATTTGGTCATTCTATGAGAGGTTACTCGGGTCCTTTGTGAAAAAAAAGTTCTAGCAGATGTTTTAAATTTCAAAACACCACAGTGCTTTTTAAGTCATTTTGCACTTAAATTATTCAATGTGGGCAGATAGTTGGAGCCATCTCACTAATGGCGTATCTATGAGTTGTTTTCCCTCTTTCATGTAAATTATGGCCATTGTAATGATGGTTTAGGTCACTTTAGGTGTCTGGAGGCCAGAAACTTTGAAAGAAACCCAGGATATTTTAAAAATGGAAAAGCTCTCTTCTCCATTTCACTCTAATACGAAAAAATATGAGATTGGCACCATCATACTGAGATTAAAATAGACTCATTCAAAAAAATGTCTTTTTTAGTTGTGACATGTATATTATCTGATTTTTCAAAATGTGAGAAGCATAATCTTATTTCCTGCCATAACAGCATGTGATTTTTAAAAATATATATATTCACACGGATAAATGAATGTCATTAGCCAAATGATCATACAATTTTAGTTCATCACCTTATAAGTTGAGAAAGAAAATACATTGCATCATAATACCTTTCACTGAAACATTGCAAAAATAGACAGTTTTAATAAGCAATAGTGCTCAAGAGACGTGAAAATAGAGTACTAAGAGTCAGCTTGGGAATACACAATGAAGATTAGTCACATTGCTTATTCAGTATCATACTCCATAGCATCTAACTAAATCTGTACTATATTTGGCATTAACAGCCCACAGTAGAAAAAGAAGAGAATCATTTAACAGTGGGAGGTGATCTGTCTTGTGTATCTAATACAGCAGTTTCTAATGTGGGGAGCAAGGTTGGAGGGGGTCTACAATTTGGTCCAGTGAGGTGCTCAAGGAAGGTGTTTGACATTCCATTCACACTTATTCTATCTCTTTCACTTTATTTGCATTTTGGATCTTTTAATTATGTTTGCTTATTAGCACTACATGAATATAAGTTATATAGTCACACATGCATATATAATTTAAAGAAATATAAATATGTTAACTGTGTGTAATTACTTTTGCTCATGCAGATGAGAAAACAAATAAATTTAAGAACAAAAGGGATAATATATTCCTCTTTTACGCAAATCATTAGGTTATTCTTCATTTTATGCCTAGAGTAAAAAAGGCAAAAAATATCACACGACTTATATTACTGACAATTGAATATTCAAAAATATTTCAATGACAGAAGATATTGATAACAACCAACAAGCTCAAAAACCAATTGTTTAAAACAAACTCAATGACTGCAAAAAATCATATTTCAGAATAATATGTGTTTGTGTCTTATTGCCACTGTAACAAATTACCATAAATTTAGTGGCTTTAAACAACACATATTCATTCTGGAAGTTACAAGTCTAAAAAGGGTCAGCAGGACTGTGTTCTCTGAAGCTCTAGGGGAGATTCCATTTCCTTGCCATTTCCAGCTTCCAGAGGCCACCTACAGTCTTTGGCTCATGGCCCTCTTCCCCCGATTTCAAAGCTGGAAGTGTAGCATCTGCAAATCTCACTTTCTGCCCCTCTGCTTCGGTAGTTGTATTGCCTTCTATCAGACTCGAACTCCTCCCATGGCCCTTCTATATGGACCGTTGTGATTACAGTGGGACCACTTATATAATCCAGGATAATTTTCCCATCTCAGAATCTTCAACCTGATCACATCTGCAAAGTCTCTTTTCCTACTTAAGGTAACAGTGACAGATTCTGGGGATTAGGACCTGGACATCTCAGGAAGCCATTATTAAACTTACCACACATATAAAACATTTTTAGCTTCCTAAGCTCTTTCTAGTCAAAAAAAGTTTCACTTAGTACTGATACCCACTCAAAAATATGTCTTTACTCTCTTCATACTATTAATTTCTTGAAGAAGAAGGAGGAGGAACAGGAAGAGAAGGAGAACAAGAAATTGTATGCAAAGTCAGGTAGGGCTTAGGTTTACCCCAAATGTGGAGTCCCGCTACAATACTTATAAGATTCCATCTAACCAGATTTATTAGACTGGGATTCAAATCAGGTAAGAGAAGTCTAGATAAGACATTTTTTATCATAATTCTCTCAATCTTGAATTACTAATCTTGATCATCTCTTTGCTTTTGTCTAGTATCTATCTTCAAGTAATTTTTCAGTGTCTGTAATTTCTGTATTCTTATATATGAGAATAATTTTGTAGCCTTCACATATGAAAGACAATTTCACTAGTTACAAAATTATCAAGGGAGCAGATCATTTCCTTCTTAATTCTGAATACAGTACTTCATCATATTCTGAAAAATTCTATGGTCAATATAATTTTTCTTCCATGTGTAAACTTTCCTTTATTTTTTAATTTTCTTTTATCTTAAACTCTATCAGCCAGGAACTTTCAGAACTACTTTACATTAGCGTATTTAATCCTTGCAAAAATCCAGAACTGTGTGAAATCATTAGCCATTTTTAAGATTAAAAAAAACTGCGTCATAGCAGAATAACTTTCTTACTTTCTCACTCAGCATTTAAGTGCCTTATTATTCAAGATGGCTACATTATGTTGCAGTTAACAACTCCAGGAATCCACAAAAGATTATTTTTTAATAAAAGTCTGGTGCAGAATCAGGCAACTTTTCAAGGCAGCTGTGCTCCTTGTGTTGGCTCAGAATTCAGCTGCTTGATCTGATGGCCCAACTTGTGTTTCTATATCCAAAAGTGTTGAGGAAGAAAGCACAGAACAGTCTTCACTGGCAATTAAATGACTCAAAGTGACATACACTGGCCAGACCTATATGCCAGAACCAGTCACAAGGCCCTGTCTAACTGAAAATATGGTGATAGGAGATAATCCTGTCACGTGATCTGGAGGGGACGATAATTAATTATCATTAGTTGTAAGTCGTCTTCACAAGTGTCTTCCACAATGGCAGAACAGCATTTTAAGCGCTGTCGGTCAAGCTCCAGAGTACTCTCAACCCATAAGTTAAACTGCTTGGCAGCATGTGTAGTTTTTCTTTATTTTTATAATTTAACCTGTATCAGGATTTATTCAATTAATTGAAAATTTTTATTTGTATCTACTAAGTGCCTGGCAATGTTCTTGGAGCTGTGAATACTGCAGTAAACAAAGTCACTGGCTTCATGGAGCTTAAATTCTAGGCACTGGTCTTTTCTCACTGTGAAGATTCCTTTCAATCTGTCTCCAGATTGAAAATACAGTCTTTTTGATTTTACTTCTTTCCTTCTTTTTTTATATACTATTTTTCTTCTCTTAACCAGTTTTATCAATTCTATATCCCCATCAGGGATGCAACATACCATTATTTTATATTTTACTATGAAAGTAAAAGTCCTGTCAATTAAGCTGTGAGATTTGTTGTAAGCCTCTTCCTTATTTTAAAAACATTAACATGTAGAAAAATAGGATATTAGAATTTAAGTACAGTATCTCTTGAATTATTACTTTGTTCTAATTTTTCTTTTTTCTAACTAAAATAGCTATAATTCTTACTTTGGCTCTCGGTTTTTTTTGACTTAATATTTATGAATGTCTATCTTTCCTTCATGTCTTTTGACTTCCCTTAAATTTGGTCAGAGGGCATCAGTGTGTCCTATAATTTAATGTTCTTGGCCAATTCTCTTTTTAAATTGATTTACTTAGAAAATTTTTGCCATTCTATCTTATTTTACCCATCTTCCTTTTTATCTTGTCTGATTTTTGTTTTACTCCTGTTTCAAATACATTTTTAGGTACCTGCCCAATTTTCAAATACCTTCTTTCCTAAAATTATAGGCCTCTGTGGTAGACACCGATTAGATCATACTGCAAGAAGAACATACTGTTCACCTTCAGGGAAGAGAGTTATCATTCAGCCGCCAGCTGTCAACTCCAGGGTCAACCTCGGCTGCCTTGTTTCAGGTCATGATTTTTCTGGGACAAGCCACCTCTGGTGACAGAGTGTAGCTGGAGTGTAAATGCCTGGCCAGATCAGCCCAAAGGCAGACAAATTTCATGAACAATATTTGCTCAAATTTGCCAGAGCTTTGGTGAGCCTGCATTTCTGTTCAATTTATCCCTTTTCACAATTCTGCTTCATCTCCTTTCCTTTCAAAAATATTGATCCCTAATGAATATCTTGCACTCTAAATTGTATATCAGTGTGTGTAATCCAGAAGAATCATCCTGCCACACAAACAATATACATTTAGAGTTTGGCCCCAGGGTTATATTAACTTTCACACCCCTGTCACCTCTGTCATAATATTGTCTGAGGAAACCTAGACCATTAGAAAGTCTTGCAGAATATCACATTGATCCATTATATTGATAAGATCATGCTTATTGGGCTGAGTGAGCTAATACACTGGTGGGCTTGGTAGGACATATGTGAATATTCAGAGACCTACCACGTCAGTAAAACTTTTAAAAGTATAGTGGTCAAGGGCATCCCCTCCAGTGTAAAAGATAAATAATTACATCTTGTAATTCCTACCATCAAGAAGGAAGTATGTTGACTGTTATGGCTTTTGGGTACTAGAGGCAACACATTCCACACCTGTGAATACTTTTATGGTTCATATACTTTTGATGTGAAAGGTTGCCAACTTTAAGTGGGGTTCAGAGAGGGAAAAGGGTTTGCAGGTTATCTAGGCTTCAGAGGAAGCAGTACTGCCATGTGGCCCGTATGATCCACCAGATCCTATAATTTAGGAGATATCCATGGAAATGTGGAGTTTGTGTTAAGACTCAGTGAGGAAATCATAATGCAGGTTCTAGGAATTCTGGAAAAAAAAATAATGTTAACAGAAGCAGACATTATAAATCTTGTGAAAAACAAATCCTAGACTTGTACTAGACTCAGGTAAAGAAAGAATATCATGGAATACCATGTTATCATGAGACCAGAGCAGCCCATTCTTAAACAGATCCTATCAGATTCACCAAGTCATAAAGCCAGGTGGATCAATCCCCATCCATTTTTAAACAAGGAAATAGTACATTTGGGATTGAGCTTGAGCATGACCATAAGGCAGAAGCAAGATGTACAAGCAGGTAAACCACAATTCCATGGTTTCCAAAGTTGTTGCACTAGTGTTCTTTCTTCAACTTATGCCCAGAAACAGGTCATTCTCATTGAACCACTTTAAGAAAACAGAAAAGAAAAAAAATGCCCATTTGGTTTATAGATGGCCTGGCTTGCTAGGTGAAAAATGGATAGTGGCTGCATTATGCTTCTTTCAGGGGTGATCTTGAAAGATAGAGCTTAGTAAAAATGCTCTCAATGGGCAGAGTTTCAGGAAAATTATCTACCTTATGTGGAACACACGGAGCCCAGGGATATCAAATATATGGTCTTACAGGCAGTTGCAAATGGCCTGGCCAGTTGGTCCTGGCCTGGAAAGAAAATTAGTGGAAGAATCAAGGAATTCAGGGGGAGAGGCAGGAGGATGGACATATTGGAGTGGCACAAAGGGAGGATCTTTCCATCACATGTTAGCAAACACCAAAGGACATTCCATCACAGATGTTGAATTACACAACCAAGAGAACAAAATTACTGGGTAGGATGACATCTACCAACCTCTGCCATTGACCATCCCAGCACCAGTACAATAGGCACAGAAAAGTACTGTTCACTATGGAAATGGTAGAGACTATGCATGGACCCAACAGACTGGACCCTCACAGCTACTGTTATTGTGAAATGTCCAGCCTGCTAGAAATAAAGAACAATGCTGAGGTCCCAGTATGGCACTATTCCTCTAGGAGACAATCCAGCCACTCACTGGCAAAATTTTGCCAGCCACTCACTGGCAAAATTTCTGCATTAATCTCTTTCCATATTGGAAAGGTCAGCAGTTTGATCTCACAAAAACAGGTGCATATTCTGGATATGAGTTTGTCTTTCTTGTCCTCAGACCGTCAACAAGCACCACTATTTGAATGTTTGCAGATTGTTTATTCCAATGGCCTGAATCCTACTGAATGTCACGTGGGACAAAGGGATCCACTTTCCAGCATATAAGTAGGCCCATGACCATGGGATCCACTGGTCAGATCACACAGTATGTCACTCAGGATCTGATGACCTGATGTACCACTGAAGCAATGGCTAATGCATACCTGAGTCAGCAGTCTGGATGTAACATTCCTTGAAAATGGGATGCCATCCCCCAGGAGGCAGTATACATATTGAATCAAAGACCTTTATATGGCTTCATGTCCCAATATAAAGAAAACATGGCTCCATCGTACAGTAAGCTCCATCTGCTTACTCAGTTATGTTCTTTTTTCATAAAGGCTACTTTTGTCTATGAAAAAGATATTCATAATTTTCTTTGGGTTTCTGCAGTAGATAATTTTCAGACATTTGCTTTCCTCTTGCATTTTTGTGGTAATACTGCCTTTACTTCACTTTCTATAAAATTTCATAAGAATTTTTGCTTTTTTCTTCAATTTTTTTTATTACAGATTGAGCAAGAAAAATTTATTCAGACATTATTTTTCATTAATCAAAGTGTGGGAATGTCCCTTACCTGGGCACACATTTTGCATAAGCATTGGCTATATCTCCTCTTCATATCTGGACTTGAAAGTTGGTTTATAGAATGCAGTGTTCTGTCCTATTCCTATAAGCCAACTGCATTCATAGAACACAGGTTTCCTATACTGAGCTCCAAATAAGACCATTGCTTGGTTTTCTGATAATCTAAAATAAAGGACAACAGAATGCTGAGAATGCATTATTTCCAAGAATATTCTCATATCCACCCTGCTGAAAGTGCTTTATTTAGGATGAAAATGCTTCTAGGTTGCAATGCTGTATGCTTCTATACCCCTTTCCATATTTCTGACTCCCTGCTGCATTGATTTCCTAGAATTGCAATTCCCAAATGACTATAAAACTGTGGGCAAGAGTACAAAAACCACTTCAGAATGTATCAACTGTCAAGCATAATGGTAACTAGCCAGTTTTCCAGTTAGTAGAGACATGGGTCTCTGGGTCATATTTTAAAGTTAGAAATAAATGAAGTGTCTATGTTTCTACCCATGAGTAAGCTCAATTTCTTGAGTAAAGTGTAAGTCAGTCTATAATTACCTTTCTCAATCAGGTTCAATTATCCCTGTAGTTAATGGAAATACTTCCAAACCTTAGTATCAATTATCTCAGGGTTTCACTCTGCTGATTTTGTATTTTATTTTATCTCATTTCATTCATTCATTCACTTGTTTACTTATTTATTTTCAACTAGCTTCTGGTCTGAGTCTAACTATTTTGAAATCATAAATTACTTTGTATTTGTTTAATCCATACTTGATTTTCTCTTCCATTCTCTCCACTCTTGATCATGCACTATCAATTAATACAGCAGCCTTCATAGTCACCTCTTTTCCTGTGCTATTAATTAAGTTACTGTGTCTCTGCTTCACACTTTGCTTTCTATATTCAGGCTTATTTTGCTAAGGCTGGTGCTCTACAAACCATCTTACTCAATCAGCTAACTGGTTGGCACCTATGACTTATGAAGCCATGTAGAGGAATTTTAATTATGATATGTTGATTGAGAAAGAAGCCAGACAAAAAAAACTACATGCATACTGTATCATCCCATTTATAGGAAATGCTAATGCCAGGCAAAATAAATTTAAAGTGACAGAAATCAGAACAGCTTTTGTCTGTGGTGTGTGTGGGCTGGAAGAGGGCACAAAAAATTTCCTTAGATGATTCTATCTCTATTGATTACACTTGTCAAAACTTATCAAATTGTACACTTACTATTTGCACATTTGTACATTCAACTGTGTGTAGGTTTGAACTCAATTTAAAAAATATATTATCCAGGGCTAAGAAAAAAGCTAAATCACAGATAACAAAGAAACCCCAAAACCAAAATCAGCAAAACCAAAAATGCAGCAAAACACTAGCTTGAAAATGAAACCTATGCTTCTAAAATTCAAAATAATGGTTACATTTCAAACAGGCAGATAGTGACCTAAATGGAACATGATAGAAACTTCTGGAATGCTGGGAATATTTGTATTATTGATATGGATTCTGGTTCTGTAGGTATGTTCAATTTATGAAAGGTAATTGAGCTGTGCATATTATATGTATAACATATCTATGTATAAATACATCAATAAAATATTAAAAATGGCCTGCAAGAATTTTTTTTAAAGTCAATGACTTAGCATTGAAATATTTCTTGAGAGAATTATCATAACTAAGACAGAACATAGTCATTCACAGATTTGATTATTATCAGCAAAGAGATATAATAAATGAAAAAAGAAAAAGCACAGCAGAGAAGAAAGGAAAGGGGTGATGATGAAACAGATGAAACAAAGGCCACTTTGTAAGAGGCAAAGTTTTGAGTCTTATGGAGTAGTGGAGTTTGTTTCATGAATCATGTGATGTGAGCAATAAATTTCAGCTCTGCCCTCCGGGCTGACAGCTGTTCTCAGAATAAGAAAAGTGAGAAATTAGAATGATTTCTACTTGAGGAAAACAGATGGTTACTTAAGTGTGTTAATTTCTGCCATTTAAGATTAAAAGCAGAAAGAAACACACTTTGTACATAGTCTTTATTTTTAGACTTTTATTGAAACTGTTTGCCTATTAGCTGCATTGTTCATTGCCATTTTCAGTTGTCACTAATGTTGCCAATTTTAAAGTGAGAAATAAATATTATGGTCACTAAAACTGTTGCTTGTTTGATGTGCATGTATGTACTGTCTGTTCAATATATGTATCTTTTGTTATATGTTTATTTTCTAATTTTACACATCTGTCTGTATGCATTTTCTTTCCATATGTATATTAATAGATGCATTATCAAGCTATTACGGCATAAATATTAATAATTTCAAATCTCCTATAAAACCACAGTCATCCAATTTTCTACATGAGAGAAATGTTTTTACACCAGAGTAGTAACTGAGCTACACTGGTATAAAGCTATAAGCACTCAAGTTATTGCAAAGGTGTTTTAATGATTTAACAATATTTTTTGTGATCTTTACTGAAGAGAAACCAAAAATATTGTCTGTTATTCTATTATAAATCTGTCATCCTAACTTTCTAGATGTCTAGTCTAATCCCTTTCTCAGGAGCTTTCCTAAATTGTACACTGGTACAGAAGACTTCACCTGGTGTAGGTCCTTGTTGGACCAGGTTCCTTTCATCCCCCAAAAAAATAAAAATAAAAAAAAAAAACCATGGAAAACTTTCTCTCTGAGTATTTCTAATAAGATGGGAAATATTTCAGAGAGGAGCCTATTTAAATGAACTACAGGAAGGGTCACACTGTACATTTCAATATCTGGGTCCCTACCCCTCATATTACCTGGGTAGTGACGGCAATGCAAAGTCATTGAGAGAACAGTTATATGTCAATCTTCTGGTTGAGAGAGAAAGATGAGAGCTTCTTCTGGGAAGGTTGGTAAATCTGAGAGAGATTTAAAAATAATTTAATATCAAAGTAATGCCCTTCATTCTCATCCACAGATAGAGATGATTCCCCAATCTGTACAGAATTATGGCTCCAACTCTATCATTATTAAGCCTTACCTGTTGAGAGTTCTGTTTAGGCTGACTTATATTCCAGGAGATATGTCCAGTCACACTGCAAAGAATCAAAGAAATAAAGTCAACATAGAAAAGAATGCAATAAACTACATTGATGTCACCTTATCTATAAAATTTGGAATGTAGCAAGAACAACACAGAAGCCATTGTTACCTCATTGTTAAAACAAAACAACAAATAAACAAACAGGTACTCTCATTTCAATTTGGGAACTTATAGATTATTTCTTGGTCTTAAAAATAAAAGATATTTTCAGCAATTTTCTGTTGTATTATCCCTGAATACTGAGGCATAGTTAGGATAGCGATCTATTGAATACATATAGAGTATATATACATATATAAAGTATATAGAGATACATACACTTAGGTTTACATATATATGTACTTAGCTTTATATATATACTTAGTTTTATATGTATATATGTGTATATATACATATATATGTATATGTAGAGAGAGAGACAGAGACACAGAGAGAATGTGCATGCACATAAGTACAGATATCTATGTGCCTAAATACTTATCTGGCTGGATATTTAATAGATGTTTCTATTTTTTAAAACATAATTATTACTATAAATCTAGATAACCTCTAGCAAGAACAAAAACTAGAAGCAGTATAAAGATCTCACATCCAGTGTAGACTTGAGGCTCTGTTAGCCAAGAAAATATGTCAACTCTTTATTTTGAATAGCAACATTAATCATTGTATGAAAGTTTATATGAAAACAGTGTAGATTAATTTCTTTCTGAAACAGAATGTTTTCTATATTAGAGCATTAATACCTGTGCATACCCTAGTCACTTTTATAAGCTCTATTACATTTTTATGCCATGGAAAACAATAGAAGAAATATAGAAAATGGGTTTTTCTCAAAATTACTTTTTATGAGAAAAGGATATTAATAGGTAATAGTTGAAAATACCTAACTAACATTTATTCATTACTTAATATGTACTGTATAGTTTTCTCAGTGATTTATATTTAATAACTCATTAAATCTACATTACATTAACGAGAAGTAGCTGATTATATAAATGAGTAACCCAGGGCAGAGAGAGGTAAAATAACTTACTTGAGTTTATAGCTTACTCAAGTTCTGTGCTTGGAATGCCAGGCATTTGAACCCTGACATCCCAGCTAAATTAATCATACGCTTTACCTTTATATACTTTCTTTACTTTTCTTATAACTGATCATGTATCCCTAGATTTATAGACTTAAATCTATATTAAACTAATTCCCTGAATTTTCAGTTAATATGATATTAAATTACAAAAAGAGAAGTTTTAAAAATCATGTGTAATTTTATGTTACTTCTAAATTAGAGTGTTAATAAATATGTAAAATGGATAGAAACAGACTTATAATTCAAATGACCTCACTACTGTAGATATGGATAAAACTTTTTTTTTAAATCTTCAAGATAAACACATTAAAGGAAAAAAGGAAGTGATAAATGCCCTATTATCTAAATCCTGAAAAATGCAAAAACAATGATAATACAGTGTGCAGAGAGTACCCAACTTTTCTTCTGCTTTCAATGACTGGTGATGTATAGACTGAGATAGAAAAGTTTACCCATACTGGTCTCTGACACTATCCTGTGACTTTTGAGACATTCCCCGTATAGATCATGCTTTTAAGCAACTTTGTAAAATGTAAATATAGTTTACATTTACAATGTAAATAATAAGTACAGTGTAAACACTTGTATGATTTGCATGCTCCCAGAATAATAACTACAAGGAAAAATCCAGATGAATTGGGACCTTAGTTATCCTCCCTGGAAGCTTCCTAGAAAGGATACGTAAGGTTGTTAGACCCTTAATCTCACCCTCTCCCACCTTGTGCTTTAAGTCTCAATAAATTTCAAGTGATATATGAGACTAGAGAGGAGACACCGATAAAATGATGTTCAACTCTCAATTCCTAATGGGGATTTTGTTGTTCTTCTTTGGATCTTATAAATGGCATTTCTTTCTCACTCTTCCCTCAGTGATGGCTCTAAATCCTTTGAAAGACCCCCTACCAATCACTCTTGTCATACCTAGCATTGAAGAGCTGTGTGCTGCCAAGGAAGGAAGAAACCAAATGTTTTAGTGGCATCGACCTAGAGGCATATGTCAAAATAGTTATGTACAAAATCACAAGATTTATTTAAGTTACTGTCAAGTTTCTGCCCCTGAAAACGTACAATTAGCCACATGCGAATATAGCTAAAGTCATTCTTCAAACCCCTTTGACTCATTACCCCATAGTGCTCTTTCTCTTCTCTCTCTTCTCTCTGTCTCTCTCCCCCCTCTCTCTCTCACACTCTCTCTCCTGCAGAGAAAAACATGTCAGAATTTAGACGCGATGCAACAATTATCTTTGCATGGGAAGCGACTGATAATTCAACACTGATATTGCCCCAAGTGAAGTCTATAATTTCTTCAAAAAAATACAGATTTCATGTAAGCACAGTATATCACCAGCCTTAATTCTTACTTCAAAGATCAAGAGTTCACAGAAAAATCAAGCATGCAATTCCTCCAGAAAATGGTATATACCCAATTTCTTTATTCCTGAATTTTTTACCTCTTGAATATCTAATAAATAGGTCCAGTTAAAATACAGAGACCTTGCAGTACTGTTTCAATCTTCCCTGCTGATTATGAATTACCCATTCAGCAAAATTTGTCTCCAAAGCATTAATTTTTGCTTGTCCTCACCTTCATCACCATCAGTATCCTATAAAATTTCTCATCATCTTTCTCTTGGACCATCACATAATTTTTCTTTCTCCATGTGACCCCCTTAAATAAATTTCCATAAGGTCTCAAGAATGATACACCTGAAAGAAAGTGTGGCTATGCCATAACGCTGAATTAAACTCCTCACTGTTAGCCTGGCACACATTGTGGTGGTTCTCAAATGGAAAAGCTTAGCAAGAGAAAAATTTTAACAATTGCCCTCTCAGTCTACCCCATTCCTTTTCCCATTATTATATGGCATAATATTAAAAATTATTTATTTCAAAATTCTCCTAGGTGATTGTGCTTCAAACATCGTCATTTACTTTTTACCTATCCTTCCTCACTCTGATTGATTGGCAAAAGTCCAAACTGCTTGAAGTAACCAACAAATAAAACTTATCCTATTCTTCCTTCTCTGTGAAATTCAACTCATTACTTCTTAAACTTCCACAATAATTACCATTAATAGCCTACTATTTTTAGATCCCTCTGCAAACCATATTTATCTACTCATATATACTAGTATCTTTGCCTAAAACAGGACTCAGAGTTTTATCTGTTTTTGCAGTTTTATTGGAACATAGCCAAACACATTCCCTATGTATCATCTATGTCTGCTTTTGCACTACTATGGCAGAGTTGAGTGGCTGCAATAGAGGCTGTATGACCTTCAGATTCTAAGATATTTACTATCCATCCCTTCCTTTATAGAAAATTTCAGCCAATCCTTGACCTAAAATATCCTTTTATTTTTCAACTGTCTAATCCCTACTTATATTCAAGATTCAGATGTGTATTAGTTTTATAAGAAATATGAGAAACGTGCATGCTGTATGTTGAAATTGGGTTATTGTCACTAGTCTGAGCAAGGCTTTCTTCTGAACAACCATATTCCTTTAGCACATGTCTATCTATTAAAGTTTTCTATAGATTTGCTTGTCTTCTTCACTCTGCTTTGTAAGAGACACTTTCGCTTTTGACTTCTGTATCACCAAAAGCCTAGAACACAGCAAGCAGACAATATTATTTGGGGATTTGAATTGAATTAATATATGCCAGCAACTGTGCTGGGAAGTGGGGAGACCATGATAACAAAGGTGCTGTAACTTCAGTCAAATAGATAACATCGTGAGAGCAAAAATTTTGTAATTAGTAATTATTAGACTACAACACAATAATGATGCAAGTTGTGATAATAAGCAAAGAGAAATGGAGGTTCATAAAAACAGAAAATTAATTGCCAGAAGGAAGTATGTCAAGAAAATCTGTACCAAAAAAGAGATTAAGAAAAAGAATTTGAGCACCAACCATGTGTCAAATGTGTCTAGCTAGTACAGAATTAATGATACAATTTTCTTACATAAGTAAAACTCTAAGAAAGAAAAATAATATGACTAAGTCACAAAATTAGGGAAGAGATAGATAAGTATTGAGTTTTTTCACTTTCTGAAGCTCAGGCCCTTCACTAGATGAGACCAAGTTTCCCCCCTGTCCCTCTTCCCAAGGTGGTGATTAAAGCTTGGATGAAAATACCAATCTCAACCTTGACTCAAATTCCATCTCCTGCCCTCCCCCCAGGGCTATGCATGCTTGTACTTGGAGTGTGGAGTGGATAAGAAAATGTAGTCAGATTTTCACCAGGCATGTAACTCCAAACTCTTTGAAAGGGAGATAGGGGCAGGATTTGATTCTAGGAAAACGTCTCCTCTCTTAATTTCTAATATCCAGTTTTCTCTCTTTTTTAATAATAGCATTTTCAGTATTGTTAATTAGTCTCTATCCTAGATCTCTGCTTCTTCGTCCAGAGACAAAGAATATATACAAATAATATATCCATCATAGGTATAAAACTCAAAAAATATATTATTCAATAAAAATTCAAGAAGTATATTTAATAAATGCATTATTGGAATATAGGAATATATTTTGACTGTATTTGTTGATAATATACTTAGAATATATTAACCAAATAATTTTTAATAAGCTCAGAAAAAGATGTATGTGAAGAATACATTCACAAAAATACTTTGAAATATTCCTCCATATTTTCTATAAGAAAATGTTTATGAACAACAATACATCCACAAGGAAAGTATTCTTGAGTATTTTCTTAAATAAGAAAATTCGCAGAGACTTCCCAAGATCCTCTACTTCTTCCTCTTATAGACTGTTAACAATTCAAAGTTTGATGATGATCCCTTCTCATACTGATGGTTTGGGCTGCTTAAACCAACATTTCATGCACGAATAACTCCAGCAAAAAGCAGGCACCAGGCTCTGTGGTCATAGTCATGACTGAAACAGGTGATACATATCAAGCTTTCCTAAGGACACTCTCTCCATACTCTCCCCGGCTTGGTTAAACTGCTAATTCCCCAGTTTATCAAACTTCTTGCCAGGGATCAAGGTTTTACTTCCCCTGTTTGTAGACACCTCAGTATGAAGGGATGATTATCTCAAGATTTGGCTGGGGTGTGGGAAAGGAACTATCTCAGAAATCCTTACGTAACATGATTCTCCATTTCTTCTTTCCTGCAGTCTATGCAGACAAAGAAAGATGAGTGGGAAGCTGGGGTGATGGTTTTGGAGTAACAGACCTAGTATGATCATCTTTCAATAACTTCTCAGAAATATTTATGACTAATTGTTATAATGATTTGATGACCCTTTCCTTGGAAGATGGAGTATTTAATGTCTCTTCTTCTATCCTTGAATCCTAGTTGCCAAATCTAAGGCAACTGTAAAAGGTACCTTCAAGATTACATTTCATAGTTATTAAAAGTTGAATTATCAGAGAGGAGAGGCCAACTGGAAACAGAGCATTCAAGTCACAGGAATCAGTATAGCAAAATATACAGAGACATTAATGGACATTGCATGTTGAACAACACTAAATGCTCAGAATTTTGGAATGTAAGGAGTAAAGAAAGATGGAAGAAGATGAAGAGTGAAAGGGGACTGGGAAACAGATAAGGAAGTGTCTTACATGAATATTGAAAATGTTAAAGAATATCTATGTTTTAAATTTGCTTGATTAAAACATACTCTGATGACATATAGAAATTTTCACAATAAATATATTAAAATATTTTTATTTAAACAAATTCTACCAAAATCAAGTCCTTTGTCTTTATCCAGAGGATCCAATGAGCTTCATATGCATAAAGGATATAAAATATGTAAAAATATTTTTTCTTACTTTTTAGAAAATGTTACTTTACACAGAAAACATTCTTAACATGAGATATATATATATATATATATATATATATATATATATATATATATATATTTAAATGTTAGCACCAGAATCTGAATAAAGGTGTTGAGTGCAGTTTATTTTACAGCTCTGTGGGAAACTCTTGAAAACTAGACCAGTGAAACAAATACCTACTCAGGAATATATTAACAATGGCTTAACAACAGCAGTTGATGTTACACTGCTGGAAATCAGTTATACACACACACACACATATGTAAGTGTACTGGGTGTTCCTGAAGCTATAAATTACCCTGAGTTACTCACCTATCAAAATAATATGATCTATGTGGGTTTTTTAATGGATATTAAAGGAAGTCTCATTATGTAAACAGCAGATTTTTATAGCTCTGGAAAGAATATGCCAAATAGTATAAAAATCTGGATGCATGGTTGAATAAAATTATCAGTTTCAAAGGTAAAATAGGAAATTCTAAGAATAAAAGTGTTGTCCATTTTTATGCTGCAAACTCCAGTAAAAATAGCCAGTGTTTCAACTGATGACAATAAGTAGAGGCTGGGAAGTCCAAATTTATTCCGTAAATAAACTATATTACATTTTCAAAACCAAGAATACATATTCAAAGAAAATGGAGAAATATGTATAAACATGAAATGGAATCTCCTTAATGACTCAAATTTTGAAATCTGAATAGACTAAGCATAAATGTGATTCATTTTAATGATACATGTTCTCAGATGAGAAAAGCCTATTGCCATTTGTGGACATTTTAGAAAGCTGCTTTCATTCCTAATTAAATAAACATTATATACGTATAAATATTTAAAATATTAAGCTAAAAAATATTTTGCGGGCTTCAATGTTACTTCCAGAAAGGATGCTAAAACCAGTCTATTGGCAGGAAAATGATCAGGGTTCATTAGGGGTTAGGTAAAAGATAAGAAATTTTAATTTGCAGATAAGTATTTCAGGAAAGGTGAATTAATCTAAATATGTATATTGATAAAATCTCCTACTATGATTAAATACTTTTGATTTTCAGATTTTAATATAAAAACCTTTTTTACTTAGGAGGAAGACATGTAGAGGCAAGGACTACAAAACATAAAAATCAATTCTCAAAAAGTTGACAGAAAGCTAGCTCTTACAGAAACGCTACCACTGAAGTATGATTTCCCAGTGTCTTATACTTCAGTTGAGATTAAGAACATTGTTTCTTGGTAGAAATTAACAAAAGTGGATAGAGAAAGGTCAGTGTTTTAAGTGAAAAAGAAAAGGCAAAGTCAAGTCTCATGGCCACTGCGTCACTCAGAAATCATACTGTACGTATCACATAATCCCTAGTAATGACACATATCAGTTTTTGAAAAGTATTTTAAAATTTTTTATTGGAGTATAATCACATATCCCTTTTTATATCACAAACTTATATGTCTCTGCTTTGTGTCTGTGTTGTGTTGATATAAAACATTCCTATTGGGCTTTACACATCGAATGTCAACAATCTCTAATCATCAAAACTCTCAACTACTTGTGAGTCTCTGCTAATATTTAGGTCTTCACTAGCTCTAAACACTTATGGTAAGTCATATAAAACTACTTCATTAATAAGTTGCATAGGTAATAATGTGAAAAGTTTCCAATTATGACAAAAATATCTGTAATTGCTCTAATTCTCCATTTTTATTTCCTAGTGGACTTCTGAATTCATAAATTGCCGGTTCAATGTGTGCTCTAAACCTAACATAGAGTGGTGACATTTTCAATGATTTATTCTCCATGGATACTCACTTTACTTAATTTTAGTTATGGTTCAATGTAACTATCTTTATTGAATCATCTAGAAGGTTGATGTAGAATTTGTTTATATGATTTATCATCTTTTGAGACTCATATAAGAGAGACATGTGCAAGACATGAAGATTCCAAAATTAACATAAAAACTAGAGTTACTATTCACAGTCTTCTGGGGAAGACAAACACTTATCAGATCCTTTTAATAACATGTGAAAAGTACAATAATAGAGATATTCATATAGCATTGTGGGTTCACAATGAAAATACTTTACTCAGACTTGGGAAATAAGAAGTGGTTTTCTAGGTAAGGTGCCCAACAAGCTGGGGTCTAAATGCAGGAACAGGGAGGATAATCTAGTGTTGAGCTGGGAAAATGGGGAAAACCACACGAACAAAAAGGAAAGCTAGCACAGTGTAGGGTGTTCAATGAATCAAAAGTAGAAATAGAAGAATAAATTCTAGAGGCAGAAGATTAAGATAATAAAAGAGGAAAAGTCCAGGTCATGGAGATTCCTCTCAACTAATGTTGTTTGGGAAACTGAAGGAAGGGCATGAACTGGGATCTAGGAATATAGGAATATAGGAGAGTGAAGTGGCAAACATTAACCCAAGATTTGCCCATTGGATCCCTTGGTGGCTCATAGAGGCACCAGAAGTTATAGCAATACAGGAGAAGGGTAATACTGATGTAGTTTTCCAGTTAGAGACACAGCGCTATACGCAATAGAAGGCAATCCTGGTTATCTTAAGCAGAAAGGAAATGTATTGAAAGGTGTGGTAGATAGCGTCTAAGCTGTCCCCATGAGAGGATCTCTCTCCCCTGTGGTTAACATCTTTACATAATCTCCTCCCCTTGAGTGTGGGCTGGATTTGTTGATTCACTTGTAATAAATAGAATAAGGCAGAAATGGTGAAAGGTCATCTCAGCAGTTAGGCTGTAAAGACTGTGGCTTCCACCCTAGATACTCTATCTTGCTCCCTCTTGGATGATGATCAGTTTCTCCCTGGTGAAAACTAATTGCTGTGTTATGAGAAAACCCTGTGGAGACTCCTATGGAGCAAGCTTGGAAACAGACATTCTGAGGTCCAACAACCGCCACGTACATGATTTGGATTTACCTGTCCTAGTTGAGCCTGGTGATGACTATGACCGCCCCACCCCCAAGAGTATTATTTGGAATAGGAGACGTGCAAATTGGATAGAAACCAGGGAAAGAACTGGGGCTGACAGAACTACTCAATCATGCAAGAAAGATGACACCATTTACGTAAACAGACTCTGGGTTTTCAGTCCCAGTATCACAACTTTCAAAATCAAAGAGAGAGAATCCAGTTGTCTATTATTTCAGCCATATGCTCACCCTTAGACCACACAGGATGGTAAAAGAAAGGATCTAGCAGAGAACCTTTTATATTCTCCAAAAATGCCTTTGACTTCTGTAGTGAGAGAGCAGAATCCCTGGACTGACAAGAACTCACTCAAATGAGAATGAGGTATTTCTCCAAAATAAAATTGATATGCTGTCAAGAAGGGAAAATTGATGTTGGGTAGTCAAGATACAATGAATGTCCACTGTCTGAGAAAAGAGAAATTCAGTATTGAGCATAGTAAAATTTTTATGATATCCAAGTGAAGATGTGCATGCAGTTTAATAAGTGAATCTAAAGCTTAAATGAGAGAAATCAGAGACTTAGTTGAGAGGCATCAAAACTTAGAATTTGAGTTCAGTTAATTTTATTTGGTCACCCATGGAGAACAAGATGAATAGGAGCCTTTAACTGAGGGAAGAATGCTATGAAATATTAACATGGGAAAGAAATATTGCAATGAAATATCAACATTGCAAAGAAAAAGAAGAGCCCATAAAGGTGAATAAGAAATATTGGTGAAATAAATTTGAGGAGAAAGTAGAACCCTGGGTACCAAAATTAAGAGATAAGAGCATTTCAAAGAGAAAATGACTGACAATATCAATTGTATTATAATATTTCAGTAAAATATGAATGCAAAATGGTCCTCACATTTGGAAATCAATGTTTATAGATTCCTTTTTTTGAAAACAAATCATTTCAGTAGCCAAATCCTGTTCATAAGAGTTGGTGGCTCTCCTTTGCACTAAGAATCAAGTTCAGAATTCTAGGCCTAACTTTTGATGTTCTCCCATAATCTGTCTACCCAATTTACTATTTATAAATATGGCTTATGTCCCCAACAAGACTATATTTTCCTTGAAGGCAGAGACTATATCTTACTTTTATATTATATTATCTAGTATATATTATAGTAATATATAGTAATATATAATATATAATAATATAGTAGGTTATCAATAAATCTATTTTAGATAAAAGGTGTTTTTATTGCTCACTCAGTCTATCTATCTATCTACACCTGTTTATCTGTGTATGTATGTATCTACTTATCTATCTATCATCTATGTACCTATTTTTACAAAACCTAGACTGTTAATAAGCTAGCTTAAATATAGTTTAAATTAGAAGGCTGACACAGTCTCTCTCTTTCTCTCTCTCTCCTGCATATCAGGTTTAGTCACTATAACAGAATTTCCTATATCTTCACTCTTTTCCCCCTTTTTCTACTAATTTACAAAGGGAACAGACGAGGTCTAGATACTGAATTACGGTTTTATCCATATTTTCTTGACAATTTATCTTTTTATTATAGAAAATAAACAAACAAAAATAAAAACAACTAATTTCCACTGTATGTTTTCTTCCCTAAACTAATATTTCTTAAACTATAGCCAGCACCTTCTTCAAAAAGACAGCTACACTATCATAAATACAAGAGTTTTTGTGTAGGTCCCATTAATTAATATGTTTGAAAATAAGCTTTAATATTCAAAAAAAGAGAAAGGAAGAAGGAAGCCTGAAATAAAAGTTTATGTGTTATCTACATCATTCCCTTTTTTAATTTAGGAGCATTTTCATGTCAACATTTGCCAGTCTCGCCTACAGGGAAGTAAAGTGTAGGATAAGTCCTGGAAAACACACAAGCTTCCTGCTTTTCTCTACTGTTTGAGTCACCTTCCTAATTATCATACAAACTTCAGGAAAATATTTCATAAACCTGGTTTTAAAACTAAAACTTTTTTCAGGTTTTGTTTTATTAAGTTTGGATATATGTTTGGAAGATCTTTTCCCAGGTTCATAGTAATCCTGATTTTTTTCAGTGTCTCCCGGTGTTAATATTTTACAAGGCTTACATGTGATTTGTGACATGACTTATTTAAAGTTAGCAGGAGAGCAGTCATCCCCCTTTGGCAATTCCAGTTCGCATACTAAATGCAGGTTTTCTCATGCAGTACAACACCTGAATAAATTTGAAAAACTGAGAATCATGAAAATGGTATCTCAATAGCAATTCAGTTCAGCAAAGGGACAAAATGTACCATGCAATATGACACCATGAGCAAGGTTAATGCCCTGTGGAAACTACATTTCCCTGAAGATTTGTTGTTGTTGATGATGATTTTAAATAAATACATACATAATCCTCCTATTACACACACTTTTCTGTCAGATGGGTATCAAAATACTGCTAAGATATGTCTATATCATGTGAAGAAAAACCTTTAGCTACAGCAAAAATAATGCACAAGACACCCATAAACAAACAAACAAAAACACCCAAACACAGCTGAGTGGGAGCGGATCAGCAACTCTTTTTAAATAATGTGCATCTGATGTAATTTTATTGTATTGAAGGAATAAATGTTTGTTAATTTTTTAATTTCCCTTATCCATTCCTAAATTCAAAGGTAATGACAATTCTGAAAAAACAGAAAATTGTAATATACTTACCTGAATTACACAGCAAATTATCATTTTTTTTCTTTCATTCTAACCAAGGAAAATGGTCTCATTTTAGCCAACCCACCACCCACGCACACAGAAAGTAAGAATACAAAAATCTGTCCCCTGCTATCAAGTTATTAATTGTTATGATTATGAAGAATTTGGTATAATCAGAAGTTTCTGAAATGTGGAAGCCTAATTGAACTGAAAATGTGTGATAAATAAAAACGTATGTCCACTATAAATGAATCCTTGAACCGAGCCCAGGGTATCACATTCATTCTCTCAGTCTCTGTCTCTGTCTCTTGTCTGTCTCTCTCTCTCTCTCTCACACACACACACACAGAATTTTTTTCCACAAGTAATCAAAGCTAATTACTGAAATTTCCAAGACCTCATTGTTTTGTAGCACAGAAAGTAACAAATACTGACAGAAAATCTTATAGAGAAACCCTAGGACAACAGAATAACTTATTCAATAAAGATTTGTAAAGTTTCTATTTTTGTTTGTTTCATGAAGGTGTTCATATGGTGTAGCTAGCCTGCAAGTTTAAATTCACATATATACAAAATTACAATCTAAAAAGTAATTAATGTGATATTCTTCAATTCTTTTGTTTTTTAATACATCTTTATTGGAATATAATTGCTTCACAATACTGTGTTAGTTTCTGTTGTACAACAAAGTGAAATCATCCATACACATACATATATCCCCATATCCCCTCCCTCTTGAGCCTCCCTCCCACCCTCCCTATCCCACGTCTCTAGGTCATTGTAAAGCACCCAGCTAATCTCCTTGTGCTATGCTGCTGCTTCCCAGTAGCTAACTATTTTACATTTGGTAGTGTATAATTAGTTTTCAAGACACGGATTAAAAAATCAGCTCAAAGCATCAATGTTCAAAAGAAAAGTCAATATTCTTTAGGAGGATATAACACTACAGTTTCCCAGTAATTAATGGTAACATCTCTCTCTTCAGCTCCGGAACTACCGGAAAGAGAAAAGTCTGGGCAGGCTTTCTGCCTCTCTTAGACTCAATTCGATTAGATAATTATTTGAATCTCCAGAAGTACCTTTGGAAATATTTTAGGAAATTATAGTTGACCTTCAAATCTCTTCACTGTTCAAATATTTATCCTTGATTATATATATATACACATATGTATATATGTTTATAAGTTTCCTGTGGAATCTCACTTAAGGAATTTGTGTCATAATTTTCAGATAATAAAATGGCGTTAGATTTTCTTTTAAAAAATTCTATTTGAATACTGTGGTCTGAATAGTAAGAGAAGATGGTAACACATTTCTCACATTCAACCAACTAATAAAGTCATGCCATCTGTGACATGCGAAGAGCTAAATGCATTATTGCTATAAAAGTGTCTTGTACTTCTCTATATAACTTCTTATTCTAGTGATGTATAAATAATATAAAATAAAAACTTAAAATTGTAAGTTGATAGGTGGTGGAGAGATAATATTTTGGCTTAACAGCACTAAGAGACGTGAAAGTCAACGGGAACCTTCTGAGAGAATCACTTCCTGTGTCAGATTCTGGGAATAGAAAAATCATCAACACATTTATTTTTTACCTCAAGAAATTCCGTCTTAGTTTCATGTTCCCTGTTTTCCTGTCCTTCCATTACAAACATATTTCCCCTACTTGCCAACACTTTTACTCCCTTTCCTGGTAATGTGTGCACACTTATCCAAGTGACATTGTAGGATGCCTCTAGAGCAATGTCGATTGTACCAAGCATGTCAAAGTCAATACTTCCTTTAAATTCTAAGTTATCTAGGTAATTCATTTATAAGAATGAGGAAGTAATAACATACAATGAAAAAAGGTTAGAAAATCAGTATAAGAAATTAAAAGACAGAGAGGAGGGTATGCCAGTCCTTTCTGTAGTGTAGCAAGAAAGCTTCTATGAGATCAAAATTTGAGTTGATTATTTTAGGTTAAGGCTTATTTTACCAGATGGTACCTGGAACTGGGGATGGAGGAGTAGGAGCCACTTCTACTAGAGAATATATCATATGACAAAGTGCGGAAGAGAGAGAGGAGTAAACTTCGGTAGTTTTGAAGTATAAATGTAAAACAAGGTCAGATAAGGAAAAGATGTGTGTTAACAGTAAGATATTTAAATCTTTGATAATTGGGAAGTATTGAAAAAATGAAGTAGAGAATTGTCATCCTTAATTTTAATTTCATATTTAAAATTTTAAGTACTTGAATGAACATTTTTAATTTCATGTCTTTAGTTTCATTCCTTATACCTTGAGGAACAACATTTAGACTCTAACAAGATCAGTGTTCCTACTGTGTGTTCGCATAATATACTGATTTAGGTCTGCCTTATAATTTGTCACACTTAATTGTGGTTTAATGCTTATAGTCCTATAGCATTCATGCTTTAAGGATAAGGACCATATTTCTGATTCACCTAGGTGGCCTCTAACATGTCAAATAAAATAAAATTGTAACAATTATTCAGTGAATAAGTGAATGGATGATTCACTCTTCCTCTATCCCTGCTCCTGGGAAATATTTTCTCCTTATGCATTATGTTCTATCTCAGTAAATGTCACCACAGTCCATCTAATTAGTCAGGACATTTGCCTGGAAATTTTCTTTACTCCACTCTCATACAACCAACATTAATCCATGAGAAAATCCTCTCAGTTCTTTAAATTACAACATGAATTTGACAACTTTTCACATACTCAACCATTCTCTGAACTATTGCAATATCCTGCTGACTTATTTCTTCAGTTTCTGCTTGACATTCTCCATAAAACGACAGGAGTTATCTTTTAACAAAGATAAATCAGAACCTGTCACTACTATGCTCAAAAAATTTTTCTGGTTCAACATATGGAATTTTGGAAAGAGCACCACCCCTACTTACACAACAATAAAATCCAGATATGGTGTTAGGGAGTGTTCTAACTTCATTCTTTTACATGTAGCTGTCCAGTTTTCCCAGCACCACTTATTGAAGAGACTGTCTTTTCTCCATTGTATATTCTTGCCTCCTTTATGAAAGATAAGGTGACCATATGCACGTCGGTTTATCTCTGGGCTTTCTATCCTGTTCCATTGATCTATATTTCTGTTTTTGTGCCTTGTACCATACTGTCTTGATTACCGTAGCTTTGTAATAGTGTCTGAAGTCAGGGAGCCTGATTCCTCCAGCTCCATTTTTCTTTCTCAAGATTGCTTTGGGTATTCGGGGTCTTTTGTGTTTCCATACAAATTGTGTAATTTTTTGTTCTAGTTCTGTGAAAAATGCCATTGGTAGGTTGATAAGGATTGCATTGAATCTGTAGATTGTTTTGGGTGGTATAGTCATTTTCACAATGTTGATTCTTCCAATCCAAAAACATGGTATATCTCTCCATCTGTTTGTATCATCATTAATTTCTTTCATCAGTGTCTTATAGTTTTCTGCATACAGGTCTTTTGTCTCCTTAGGTAGGTTTATTCCTAGGTATTTTATTCTTTTTCTTGCAATGGTAAATGGGATTGTTTCCTTAATTTCTCTTTCAGATTTTTCATCATTAGTGTATAAGAATGTAAGAGATTTCTATGCATTAATTTTGTATCCTGCTACTTTACCAAGTTCATTGATTAGCTCTAGTAGTTTTCTGGTAACATCTTTAGGATTCTCTATGTATAGTATTATGTCAACTGCAAACAGTGACAGCTTTACTTCTTTTCGGATTTAGATTCCTTTTATTTCTTTTTCTTCTCTGATTGCTGTGGCTAAAACTTCCAAAACTATGTTGAATAATAGTGGTGAAAGTGGGCAACCCTGTCTTGTTCCTGATCTTAGTGGAAATGTTTTCAGTTTTTCTCCATTGAGAACGATGTTGGCTGTATGTTTCTCATATATGGCCTTTATTATTTTGAGGTAAGTTCACTCTATGCCTACTTTCTGGAGAGTTTTTATCATAAATGGGTGTTGAATTTTGTCAAAAGCTTTTTCTTCATCTATTGATATCATATGGTTTTTATTCTTCAATTTGTTAATATGGTGTATCATGGTGATTGATTTGCATGTAGATTAAAGACCTAAATGTAAAGCCAGACACTATAAAGCTCTTAGAGGAAAACATAGGCAGAACACTCTATGACATAAATCACAGCAAGATCCTTCTGACCCACCTCCTAGAGAAATGGAAATAAAAACAAAAATAAACAAGTGGGACCTAATGAAACTTAAAAGCTTTTGCACAGCAAAGGAGACCATAAACAAGACAAAAAGACAACCGTCAGAATGGGAGAAAATATTTACAAGCGAAGCAACTGACAAAGGATTAATCTCCAAAATATACAAGCGGCTCAGGCAGCTCAATATCAAAAACCAAACAACCCAATCCAAAAATGGGCAGAAAACCTAAATAGACATTTCTCCAAACAAGATATACAGATAGCCAACAAACACATGAAAGGATGCTCAGCATCACTAATCATTATAGAAATGCAAATCAAAACTACAATGAGGTATCACCTCACACCAGTTAGAATGGGCATAATCAGAAAATCTACAAACAACAAATGCTGGAGAGGGTGTGGAGAAAAGGGAACCCTCTTGCACTGTTGGTGGGAATGTGAATTGATACAGCCACTATGGATAACAGTATGGAGGTTCCTTAAAAAACTAAAAATAGAGCTACCATATGACCCAGAAATCCCACTACTGGGCATATACCCTGAGAAAACCATAATTCAAAAAGAGTCATGTACCACAATGTTCATTGAAGCACTATTTACAATAGGCAGGACATGGAAGCAACCTAAGTGTCCACTGACAGATCAATGGATAAAGAAGATGTGGCACCTATATACCACGGAATATTACTTAGCCATAAAAAGAAAAGAAATTGAGTTATTTGTAGTGAGGTGGATGGACCTAGAGTCTGTCATACTGAGTGAAGTAAGCCAGAAAGAGAAAAACAAATACTGTATGCTAACACATATATATATGGAACCTACAAAAAAAAAAAAAAAAAGATTCTGGAGAACCTAGGGGCAGGACAGGAATAAAGACACAGACATAGAGAATGGACTTAAGGACACGGGGAAGGGGAAGGGGAAGCTGAGACGAAGTGAGAGAGTGACATTGACATATATACACTACCAAATGTAAAATAGATAGCTAGTGGGAAGCAGTCACATAGCACAGGGAGGTCAGCTTGGTGCTTTGTGACCACCTAGGGGGGTGGGATAAGGAGGGAGGGAGGGAGCTTCAAGAGGGAGGGGATATGGGGATCTAAGTATATGTATAGCTGATTCACTTTGTTATACAGCAGAAACTAACACAACAATGTAAAACAATTATACTCTATTTTAGGTGTTAAAAAAAAATCCAGATAAACTACAAAATTAAAGCTGTCCTTGAACCTGACACTCAGTTCCACTGTTCAACATGAAAAGTTCAAAGATTCAATCACAAAATATAAAACTCTTGAAAGAAATAAGGGGAAAAATTGTATTACCAAAAGACAAAGCAATCAACAGGACCAGACTCAGAGATGACCCCTATATAGGAATGCACAGGGAGCTAATTTGTAACAACTGTGATTAATATGGTAAACTGCCTAGTGGAGTGTGGAAAATAGATGGGGAATTTCAACAGAGGCAGAAAAGGTGAAATGGAAATGCTGCTGGGGCAGGGGGTTGGGGAGAGGGAAGAAACACAACAACACTACTGAAGATAGCACTGAGGGACAAGAATACACAGTCTAACACATTTTATTATAGTAATTAAAAAATTTACCTATTTTTGTCTTATACTAAAATATGAAATTCATGATTGCAAAGTTAAATGTAGTCTATCTGTGCCTATTTTCTTCACCACATTTTTTTCTAGTCACTGGAACAATAACATGCAAATAGCAGGCAAATGAAAAGTCTTTACTAACTGGAATCACCATATGAAGAATTTTTATTATCATTTTACTTTTCTTAAGAATATCAAGAATCTAAGATTTCTTAGACTTCTGTAAGTTTGCACTGGATGTTTACATTTATTTATTTATTTATTTATATGTGGACTCTTCTGGAGGTTGTATGACACCTTTAGCTTCTTTCACAGGGCCTTTTAAAATCCTTAAAGTAAAATATTAGAATAAAAAGAAACACAAATATGTTGAAATAAAGTTATAAAATAATTTTAAAATTGTATGGTATAGAAATATGAGTGCATCATTATTAAATACATTAGTATGTTTTAGCAGGAAGGAATGTAATAATTATGATTACAAAATGGTGATGAATGTAAAACATATATACAGTACAGTATCTCTAATGGGATAGGAAAAGAAAAACATGTACGATTTCTATGGGTAACAAAGTACTGCAAATACTGCAGTGATTTATTACCCACATTTCTAATTGAAAAAATAAATAAATAAAGGTTAAATATCAGTAGGGGACAAATATGTAATTTTTTTTCTATCTCAGTTCATGGATTTCTTATATCCATGAAGCTCTGGAATGACTGAAGACGCCAATTTAAAAACCTCAGCTTCACAGAAATATATATATTTTAAATGCTACTCATTTTTAACAGTAGAGAATGTTGTATTTAAAGTTTAGTCATCAACAATGAATAGATAACCTGACTCTGTGTCTCTGTCTCTGACTCTCTGTCTTTCTCTGTCTCTCTCTGTCTCTCTCTGTCTCTGTCTCTCTCTCTCTCTCTCTCTCTATATATATATATATACACACACACACATATATCTCACCCCATAGAAATTTTGCAAAAGAATACAAATTAATAAAAATAAAACGTTATAGAAAGATTTCTTATTGTGAGTGAATCAAAGAGAGTTTCCTGCGTTTACAAAATGGTGCTTGCTTTTCAAATAGGTATCTTGGGATTCTTAGCTATTTCACAGAAAAAAAGATCTGAAACAGTCTAGTGTTCAGGTTTGGAGAGTCGGCTGCAGAATAGCTCTCTTGAAAGCATCTGATAGAATCCAGAGATAAAGAGCCAAAGGTAACAGGGAGGTCTTCGGGAAGACTCTATAGAATTGAAAGTATTTGCACAGAAGTGCCCCTCAGGTAATTGATAAAAAGTAGAGGTATAGTCCACTGAGATAAGAAACTACCAAACATAAGAGAATAAAAATTTCTTCTGGGAAATACTGAGGTAATCCATCAACTTTATTTTTTTAGTCCTTTTCTATTTCACTTTCCTTCAACAAAGTCTTTATTTTGACAATGTAGAAAGGTTTACACAAACAGCTTGTAATGGAAAAAGTATAATAATCCCTAAATTCACTTGCTAGGGCAAGTTTACTTGCAACAAAAGAAGGTAGAAGGCTGGCAATTTTTAGCACATTTGGACTAACCGTAAGCAAACAGGGCTTTACAAAAAAAAAATGTGGAAATTTAGTTTGGTTAGTTGAATGCAACTCTGGCTTTTAGTGGAAGAAAAAATAGAGGTTACATTAAGCAACCAAAATTCATTTCTGCTTCTCACCCAGAAATATGGCTCTTTAAAATACAAAAACTCCTGTTTTAATAAAAATTGGTACTCTAAAACCATTTTCCTACTTTTACCAAATGAGTTATAGAATTGTCAGGGAAGAGACCAATACTTGATGATAATGATATTTACCAGAGATTTTACTTGGTGTAAACAAATATGCCCTAAAATATATTGGCTGAAGGATCATAGGAAAGGCATTTTAGCAGTTTGTCTCCAATTTCTTGGATCACAAGACATCACCCACCAAAAATAAAAGCCTTAAGCTCTTATTCTGCTTGTGACTCTAGGAATCCCCAAAGTAGAAGTGTCTCACAAAATTCTAAATTACTGCCTGGTGACCTATAGGTCTCTGACCTAGTTTTCCCTTACCATGTCTTTGCCTTTTTGTCTGCGTCCCTTGTATTCTGCATCAATCCACCTGCCATGGGCTGCTATGTGAACAGTGCTTTCCTTGAGCAGTGTTACTTGACCTCTGACAACCTTGGGGAAATTATTCCCTTTGTAGTCACTACTCTGAGTTCATCATTGTCTCCGACTGCTTCTGTGGTTTTTACTTCTCTCTTAGGAAGATAGGAAAATATATTCCCTTTTGCATGCCCGACTCTTGTGAAAAAAACATTACAAAGCAGAATTGTTTGCGCCCCCAGTGATTCAGTCCTGTTATTGTAGTCGTCTCCTTTCCAATATCCCCAAGATGAGAATGCTGAGAGGTTAAAGAACAGCCGTACAAAATAGCTGGTCCACTGTACCATGTAGGCCCTGCTCAGTCTGAGCCCCCAGACCAGGGTCTTTTCTCATTAATACGCATATTTTTCTCTAAAGTATCTTATTGTCTTTTTCTGTGTAAATGTAAATGCCATAAATCTATGTTTTATGGCATTCTATTCCCACCATCAGTCTGCCAGATGGGTTTGAGTCTCTCTCTTCTATATCCCATGGGGATCTGTGACTGTAAATCTGGGGAAATAGTTAGATACAAGCTTAGAAAAATAGTAAGCATTTGATAATGATTAATATTATCAGAGTTATGTTTGCCCAGAAATCCATTTGGTAATCTTCAGGAGGCAGTCTAATCACATAGGCCAGCCTAGCCAGCATGTCCCAAACTCAACTAAGGCTCAGAAAGGGCAACATATGACACAGCCCCTCACACATGTATCATCTCCCCAGTTCTCACTATAACTCAGGGATGCTGTTTAGAATTACTATTTTATAAATTGTAATAAAAGAAATCAGGGTAAATTGAAGTCAAATAAGAAGTGGCAGAGCTGGAGAAAAACAAAGTGTATCTAAATCCCCAAATGGGTATATCATTATTCAAAATGTCATTAGAGTTATCATAACCATTGATTAACTACTAGGAATAATCCAGTGCAACAATCCTTTTTCCTTTGTAACCTCAGTACCTGGAAAAACACTATCAAATGAACTCAAGTCCGAGAGTGTTCTTTCCTAGATGAAAATCAACATAACAGCTCTTAATTTTGGAATCTCAGGAAACAATATAACCTTCCTTATCCCTCCTGCTTCTTAACCAAACTGTTCAGACTCTCTCCAATATTTTGTGGGAGGCAAGCTAGGTAGTGGTTAGACCCATGTTCTCTGGAATCCACAATCAACCCCTCTACAAATCCCACATCTACTACTGACTGACTTGTAATCTGAGATAAAGTATTTAATATCTTTGCTTTCATTTTCTTATCTGAAAAAGGGAATAATTGTAGTACATTATAGCATTATTTTGAAAGTTAAATGAGATATCACTTGTAAAGAATGTAATGCATTGCTTAGCCCTCAGCAGGCACTTAACGAATAATAGTTATTTTAAATTTGAAAAAAATACAATGCATAAATCAAATCAGAAAATAAAGGAGAAAGCTGAGGAGTATGTGTTTTAAGTTTCACATTTAGGTGTCCCAAACATATTTATTAAGTCATTGTGGAAACAGTGATTGTGGACTATGGTTAATATCTACTTTCAAGGCACTAACACTATTTTTTCTACTACTGTGATAACTTATAAACTATAGTAGATGTTTGAGGACAGAGGAAAAGGTATATAGTAGTTGCTTTCGAGTGGGAGGTTAGATGGACTAAGAAAATATGGCAGGATTGCAGGGTAGCATTAAGGGGTCACATGTGGTTAGCAGTCCTGAGTTTAAAGTCAGGCCAGTTAGCAAAGCAGATTCTTCTTTTTCAGCCATATTCAGCTTCATGCTTTTAGTTATAATAGATAATAAAATTTAACCAAGATAGGCCTTTAGCTATAAGGGTGCAAAGAATGGAGAGACCAGGTGTATCAGTTAAAAGAACCTAGGTTATGCTGCAGAAAATAAGATAAATAATACTCAGCAGCTTAAAACAATCCAAGTTTATGTCTTGCTCACGTTACAGCTCCATCACATCAGCAGCAGTGGAAGGTTGTTGGTGGTATCAGGCTCTGGAGAATCTCCATTTGACTAAACGCTTCAGCTTCAAGGGCCAATTAAATCACTTCTCCTCAGAACTCATTGAGCTGGGCAAATGGCCACACCCAACAACAAGGGGACTAGAAAGTGCAGTCCTACCTGAACAGAAGACAATCAGGGTATTTGGTAACAGCAATGATGTCACACACAAGTGAAAGGATCATCTATATATATACTGATATCAAGAAAACATGTGGGGGCTTCCCTGGTGGCGCAGTGGTTGAGAGTCTGCCTGCCAATGCAGGGGACACAGGTTCGAGCCTTGGTCCGGGAAGATCCCACATGCTGCGGAGCAACTGGGCCCGTGAGCCACAACTACTGAGCCTGCGCGTCTGGAGCCTGTGCTCCGCAACAAGAGAGGCCACGGTAGTGAGAGGCCCGCGCACCGCGATGAAGAGTGGCCGCCCGCTTGCCACAGCTAGAGAAAGCCCTCGCACAGAAACGAAGACCCAACACAGCCAAATAAATAAATTAATTAATTAAAAAAAAAAGAAAGAAAACGTGATAGGGTCAATGTAGGAGTGAGATTCAGTGAGTGAAGAGGTAAAATCATAAAGAAATGAAGGGCGAATGATCACAAAATCTTTAAATAAGTGAAAAAAAGAATGAAGAACAAGTAGTAAAATCAGATAAGAAGTATTTCAAAGCAGAAATGAGGGGGTGGGTTCAGCCTGAGGAAATAAGGAGCAAGACAGGTAATTGTCCTCCGTCAGGTTTGGTTTTATGAGAGCTGCACGTAAAACAGTGATTTCAGGTGAAAGCCAAGTATCATTTGAAGCAAAAAGGTAAAAAAAAAAAAAAAAAAAAAAAAAAAAATGATGAGAGGTGAGTTTGGGGTTAATTTTTTTTTTCTTTTTTTACTTATAATGAATCCTGTGATTTTAGAGGACACAATGGAAGGATTTCAGAAGTTGGGGACAATGGCAGATGGGGTCAGATTAAACAATATACAGGTCCATATAAAGATGTATTTTCAAGGAATGAGGCATGACTTAGGCTTTCTGGGTATCTTATGATTACTGGTGCACAAAGACAAAGGGCAAAATGAAATTTGTGTCCATGCTCTCCAAGGCTTATTGTAGTGGTGACATTGTGGAGAGAGAGAAGAAAGAGACTTGCCCGGAGCACAGAGAACTCATTGGCTCCATCTAATCTGTACCATTTTTCACCATCGTGAGGGTTTAAGTCAAAAGAGTGCATGGAGTTGTAGGATAGTATTGATAATTGTTTAACAGATTTGCACTACAGTAGCAACACATTCAGATAATAAAATCTTGGAATGCATTTAGTGTCCCATGTAGGGTAGTCTTTCAGTTTACTCCAAAATCTGACCAGAGTTCATTTGCTGTATGGATGAAGAACTTAATAAAAGTCTTCATTAACTTGACACTCACTTCTGGGAAATAAGTAATGGGTATGTACATGATTAGATGTTGGACTACAGACATTGCTGGAATTTTGCATATGATTCCATTGCTAAAGATTTGTTATAGTGATGAGGATTTTGCCTTTGTGTTTTATCTAGCTGAATTGTTGAGTAGGGAATTACTTTAAAAAATAGATCTATTCAACTAAGGTATTAGGATGAAAAGCTATTAAAGAAGATAGTGATACAATTGGTTTCTGAACCAGTAAATGGTAACTTGAGGAAATAAAATTTTTATATCACTTAATTTATCACATATGTGTTTCTTAGTTTCCTGTAATTTAAAAGCATCATTGCCCCCATCTTTACTTGTAATGAACTCCCTACCGATTAGATCACCTGAATGTTTTCTCTAAATTTGAATTAGCAGAGGTTTATACAATAAACATATCTATTGTACATTTCATATGACCACTTAAAAATGTCTAATTTAGAAATAAAAGGTTTTGAATTAAGCAACTCATTAAAAAAAACCCAATATTTTGTGGTAGCCTTGCAAAAGAAGTAGTGGGTTATCTTAAAATTAAAGGTTTAAAACTTCCTCTATAAATAATATAAAAGGGATATATTTTATCAATATGAAGAAATAAACTTCAAGGAAGTATTTCTAAAACTAATAGTAAAAGAACAAAACACTGAATAACAATCATCCTGGCTTTATAGATAACTTACTTTCAAGTTACTTTCTATTTACCTCTAAAAATCAACCCACAGTGAGGTTTTGGTTGGCAATAAGGGATCACTGGGCAACCTCTTTTGTACTTCCAAGGCCAAGGTGAGGTTATTTAACAGACATTCCTTAAAGAAATCTAATCTGTGTTATCCCTATGTTCTACTTGTTTCCTGTTTTTAAGAGGTGTGTTTTGCCTGATGAACTAGTTTTTCTTGTGAGGTAGGTCTTAACCACCTTCAAGTAAATAATATAAAATTTGGGGCCTCCATTCATAAACAGCTCATATAGTCAAAAGTGTCTGTGTACCAGCCTCCACTACATTCTATATTATGGAAGTCTGTGTTCTGTGTTTGTAAATCATGTTCACTACTAAATGTGTGGAAGGAATTTAAAAAGCGAGAGATATTTTGACATCCATGCTCTTAAAAATCATTTTAGGGAAAATTTAAAGATGATTATGGAAATTTTATTTATTTTAATATAGGTGTGGAAAATATTACTGAGGTGGTATTTCAGATGAATTTGTTAGTTAATAAATTACACGCTTCAGCTGTGGTTGACATGGTTGCAATTTCTTTCTTCTGGGACAAGAGCTATCAACCCAATGAACTTGTAACTGCAGAGGAAAAACTACTTCGCTGAGCTTGTTTAAGAGATTAGCTGTCTTTAACCCTAGACTTGATTATGCTGTAGATAGGTTCAGACTGTACTAATTCTCCATGGCTAAAATGCCTTCAACTCAGGAAAATCATGGTTTCAAGCATTGCTGAGCAATTTGTTGATAATAATGTCACAATTTCAAAGTGAGTGGCTGATTTAGATGAGAAAAGCTCCTTGGGATATGTGTGAGTTATGAAGTTTCTCTCCTATATGTGTGCATCAGATTCAAGTACAGCTGATTAAAATTTTGTCTCATAACTGATGGCGTATCCTTAAGGTTTGGGGGACAAGTTTATGAATTCAAGAATTTATTTGGAAAATTTTGTAAACAACTGTAGTCAAATTTTGGGTCCTTTGGCTCTGATTGACCATTCATCATATAAATATGTCAGACTTACTTTACTGACTTAAAATTCCTCAAATTTTTACATACTCAGATTCTTGAATAAAGATTACACATATATCTTTATTCTCATTGGCTTAACAACAACAAAAAAATCTATCAATAATTAGGACCAGGCCTAAAACTATATCATCACATATCACCGCTAAAAAGATCTGCATTTTGAAGAATAAAGACTATATGTATTTAACACTGCTTCCCACATGGTTGATTTTTAGTTCCAAAACATGGCATTCCAAGTCCATCACAGTCTACATCTTTCCTTGCTTTCCAAACTTACTTATTTTATATCGCACTTTATTCTTTATTTTCTAGTAATTAAAATTGCTTATAGTTCCCAGAATCTATTATGATATTTTACACTCCTTTTTCTTTATGTTATAAAATTTCCTCTTCCTTGGGATACCTATTCTGTTTCTGCTACAGAACTTTTACTCATCTTTCAAAATACACCTTAGAAATAAATTCCTCAAGTAAATTTTCTCTTGTGACCTCAGGCAGGTAACTTTAGGACAGATCTCCTGGGTCCTACATATTATTTGTAATACTTCAGTTCCATATTTAACAAACTATCTTAACATTTATATTTTGTGTTATAAAGCTCCTTTTCTAGATAATTAAACCATGAAAGGTAAGTACTCCTTTTATCCATATATGATCAAAATATTTCCTGCATAAGTTATGTAAATAATAATTTATTGAATCAATAAGGAAATGTTCACTAACAATAACAAATCATGTGTGACAAATTCACATACATAGGAGTTAGAATACTATATGTCATTGAAAAAATCTGCAAAACTCCCCAAACTCTGAAACTTCAGGAGTTCTAAAAGATTCCCAGGGGCAGTAGAACTGCTCAGAGAATCTTCTAGGACTCATAGTCTCTCTAATAGACTTTTCTCCAGCTCAAGGCTTTTCTGTAATTCCAAACTAATGGTCTCTTGTAATAGAAATGCATACAGTTGACATCAAGGGTAAATTTTTGGGGGGATACAGGAAATATTTTATGTTTTCTTTCCCTGAATTGTCACAGATATTTTACTTGCTATTTACATTTTTCAAGCAATTTACTGAATATAGTTTACATCCTTTAATACAAAAATATACTACTTTTAGTTGTAATTTTTCTTTTTAAAATATACATATAGGGCTTATGAAAAGGATGGATTAGCTTTTATTTCACCTCTATCCCTATGGAACTGATAAGTATACAAGTGATTCTAATACAGTAAGAATCAAAACATTTGAGAAAGAGTTGTCTACCCCACATATAAGTAGAAATCCTGCAGGGGGATTAAACTCATCCATAAACATGGATGGGCTGATATGGCCTCATAATCAATATCATATCCTCAGAAATATACTAAAAGTTGTGGAAGATAAAAAATTAGCATCAAATTGTTTATAATCTGTTTGGAAAGTCAGTATTTACTAACCTGAAACAAAAGTTTATATTAAAAAAGAACATAAAATTTCAGAGTATAAAGAAATAAAATTAAAGGGATCAGTAACAGAATAGATTGTTGTCCAACTATTTATTTTCCCTCATAACCGCTTTATAGATCCCCATTCATTATCAGGAGTTACTCAGGAGCTCCGTTGATAGAAATTATGTCCTTACTTCATTTTGAACTTGACCATGAAGTACGCTTTGACCAATGGAATGTGAGTAAATGTGATATTTATTATGTCAAAACCAAAACTTTAATATGATTGCATGGTCTGGCTCAGTCTCTCTTTTATTTCGGTGCTATTTGTTCCAGGAAAGATTACCATGCCCCAGACAGAGATTGCTTTATTCAGTCCCAGACTGAGGAAACATGGGGAGGAGAGCAGAGCAGGGCAACTGCCAACTTGTCCTTATTGTAACATAGCAAAACATAAATGTTGTAAAGAACTGATATTTTGACACTGTTGTTATTCCAGGACTTATAAAGAAATTAATACTAGCGTCAGAGTGCTGCTGTAGCATATATAAAACTAAAATAGGGTGCTACGGACTTTGAGCCAAGTGTCAGGCAGTGTGGACATCATTAATAAAATTTAGATAAATGACAATCCAATGTTATTTCTGCCAGATTGTTTGGTAAAACGATTGCCTATTTTAAAATTAGGTAGTATACTTAATGAATTTGTGCCCACTACACTGGCTATTAGCTGTGTTTTGCATGGTACCACAGAAAAGAGATGAGTTTAAGAAAAAATTAGGCTGTTGGCAATCAGAGATGAAACAAAGAATTCCCAAAATTCAGGACTTGCAGGTTTGAAAGATGCACTCAACTACAGTAGTCAAATATAAACTTGAGAAACGCCCTGAGCCACAAAAGCCAATGAAGACAAAGTCTTAAGGAAAACACCAAATCAAGGCACAGAGGGAGAGGTGATCATCAAACTCTTTGTTAAGACCTCTCACTGACTTATGAGCAGAGAAAAGAGACCAAATGTGTGGTCCCCCAAAAGCCTGGTGAGATCAAAATAGTTATCAAGACATCTAGACAAGAGATACATCTCAAAAAGAAGTGTGGGTGTGACTGCTGGCACAAGCGGCTGACTGAAGTCAAAGAGCTAAATGCCAACAAGGTTTTGAAAGTTGTATCTCCAAAAGTGCCACCAGCTTGGTTTGAGACTAAAATACAAAACAAGCCTTAGGCTCTCGATTTTCTAACGGCAGAAACAGGAAGTTACTCAGCTTCTGCGCTGCTCAGATTCTCCCATGTGCCTTTCTGATGTGACTGAGGAGGGTGACGAAGAAAGAAGAGTCTCCAGGAGAGCAAAGTCTAAGTTACAAGAAACAAGGATTGGTGATCAGTAACCAACACAAGAGTGGGTTAAATTGGGGATTAATCAGGGAATATTCCCTAAATTCTGTGATGGCAGACCTTTACTACTGTGACACAGGGATTAATTGCCATGCAGCAGTGACTCTGAGGGTCTCTTCTTTTTCTCTATCTGAATGAGTATGTTTATTTGGTTAGAGTATCCCTGTTTCACCATAAAATATTGGGTGTGGATGAGGAATATGCTTGTATTATTTGTTCATTTGTTTCCAGATCAAAAGGAGCTACATTTGGACCTGATTGAGATCATGGGATGTAAGACTTTGCATTTTATGCCTTAATTAAATGTATTTGCTTTATTCCTAAGGGAAGTATTGAGTGCATTTTTTCATGCAGGAGGAAAGTCAATTATATGCCATCAAGAGTTCAGATTGGAATAATTGATGTTATTGTTTGAATATCTGCTCTCTCCCATCTAAGAGTATTATATAGTCCTATCTCCCAGAAAGTGGAATATAATTTCCTCCTCCAATGTAAGGCATGTGTAAGTGATTTGTTTTAGACAATGAAATGAGAGTAGACATGATACACAAGACAACAGTTCATACCGAATCTTTAGATACATCTATGTAATTTATTTCAAACTCTTCCTTAAGAACAACGTATCCCAGATGTTGGTTAATCCTTCACAGTGTGTTCTGGAACTAGATGATGCATGGAGCTAATCTGAGTCCAGTCAAGTCCAGCCAAACTCAGCAGAGCTCAATTAACCCAAAGCTGACCTATAACCTACATTCTGCCAACCTATAGAGTCGATTTTACTGTAGTAAAAATGAATGTTTCCTATTGCAATAAAGAAAAATAATCAGGGAAAAACTTTATATATACAGGTGGGATTTTGCCATATTGCGGAGATTTGGCATCTGGATAACAAAAGGATGAAGCAAAATATTTTTGAAGCAAAGGTAAGTGCAAAGGTGGGGAAGCAAGAATAAAGTTGGCTTGTTTGAGAAAGAGTAAAGAGGTAATTCTGATTACATAAAAACTGCATGATGAGGAATAGTAAAAAATGGCCTAAAACTCTGAGCAAACTGTTAAGATTCACAATCTCTGGGGCTTTATGAATGGCATAGTGGATTAACACAGACAGCCTATGTTATGGTCACATGTTTCTAGCTTCTGTTGTCTTATGGCTTGTGTATATGTTTAGAAAGTTTTCCTCTCAGAGTGCTCCTAATTGCACAAGATAGGATCTATAAAAGCAAGTATATTTTCCAGGTTCTCCATTTCATATTATGATTTGTTGGAACACATTTAAATCTTAATTTGTTAATGTAAAATCTTTTAAGCTTTCATTGACTCTGAATTCAAATCCTTAGGAATTGGTCACAATACTAATCTGAATGTAGAAAAAAGTAATAAGATGGCACAAAGCATCATTTCAGTTATCTCTATTGTTTAACTGGATTTTTACTGCAAAAAACATGTTATATATGTATAACAATAGTAGTAATAGTATCTTACTCAGTAAGAGAATAACACTGTCAGCTACTGAGAAAGGTTATCTTTGAACTATGTGATCTAATGCCCTGTGGTTCAGAGCGTAGAGCCTTCAGCGACATTTCCTTCAATCTTAATGTCATCAGAGGCAACGTTTAGGAGACATGAGTTTATTTCAAAATGACAGGTAAGTCTTGTAGCAATTTTTCTTGTTCCCTTTCTGAAAAATGATGATTTTCAGTTTAATTCATTTTTTAAAAATCTTTGATGGATGGTAGGTGGTCTGCAATAGTGAAATATGTGTCTGTTTTTATTTAACCTATGACCTCCCTGTGTTACTAGGTGATTGAACTCATCTTCCAAAAAAGTGGAGTTTTATTTATTGCCATAAAGAAGAGTTTTAACATTAGCAGATACTAAAGGATTTGACAATGTGGTTCAATTCAGTAATCCAGTGATCTATTGATTCGGTTTAGTTATTTTATATTTTAGTCCCGAGTGGCATCAGTTCCTTTAAGATGTTACTTTACAAAAAAATAAGCCATTCATATTTTATTTCTCTGTACACTGTAAATGAGATCGGCTTATTAGCAAGCCACATTTGAAAACCAATCTTACTACTTGAACATTAAATATCATATTTACATAATTATTCATTAAAAGTAATTTTTAGAATGTTTATCTAGACATTGAAAGTTGAAAATATAACCTAATTGAGTTAATTGACTTAGTACTATAATTTAAGATTTGCATTCCATAATAGCCCAACAGACAAAATGACATTAAAGTTTTCAAAAGACCTCCTACAGATGCCTGCCCCTGGCTCAAAACAGATATGTTTCTGGAAAATTAGCCATGTGACTAAGATAATTCCTCTCTGCATCTCCCTAACACCTGTTCGCTCCTCTTCCCTTTGGCCTGGAAGGAAGTATATGGAACTCCAAGTATTATTATTTCTATTTAGTGTCTGGATGCTTGTAAATTTTTAAGTTATAACCTCATTAAAACATACGGCAGATACTTCAGTACTTTTCAAGTGCTATTTTTAGACCCTTTTAAGTTTTTCCTTGGTTGTAGGATATATTATAGGCTCCATATAACCTCAAAGTTCTTTTAAAGGTTTACTTGGATCACTCTCCAGATGAAATCCACACCACAAATCTACATCCAGTCCCTCATCTTATTTTGGTTCCTTGAACTTTTCACACATCACAGAGCTCCCAAGTGCTGGAACACTATTCCTCCACCCCTCTTTGCCCAGAAATGTCACCTGAATCTTCATTTCTCAAGACTTAAATCATTTTTTCTATGAAACTTTTTCTGAAGTCTCAGACAAGCTTAGATGCCCCTGTTACATACTAGCTCAAAAAGAGTATATGTTCCTTTCAAATATTTATATTCAAATCTTAATTTATGCATTTATCTTTAAAACTAGAATATGGGATAGCATATTATGTTTACCCGTTCCTTCTTATTTATTTAAATCTGGGAAGAATAGCATCCATAATTAATTCCTCTGATAGTAGTTATCTAAGTTGGAGAAAAGGTGTCTATGGTTGAAAGGAAAAGAAAGCTAAATTCCAGAATTACAAAAACTGACATGACTCAGAAAAGAAAAGAAACACGTAAAAAAGAAATGTGATTAGCTCTCCCAAGTGTTTTCAGAATTATGTAAATGTCTTACTCCACTTGAGGATGATATTTTCATTGAATGCAAGCTCTTTATTTGTTCACTTTAATTGCCTATCTAGGCAGATATTTGGTAATTGCAATGTATAGGTCAAATAAACTCCCCAGTATGTTTTTCAGCATTTTCAGCAGCCTTCCTGTAAGTTAAATGAAAGTATCAAGTAAGAAATTGCAGTATCAGTTTTTTTCTCCCTAATTAGAACAGAACTTTTTTATTACCATTTTGAGTGTTGCTGTTTCATCTGTGATCCTGAAGTAGCTACTGCCTAATGACTCTGGTAGAGAAAAAAAGGTCATGGCTAACATTGTATTGGCATTTTGCCTTTGTCTAGTCACAGCAGGAGCCATTGCTCTATAGAATGTTTAAAGGAAATAAATCTGTGGCTTTTATGATGATTGAGAAACTGTACAATCCCTGGGTAGGGGGTTAATTAGAAATGAAAGGGCTTAAAATTTCTCTCAAAGCAGATCTCTTTGGGGATGTCATTTTCAGAAAGCATCTCATTTATGCATCTCTGAAGTGCTTTTTAAAAAGCATATTCTTTTAAAAAAACAGAGAACCAGAGAAAAGTCATGAGGATCAGAACTAGAAGGGATACATTAATGAATAAGAAGTAATTGTAAAAATCCATTAGGAAACCTAGTAATTTCTGTCTGTTTAAATAGTGCTATTTGCATATATTTTACCATCGATATGATAAAATCATGCTAATTTTTTATAGTAGGCATTTTGTAATTGATTGTTTCAGTCATTTTTCTGTTTACATTAGAGGACAGATGTTACTCTTACATTTGTATTTGTGATAAAATTGTGTTCAGAGTAAGAGGGAATTATATAAATTGTCTGCAGGGAAGAACCAGTTAATTTTGTCCTACTTACATCACAAAACGTGGGCAAGATATTGTAGAGACCATGAAAGAAAATCTGCTCTTTCACTGAATATTCAAATGACTATAGGGCCTTATACTAGCCACAGAGAAAAGAAAAAGAAAATATTAACTTACATAGGAAATATATTTTACTTTCTAGGAGCTTATAGTCTAGTAGAAGATACGTAGAAGATTCAAAAATTAGTATTAGATGTGGTGTCACTTGCCAAGTCCCTGAAAATGCCATCACCATGCTAACTTGTGGATAAAGTAAAGCCAAGTTTATTATTTCAGTAGGGGGAGCCCCTGTATTGAGTCTGAGTAGGGTCTCAGAATGGAGACATCAATGGCAACATATTCAGAAAGATTTGGAGATCTCAGTTTTCTCCTTTTTCTTTGAGCATTTACTTTAGAAAATCTGTAATTTTAAGTACTTTCTCCTCTCTTTGAAATGCATATAAATCCTTTGAAAACTAGATTGGTATTTTATTAGTTTATGACCTAGGAATGTCTTTCTCAAGGACTTAGAGACTATTTCTTTGAAATGTAATCATCAAGAGAGGTAGCACCCCTTACTCCCAGTCTCTGTGGGAGGGTAGGAGCCTATTTCTGTGGGCACTTTGCTCCAAGGTGCAGAACTACTTCCTATTATCATAAAGATACGAGAAGTTTGTTTTTCCTCTGGATAATGCCAATTAACTCACACAGAAGGACACCCCCATAATAAGGCAAAGTTAAGATGAACTATGTGTGATAAATGGTGCTGTTAAGTCCTCTGACTTGAGGACTAGTTATCACTTACCTTGAAAACATGTAATGGGTTGTATCTGCATGACTGTGTAAAAGAGTGAGATTTATTTTTGTTTTTGAAATATCTTAGCAGATTGCTTGTAATGCACGTCACACTCTGGTTTAATTAATGTTTATTCAATAATGAAAGTTTTCTCTTTCTCTACTACTTTTGTGGAAAGAATTTCTGGGTTGGGAGACTTTGTTTTTGATTCTATTTCCCCAAATTTCCATCGCAGGGGACCTGTTTGGGACTGGGCAAAGTTTGTGCTGTAATAGTTTAGGACTGGTGGGCACAGTGAGAGAAGGGTTTTAAGTGAGTCTTGAAGAGTAAAGATTTGTTTGTTCAGCTAAATCGAGCATTATTATTCTGAGAAGGAGCTATGGGTAAGTAGACTATTCTATTGTTCAGATAAACAGGTATTTGATAAGTTCCTAAAACAATGAATGAAGTTATTATAACTTCGTCTCCCTGGGTAAAAATTTTCTGAAGTATTAAATTCATGTTAATTGCAGGCAATAGAATATTAAATTTGTGTTAGTGTATGCAACAAGCTGTGGGTCTGTAAGTGGTTTAAATTCTCATGTGGAAAATTGCCATTCAAATGATATAAGCCAACAGTTGTTGGTGTTCAGGGTAAAGAGGCTTCATATTTCAGTTGTGATAAGAGAAAGCATGTTCATAACTCCGTTGGAATTCATGACTGTTCTTGAAGACAAGAAAGAATTCCAGTAAAAAGGCATGAGTAGGAAAGATGTTCTAGCTAGGGTTGATTCAACAGCATATGAGGCTGTAATCTTGGGGAAAGGAAGGGAATTTGAAAATGTAGCTCCACTGATAAATAGCCAGAGATGAGGCTGAAAGAAAAATAGGGAAGGGATTCTAAGGAATTTTGAGTGTTGACCCTTAGGACTTCGGTTTTTACTTGGTAGGAACTGGGGAAAGAAAATCAAATCGACAACTGATTTAATAAAGACATGTTGATTCAGTGATATGGCTAGAGAAAATATATCAGCTAGAATGTTTTAGGAGCAGGATATATTATTATTGATTTTAGTTATTCAGTATTAAAAGATGTCTGAAGCAAGTGGTTCAAGGTTTATATAACTCAGCTTCTCAACCATGCCTGGATTCTAGGTCATCTTTATACTGTTCTCTTATTCACAAGAAGGTGGTCCTATAGATCCAACATCACATACTTATGTGACCAGGTCCAATCTGGGATATACAAAGGTGGCTTTCTGTCTGCTCATCACCTTTTTTTTTTCTTTCTTTTTAATCAGGAAGGCATACCTTTCCAGAAATCCTCCAGAAGACTTTACTTCAGATCAGAGAGTGGACAAGATTAGGACACATCTTCACACTCTTGTTGCAAGGGAGGGAATATGAAAGCAAGTGGAAAGGAAAAAATTATTCCCCTATAGTTATCAATTTATATTATATAAAGCTTCAAAAATGAAGAAAATTCTATTTTGCCTCGACAACTGACAGATTGAATTGATAGACAACTTAATGGTACAGTCAAGATAAGATAGAAACAAATGATAATGATTACATAAAATGTCAGAGGGCTTGTGATAATAGGTTAACGACTTAGAAAACAATCAAGGTATACTCGAGTCTCATGTTATATTACAGCATAAATACCAGAAGTTTAAAGTAATTAATTGCAAAAAATGAAACTAAAAACTAGACATGAGTATATATTTTTGATTTTGAGATCAGATTATATCAAAGCATAAAAGTGATATCACAGAGGAAAAGAGAGATCACAAAGAAAAAATATATAGTATAAACTACATGACCAAAATAAAGCATCAGAAAAAATTGTGGAAGAAAATGCTTTTAAAATATTTGTCATTTACTTTATGAATGCTTATATGACTACTAATTTAAAAAGCTTTTGCAGAATAATTTTTAAAACACATATAAATGACCCCTAAATGGATAAAAAGCAGAAAGAGAAAAAATATAAAGAAAAAATTATGAAAAGAAAGTTACTACTAATCAAGAATTGCATATTTGAGCACAATAACATTTCATACCATATGTCAAAGAAGAATAAAAATGAGTATATAAGAGATGTTAAGAACGTTCGAAAATTGGTCTTTCACATCTCAGTCGATGAAGCAAAATATGAAAACATGCCTCACTTCTAGAAGATGATTTGATAATATATATCAAAATATTAAAATGTGTTTTTTACTTAGTATTATAGCCCATAGATATTGAGTAATACTATGGTGAAAGTACTATATATATTTTATATATAATAACCTACGTCAAGCCTATGGAGTAGGAATCATTTCTAATCTATTTTACAGATGAGAAAACTGCAGCGCTGTGAGGTGAAATACACTCAGGGACACAGCTGATAAGTCTTGGGGCCAGATTTCAGAACTATGGTGTCTGTCTCAACAGGTCACACACGTAAATATCATGTTACCTTGCTTCTCTACTTTAAATAATCTTACTTAAAGAAATAGAGGAATTATAAAGATGTATGTTAAAGATATTTGCATAAACAATTTTTAGAGTAGTTAAAACTTTCATATGAAGTAAGTATCCAAACAGGAGAATTTTGCTTAAAAAGTTTACATTTCTCAAAGTTGGCAGTGATTATTTTTTGCTTCTGGCTGGCGATTAAACACACTCATATTCTTTACTTTAGGGATTTTAGGTAAATGACAAAATTCGCGCTCTGAAAATGTCTGATCTGTAGTCTTTTTTTTTTTTTTTTAACTTGAACAACAGTTTGATAAATTCTTGACAGTATCTAGAGAAGCATGGATTTCTGGGACAGAGGAAGTAAGCTTCAGGTAGCATGGAGTGTTCAAATTGTAGGACTGCTTGCTGAATGTCCTACTTTCCACCTTCCTCCTATCTCCCCTAGAGAGCCAAAATATTCCACTGCAAACTTCTATTTCTGTGTTGTTTTCTATTCAGAAAGTATGTTGCCATGTAGTCATTTCAGATAGGGATCATGGACTGAGCTTGTTTTGCTGCCTAGTGTCTGCATTAACTTAACCTCCTCTTAGACAACAGATAGATGATAGATAGGTAGATAGATAGATAGATAGCCCAAGCAGCTGGAGATGGCTGCAGCAATGGAGGGTCCAGGCCCTTGAGGCAATAAAGGAGGCAAGATGGCTTTTATCCAGCACCAGACTTCTAAGACAGGGAAGCTGAGGACATGGCAGGAGTGTTTGAAATAGTCTGGACCAGCCAGAGGATACAGGCTCTGAGGATGAGCTGGAGGAGAGCGGTCAGTTAAATGAAAGCATGGACCCTGGGGGAGTTGGGCCTTATGCCCTTGGCATGGAGCATTGTGAGAAACTTGGAATCTCAGAAACTACTGTGAACAGAGGGCCAGAAAAAGTCAGGCTAGAATGTTTCAAGCTACTTTGGGTACTTGGTAAAGGGGTCTGTGGAAAGATTTTACAAGTAAGAAAAGTAACAGGAGCAAAAACTCAGAAAATATTTGCCATGAAGGTGTTTAAAAAGACAATGTTAGTAAAAAGTGCTAAAGACACAGCTCATATAAAAAGCAGGATGGACTATTCTGGAGAAAGTAAAGCATCTTTTCATTGTGGATTTAATTTATGCTTTTCAGACCGATGGAAAATTCTACTTCATCCTTGAGTATCTCAGCAGAGGAGAATTACTTATGCAGTTAGAAAAAGAGGAAATATTTATGGAAGACACAACCTGCTTTTACTGGCAGAAATCTCCATGGCTTTGGGACATTTATATCAAAAGGGGATTATCTACATATACCTGATGTCAGAAAAAGTCATGCTTAATCACCAAGTTCAGGGAAACTAACAGATTTTGGGCTATTCAAAGAATCTATTCATGATGCAACAGTCACACACACATTTTGTGAAACAATAGAATACATGGCCCCTGAAATCTTGATGAAAAGTGTCCACAGTAGTGCTGGGGATTAGTGTAGCTGGGGAGCATTGACGTAGGACATGTTGACTGGAGCACCCTCTTCACTGGGGAGAAGAGAAAGAAAACAATTGATGAAATCCTCAAGTGTAAACTCAATTTGCCTCCCTATCTCACACAAGAAGCCAGAGATCTGCTTAAAAAGCTGCTGAAAAGAAATGCTGCTTCTCATCTTGGAGCTGGTCCTGGGGACGCTGGAGAAGTTCCAGCTCATCCATTCTTCAGATATATTAACTTGGAAGAACTGCTAACTGGGAAGGGAGAGCCCCCTCTTTAAACCTCTTTTGCAACCTAAAGAGGATGTGAGTCTGATTTGAAGTTTACACATCAGACACCTATCTACCTGTTGACAGCTCAGATGACTCAGCTCTCAGCAAAATTGCCAACCAGGTCCTTTTGGGTTCTGCATATGTGACTCCTTCTGTACTTGAAAACGTGAAAGGAAAGTTTTCCTTTGAACCAAAACTCTGCGCAACTTGAAGATGTATTGGCAGCCCATGAACACCTGTCAGCCAGATCAAATTTTCTCCTGAACATTTCCGGGGAAGAGTTGCTTCAGCCAGCATGGCAAATCCTCAGACACCTGTGCAATATGTGGTGGAAACAAGTGGCAGGAATAGACCGGATGGATGTGACCATGACTGGGGAAACTTCAGCGCCACTTCCATTCTGACCTCCAAACTCCTGGCCATACAAAATCAAGTTCTTCCCATGATCTCCAAACAACCAGAGCACCTGCGTATGAATCTGTGACAAAGCAATGCTTTTTAAGAAGTTAAGGCAGAAAGGTGGGGAGGGAATGGGTGAGCATCCTTCAAGGTGAAAAAAGAAGACTCTACATAACAGTCTTGAAGAGTCGGTGTCATTCCATAAAACACTTTGGACAGAGGAAAAATAAACATGGATTTTCAAAAATCAATCAGTGGTGCAAAGGAACTTAAGTGAAGTCGAATTTTGAAACTCTTAGGCACTAGGCACATCGATTAATTGATTCCTAGCGACATCTTCTCAAACTTATCAAGGATTTTCATGTTGATGGCTTGAAGCTGATGGTATGAAGGGTAAGGTATTGCTTCTGAATCACTGTTGAGTTCTGATTGTATTGAAAAAGAGTTATCCTTTCATTAGGCAAAGTATGAAGTTGTCTGTAATACTTGCAGCTAAGGATAAATTAGCATGAAACTTGGTCAAACTTTCTCCAGCAATATGGAATCAAAGACCAAAGAAACTTATCAATTGATGTTTTATGTGCAAACAACCTAAAAGTTGCAAGTTATGTTTTATTCAGGGAACTTACTGAGCCCAGGAGACAGCCTCTCAGCTTCTAGGTGGTGATAAAGACCCCTAATTTCTTCCTGCGTAAATATTTTAAATAAAAAATAAAAATCATATTTAATAATATAAAAAGAGAAAGTAAAAGAAAATTTATGGGCTTGTTTTTTAAAATGTTTTTAAGAGTATTTAATGCTATGAGAAACATTCGTGGTATTTAAGCTTTAAAAACAATTTAAAACCTGTGTATTTAATATTTCCCATTTAATACAATTTAATGTATATATGCATATATAAACATTGTGTAGTTGGAAATTTTCTTACACTAAAATCTAATTTGTAGAAGCAAATTTGTTAACTCATTTGGTTTTGTTAAGGAGCTGACCTGCCAGGTAACAGAAACACAGAAATACAGGAATGAATAAATGAATGAATGAATGAATGAATAAATAAATAAATAATGGAATGAATAATTCTATAAATCAAGAGATTTTAAGCATACCTGTTTTAAAACTAGGTTAGGGTAATAATTAAAAGCATAGGTAATTCTTATTATTTTTAAGTAAAAACAATTAGCCACTTGGATTTCTGTCATTCTTTTCAGTACATCTATGTGATGGGTTTTGGGGTATGTGGGAGAGCCTGTATCACCTTAAATACTGGCAGTGAATTCTGACTCTTCATTTTCTAAGCAGTGGTATGCTGGTAAATGTTTAAAAATAAACTCCCTGAAAAATAAATGAATGAATGAATGCATGCCTGCCCTGATTTGTGGCACTTGTCAATTTCCATGGTATAAATACTCCAATGACCGCTTTTCAAACTACCAATGTATCGGAAAGAGCTGTGAATAATTGGTCCTAGGAAGTGGTAGGAACCTGTTTCATACTCCGTTTTTTCTGAGGCATGGTTCTGTGGACATGGCTCCTAGAGCTTCGATTCCTTGAATGCTGGTGTAACATATTCTGTTCTCTCTATGCTTGCTCAGGACCCATATATTAGGTCTCACCTGTGTCTGGTTGAAGCTCTAGAACAGGGGTTGGCAAACTTTTTCTTAAAGAGACAGACAATAAATATTTTTAGACTTGTGGGCATTTGGTATCTATTGCAACAAACTCAACTCATCTATTGAAGCTCAAAAACAGCCTTAGACAATGTGCAAAATGACAGACATGTCTGTGTTGCAATAAACCTTTCTCTTATAAAAACAGGCAGCAGGGCTCTAGACCTTACTTTGTTGTTCCTGCCCATGAACTCCTGACTCTCTGCTGCACCCTGCATCCAGCTCTGTGCCTCAGGCTATGATACTGAGCCTCCCTGCAGGACTGCCGTGAATAGTATCACATCCACGTACACAGTTGTATTGTATAGCCACAGTCCCTGCACTTTCATCCCCAGCTCAACTTACTAACACCAAACCAAGAGATGGAAGGACAGAAATAACAATTTTGGTCACTTACTTTCCCTCCATTTTCTTCAATTTTTTCTTCTCTTAATTCACACTAAAAAGCAAAGGCATTCTTTTTGCCATGTCGCGTAATCCGTTACTGAAGAACAAACATCACTTAGCCAAATGGGCTGGTGTAGGCTTCACTCCACGTTGGAATTCTCTGCTCTGAATCCTTCAGACTGGCTCTTTAGGAATGTGAAATATCTGTTTTTTCATCTAAACCTGGATTTCAAACCTACTGCCTTGCTAAAGCAGTCAACTACCCTAAATGTTCTGGATAATATCCTCGTGATTCAGTATATGATGTAAAAGGGAAATTAAGGTGCATTTCAATCATTTCTATTATATGGATGTATTAATAGTGGACAAAATCAAGATAACAACAATAATTTGTGAGTATTAAGTAACTTTTTAAAATTACACAAAATTATTTTAAATCAGAATAATAAAAATCTTAAAATATTTCAAAATGAGGACACTGTGGAGAGCTTATAGAAATATTCTACAAGTTGCAAAATATTATTTTCATAAGGATTAAGTGGAAATTTAGACAATAGACTAATTGGCAAATGAGGAAGGGAAGAGTCTGGTACAGCAAATGTAATGAACTCCCATGCCAAAGTTTGCTTAAGCATTTCAGCTGCAGACAAGGGGGAATAGCTGTGTAATAGGAATGTCATGCCAGATGTTCCAATTTCCCTGAACCTAAACTAATCACTGCTCTTGCTTTGGTCTATGAGAAAAAAAAATTTTCATTTGAAAGCATTAGGATTTGTGTTACATAAAATACCAGTTCTAATTCTTATTCTTAGTCCTATCACCAAAAGTCAGAAGAGATTAGAAATATGCCATTTGAATTTTTACAGTTAAATGTTACGTTATACAATTAGACCAATACATTTCTCCATTTTATGGGACTTGATATCCACATTTGAAATGGACTCCAAGGGGTATTGAAGAGGATAAAGATGTGGAAGAAAATCTCCCAAATAGACTTCTGCAGCTTAATTTTATATTGAAGGACTTCCAGAATCTAGTTTTATTTGTCTGTGTTTTAGTTGCAAAGTGACATTATATTTTGTCCATGTGGAACACATTTTAAAACAATATTCTTCTTTAATACTGTAAGAGATACATAGTATTGCATGCCTCATTGATATATGAACGTGATTAAGGAAATGAAATTGCCCATGCCTAAATAATTCTTTAAAAGTGTGCCATTAGAAAAATCAGAGCATGACAAGTTGTAATTATTAACTTTTATAAAATATCACTATATTTAAAAAAGTAAATATACTGTGGTGCAATAGCCATTAGTTTCACAGACAAGAAAGTAAAGCTAATGCTAATAAAATATATGCTTACAGATTTTTTAACTAGATATTTTCTTAATTATCTTTATTAATGACAAGTTTGGATTAGTACAACTAATCTTTTTACTTCATATGATTTTTTTTTTGATTCATGTTATTTTTTAAGGCTAGAGATAAAGTGGCTTCCTTTGAAATATCCAAATCAATAAATAATGTCACCACTTATTAACAACAAATTAAATGAAGGAAGACATAGATAAATGCAACATAAAAAATGCAAAGATGGCACACAGCTCATCTATGCACATTTTCTCGGCTTATAGTTAAGAAAACTCAGACATTTATCTGCTCTCAACTGACAAAAACTAACAAAGATAGATACAGTTCATGAGTTTAGAATACACAGATGAGGGAGCTGAGGCGTAGAAGAAAGAAAACGATGAATGTCAGGGGTAATATAAAGCCAGGAATACTTATCAACTCACATTGGTCAAACAGAAGCTAGAATGGTGGTTGCCAGTGCTGAGGGGCGGTGGAAACAGGGGGATGATGGTTAAAGAATACAAACTTTCAGTTATGAGGTGAATAAGATACAGCATGGTGACTATAGTTAATAATACTGTATTCTATACTCAAAAGTTGCTGTGACAGTAGACCTTTAATGTTCCATTGTAACAGCAACAACAACGAAATGGTAATTATGTGTGGTGAAGAACCTGTTAATTAACCTCACTGTAGTAAACATTTTGCAATATATGTGTATCAAATCATCACCTTGTATGCCTTACTTACACAATGTTATATGTCAATTATATCTTAATAAAGCTGACAGGGTGGTGAGAGCAAGCTAACGGGATAGAGGTTTCAAGTTTATCTCATTACATTCTTGGTGGCAAAATCAAAAGAGTAAATATGTTTTATATTGAGATTCTTAATTGTTTAAGCTAAAAAGAAACCACTTGTATAGGGGGAGTAAAATTTGTTTATTTGCATGCTTGTTTGTTTTTCTGATACTAATATCTGAATGAAATGCCTTTAAGGGGTTTCTTATGATGTAGAGACATAGGTCCTCAAAATACCCTAGTGACGTCTAATTACCTCTCTTTATTACTTTCCTCAATGAAAGACAGATTTCCAAGGGACCAAATCACTTAACAGCACTCTAATTGTCTGATTTGATTTGAGTAAAATTAAGACTACCTGGAGAAGTGATTATTTGATAAAAACCACACAGCTATTTCAGGACTAACCCAGATCTCTGGAGTTATAAGTAATAATATCTCCAGTATTAAGTTTTATATATAATTGGTAATTTCCTGGACAACTGAGTGGATTCAATCTGGTTTTTCTCTCAGTTTTCTGTATACATTTATTTTTCAACATAGTCTCTGATAGGTTTTTAACTTTGGAATGTTTATTCTTTGTTATTCTCCAAAAACTGCTTATAGACTTCCCAAGCTACAGGTGAGGAAATAAGATGCTATCTGAAAAATAATTTGACTGACTATTCAATTCCATCAAATAACTGCATATAGACAAAGCTTGAAAAGAATCCATTTGCAGAGAATAAGTGTACAAGTTCTTTGCAAGTTCACACATGGCTCAAACACACCTTGGTTGTAATTTTACAACCTCACTTAATCATGCTTTTGGGTAGAGATTATTTCTTTTGTAACCTTTTGTGATTTACAGTATTTCAAATAATGTGTAACACATAATACACATTTAATGGATTTTTAATTTTTTTTTTTTTTTGGCTGTGCCCCATGGAATGCAGAACTTCCCTGACCAGGGATTGAACCCATGCCCCCTACTTTGGGAGCATGGAGTCTTAACAACTGGACCACCAGGGAAGTCCGGTTCATGGATTTTATATGAACATATAAGTGATAAATAAGTCTTAATCGCTCTGTTTTACCCTGTCTATAATTTGATTCATCAATTAGTTAATTATTAATAAGCCATTCATATAAGATTTCAGCAATGAGAATAATAAGTTTTCTCAATAGGTATGTTTTTATCGGTGAAGATGATTTCAGGTATAAGTTACCAAAAAGAAGAAGAACAACAACAAAAAATTGGATAAAAAAGTAAAAATATTTATTATTTCAAGTAGCTAGAATGGTCCAGGGAAGGGTGGCTTTTCTATTGGTTAACTTACTGGATCAATGATATCATTAAAGACCTGAGTCCATGTCCTCTTTCTGCTCTGCTATTCTTCATGTATTTCTGGAATACCTAATGGATACAAGAGGGCTGCACACCTGCAGGCAGTCCATTCTAATACTTAGAATGCCATGGCATATACAATACTGGCTGAATCAAAGAATAGTAAGATGACAACCTTTTTGCTGGGAAAATTATTAAAAGAGTCGGTTGCATACCTACATTGTATTGAGTTAGGAAGTTATTTTAATTTTCATAGAATGATAAGTGTGAGAACAATTGATTATGGGATTTTTTTTTTTTTTAATTCAGACAGAAAGTCACAAAAATTATACTCATCCTCATCAGTTCACTCAGTCCCATGTAATTAATTTTTTTTTTCATCTTGATCTTTTGTTAGCACTTTTATGAGTTCATCAGTTTTTCATTAGAGTTCTGAAAATGCTTATTCATTCAGTTCAGCAGTACAGTCAGTTACCAGAAACCTGTACTTGTCAGAGTCTTTTCCATGAATTTCTTGAAGATGAAACCCTTTTATAGGAACATACTTGCAAAATCATCAGAGTACACCCAGAACTGTCTGTAAATGACAGAAGACTTACAAATGACCATGGTTAAAGATTTGATGAAAGTTCATAATAATGCAGTTGACAAGAAAATGAGTTATTTCTGAGATATACATTTTAAAGTAATAACTAGGATTATTACTTATAACCTTATACCAGAACATATAAGATTTTTAGAAGTTTCCTGTAATGTCTGAAACATTTATATTAACATATTTCCATACATATTTCCATACAAATACAAATATAAGATTTTTAGAAATTTCATGTAATGTCTGAAACATTTATATTAACATATTTCCATACATATTTCCATACAAATACAAATATAACATTTTTAGAAATTTCATGTAATGTCTGAAACATTTATATTAACATATTTCCATACAAATAACCCAATGAAAGTTTAGTATTAGTTGTTTTGTTTGTTTTTTTATACTGCAGGTTCTTATTAGGCATCAGTTTTATACACATCAGTGTATACATGTCAATCCCAATCGCCCAATTCAATTGATTATGTTTATTGTAACAGAACAACATGCCTTTTGAAATGGATCCATGGTTCTAATGCTAATTCTCTATAAGCATTTGGTTTGGCGTTGCCTAAAATTTATATTTGAGTGTTTCCAAAAAAATTAGAAAAAAATGCTCAGTTTTTTTACCGAGTTGCAGGTTTATAGGTTATGGAGACCAATTCCTAGCTTTCCTTAATTAAGCACATTAATGTTATTTTCCTATCAACTTTTCACAATAATGTATGGTCTTAAGGAAAAGCTTTAATAAATGAGAAAGAAAGAGAGAAAGAGAAATAGAAAAAAAGAAAGAAGAAAGAAAGAAGAAAGAAAGAAAGGAAAAAGAAAGAAAGAAGAAGAAAGAAAGAAAAAAAAAAGAAAGAAAGAAAGAAAGAAAGAAAGAAAGAAAGAAAGAAAAAGAAAGAGAGAGAAGAAAGAAAGAAAGAAAGAAAGAAAGAGGGAGGGAGGAGGTGAGACAGAAAGGAAGGGGGCAGGACACAACCATTAAAAGAATAGCACAACCGTTAACAGAAACAGGATACCACAAAAACTGGTTAGAACCTACTAGGCCCAAGATGGCAGAAGATTTGACTTCCAGGAGAACTTAAGCCTCA